>NC_060230.1:7084020-7726204 GCF_907164935.1 Osmia bicornis bicornis
CGAAAAGCGTGTGCACGCGGACAGTAGCCTGCTCGGTGGAACGGAAAAGTCGACGCGCGAGAACGTTGAAACGCGCGGCGCGGTGCGGAGCGGTACGCGCCGCGCTATCGGGACCGTGTATCAGCGCCGACAATTAACAATTATTGCGCACACCTACCCGCGAGCGACTCGGATAAGTCACGTTGCTGCGTAGAATTTATTATTACGACGTGGCGAGAGAGATGGAAAGAAAAAGAGCGCCATGTGTCCTACAAGGACGTCGCGCATTGCCGATCGCTCCACCTTCGGTTTTGATTATTCCTCTTAACACCGTAAGCCGGGTTTGAAGTTTTGTCAAAATTACTTCGTTCTCATTAAAATTACAAATGAAACGTGTCAAAGCGAAGATCACTGCCCGCTGTGAGTTTCAGAGAAGTTATCATGGCAGCCGGACTGGTTAAATCGTGCCTCTTCCTTTTCGCAGATTAAATGCAAATTAAATTGCCCCTTTCTCTTCGATTGCTTTTATTCTGCCCTTAAAGCTCGGTAAGTTCTAACGCTATTTATAGGCTGTTTAATCCGGCGCATCCATTATCGAAATAAGAGAACGCCATGATGGCTATGATTTTTCAACGCGCCACACTTCAAACCAGTCGCTTCAACTTCACGCGTCTTCGTTATCAAACGTGGCAGAAGTAACCGGTCATGTCGGAAATGCAATTAAGATCAAGATCTTCTAATTTGTAACATTTCCATATCGCCTTAGTATCTGAATTGATCGTCGAATGAAACGCGGGTAAACAGACGTTCCCTGAAACCGCGTTAATTCAAGCGTGTGCCGAGCTATGCGTGTTCGTCCAACCGTGAGATAATGAATAATCAAAAACAGAAAAAATCAGGGGAAAAAATGAGGAAAGAAATTCAAAGATCGTGGCAACGTCACGCAAGGATATCACGAATGAAAACAATTCATACCGTCGGTTCTCTTTTAAAGCCGAGAAATCTTTTTTCTTAGGTTCAGGTGTCTTCCCTAGAATTCGTCCGGAAGGTCGGCGACGCACGGTTCTTGAGCTCTGATATACATATGTAAATAAACGTATTACCAATGGCTATTAAACACACCCATACTGCACGGTTCACACCTTTGCAATGAATATAAAAATCCGCGGCAATTAATCGTTAAAATATGCAAGTCAAGACCTTGGGGACCTCGAAAACAAGCGTGTCTTTCATTCCCCGCTTCTCTCGTATATTTTTCGTTTCTTTCGTCCGATTATTATAAATCGAGATGTTTGCCGAGGGAATCTGCGCAGAATCTCCGTTGTTCGTTTTCCTTTTGCCACCTTTTCCGTTCTTTGTGGTCGCCTCTTCTTTTTGCCCCCTTTTGCCTCTTCGTGGTGTTACTTCGACGAAGAACGAGAAGTGGACCACATCGATAGAGGTTCCTTCGATAATACTCGAAAATTCGAGCTTCCTTTCACTTTAAGGTGACGTGGTTCTTCGTTTCATTCTCGTAGCTCGAAACAAGAACGATTCTTTTGGAAATCGTACGGTATATTATTTATAATATATGCTCTACAATTCGACGATAAGAGCCAATGGTACTTTGTGTATAATAATCGATCATCGAGAGTTGTTATTGCTGTTATAAATTTACGACTTTCTGTCGCTGAGAGCTGCTGTTAGCGTCATAAATCATAAAAACATGACATTCGTACGACGATGGTTAGCAATCAGATTCTGTTCTCACATTCCAAATACATACCGTGCTCTCGTAATGTATTTTTTCTTATTAACGAAAAAGAAATGCGATAAAACTTCTCCGTTTATCAAATGTATAAACGCATAAAATTACAATTTATTCATTTGAAGAAATTGTTCGATCATTGGTAAAGGGTATCGTTAATCAGATTAAAATCAGCTAAAAGCTCGATCGAAAGTCGAGGCTGTCACGAGCGGGAATCGTCTCTGGATCCCGTGTAAGCTACTTATTCCACGGCTTTAAGCACGCGAAATACGAAGCGGATCTTCGTCTCGAAACGACAGATAATCCGCTATTCCCGCTCGTAGAAAGATGCTGACGACGAGAACAAGCGAGATGTTAATTCGTCCGTCGACCTTCATTCTCCCTATCAAGCGCCATCGGCTTCTCTCTCTGAAATTTTCGCCATTTTGTTCTCATCTTTGTTGTTTAATTAATCGTTGAAATTCATTCAATAATCCTGTGATTCTGTTCCGTGATAATATACTTCTCACGTTGAAATCTTCAACAACGAAAGGGTTAAAAGAACGCTTGAGAAGTGTGGGCAGAGGGAGGCAAGAAAATGGCCTCCGTTTAATAAATCCGCCAGGATGGAAGGCGCGATCGAGAGGAGAGAGCGAGACCGCTCGAAGGGGCGCGCTCGTGATCTACGTTAACGCGGCGGAGGTGGGTACCTGTAATAATAGTGTTTTTGAGGATGTGACGTCACGCGCGAACAATACAAGCGCGAGGCAAGCTGTGCACAAGCTTTCGGCCGATTATTTATTTGACAGACCTTCCCGCGGGCCGTGGCTGCGTTTACGACCAGCCCGCAACGCTTCGTCTTCGGATTCGCAACGGATTGCTCGCTCCTGCCCTCCATCCTTCGTCCCTGATGCGATATTATGCAACGTGTACTTTTTTCTTCTTAACTTCGAAAAACGAAGAGCCTACCACTTCCAAAATGAGATTCAACGCGACTCTCAACTCCTAAAATCAATTTATCCAAACAATTGAAATTCCCCATATTTGTGACATCAATCATCCTCAACTTCTCTCTCCCTCCGACCTGTTCCCTTATTCCCTGAAAAGCAGAAGCAGTAGCCCGTTGATTCGGCAGCAAAAAGGGGCACCGATCAAGCGAGCAGAGGTCATCGAACGATTCGCCGTGGCTCATAAATCGCAGGGAGCCAGTGTGTTCAGAAGCGTAATCGCGAAATGGGGAGAGAGGGGCCATCCCGAAAATTTTCGGATTACCGTGGGCCGAGTTTCGTATGCGCGGCAAATTGCCGTAATGACGGTGCACCGTAAAAAGGTCCGCGTTCGCGGAAAGCAGAATGTTCGCCGGACGTATTCCCCTACCCCTTTGGTGAACTCGCCATGCGTCGCGTCGCGTCGCGTCCGTTCGCGTTGCTGCTCGCAGCACCCGCTTCTTGCCGCCGCTTCGGTGGTGCCTTTGATCCGGTCGTGTTTTCAGCCTCCCGCCCCGCCGGCCCTTGTATACATATATGCGCGGTTCTCGACTTTTTGCCGCTTCCGGGGACGAGAGACTTGAAAAGGGGAACAATGTAGAGAAGAAACGATTATGTCGTGCTGGTTCATCGATCGATAAAATCGACACGGAGGGGATGGGGGATCGAGAACGAGCGACTTCGACGCTCGCAAAAGGAACACGACCTGAATCGACTGGGTAGCTGGTCAAAAATAACGAGAGCTGAATCTCCGTTGGTTTTCTCATGGTAGATGCTCAGTTTGATGAAGTATAGACTCTTGAATCTACCCTGATAATTTCAATATAATTATGTAAGGATCGGAGGTGCTAAAGATCTGGTAAGAGGATCAAGGTGCAATATGTAATTTAGAGATTATTGGAAGAAGTAATCAGCTTATGAGGTTCCGGATTCGGGCAATACGCGAGGTAGATTTTTCATTCTACCTTGATTTTTGGGGGGGGATAATTAGGACACGAGTAGGGATTAGGAAGTTTAAAAAAAATGAAGGTGTGGTATATAATTTAAGGATTACAGGAAGAGATGATAAGCTTATGGAATCTCAACCATAGAATTTTCGTTCTACTTTAATTACTTTGGGATGATTATAAGAAAATTGCTTGTGCAGTGAAATAGTCACCGCATCTTATAATTAATGAATGTTATTTGAAGCAAATTGACAATAAATCAGGTATTTGTTTCCTCCAACAATTTGTAGAAAAAAGAGCGAAGCATCTCATGAAGTTCAATGAGTCTCAATGTTTAATTAAAGAGAAAAAAAAAGATTGCTCATATTTTTTTTCTCACCGCGCTCTAGGCGATACTTCGATTAACTTCTCAATTATTCCTAATAACATATTCGTCTCGCTATTCTCTATTATCTTTTTTTTCACCCGTGATTTAAACGTCTACGTTCGTCTTATTATGCCCGGCACTTTATTGGCCGTTCGCGTTTCTTCCATCCAACTCGCTTAGATAAAACCGCTCGGTTAACCGGTAAAAACGATCACACTAAAGTGTTGCTGCTCCGCATGCACATAAATTATGGCAATTACTAGCGAATAAACGCGGCTAAACGGTAATTACAACCATTCCTTCGTTCTGTTTCGAAGCGTAACCAGAAGAGCGGTATCAAACCGGCATTTCACTCAAAGCAAAATTAATATCATTGTATCACCGCAAATTAATACCACCTCGAATGTCTGCAAACAAATGCGCGCGGTTTTACTTTCTTAAATTCAACCAACCATCATTCATTTTTCTGTACCACCTATCACCGGGTTATCAAAGAACTAATAACGTGTCTTTGAAGGGTACTAACAATTTTTTCTCGCGTCTCTTAATATAAAAAAAACAACTCGAGCAATTTCATTTTTTTTTCTTTTTGCTCGCAGATTATTACGCTCGTCGAAGCGTGACAATATCGCGATATCGTGAGTGCTCTAAAATTAGAAACGTCGTCGGAGATTTCCCAATATCCTACATGGTCCGCCTATTTTTCTTCTTTTCTTTTCTTCCCACCGGCGTGTCCGTTTTCCCTCCACCCTTGGTACACGCGTATCATACATCGCGGATCGTAATCGTTCGCGAATGGAAATCGACTGACGTAAAGACAAATTCTGTTCGCGCCGGTGACTGATTACGATAGCCGAGATAGTGGCAGCTTTCTGGGCGCGTGTCGACATATTTCCTCCTGGATATCTGCTATACTTCTACACATTTTTCTCGCTATTTTTCGCCATTTTCTCTATCTTAGATCTCGACTCCGCTTCGAGCGTACTCGTGAGATATAGGTGAAACGTTATTACTATCTGGAACGGTCAAAACGGTGATAGAATTATCTATTGTGCTTACGAATCTGATCTTTTACTTCGTTTCTGGGTGCGAAGAATATTAATTGCGTATACAGGATATTGATTTATACGGAAATCGATAAGATAATCGTTTAGAGAAATGTTTGCATTCTTTCCTGTATTTGTGAGACATTTTAATTGTAGCTGTCAGAGAGATTGAAGTTAGAAAGTACAACAAAACGTGAGAGAGAAAATTTTCAAGAAAAGATATAAAAACAGCAGGAATTCCTTAGATCCAATTCAATTCCAACAATGTACCAACTTGAAGTAAAAAAAAAAAATGATAATAAAAAGGAAACCACAAATGAGAGTTGAGCTTCGATCTTTGCTTACAGAAAGGCAAGAAAACAACGCGAGAGGTATTGAAACGCCAGGAGAGTCGGATCATAATTCCTCGCTCAATTTCACGCTGCCCATTCAACTGAGCATTTCAATAGTCGTCGAATACAAACTATGTATCCAACTTTCCCTCTTCGAATCGTAGCGTGTCCGGGTAGCATGGATTTCGCGTGGAACGCAAGCCCGATCCGGTGCGTGATCGAGCCGGCTCGTGATTTCCCAAACGATTTTAATTGTAGTTGAAATGGATGCACGTACGTCCTCGTGTACGGGCAAAGAACTCCAATTAGTCTTTGCAGTGGTGTCCTTATGTTGCCTTAGGCGGGCAAGAAGTAATGCCGAAATAAGGGAAGGGAAAGAAAGAAGAAGTCGGGTGGTTCGGCGAGCGTGCGTGCGTGCACGCGGCGAGTGCAAGAAAATCTCACCGAGGACATGCCTGCGAACAGGAGATCAGATGCCTGAACGTATTACTCATACCGCGTTGTGTTGTCCTGGCATCCCGCGAACACCGATCCGGACCCACGACTCCTCAAGATCGATACCTACCAGTCCTCGTTGAACTTTGCCGGCTGCATTGCGATGGCTTTTTTTCCCATCGCAAATGCGTACGCGAGCCGAGTATCCGCTCGAGGAAAATTTTGGCCCGATACGGAAAAAAGCAGGAGACAATGTTGAATAATAAAAAAAAGAAGAACAAATTCCATGATACTCTCGGAGCAAATATCGAGAGATTCCTCGAGGAAGAATACTTTGAAACCGACCAAACGACGGGACGGTAATAAACCTTGACACTCCATTTTCAGATCCGTCGAATAATCAAGGGACGGGACAGGGATCCGTTGCAATAACGTAGGAGAAATAAGTGGACAGCTTCGACGTTATGCTCCACCGTCGTAAATTTCACGGGACACCGGGTGAGCCGCAAATCAGATAAAAACGTCGGTAAGCCGGAGTGAAAAAGTATTTAATAATCATGAGGCGACGAAATACACGAGAGGAGAGGAGTTTTTCTGTCAGGTTCTCTAGCGATCAGGAATCGTCCCACTCGCGAACCGACGGCGACGGGACGCGACGTGACACGGGCGCGTGCCACCCCCGCAGCCGCGTCGGCTTTTCATGAAAAACGAGCACCGCGTGTACTCGCGACTAGCATAACTCGTCCCGCGACGAATGAGCGTAGGTGAGGAAGCGAGCTTCGAAGGTGAGGCGAAAGAATACCTGAATAGGTGATCTTTCCCGCTGCTAGCGATGGTTTCGAGAGACTAGAGAATTCGAACAACGTTTACAGTCGCGTTGAAATATTTATTTGAATATTGTAAGCGTTTATGTAGGGAAGGAGCGAAACGTTCGTTCTGCCATTTGAGGCGGAGCGGATAACGCAAGCGAAGGTGGTGAGAAAAGGAGAAGAAGAAAGATGGAGAAGATGGCCGCCAGAGTGGTGGATCGCTTTGGTACGGGGAAAAGCGCGGACCTCCGCGTCGTTCGTCTCTCCTATTAATTCCCACCGGCGCGGCGCGTCGTGTCCTTCGTTCCAGCTCCCCTCTTCATCCTCTCTCATCATCTTCGTCTCCTCTTTTCGAAAGCACTACGTTTCTCTGCGCAAAACCCTCTCCCTCCGTTTTACCATCTACCTGCCCTTCTTTGCCATTCGATCGCCACGATGGCCACGTGATCGGGCAACGTTCGGTGTTTTATGCGACCGGCTACCCAGAAAACCGGCGCAAAATCAACGATCGCTACGTTTATCGAATTACGATGCTCGATTTCTTTCTTTGTCCTTATTCCGTACGGCATCTACGCGCGTTCTCCGTCTTCATCGTCGTCCCGGTTTCGTCCCGATGCATGCCTTCGATTCGAATCTGTCTCGTGATCTTCTTCGATGCACGCCACTCTCTCGATCGTCCAACGAGACCCGTTACCGATCGGAATGGTCGAAAAAGATCGATTACGATGCTAAAGGAGGGGGCGAGCACCGGTTTCGAACGAATTCTGACCGTCTTTGTCCGCTTACAGAACGCCGCTCCGCCGCCGGGAAATTACGCGGCTCTCGATCCAGCCTTCTTAACGAGACTCTCATTATCAGGACTTCTTTTGTCCATCGTTTCCATCCTTCTACTTCCACTGAATTGTTATGCCGATCACGAACGTCGCGCTCGAGGAACAATTAATTCGAGCGATTATTATAATTTTAACAATTAACTATGCTGCTGGTGGCTACTGAACTCTGAACGATGATTCTTCTTAATATGAGTAGTACAAAATTATTCGCTGACTGTTTAAAACAGAATATCTCAATTAAAATTGGATCAAATGACTTAAGGTTTTTTGAGAAGCTAAAAAAATTAATTTACTGAGATATGTGCTTTTTATGTTTTAAAAAATTACAATTTGTTGAAACAGTGAGAAAAAATAATGAATGGTAATTTTTCAACTTCTTTATGCGAGCATCTAATGAAAATTTAAAATATGTCTTTCGTAGATTCAAATAAGTTATGTGCATGCTAAAAATTTCATCGAGATCGGCTAATGCACTTAGAAATTACAAGTAATTAAAATTTCCGAGAATCGCGACTTTTCGTTACTTGTAATCTCGGTGAAATTTTTAGCATACAAATAACATACTTAAATTTACAAATGGCATGTTTCAAATTTTTATTACAAGCTCAAATAAAAAAATTAAAAAATTGCATTTTGCCATCTTTTTCCCAATTTCGACAAATTGTAATTTTTTAATAAACTTAGTAAATTAATTTGTATAGCTTCTCGAGAAACCTCACGTTATTTGGTCCAATTTTAAATATTCTGTTTTAAACGGTGAGTGAATAATTTTATGACCCTAGCTAAATTTCAAGACTATTTCAAAATAGTTCATTCTTAATACGATACAAAAATTCAATGAAGATTAGGTGAATTAAAAATTGGAGCACCAGATAAGGCAAAGTGAATAAGACGAACTTTGATGAGAATTACTGAAGACTTAATTGCTCAGTATAATTATTCTACATCCACTTCGTGTTTCTGTAATAATTGTTCGAATAAATTATCACGTTGATGGTCACGGTAAAAACAGTCGTAACTAGCTCAACGTTGATACTCGTACATTTAAATAAACTTGAATATAATTGAACTAATAAAAATGTAATAACAATTTTAACAAGACCTGGGTGGGGCTCGTTTATATCGCAAAGCACCGTTTAAAATTTGTGAAATCTCGATAGCGGTCCTTCGACGGGAACGCCGTTTCGCCCGAGGCGAATCCGAACATCCGCGATTTATCTAGGAACGCGATCGAGCCACGCAATTTTTTGCACGAAAAGCCCTGGAAACGTACGAGCTACGCCCCGCCATCGGATACGCGTAATAACACCCTTTAGCGTGGCTCTTGCTAGAAATAATGTTGCAACCGCGACTCGCGACCAGATACTGTCCGTCCCTGGCCACGCGAGGAATAAGTGATTTCACGGTACAGAGAAAAGGGAGTATAGAAGAGAATTGAAGGGTTGCCTTGGACGCTTTTTTCCTCCTTTTCCTTTTTTCCACTCAACGCAACGGATGGAACGATACAATTAGGATCGATTGGTTTTTCTCGATTTTTCATCGATGCACGAACGATTCCTTGCATGATAACCAGAATCTTATGGAATTATGAAATTTAAATGATCATGGATCTTTTTTTCAATTAAAATATCAATTTTTCGGTAATCAAAATTATAAAATAATAAATTAAAATTAATTTTATTACCTTCACCTTCGTCTTCTACCTAACTTATTAATCATTCAAAATAGAGAAGCTTCGCGAAAATAAAATAACATAGTTGACGAAATGGCCTCAGGGACCATCGTTTACGGGTCGTAAAAAAAAGCGAAGAATCATGAATCATGTTGGAATAAAAACTTTAGCTGCAAATTGAATCTTTCTGAAACTAAATTACACTTTTTATTCAACATCAATCTCTTTTAAATACGCTATGCTTATATAATTTCTGGTTGAAACTTGTATTATGTCCAATCGATCAGAAAGTTTGATCTCCTTCCACTCCCATCTCTTCAATCTTTTTAATATACCCCTTACATAGTTTCTCATTGGAAACTTAAATTTCTTCTTTCAACAGGAAGCTCGCTGTCTCGCGAGTCCAGTTCATTCATTAAACGATAGCAAAGGGAGCAACGAAAGCGCGAAAGACGCAAGATTTAAAGCCCTTAAGTGCGTCGCTCGTAAATCATGCGCTCGAGCAGCTTTAACACTCTCCGATTTATTGAGCGCACTTAACGTGATAATCAATTCAAATTGTCGCGTTACGAGTTTCAGCCTTCTCTATTCTTACCGAACCGCGAGTAAAGAAGTTAATTCATTAATACTCGGAGGAAGTGTATTATTTTTAAACTAGTATCAAGAAACGAAAAATACAAACGAGAAACGAGTCTCGTCCTAAACCTGAACAGTTTCAAGCGATTTAATCGTTTTAATATCGATACCGTTATCCGATCAACGTTTGCTTATCGTAAGTCATCCTCGTCCATCACCATAAATTTTCTATCGCACGATGCTTTAATGAAACGACATTTTTTGCTGGATCCTGTAATTAAGGTATAATAAATATGTTCTAGAGTAATGGAACAAATATTGTATCTTAATCTTGTACTGTAATAATATTACTCATTTATAACAATCTTTTTTATAAATGCACAGAATTTCAAATAAACAGAATCGTCGCGTTAATTGGAGTCTGTAATGAAATTACATAAAACTAGAATTCACTTGATTATGTTGAATTTATAGAGCATGTCCATAGATTCGTCGATCAGAAAATCTATCTGGATAAGACAGCATTACTGTTTACGACTGTGATTACCTTGTCAGTTTAGAAAAACTTTCACGATTATATTTCATGAAATCGTGCGAATTTCCAATGGCAATTAATCTGTCCGCGTTTCGTGCGTCACATCCGGCCGCGGGACGTAATCAAGTCGAATTTGTTTGGGCAGCGTGGCAATTAGACGCGGTGATAAGCGTCGCGGTTTTTCTTTCCTTTTCCACTAGACCCGATAGTTACACCGTTTATCGATAATCTAGCGAAACCACCTCGAAGCAGCTAATTTAAATTCCGACGGATCGAGCGAATCGATAGAATGTAACAGCGTTTCGTCATCGACATCCAGCGTGATTCGAGAATTACAACTCCTGCATGGAATTATTTTATAGACGTTGTTTACAGATAACGATACCTTCATTAGCACCGAAGATTTAGTACGAAGATAGAGTGACTAGAAAGTTGCGGAAAAAAAGAATTGTGAAAATAGAAATAGTATATTAACATAGTAGTAATATGAAATTTAGAAAATGAGAATGAAAATTAAATTGAAACTTTAATATCTTCCTACTAGACCATAGTTTACACCGAAGATCCTGAAAACCAAAGAAATTCAAGATCGATACAGGAGTTTGCAGTTATCGATTCGCGATCGTTCCTCTAATTACCCCGCGGACGAATTTTTCTTAATTAACCAACAACGTTTCCTAGCTCTCCAAGGTGATCGTAAAAAGGGCCGATTTAACGCTTCCGGTGTTCGATCTCGAAACAAAATAAGTACACGAATTCAACGATCTTCCTGTACGATGGAAAATCGTTGTAACGGTAAACGACTGTTAACCGTTCGTTCCCTGGGAAATTATCGGTCCCGTGTAAATTGCTCGGTTCCATAGAATCGTCGGTTGAAAATTGCACGCCGAAGGGAGGGAAAAAGAAGAAAGTTAGAGCGACGATAGATGGACAGATAGACGACAGAGAGATAGGGGAAAGGGTGAAGAGAGTGTAGGGAACAGTTTGTTAATGAACGCACGCGTAATCGAGCGATTCGAGATCGGCTCGTTAACGAAGCGAAACGTTACCCTCTATTTACCACAGTTTCGCGGTAACCGCTTCGCCACGATATTTCATCGATATCCCGACGATCGATATCCATCGTCCGTGATAATTATCGGTGGTGGCCCGTGTAACGTCGCGGCGATACTTTACGGCGCTACTCGGCTCGCGATCGCCCTGGCAATTATAGAAGCTGGTTAATGAATGAAGCAGAAATCAACGCGGCACCGGCCTCCGTTTCATAACGCGGCCTCGTAATTAATATAATCGCGTCTGGATATCGATTCGACCACCTTCGTGCGTGTTTTCTCCCTTCGCGCTGTAAATGTATTAAATGTAACCAATGAGTAATCTATATTGAAATTTTTCAAATGTCTTACACTGCAGTCGCGTTTTCTAAGGAACCGATGTTCTAACAAATCTTTTTAAACGCATCGAGCGTTGAATTATAATAATTTTGACAAGATATCATCAGTCTCCTTGCACGTTCGAACGTGTATTTATGTACACGCGTTGCAAATTACTGTAATTCGCGTTGCAACCGATTCTTTTATTTGACAAACGCCTCGAATCACGTGTCGTACACGATGGAAAACAGCGAGGACTCTTCGAGCGAGGATAGAATCGTGTCGTAACGTAAATCATGTTAAAAGAGACACGGTCGAGGCGTTCATGGTAACACGGTTCGCTTCTTTGCTTACAGCTTCGTTGATTCGAACGATCGCGGGTTTCTCTCTGTAGCCGGTTCAACCCGGTCGCGATCCGCGGAAGCAAAAAGCGGCGATAAAAATGCTTGCGCGCCGATTAACCCGTAATAAACGCCGTTTAATCCGTTCGAGCGTGAAAAGCCGACCATTCGAAAACGTCCAATTCCCTGTTCGATCGTCGATAAATCAAATTACACCGGGAGAACCGATAAATTTCAGTGGCTCGTTTCATTTTTCAACGGTTGCCAGCACGCGAATCGATCTACGCCGATCGACTCTCGTTTAATGAAACGCAGTTTTTCCCTGCAATTTGCGCTCGATCGATGAAAAAAGAAAAGAAAAAGAATACTAGAAAGTGATATCTACTTATTCTTATTAAAAAATTAAAAAATTCTCATTTCTTATATGTTTGAAAAATTTTTTGAAACGTGACTTTCAATATTTTCCAAATGGTGAACATAAGTTCCCCTCCCCTCCTTCCACTGTTCGCAGAAAACAGTTGCTTTTCATTTCCACGTAATACCAAACGCAAACACACATGGTGTAATTTGAATTTCTAATGGAGGAAAAATACCTTGTGGGAATAATACCAGGATTGGTTGCATGAATATTCATGAGCGTCGAATTTAATTGTGTGCGCACGGTAGAATATTATAATAGTCATTTGTCAAACTGTTCACCCTGTTCAATTCGTGACACAACATTCGTTCCCTCTCACTATATCAAATTTCTTTGCCTCTGTCGTTGATAATTGTTTCAAGTCTGAAATACTAATCGTTTATGTATACACCAACAGCCACTAAAACGACGATGATTTTTGCTTTATCCTCCATTTTAAATCAACGCTCGAATGGTGATTACTGTTCTTCAGGAGGGGCTTGATTAATATTCATTGGATAAAAGTGTCGCGTCGTAAAGCATTATACCCGAGGCACATCCTGAGTCATTATCTCTTGTGACTTAAAGTTTAGTAACACGATGTTGCTTATTTTTCTTTTATGATTCAATCTCAAAATATTAACCAAAATCCAATTAATGAATTGTAGAAATTGTAATTATTCGAAAATTGGTTATAGAGCAATTGCAATAATTCTACTGGCAGAGTATAAAGTGTATTACTTTGAAGATTTCATCGAGGCAGTGAAATAAGCCATTTAAGCGGACACGAACACGCTCTGTCGGGCGTTGAAATCACCGCGCAAGTTATAGGCACCACACGCGATTCTCACGTTTTTCGATAAAAATTCTCGCTTCCTTGCAACATAATTTCATTAACCACGCTGGTTGGTCTCCTTCAACGCCATAAAAGATAAACGAACGATCCAATAAACCGTTCGCGTATTCTCGTTTCAAGAAGATCCAAACAAGAAGAGGAGATTTTCACGAGCGGCAATTAACACGACCGATAATGTTTCAAACGAAAATTTCAGCCAATAAGAATACCGCATCACGTCTATTTTAGGGAGCTCGATGAATCACGGGTGTCGTAATTTCCTCGTGTTTTTGTCGAATTCTCGACGATGAACGTTTATTGCTGTTCACGGAATCGTCACGCTCTCGTGTTCGGCGTGTCGTTCCTTTTATTTTCGTCCGCTCCAGTGGCTGTTCGCCCTCGCGACCGCGGCTCGATGTTTCTGGCGGCAATCTGTAACTTCTCCTTCGCGAGAGGCTACGTTTATATTACGCGGGGATGCATTAAAAGACCTTAAGAGCCTTATTCGCGGTTCACGCTGCACGATGTGACTCGTTCGATTTGGAATTTCATCGAGCCGGAGATAAATAAACTTAACGACGCATAAAACACCGTCGTTTTGATAGTCTCGTATAAGGCTCGACGGTGAAATCCATTTGCCCGACCGTCGAATAACTCGACTCGCACTTCTGTTGATCGCGCGCTGAACTTGAACAGTCTGCCTTGTCGAATTTTATTCGATCGCGTGGTTTAAATTAACGCCGTATCAACCGCGAACGAGGGTCGAATAAACCCTTATCTCGATTTGCAATTTTTCCTCCCTATAGGTATCAAGGATCCGTCCGGAAAGTCAGCGACGCACGGTACTTGGGACATTTAACTATTGTTTCGGTAAATTTCTCAAAGCTCAGAGTTTAAATTCTATTCAAGAAGTTGAAGATAAAAATTTCCAATTCCCTCTGCTTCTCCCGTCGAGTTCCCGCGCGAACCAGCTCGCTAGTAGGCAAAGCGGTTCGCGTCGTTCCCATTCATACGTCCCATCGGCGCGCACCGTTTCAACGGTGAACGATAAGTAAAGGGTCGGCCCGGAACACCCTCGGTGCAGCTAGTAGCGTGGCTTTGAAACGAGACGGACGGTAGGATAGACGGAGAAAGGTGACGTAGCCGGGAGAGAGAAGAAACGAACGGTGCACGGAACAAGTGCAACAGCAGCAGCCTGCTCTCGGCGCGGCGCGGCGGCTGCAAGCGGGCAGACAGGTTGTCCAGATTCCACGGAAGGTCGTTTGCTTTGCTTACCGCGGGTCGCGAGACACAGTCTCGAACGCCGCCACTTCGGCCATACTTAACGAACACCGCTCGACGAACGAGATAGAAACGGTGAACGCGTATGCGCACGCGAGTTGTTCGCCAACATACTCGGAACACGCGAGTGCATCCTTCGTCCGTTTCTCGAACAGTGGCGGCTCGCATATAGCCACTGTGGAACTGCGGCACCCCCTTTTTCCACTTGATATTATCGATAACATTTAATATAATGAGTTCTTTTTTCTTTAATTCTTTCTTTATACTTGTACAATATATAATCCTTAAGCTTAATGTCAGTAGCCAACCCCATTTTATGAAAATGATACAAAAATCTTTGTATATAACTGTGCGCTTCACAGTTCCAGCGGCGCGGTGGTTGACTGTTGTGCGCATGCGCACATAGAAAGCTGCACGCATGCGCACATAGGAAGCTGCGCGCGAGGCTGCGCAGTAGCGAGTCGCTCCCGCAGGGTCGGTTTTTTAAAACAAAGACTACACATTTTCTAGAGCAGCACCCCCGCTAATTCTAGCTACGAGCCGCCACTGCTCTCGAATACGTTACGCTTGCTTCCTTAAGCGTTCTCGAGTAAGATAAAAAGTACCCAAGGTGTCGCGGATAACCTTCAACCCTCGAGAATACTCGAAATCCTTCCCTCTTCTACACCAATAATTCTATAATCCGAGAGAACGCCTCCGAGTTGTCGCGGATAACCTTCAACCCCGAAATCCCTGGAGTATCTGAAAAAGCTTTCCTCTGATCTTTCACTTCCTGGTGCTACTATAACAAAGGTAGGCTGTTGCTAAAAAGCGATCCACGCCCCTTTTCATCCGTGCATACGAGATCGCGATTGTCGCGGCTCGCCTGTTGGAAAGTGCAGGGAGGTCGACAGAGACGCGTTTACCCGTGTAGTGTGCGCGAGAAGGAGAGCCTCAGGGCGAGGAGATGGTGAACGGTGCAACCGTCATAAATCAAAAGCATTCCTCTGTTACGGTGACGTAAGAAAAACAGCTGCTTGCGACGCGACGGTACATACGAAGGCGTCGGATGATATGCACGAGGTGTGCGCTCGCACACGATCGAATATACGTTACACGCGTGTAAAGCGGCGCGGCGCGCCGCGACGAACAATAACCGAGATAGCACAAGGCTCGCTAATTCCGCCCGATTGTACTCTCTTCGTGGCTGTCGTTCAACTTGCCCGCGGTAAAAAGAGGAACCTGACGGTGGATCCGTTCGGACAGCTGCGTTCACCTTCTTCTACTTCTCATCCCTCGTACTCTCTCTCTTTCCGTCTACTCGCTTCGGTCAATTGTGCTCATCGGCGGAGAATGAAATATCCTCGGGCTTTTTTTCTGCCCGCTGCTAACCGTGACCTCCCTCTTCCTCTCGTTTCGGGGATGCTACAGGAACACAATGGTGTACCTTTACCAACGTCCGAGCTAGACTTCTCCGTCCTCCGCTGAATGGCCAGATCGAGCGTATAGAATATACGTAGAAGCGTTTCGCGAACACGCGAGCTAGATTTTAGACGATCAGAATAGGAGAGTCCTTGAAACGATGAGGAACACGAATCCTAAGGAAACGGCTTTGAATTGGCATCGAATCAGCCGTTTGACGAAGAAACACTGTAGATCATTAAGAGATGGGGGTCGCGTATTTCAAACGCCAGTTTCCTGGACAAAACGATAACCACGGGGTTATCCGGGCATAATCGCCGAGTCATTCGAACGTCCACGATGGTTAAGCTAATCCAATGTGATCAGAGCGAAACTGGATCCGGCGAGAGTCGTCGCATCGATCAAGACGTCGATTTGCATGCCCGTTAACGTTCCCGAACAACACGGATAACACGAGAAGAATCTCGGAAGAACCGTCCAAGTTACAAGAGGATGATGTTCAAAGGTTTCCACTCGATTCCTGCATTTTTCCTCGCGAAATATCTAATCAATCGTGACTCGTCGAACACGATGTTACGCGTCGAATAGGAGACGTGTGATCTTCGAATAAAAGGGTTAATATAGCTTTTCATTCACGAAATCTGTGCCTTGGAAAACACTTTCCGTAGGAAATAGATATGGTGAGAGTTTAAATAAGAATTTATGTAGCTGTTAAAAATTCATAAAACGGAAAAAATAGTAGAGGCGTAATCTCGATGAACGATTAAACAAATTCGATCTATCATCCGAACGATTGTGTCACGATATTGGAGGCTTCTTTATATTTGACATCCACAGGGTTAGTCGAGAACATCTTTGTCAACTGTTTCACACATCGTTACCGGGAATATGCAATATCCTCGTCTCGTTTCGTCTCCCTTATAAACGTTTCTCTCAATTTACATTAACGCGATCTCGTTAGCGTGCACGACGCGGCGCGCCTTATAAAATACGTGGCCGGCGTTTCTCTTCCTGATTTATACACTTATGAGCGGATACTCGTTCTGTAGATAGCTCTCTTTCCTCTTGCCTCTCGTACTCTACCTGGTCCTCCATAAATTGCTATTTTTCAGAGTTACGAATCAGTGATAACGCGCTACCATTCTCTTCTAAAGCATCAGACTATGAACTCTGTTAACGATTCTATTTCTTTCGCTAGGATTTATAAAATGCAAATAAATTGAAGATAGAACGAATCTCTATTTGTGAAGCAAAAATATGAAATAATAAATGGAAATGATAAATTTAATTAGCAGGTACGGTAGGTCTCGATTAGTGCGAGTAATAAATCCCAGAAATTGTTCGCATTATTTGAATTCATACTATTCGAATGCTTGAAATACAGGTGTATTCCTATATTTCCTATATTTCAAGTATTCCTCGCGAAAAATTCCTCGAGATTTATTACTCGCATTTATCGAGACCTAGCTGTATTTGAAAAACCACCCGAAACAGATTATTCCCAAAAAGAATCACCATTAATCGGAGTCGATCGTCCGTAGATTTCGCGACGCGTCCACAGGAACTCGCCCCGGGGCGAGTGGATGCACGCGCAGTGTGCGTGTGTATGTTTGAGCGTAAAAGATAAGAGAAAAGGAACCTAACCGGAGCTAAACCCATTTATCGTGCGAGGCAGAATGCTTTCAATGAGAAGCACGCTTGTTAGACAAGGACGAAGCAGGAAAACCGGGAAAGAGAAGGGGGGAAAAACGCGACAGAGAAAGAGGGGCACAAGAAAATCCACGCCGGTGAAACAGAGAGGGGTAGAGGACAGAGCGGAGGAAAGAGAGCAAAATAGAAAATAAAACTGGGTAAAAAGAGTGTAAGCGTGGTCGACGATGGCGAACGAAGTTAGATCTCTACGTATCGACGAAGACACCAGCAACGAAGATCGCGAAGGATAGAAAAGGAGAGAGCGAGGATAGCGTGTACGGTTGTTACACACGCTCACGCAGATATCAAGAGAGAAAGAGAAGGAAGGAATGAAGGAGAAAGAGAGAAGAGAGCGGAGACAGGGCGTGGTCCAGCCTTGCTCTTACTTATAATTATATTTATTCGCGCAACATACGTGGCTATAGCACCGATTGATATACGATCGCGTCGAGGTCTCGGCTTTACACGTTCCATCGTCGTCCATCGTACGTACGGAGCCGGTGCCGGTCGTTTCGGCGCTGAAAAGCCAGCAGGAGGACGCAGGTGTCGCGACGCGACGCGACGCGGCCGACGTGGTCGTCGTGGAATTTTATGGAGGCGGTCGTCCGGTGGTTCGCTGAAAAACAGCTGAACCGGAGGAACGGTATTCGCGGTGGATCGTAAAAATCTTGGGACACTGTTACCGCGAGATAACGAGCGCCTTGACCTTTCTGCAGATTTTTTGATTTATCGACGACGGTCGCGCCTTAATGCGCGACGGGGAATCGAAGGATACCGACGCGACGCGAGGTTCGACACTTTTTCGAAACTTTCCTTATCGAATCCTTCCTCCTTTAGTTTATTTCAATAAGAGATAAAGATTTATTTATTTATACGATGAACGTCTATTTTAAGACGCTCTGTAGATCGCGGCGTGACATGCAAATACGCTGAAAACTTTCCGTCGCGAACAAGGAAATCAATGATCCTTTGCGTAACAGCCCGGTGTCTTGGATCCCCATAAATGCGGGGATATTTTTCCTTCTCCCTTTGAGACACGGCGCTACTGGAATCCAGGAAGGAATGCAAAATTTCCATCGATTACTCCGTAAATCGTTCGATCGCCGATAAGCGGCTTTTAACGTCCACTCGATAGGCAGCGTCGGGTTCCTTGTCAGCGTCTCGACAGGACAGAAGACGGTTGTCACGCTTTTACTCGGTTTCGCGAATAAAATCACGCGTTCGGTATCGAACGAAAGGCTGCGAAGTCGTAAGAAATCGACGGATAGAAGTGAATCCGTTATCGAATAAAACTAGCGTCCACCGTTGAGAAGAGGACACTTGATAATTCAGAGACGAGGTGAAATTAAGCACTCGGAATGGAGGATGGAACAGCTGATAAGCGAGAGACGACGAAAAAGCAACGATCGTCGGTAGTAGAAGTCGCTGGGCGGATTTCTAGAGAGCAGACCGATGGACTGGATGCATCCGGGAAAAAAGCATGGAATGGTTGGAACGAACGATTCTCTTAGACGAGAGCAAGCTGGCTGGCTCGTTTCACGACAAACTCGTTTTTCTTCGACCATACTCGCGAGCATATCTTCCTTCGGGAAAGGAAGACAGAAGGGCTGGCCACAGGGAGAAAGTAGCCGGTAGAGAAAAGGGGATTTGCATCGATCCTTGGCCACCGGGCGCAACCTTCCAGCTGGCAGCCGTACAGAAATTATGTTAATGACCGACACGATTCCCTCTTCGTCGCCTCATTGTGCCTTTCTTTCGCGAAACAAGCTCGACCATTCGCCTTCAATTGATCGTGACATTTTCCTCTAACCCTATATGTTGTTTTGATCCATCGTGTAACACGATCCATCGGATCGGAGTAACCCAGCGGTTAATCGACGAGTTTGATAATTAAGTCAAGATTTGAATAATTAGAATACGAGGACTCGTATAATTTTTGTTTAATTTAACATAGATACATATTTATTAACCTTTCGTTTCACGTAATAATACGGAATCGGGCTGGTCGAAATCGTGACAGCCCGGCTCGAGACAAGCTGCGGGCAATCTTTGATATTTTAATCCTTCTCCTCGGCTCTAATACGTGCCACGGATCTTAAACGCGACGCGACATCTGGACGTGTGCGCTGTCTCGTGCCCGAGGATTTCGTATCTACTCGTTTCGCGCGCGAAACGCTGCAACGTGACGATAGTCGTCGCGATATTGCGATATTCATGGAACAATGTACTTATTTGTCGAGTTTAATTCAATCGTTCACCCGTTTCGCGACGCTCATGAATATTTATCGCGAGACATTCG
Organism: Osmia bicornis bicornis; assembly: GCF_907164935.1. Lineage (NCBI taxonomy): Eukaryota > Metazoa > Arthropoda > Insecta > Hymenoptera > Megachilidae > Osmia > Osmia bicornis. The sequence goes on from NC_060230.1 coordinate 7,103,880, forward strand.
CCTCGGCTGAACGACCGATTAGAAATCGAACCAGCCACCGTTTAACATTTATTTATCGCATGCAATTAAAAATTCTGAAAATTTGTTAATTTAAACTCACCGATCGATGCGTTGAAAACGAAGAAAGGTCGACTGTGTTTCGATTCAGAGGATACAGTTCTGAAAAATAAAATTTATTTGTTAAGTTATTTAGTTTCATTTCCGTTCCACTTATAAAGTATGTTATCTGATCGCAAGATTCCGAGATAAGAAAAAGGCAAAGAATATTGAAACGATCAATGAAACGATCGAGTACCCTGACGAAAAATCTATCATCGTACGTTTCTTCCTTTTCGCGAGCAGCCTGGTTCGAAGAAATTTATGGAACACAGATTTTTCTTCCCCTCGTTTCCAGAAGATCTTATCTTAATAGAAGAGAAACTCCGAAGTTGAGCTACCGTGATACCGAGTGAAAAATAATGAAAGTAAAAGAAGGTTGTTTAAACATATCGAGCTATTCGTTATCTATTTTCTCCCGTCGATTTACCTGTCTCGGCCCATTTTACACGCCTCTTCCTTCATTCCGAGCACACCCTTCGCTATTTGTTTCTTTAATGGCCTTCTCCTCGCTACCAACGCGATCTCCTTATCATCGTATCGATCTATATGCCAGTATATTCAATACAATCTGTTCACCAATTGCATTACATCACGATGCTTTTCTTTTTCTCTCTTACAATCGGCCGGATCTGATAACCGTGAAATGGTCCTCCTTACTTCTCGCTCTGATCCATTTAGAACGGTTCTCGCCTCGGTAAGTGAACGGAGCAAAAAGTATCCACGAATTATGTCACGTTTCGTAAGTTTTTAATATTCACCAGGCCGAAAGTAATTCTGACGTTTTCGCGGTACACGCGTTTGCACTTCCTTCGATGCAATTTCCAAGCGAAACTTTCAGCTTTTTACCGTTGCTGTACGTTGGAAAGAAACATTTTTTTTTTTACATTACTTAAATTATATTCGATGGCAAAATTAAAACGTAACGAAATTTTCACCGAAAAATCGATAATCAGGCGTACCGTTAAATCACCGTGTCATGGAGCACTTTAGATTAATCGTGATAGAAGATAACAATAATTATATGAAAAGTGGTAATTATTGATTTCATAATCGAATTTCCGAGTTTCTTTGCAAAATGCAGTACTTTCACGTGAAATCTGATGCAAAAAGTGATCGAGTTACGTGTAAGCAATCTACCTAACAAGAGAATCAATATTATCGTCAATTGAAACTTTCCAAACAACAAATTCTCGGATAAACCCGTGTCTTCCATTAAACAGGTGTCATTAACAACGGGTATGATTCGTTGAAAGGTCCATTAATTAAATCCCGGTAAGAAGCGTGTTTTAATTAAACTCATCCGAGCTAACGAAGCCCGTCTTTTTCTCGCTTCTGGCTTGAAATGGCATTTCGAATGGTTTCAAGCGATTTAGCGAAACGGACAAGTGTGTCCCTGTCTCTGTGCGCGTTCTATCCAGAGCTCGAGCGTTTTCCAAAGGCCTCTCGAGCAGTATATCAACGATTTTTATCGCGTTACTCTGCGAGAACCTTTCGAAACGTCCACGTACGTGCTAGCTTTTTCTCCATTTCCTTCTATCCTTACCAATGTTAACACACCGGCGACCTTTCGATCGAACGCACGTGCGATACGCAGCTCCGCGCGATAAAACCTGCGAATCGATTCAACTCGCGTGCAATTTTTACCGTCGTTTATTGATATCTCGCCAACGCAGGTACCATTTTTCGTTTTCCTATGTGAAGTAGAAAATTTCCAAAGGTGATCAGATGGAAAAACAATAGGTACACTGATTAATAAATTCATACATGCTTTGATTAAATGAAAATTGAAAGGCGATAGTAAGTTAATCCATTCTAAACCATTCTTCCTGCTGACGTCAATTTAATAACCAGCGCGGCGTCTGAACAACGATCGGAGCTGAAATTTATAGGCCTGATCGATGAATTATCATTCGTATCGAGTACTATTTTTGACGCGAGTCTAAATCACGATCGGTGGTAGGTAAGCTCGAATAAAGTTCGATATCATCGTCGATACGTGGGTGAAATTTATCTCGTGTTCATTCGACTGCCACCGGCCACCGGTACCACTGGTTCGACGGAAAGTTCCCTCGCGACTTCTGATAACACTCGTACGCAAACGTAAATGTAATTACGTAATATTTATACGGCATCTTTGCAACCGACCACGAGAATATTCGTATTTTACTATTAATTTCAACGAACGACCCGTTACCAGCTAGCGAGGTACAAAAGCGATAAGTGTCCGGGTACCAGTTTGTCGCCGGTGAAAATGCGTTAATTTAACGATAAACTTCGCGAACAGCATCGGCAACGGGCTTCAAAACAGTCCAATAAATCTGACGATTTGCTTGGATAACGATTATTAATGAGCACGACTAATTGTAGCGACCAGATGGAGTCAACGATTCGTTTGCTTCACGTGCTCGCTCGACCGTGGAGTAATTATAAAATAAAGTACACTCTTTTACTTTTTTTCCTTTTATTTTTCTTTCACAGGATAGAATCGTTATCGCGGTTGTATGAGTTACGAGATATCTGCCTTAAACTGCCTAAGTTTCACTCGATAGACAGCTCGTGAAATGATCAGCTTTTACCCTGGCTAGATTCAATTCGAGTTTGATCTACTCAATTCCAGCAGCAGTTCAATTGAAAAGAGAATATTGAAATTCAATATTCTCGATTTGAAACGTTGATCGTTCTCACTGATACGATAGACGAGGTGAAACTAACGTACTAGAGGAAAGAGGGAAATATGGAAGTCGGAAGATTGGCTAATGCTTTAATTAAATCGCTAACTAAGTTTCAAATACTGTATTTGAACTTTCTGATTAGAAAAGTGATAGTATAAAATGTAAAAAAGGAACAAAATTTTCAACCACCATGACACATAGGTGATCATAGATATACCACTGAATTCTAATAGTCGCTTGAACCTTGCTTGAAGATATGAAATTGGATGAAAACTGCCTCGCAGAAGCGTTTTCCAATCAGCGCTTAGAGGTTGAAAATGCAATTAGAATGTAAGTCGAGCGACAAGAAGATGGGAATGAATTCACACCCTTTCGAGCAAGCATCGAGTTAACGCGTTTCACGGAGCAAAGAGGGTAATGCCGAGCCGTTACGAGGTTAAAAGCGGACCGGTTGCTGTCGCGTACGAGTTAGAGCTTGAAACGATCGTTCGATGGGTATCGCGGTCGTACCGAGCGGACAGATTTGTTTGAATGCTCGTCGATGCCACGGTCCCATTAAAATCAACGCGTAACGTTCCTGGGCGTTCCCTGGACGCGTTTTCCACGCTGATCGAGGCCCGCGACGCGGCTCGATTAAGCCGAGAAAACGTCCCCCTATTAAAACGGCGTACGCGACGATTAAACCGGAGCGGTAAATTCGCGGCTGGGATCGGGTTTTATTCCGCGAAGCGTTATCGTGAAGCGTCTGGGAGCGAACGACGAGACGATGCTCGACTCGAGGAGCTGATAAATTAATAAGGGTAGCGTTTGATTATGGGAAACGGGACGCGTGGGTGTATCCCAAGGATCGCTTCCAGTTTATATCGATATTCGATGGCCACGACGTCGCCGGAAACGCTTTATGGAACGTGGGATTCTCGCACGATTCCCAGATCGAGACGAGCGAAACGGCGCTGTTCGCGAGTTAATGGTCCACGATGGGGAATTGCCACTTCTACGCTAATGTTTGTATCTTCTTCCTTTTTTTATCTTACCTTCGACTCGACGAGAATTGTAGCTACACTCTCCACCATGGGATTACGTGTAAGCTTTTAGATTTTATGGCAAGCGTATTGCTGCGAAACGATCCAACTGAAATCGTCTCGAATCGTGAGTACAGTAATTACGTTCTTTTTCTGTACTCCTATTACACGCTCTGTGTTTCTATGCAAGATGGTACAAAGTAGGTACTTACTATAATGCGATATCTAACACGAATTAACGCTATGATAAAAAACTATCAAAGTTACACTCAAATTAATGAAAAATTTCATAAACATAAGATGGAAAAATGCGATAAGATAACGAATCGTCTAGATAAGATTAAGAGAAAGATTGAAGGAAATTCTTCGTAAGAAAAGAAAAATGAATTAAGCGACAGTTTATCGATACTCCTGTTATTTCTCATTTCGCGCGCGACATTTCACACTCGTCGCTCCGCGTTGGTTATCCGCCTTTAAATCTCCGGTACGGCCGGGTGCGTTCCCCGGGTTGTACAGCAGATAATTCCAAGTTTTTGCGCGCGAACGCTTGTTGGTGGGTGTCGGACCGCGGGCAAAAAAGGATCAATCACCGTCCGGCTCGTGTTTATCGAGAGACTAGACGTCTTTCCCGCGTGAAATGTTGTCCCGCCGGCTAACTAAATAGTCCTGTTCCATTCGACGTGCCGGTAGTGAGAGCGGTAAACGTCGATCGTCGTTGCTACTTCGAGCAGAGCGAAAATCTCGACGCGTCCAGCGGATCAGCCCGATTAAACGCACCTGCGACAGCCAGTTCTTCGTCCCTCTTTGAAACATATATCTCTTTCTCTCTCCCTCTTTCAATCTCTACTTATCTCGACCGCTTGAAAGTGGCTGTTTCTCCTTTTCAGACCAATTTCTATCAGGGCATTCGGCCGTAAAGCGGAAAAAATTCAATTTCAAACGCTATAATCGCTCGTCCGTAGAAATTTCCCTTCGTAGCATTGCGTAATTAATTCGCGATAAGCTTTTCCATCGGGTGTACCAGATACGGATTATTTAATATCCCAACACTTTTCCAATTTCCCCTCGAACGTTGCTTACATTTTAAATAAAAATTCTAATCCAGTTTCTTATATTCTAAGGAAGGTTTCTCCACGTAAACCCTCTCCGCCCGTATGCCCCTTGACTCCACTGAAACGCGTATCTCCGATCTAAATTACATTCCGTCAAAAAGCGAGCGAGGCGGCATTTCCCGAGAAACAGAAACGAGGAAACCTACCGGCATCTATGGCGCCCGAATTGAAATTCGCCTCGCGTACCGAAACGAACCTCCCTCGAGCTGATCTATCGCGCGATGGCAAATCGGGCGGGGTTCTAAAGTAAAATTAAAAAAGAAACGCGCGGCAAGAATCGCGTCCCGTGGTCTCACGATCGATTCGACGATTTTTCGGTGCAAGCAAAAAGGAGAAGCGTACAATTTACTGGGCCAACGGTGAGGAGGGACGGTGTTTTAGGGGAGGGGGAGTAATAAAAGAGTACGGTCCGACATTACTGTCGCTGAAGACGCGAGGGGATACGCGTTTACCCGGCAATATCTGCGGTAGATCTCTCTTTCTCGCCGGCACCGCTCGGATACGATTGCCGGCGGCCACTTTTATTTATAACGACAATGACAAACGTAACGACGATTCACGGTTATGCGCGCGCGACGGCACAGCAGACATAACGTGCGACGTCGTTTTTATGAAGCGCGGTAAGAATTCGAAAAGAGAACCGATAAATCGTCCGAAGCGCTTCAACGGCGACGAGCGCCGCTCCGAGAGCACAACACGACGCGTGTAATCCTTGTTCGTCTCGTGTCCGTTCGACTTCGTAATCCCTCCTTTCTTTTTTTTTCTTTTTTTTCTCTCTTTTTCTTTTTTTCATCTTCTTTCTACACCGCTGCCGAGCGTTTCTTGCGCACGGCTATCGTTATATGGTAATAACGCTGGCATGAGATACTGGGGCGCGAGGGAATGGAAGCGTGTTCCGTCTCGAGGTGCACCGGCAGAAATCGTTCCTGGCCCAGGATTTAAGGGTTTCGTTAATGAAACCGCGCCTCGAGGAGCGCAGAGGGGCGTATTATGCACCGATTCATCATTTTTGGGGAAATTTTTGCATGGATGGGTTCTTGGAGGACTTTCAGAGGTGAATTTTAATATTCTGCTAAACAGAGTTTGTGAATGAAACCGAGGTTCGATGAAATTCCAAGGACTTCCGATACCCAGACGCAAATTATTAATATTTTTCAGCGATCATCACCTCGCGCATGGCGATTCCAAGTGCTACGTCTGACTAATAACGCATACTTACTACTTGCGACCGCAGAGGAATGTAAATTGTTGCTAATAAGAAAAATGAATTCTCCACTTTCGCCAAACGTATTCAGGAAATGTAACTTTGACAGTTCAACGCTCTTGTCGTTTGACATTTTCGAATTCTTCTCTTTTTCGCGGGAAAAATATTGAAATACCGATCGGATAACGGGGAAAATATTCGCGACTTCATTAAACATGTATAATGGCACCGCGAAATATCTGCCCGATTGCGATTACAACGTAAAGTAGATACTTAAAGTGACCAGGATTTCGCATGGTAAAAAACAAACGAGTTAATTAATACAGGAAGTGTCGCGGACTTCGTTAATGGAACCTGACTGATTTTTACGTAACTTACAACGTCCTTATCTAGGCGACTTTCTAACCGACGAATCGTTTCGTTGAACTATTCGGAGGGTAGAAGAATCTAATTTCATTAGTGTTAACACTTATCATAGCACCCAAAGTAAATTATCAAAATTACCCAGAATTCTATGCAACAGTAACTCTTTTCAAAAGCTTTTAAATTAAAAAAATTTCACGAAAACGTACATCTGTTGATAAATACAGTATCACCGGTTCGTTAATGGGACTAGTTCGTATTTTACCTGATCAACAGTTACCCTACGCTCTGCCCCAAGTTTTTTCCCCTCCCACGTCGCATACTCTGTTTCCTTTTTTCTGATCGCTATAAGAGCAACCAGTGCTCTCGATCAGCCTCGTTATAGCTATATATGAGGCATCCGTTATGGGTGTAAACGCGAATCGTGCTGCATGGAAAAATGGTCGTCGAACGACGAGCCGGTCGTGAAACTATCTGTTATTTGCGAACCGTCGCGGTACTTCGTTAAAATAGCCGGCCAAGAGGTGAAACTCTCTGGTACCAGCCCCCTTGGTGGTCGATCGGGTTCCAAGCGCGAAAGAAAAATGCGTATAACTACCATCGTAGTCGTGGTAGTCGGCGGAGGAGGGAAAAAATGGAGGCGAAGATCGCGTGCAAGAAACGGAGATCCGCGTTTTCCACGCCCGAGGTTCTGCTGAAACGGGCGAATTCGATCGTTACGGGTACGCCTCGGGCAGCTACGAGCACCGATGAAAGCGTTTTCATTAAATTCGATCGGATTCATCGGATGCCATCGGACGCGTTTCTTGGGCGTCGTCCTCGAAACGTTCTTTCTTGCTCGCTGCTTAATCGACGCGGTGCAGACTAATCTTGCCTTTACGCGAACCCGTTAACCGACTTGTTTTTCCCTATCGAACGTGTCGCGTATTTTATCGACAGATTCGAGATGAATAATAGAGAATGCATTGGTCATTCGAAGGACGAATTATTTTCTCTGGTAATTAATAGTAGGTTTGGTATAAAAATTTGATAAGGACCATACGATTGATTTAATTCGATAGAAGTATAATAGAGTTTCACACGGTGGGTCTTTGACCTGATCAAGATGATCGAGATAGTTAGCGGTGACATTGCAGTGAAACTTTCGACGACCACTCGAGTTTCCATCGTTGAAAAAAGAACGGGGGTAATGGAGATCAGTGTTTTCCACGCCCGAGGTACTGTTCGCCGAGTGAATTATTCGTGCCAGAAACGACGATTCACGTCCAGCTAACTGGTTGATATCTCTTTACCGGTTGCATGCACTTTGCTACGCGTGGTAGGTCGTGGCTGGCCGTGTTATATCGTGGCGTACGATTAGCGAACCGTTTCGATAAAATCTAATCCGCCGCTCGGTTTTACCAACTCCCGACGTGTTTCGTGATATTTAACGAAGCAAGTCGTTGTGGCGCCTCGTGCTTGACACGCGCATTAAGAGAATTATCGTAAGTGGCAATAAAGGCCTTTTTGCACAGCCTTTCACTCGAGGTATATATTTCTTCAGATCCTCGAGTGAACTACCGTGCTCTAGGAGAGATCGTACACATCACAGCCCCAGAACTTGAAACTATCTTGATCGTAAAAGCTACGGGATCCTTTCAAACATTTATTGCTCCCTTATCAGACGAAGACGTTCAATGATTCTGAAATATCATTTTTTCTTTTTAATGAAAATTAATAAATGAAGACTCTAATGATATTAGAATATTTCCTAAGTGTATCCCTAATTAGAAAATATAAAAATTTTCAAAGCGGAAGTTAATAAAGGTCAAAGTTCTAAAATTTAATTAACTGTCCCGCAACACGGGTTTGCTAATTGAGCATAAACAACAACAGCAAATATCGGTCAGTCACACCGGCGAGGAATGCTATCCGTCGCGAAAACCAGAAACACGACGTCCTCGAGCTCACCCCCGGAAGAGTCTAATTGAAAGAATTCACCCTATCTCGCCTCCTTAAAAACTACCCCCACCTCGTGGAGTATCTCTTTCTCGTTCTATCAGCGCCGGTGGAAAACGGTAGTAGGGATAGGACGGGACCCTTACGCACCTATGGAAAGAGGTGGTAAGAGAAAGAGGGAGCTGATGGACGAGGAACGAGTTGAAAAAGGAGAAAACGCGAAAGCGAGATACGGCTGACGGGGGGGGAGAAAGAATAAAAGAGAGAAGGAGATGTACACCTATGCGAGCATACGAAGCTACCAGTGGTCTACGGGTGACACACGGGGGTAAAGCCGTAGACGCGACGCGACGTGCGTGTACGCAGGCGCCCGAGTGTGCGGAGATGCGTGTATGCGTTACAGGTAGACGACGACGGGGTAAAAGAGCGCGCACGAGACGCGGACGCGGACCGTCAAGAGAGTAGCGCGTATCAAAACGCGTATGGCGGCGGTCCCAGCTCCCGAAGTGCGAGCGAGACGGGACGAGGTTAGAGGTTCGGGTAGGGAGAGAGGCGGGCCCCGGCACACGTAGCTCGCTCCCGTGTGTGCCCGCTCGGTGGAGCGCCCGCGCGCCACACGCACTCATACCGACGTACCGAACCGTGTCTGGTCTACGGGGCACACGGGTAAAGCTCACACTTACCTGACAAGATGTAAGTTCAGAAACTGGAAGGTGCCACTTCTGCACAGTCCAATACAAGACACCGAACCGGAAAGTTCGTCCCGAAAATTAGTCGGCGTGCGCGATATACGCGGTACGCTCGTCGGCGACGACGACCACGACAGCTCAGGGATTAGGACAGTGCGCGGAGGTGGAAGGTGGAGGTGGTATTCCTTAGCTTGTTCGGAGGCACTGAAAAGAGGAAGTTGAGTTAAATAAGAAAAATAAGAAGATAAGGAGGAGGTGGTGGAGGAGGAGGAGGAGGAAGAAAGAGAAAAAGGGAGAGAACGACGAGGCGTAGAAGGTAGTGCGGTTAGACTCTGATCGGAGAAGGGTGAAGAAGCTGGAGGTGGAGGAAGAAGAAACGGAGAAGGAGGAGGTGGAGGTGGTGGTAGCGGCGACGGCCGGAGGAGGAGGAGGAGAAGAAGGTGGAGGATGAGAAAGACGCAGGAGGCGGCGGTGAAGGCGGAGGCACGATAACGAAATAAGCAGAGATACGTGAAAACGTATCGGGACACGGAGAGTGACTGTGAGGAGGAAGAAAACGCGTCGCGGGACCACGTCGTCGATCGACCTCCAAACAGTGGACAAAGAAAAAGTAATTATACGTACCATCGTTTTTCATTGACGTGCACCGAAAGGGCTGTGCTGTTTGTTGAACCGCGGGAAACGTTCGATTCGGCGACACCGCAGCGATCGTCCACCCAACGAACTTGCACTTTTTCGATATGCCCGTTCGATAATCGAATCGATACCGAACGTGACTCTTCTCGGTTCACGATATTCATCGAGCGCCAATCACAGACGTCACCAGTCATCTCGTTCGTCTCGATCGCGTAACGAGTTAACGATGCTGTTTCGCCGCGCAGACGCTCCGTCGACGAGCAGGACGATGATGAAGACAACGAAGACGATGATCGTCGAGAGGCATCGTATACGTATTGGATGATTATCATATTAATGAATGCACGTCGCAACGACTCGACAAGCCAGTTTGCAAGATAGTCGACGAGGTGGAGCTTCGTCGTGCACGGGCTCGAAAATTTCCGGTAATACAGTGACTTTTTCATCGTGCCATCTGTTGGAGAAAAAGACGTAACGATACATTCGACAGTGCGCGAGTGTTTTTCGAAAGAAACAGTGACAAAAGTGGACAACATATTCGTGTACCGACGAAAAGACCAGAAAAACGACCAGTGTCTGTGTTCATTTTATCGTCGTCTGGAAACTACGGGTATTCGAACATTTCTGTACGCGAGGAATATGTTGTACCAGGATAAACAATCCCGATATTGATCTACAGGCATGTCTCGTCGGATCGGTATCTTCGGACGCTGACATCGTTCGTCCAGAAAAGTGTAACCGTGAGTGTACTTTAACATTAATCCGATAGTAAGATTTCTCGAGATAGATTAAGTTTAAATTGACGCAACGACAATTTACCGTTCGACGCGTTGTCGGAAGTCAGTCTCGAAGCCACGTAACCTCTCTTTTTAAACGTAAACGATTTTGGCGCGAGTGATCGTTCCGTAATGGTATCCCGTTTCCAGGATGTTTTTCAATCGTACTTTGTCAGTTTCACGTACGCGATTTGCCACAAACGTTTTCAGTGAAGTTTTTCGATACTTTTTTCTCTTTTTATCGACGAGTCTCGCTTACTCACCGTGTACGTCCTGTTTTCGACAGCTCGTGTTTCCAGCACTGACGAATATTCTTCTTTCACGAAAACATAGGAAAACTGTTTGCACCGACCACGGTTAGACTCTACGTGACAGTTTTGAGGAAATTATTCTGATTCACTTCGAAGTTCGACGAAAAAAGTATCAACAAGGAACGCTTGCATCGTGACGACGCGTCGTACCGCGCGATTTAAGGGAAACCCCCAATTGCGCAGAATCGTTGATCACGTGACTTCTTTTTCTCGTTTCGCGGGAATCGTGAAGTATTTTGAATCACGCGCGCGCGGGACGAAATTTACGCGTCGAATACAACGTTAAATCCTTGTTTACTTCTTCATGGAATCTAGCGATTTCAAAGAGACTAGTTTCGATGAATTCCCTTTCCATGTTCATGTATTATTGATTAATGCTCGTATGGTTAACGGAGCTAGCTCGTCTCTCGAACTCGTCGGCATTTTTATGGTATTCGAGTGTCGCGTGTACACGCTTTCCCACGATAACCCTGTTCGAAACGACCAACATCGTGGAAAAACAGCTCTTCCCTGATAAAAATGTTATAGATAATGCGCATGACGTAAGTGAACTTCCGTTTAACGTTCCATCGAATGATTCCCAATTTTTCATATCCTTATCGCCGTCATGTTTCACGCGACTGAAATTTAAATATGTTATTTTGTTGTTATGTAAATTTCAAGAAAAACCTACTGTGTTTAGCTTGTTCGTTTTACAACGAAATATATAATTTCGTATTTATATCCTTGCATGTTTAGTGCCGAATTTTAATGGGTCTGAAGAATATGGAATTTTTTTCAAAAAGAAATCTAAAGACAAGTTTCACAGCAGTATAGTATTTTATTAGATTTAATATAGTACGTGTACTTTAGCCCAAAGGCAAAACGTACATTGGAAGCATTTCGTGCCTGTCTGTCCGTCAAACGATGACCCTTTGCTAGTGCCCAGCTTATGTAGAGTCCGCACAAAACGGAAAGCCCGAAATGGGGGTCTGAATTTCCCATGGGTAGCGCCTAATTATGTCCATGGGACACTCGTTCCATTATGGTATTCGCATTGAGCATTTGCTAGTTACCCTTTTATGCTAAGTGAGAGGAGAGCCAGTGGATGACCCTTGGAATGGGTGACCGCTCCTGGACGGTCTGGCCTGCTGGACACTTTCCTGACCATCCTTGTACCCACGAAGACCCGCAGGTTCTCCTCCTTCTATAGGGTGTCTTCTAAATATATCTAACGCGTCCTCGCACCTGGTCGAACTAAATTTCATATCAACAACCATTATTCGTAGGAAAATTAATTAATTTCAAGGGTAATTAAGCGTTGATTAAGAGGGTGAGTTTCTGTCGCTGATGTCCATATTCTATTGAATCATTCTGTACTGTAATGGGTTAAATATGAATCTATTTTCATTTGAAAAATCCATCCAGTAAATTCTTTAATATCAGCAGTTATAAAAGAACCAACATAATATTATAGAAGGACATTGTCCTAAAGTAGAAAAAAATCACAACGTTTATCTTCGATAGAAACGGTTCAGCCTCGTTTCGAGCGATTTACACGACAAACAGCGCGGACGAACATTCCCCGGTGCAATTAAACCGATTACGAAAAGACGTAGCGGTATTTCGCGATCGGGAACGCAAACGCAGAGAGTTTAACGAGCGGGTAATGGGCCACCCTGTATGCAGGTAGACGCGCGAGGAACCCACAAGCGGGTAAACGTACGTTGAAGCATGCTCTTGGCGGGCGATGAAAAAAGCAGCAGAATAAATCGTGATTTCGCTGCGGGGACACGTACGACGATCGAGTGCACCGGTAAAAGGTCCCCGCTGCGGTGTCGAACGATCATAAACAGCCACCGTTTAATCGACAATTAGCCTGAAAAGGGTGATCAACCGCGTCGTTCGAACCGCGGGATAATCGTTGCAACGGTACGATGCACGCCGCGACGCGACGCGTATCGTAACGCTCGTGAACGCTTGATGGAGCTATAAAACCGTATTAAGATTAACCGTTGCTCGCGAATTGCGTAAGGACATCAAACGGAATTAGAGTTACCAGAGAGGATCTAGGTCTGAATAGTGCAGCTACAAGTTTTACTTTTAAATCTTGTAAGAAGTTGGCTGTGAAAAATGAAAAATTTTAGAAAAATAGAAATTTTAAGTGAACTTACCGATCCATAGTTTTCATCAGGACGGATGAAATTTTCTCAGGCTACCTGAAAATTTACAGTTTCCTAAATGTAATCTTTTCCTGATTGCGGTGAAACTGGGCGCGTAAATTGAAACGTCGAGCAACGCGAGATTGCGCGGACAGAAGAGGTCTGAAGCTTCCAATAATTGGTATCGAGACACCGGTAATAGGCTCGAAACTCGCGTTATCGCTCGTTTAAGATGCTCATGTCTCGAATGGTACAGCGATAAAGAGAAAATACAGCAATTAACGCGGCGCGGCGGGCGGATAACCAGGAGTTTCGCGGATCGCGCTCGATCCACTAGTGTTTATCAGGCCAGCAGGAAAAAACAGTGAATAGGCAAACCGAACGTGTAAATTGTATTAGCCGTGTGTTTTATAGTCTGCTAATTAAACGGGTTCACTACCGGATGAAACGCGGTTGAAATACGACAATGACCAGGGACGAGATTATGCAAAAGGGATCGCGTGAAAAGCGGCAAACCAGTTTTACCTTTATCGTGAAAACGCTCTTCCACTGTGGTTACTCGTTTGAAAAAGAAGGAAAAACATAAGTATCGTTACGTTGATTGGGTAAACGTTTTGCATTAAGAATTTCGTGGAATCGCGTGATTAACCGAGCGAAAACGACCCTCTCTATTGAGTATGTATCGGGAAAGAAACGACGCGGAGAATCACGCGAAAGCATATTAACGAGGGATTAACGGATATACGTGTTTAAGTTGTTAGGACACTCGTTCCTGTGAATCGCAGGAAGGGTTGACCGTTTTAACCCTCTTGGATCCGTCTGTCTCACGCGATGCCTTTCACAATGATTTATTTCCTACCAACGTATATCTTTTATACAAATATTATTTAAAGTAACAGGATTATGATAATTACTCGTAATAAATACACTGTAATTTAAAATTATTCACAAACGTGTAAGATGAAAAAAGTTTCCAAAAGTAATATCCCAGTATCCAGTAGGGAATAAAGGGTATTGGGAAAAGAAAATCATAGAATGATTTTAAGCAAGCGTGCGTTTGATTTCGATATGCAAATTAACGGGTCGCTGTTGCGTGTCGCCGATAAATTGGACCGTGGAACATTTCCTTCTGTTCTCGTGAGACAGTCGACAATTTGATTTGCGCTAATAACACGATCGTTAACCCACTGAGAGGGATTCGAGCGAAGGGGGTTGCACGGGCGTTTTCTTTGCCTCGCTACTCTGCTCGCCACAATGGCCAATAATGGCGAGACGTTCTCGCTGAATGGCAGCGAAAGGAGGGTAAAAGAGCCGCGAGCTAAAAAGCACTCCCGTCGGGTATTGTCGAGCTGTTCGCTACTTACTGCGACCGTTCCTTTTCACCTCTTGTCTCAGCTTCCTACCATTATTTCCGGAACAACGGGACGCGACCCGACACTTTCCGCTTTGTGAATCCTCCGGCTCCCGGAAAAATCAACGTCCCTAGTTCGACTTAAAAATATCGATAAATCAATAGCCTCCTCGAGTCTTTATTCTTCCTAAAACGATCGATATCGAAACCGAGTGTCAGATGTATTTTTATATCCACCAGAAAAAGCGCAGATAATTGATTTGAATATCAGAGACTTCGATCGAATGCAACAAGCTGGCGGACTTTGAATCGTCCTCGGGAAGATATATCAGGCTCGCCTGTCTATGGACGACAAAAACGCTATAAAATATCGCTATAAGAATCCCGACGATCGTCAAAATATTCACGCGATTGAGATCCACGAGGGAGCATCATCGAAGGAAATAAACAAATACAAATGGACAGTCTGGCGATGTTGTGAAAATAGAAACAACACAGATACGATTTCGTGAAGATATCTCTCCTCTACGCGTCCGTTCATTACTTTATCATCCGCAAATCGTCCGACGAATTACCATATCATCCGTGAAATCGGGGGAAAAGAAGGAGTGCGATGGTAAAAAAGGAAAGAGGAGTAAAGAAAAGCATGCCCTCGATCACGAGATCGCGACAGGGAACGAGGAGAGGCGAAAAACGCGAGGGACATCCGCTCGCGATACTGTCACGCTAATTGCCTCGTCTGCTTGTTGGCGTGTTCGCGAGCGCAGAAAATTGCGTGAATATTATCGTGTTTGGTCCGTCCCGAGTACGGTCCGTCCATCGGACGCCATTCGCCGCGCGAGCTCGCGCGACCGCGCACGATCTTCGGCCCCTACCTTCTCTGCCTTCCTCGGCCAGAGAAGCACCTTTCACGAGCGGAGGAGAGTAATCGTGTGGTACCTTTGGGTGCCGCGTCTCGGCTTACCTGCCGCGAAGATTCCTGACTGTGGACGTGCGGTTATCACCTGGGACGCTGATGTTCCGACGAGGGGACGAGAGGGGACGAGAGGGAACAAGAGGACGAGGAACGAAGAAGGATAAATCCGCGCGAGAGGAAGAGACCGTTAGGTGGGTCAGGCTAACACGCTGACGGTCCTGAGAAACGACAAAAATTCCCTATCTTCTTTCGTTTCTGTTCGATGCTTCTTTCGCCACGACGGACGAAAAATCATCTTAACGAGGAACAATTTGTAACGAGAGGATTCTTGACGCGCGCTCCGTCCGCGTGGGAAAGCATCTCGAAAGCTTGACGCTGCGAAATGGCACTTTCCGCGCGACCACTTGTTCGGAACCGATGGAACTGATGGAACTGTCCGACGATACTCGCGTCGAGATTTCTTCTACCAGACCCGGCTTTTCGACGGGAACTTCGATGATGTAGGAAAACTTGATCTTCGCGGAAAGGTGTTTAGACGAAAAGAAGAGAAACTAGGAACCGTTAACCGGTTTCAATCGTCAGATATTTTGCAGATCGATACTTTTTCTCTGAGATCGAGGACGAAGAAGAAGACGAGCGTTAACGAGGAATGATTTGTCGAACGGCGGAAGCTGGCCCCGGGCTAAAATCCGCTCGAGACGTTACTCTCTTCCGATTATTCTTACAAAAATATGGTAATTAACGACTATAATTTATAGGATACATTAAAAAAAAGAATCAAATAGAAATCTTTAATCTATGCAATCTGGATTATATGTAGTTTCAGGTTTGCATTGGATTTAAAGAAGGATTTAAGTATAGGCGAGAGTTGAGGTTGCTTCTGAAAGGAATGTGTCATTATCCACGCTATAATTACAGTATTAATATAATATAAATGGTGGTGCGATGTGAATAGTGTAATTAGGTGTTCAGAATTGGAAAGGTTGGATTTGAAAGGAATGGTTGTGTCATAGACTGAGTATATTATTGCAAGGAAAACGATCCTGAACACTTAGCATCTCTCTTTTAATTACTTAAATTATTGAAATGAAATTTTCAATCTTTGATTCATACTGAAACGTAACAATGCTCAACTATTTTCCACTTAATTAACAATTTATCCGGATAACAAGCTCCGTAGCCATCGCGAGCCTCGTATCCCGGGGTTACTTCTCGTTCCTTGCAATCACTATATTATACTTATTACGATCGACACGAGCTTGAACCGCTGCGAAAACGACGCCCCACCCGTGGTGGTTCATCTTGTTCCGTTCTTCAACGAGAGAAACGAAGCCCCGGAGATGGAAGAGAGAAGAACGCCGCGTGCGATGATGTATCGGCCGTGGAATCGAGCTAATGGAAGGTCGCCATAGGGAGATTAGTTAACGGGCCACGGATGCGTATTCGGGATCATAATGCTTCGCTGGCTTCGAACTGGTTTCTGATACTCGAACCCTCCGCTACGGGTTCCTCCACGACCGGAGGAACGCGAACAAACAGAATCCAGAACACCTATGCGCTCTTCTTCGTGAATATTTTTGCTTTTCGATCATCGTTGCTTGCTATTGCTTTAAATTCAATTATACTAACCGTTAAAAAATAAATAAAGCGAAAAAATCTGATTTTTATTAAGCGCGTTACGACGCGACCCGGTGATTTCAATGCCTGCATAGGCGATGTCGTTCCAGTTTCGAACGGACCGCGTAAAAATTTGATAATAACACGTTATTTTTGCATCAATTAAACACGATACTTTGCTATTCAACGTTGCTGCTAACACGAATCTCGTTGCAAACTTATCGGCACATAGTTCCATAGAATTTCTTCTGTAACCCTTTTCCATCTGTTTCACCGTAGGTTTACACGACAAGAATGATTTATGGTTACAACGTTAGGAACAGCTGAAAAATTCGCCACGTTTTAGGGCAAATCTTTGCCGGAGTATCTACGCTTTCGTGCTCCAACATGATATATCGCGAGGCATTAACTGGCTGGACTTAATGTATGGTCGATCATAAATTGAATTGAAACGTTATCGTTTCGAAGGTGGATGCCATTAATCATTATAATATAATCAGATACGTGGCGACTAAGTACACCACCGCTCAAAAGTCTTACAGGGTTACTTATTACATTTTAGATAAACCCCAGAAACAAATGCTTTATCATTTCATTTTATTCCATAGTCGATGCATAAATTTAAGATTCTTTCAATCATTTTCTTATCAATATACTAATCAAGGCTTCTAATTAGGTATTTCCTGTAATTATTCCGCTGTTCTGACGATCAATATTTTCTTTCTCTCTTTTCTTTTCTGAAGAACTTTTGAACAGTGATGTACAAGTAACCGCGCTAGTTTTGACGAGGGAGCTACACATAAATCAGTAACCTGGCGACGATTCCGCGCGATCGAAGCTCAAGAAATACTTGATTCTCTCTTTTCTTGATCGATCGAGGCCGCGATTGGTATCGGGTAAAAGTGTACGCGGCAATTTCCGGAATAATGCTTCTCGGTGATCACGCGAAGCGATCGAAGGTAGCCGTATAACGAGTCGCGAGCTGCATTTGCCGTTCTTCTCGCCGTTTTATCGACGTCCGTAATTGTGTCGATTAATCCGGGGCCGGATTCCGCGCGATACGCCTGAATTTTCACGCCGTAATCGCGGCAACCTCCCCGTCTTTCCCGTACTTAAAATATTAATGCCGTTCAAAATGCAAATTCAATGAGCGTAGTCGAACTCCTAATGACGCGCTATTACGATCGTTTACCGCGCCAGCATATTAATCTTTCGAGCAAACGGTTCGATAATTACTCGAAACCGGAAGATACTATCTAAGGCGATCGAGGGCGACCGATTGCTAACGCGAATTCGTAAAATCCAGGCATCGAACATAAAACTACGTTGTGTTAACCCTTCAGATACGAAGCGATCGTTGCGTTATCAGTTATACGATAATTATCATAATCTATAAAGAAATTCTGTCATTTTATTTAATTTACTTGATCGCAACGGGGATGTTAACTCTGCTTTATGCTGGTCAAGTAAATATGTATTAATTTAATTAATTCGAGTACCTTGCTTGTGTACTTTGCTATTTTTCTCTTCGTTAATTAACTGACCAATTAAAACTTATTAGCTAATCAATGAGCTGGAACATGAGCATGGAATACTTTACGAGGAGTGCGCATCCTGATGGCACTACATTAGCTTCGATGCATCTTTAGAAGTCTTAGATAATGTTAAAGTATAGATTTATTAATTTTGTCATTTGTTCAATGAAAAATTTAAGTCTCCTGAATCTCAGCTCTATTACAGAAAAGAATTTTATAACCATTCGATTTACCTTTATGGTGGCTAGTCCAGGAAATTCGATCGATCAATTTCTAGCATTTGTAACGGTGTCGCGAGTTGTAAGAGGCTTGTCATTTTTCAAACGGAATCGCGAGTCCCGCCTCCGGACTCGTAATCTTTACTTTCGATCGCTACTTTCGAGCCGCCATCAATTAATTCGATCAGACGCTTCGAGGCAGACGGAGAGGATCGTATCGTCGAAATAGCAACTGATTAAATTTGCCTGGATCCCGTGATATTTCAAATAACTTACAATGCTGATGCATAACTCGAGCGGAAACGTCAAGGATCCAAAGAGCCGACAGTCTGACTGTTAAATACGTATCGATCAAACGATTACTTAAATTTTGAACGATACGCTTAGTTCTGACAAATCGCGAGGATATCGCGCGATCCTTTTACGGATCGAATACGTATGATAATCGTTCAGTCAGTTGAAGTGTTACCGTTTCGAACGAAAATTAACGAGCCTAACGACCTTCGATCCGCTCGATCGGAGTGCGTCAATATTTGCCAGCATCTCGTTTTTTCTTTTCGTTTCTTAACCGCAATTAATCAATCCCTGTTCCTCGAATTCGAAAAAATATTCACGATGTTTTCCTCGTTCAGAACGAAACCAGCTAGACAGACGCTGATGAAAAGTATTAAAATATACTCGCGTATGTTGATTAGAGACGGTGATTTGAACGGCGGGATAAGCGGGATCGTTCAAACTTCTCGTACAATATGATCTTTGAACTCTTTAACCCTTTAACCTATTGCACAAGATGAAACGGTCAGCTGCGATATATCGTATCCTCTTGACATATCGAGAGACCAGGAGCAGCGATGGTACCTGGAAACCGTCCAGGAAGAGCCGGCAGGATGAAGTTTACCGTGTAATTGCGATCGAACTTTCTTCCCTAAAGGTAATATCTTCGCGTTAGGTAACACGACGCGAAACGTGTTACTGCCTGACGACAACCCGCGTACTTACGTTTCTCAAATCGGTAGATATATCATCAGCAATAGCGAATTGAAAGAGCACGAATGTCAGTTGACCACGATACGTCTTGCCAATCGGTCTTAATTATTTCTCTGATCGTTCTATTAACATTTCGGTGCATCTTGTGTTAATTTTTCACTCGATTACCTTGGACGTAGATTCAAAATTCATCGGATAATTGTAAGTAATGAAATTTAATTTTCAAAACACTGAAACAAAGTTGCAGAGCAAAATTAATAGGATTACTCGAGGAAGTCGAAACTTAGTTTCCAAAGTCTAATCTTCGAAAGTATCTGTTCCCGAATGCTACAGATAAAGTAGGACGAATTTGCGACATCGTTAACGACAGGTTTCGCCACCGTGAAAAGAGAAATTAAAAAAAATGTTCATCGTTTCAAGCGGCGGTCAGGCTCGTAAAACCGTCTCCCCGTGACAGAGGAGCAAGGTAGAAAGAAAGATATACTTTAAGTATATTCGCAGTGTCGTTACGAGATTGCACGAGAAACAAGAGAGTTAGTATTATGAGTTTGCTTTGATTTAAAAGGACGTCGAACAAATCGACGCGGTTTCCACTTGTTGTGCAACAGTGTTTACGGGGGGACGCTATCCGTCGCGACGCGAATGAAATCATTAAACTCAGCCCGTTGTCGAACGCGTAAAGGATATAATATATTGGCCGGTAAATTTCTTCGCTGCGTTAAACGGAATGGTAATTATCGGTTTGTCTCGCGTGTAACGAGCCACTTTTCTTAACGTTCAGAAGCAACGATGACAGAAGGAATCGGTGATCGCGTTCGGAATGAAAATTTCATCGTTTTACTGCTTTCGACCACCTTGTTAAACCTCGCGGTTACCAATTAACGAAACTGGCATTCATAAAACAAGCGTGAAACCCCGTTCACAGATTACAAAACTCGTATGCAACAGCCTCTAATTAAATCATCGCAGTTTTCAATCGTCAACTTCGATCTAAACGGGAGAGATTTCTTTGTCGTTTAGAAAGCTGAATTTGTGTATAATTTTAAGAGGGACATTTGAATAGCGAATGGAGACAATGTTATACAACTAGTGCTGTACACTCGCGCTTCTAATAATTCAATTTCTAACCGGCCAATTTCGCTCACAAATCAAAATCAGAAACAGATACTTAAGCGTCGCGACGCCTGAAATAAATGCGAATCACTACAATTGACTCAGCCGAGAAGATCTATTAAGCAAACGGTCTATCGAGTGGCTGCACGAACGACAGACAGATAAACAGATCGACGTATTGTGTACCGAGACGGTCGCGTGTCTACACGTGTCTGAACACACACTGTTTGAAATTGTGTGCGTAATGGTCACACGCGAAGTCTCTGTTAACCGTGTGCCCACGTACGTACACGTACACGTTCACTCGATTCCTATAATGGGTATGCAAGTGGCGAAGCAGGTTCCATTCATTCATGTTCGGTGCGCACTAGTGGCCTACCATTTACAATTTCCCATTTACCATTTACCATTTACCATCCTCCTCGAACACTCGCGTCTAGTAGGTCTTTCTCGTTCCCCCTCGTTCCTGCTCGTTGCCCGCGTTCATGTCCGAGGTACAGACGGAGAGAAGGAGAACTGGTAAACGCGCGTCTACACACGCGAGATCAGCCTGCTGCACTCCGAGACAACGCTCGACTCGTTGTTACACCGGATGCAGATGGTCTCTCGTCTAGGGTTCTGTTACGATCGCATCCGTTAAATGGAAACGAGCATCTCCTGTTCCGAGGACTGCTACGAGGATCTCAATGGGCGTTCCGAAGGTGTTCGGTCCATTTTAAAGGATTCCGATTGACAGAAATTTAGTAGCAATTCTTCAATATAGACTTTTTTCATATTAAAATTCAGCGAATTAAGATTGAGGCTGTGTTTCCGAATGGCCCTACCAAAATTGAGAACTCAGACTCGGTATATCACCTAAATTGACTACAAGAAACTTAAAGTTGGTTTCAGAGCTGGATGCCTTACCGTTTTCGAGATATCGTGGTAAGGTTAGGTTAGATTAGGTTAGGTTCTGTGTATGCGCAGTATCGAATAGCGCATACCTAGTCCCAAAATTGTACAAAAATTTCTTACCACGATATCTCAAAAATGGTAGGACATCCAGCTCTGAAACCAATTTTAAACGGTTTCTGGTAGTCAATTTAAGTTATATACCGAAACTTATCCAAGATTGATAAGATGCAACTGCATTACGAACGTTTTTGACGCTCGTTGATTGGCCGGGTCGACGACACGACGACTTCCGTAACCGACGCACCAACAATAGAGCAAAAAGGCAGGAGCGCGATTCTGGAAACAGGAGACACCTCTTATTAACGCGCGATAACCAGCGCGGTGCGGCGCCGACAATGCGCCGCGCGGTTAAGGAAAAAGTGCACTCGCGTTGCACTCTGCGACCACTTAAACGAGCAATGTCACGCATCGAATCACCTCGAATCGTGCGTAACCGTGCTTGACTATCCGGATTTTTTACCGTTTCTTCGCTGCTACCTCTCTTTCTCCTCCGTTCGTGCCGCGACAGACGGCGGTTCATTGAATTATTTAATAGCGAGCAGGACGAAGGAGACACGAGGCTGATGGATCACCGTCGTTCGGGCACAACGATAACCGAACGAATCGCGATTCCAACGTTCGACCATGGTAGATCGCGACACGACGGAATTTCCTCTCGTTCGTTCGAGTTATCAGCGGGATCACCGGTCTCGTAGATTCTCGTTCAGTCATCGATTCGTTGCTGAAACGTGTCCGGTGTTTGAAACGTGGATCTCATAGTTCGTGGATCGAGTTGTGGCTCGATCGTCTGGTAATTGGAAATTTTTCCATTTGCATTTTCTAAATTTTCAGCTGTTCTTTCAAATTCCAGTAGTAGGTGTACCATTGCCCTATCAATTGCAATTGCAAAGAAAGGTTCGATGTTCCTGCGGAGGAAGAGTAGAAATAGAATTCGCGACGGGACAAGGCACAAAATATAAATTGAAAATCCTACGCAGACGTATTTTATGAATAATGGAAATGAAGTGCAAATAAATGCACGGGCCTCGCGGTAAAGTAACAAAAGTATATAGGAAACACAAGTGCCATAGATCTTAACAGGTCGACGTACCCTTTTATGCACACACAAAGATAAAGAACGTTGCTCCCCAACGAGCACGAATATTTATACATTCGTGGCCATAGAAATGCTTACACGACTACAGATACTATTATGTTTTTTCTATACAATTATTAATATTCATTTTGCAAAGTATCTCTAGCGTAAGAAATAATTTTTATTAAAAATTGCTTCTGATTTTGGTTCGAAGGATCTTTGAATTGAATTTCCTCGACTTTACTTCACATTTTCGGTTTATTATTAAACATAGAATCAGCCTGTGGCCGGCTGTGGTCATTGGTTCCGCAGTAACCAGTATAATTCCATGTTTGGTAGCCGCACGAGCGAGACCAAGTACGCTCGGTCAGAAGCGTTCGTCGTTAGCCTAATCGTCTGGAAACCTGTTCCCCGGTAAACATCTCAGGCTCCCTCGTACTCTTAATTAGATTCGCGTTATACACCCCTCTCGCCGGGCGCTCGTTAATATTTTTCCACGGGGGCTATCATTGGCCGCGTTATCTGCCAGTCGGAACGAATTAACCAAGAAACTCGGTCGCAGAAACGTCCATCGAGATAACCTTCTCGCCGATCCCGGTTAAGCGGTCGTATCGATCAAGCGACGACGACGAGCGGTAAGAGAACCGGCAAGAATAACAAGAAACGTCGAATGAATAAAGAAAGAAAATCAGCCAATAATCATGAGTCCTGGATATCCAAAGAGTGCCCCTCGTTTCTCGCTGAGAGTAAGAAAAAACACGCGCCACGTGAAAGTGGTACGAAGAGGAGGTTCGGTCGCTTTCCAATGTCTGGCACACCCGAGAGGACTCGATTTGCTAATTAGCGGCCACGTCGGAGCTAATTAATTCCAGAGGAGCAGGTCGAGCGTTCTCGGAGAATCGGGCCGCGGCATTTTCAGGAGGGTTGTTCGGTACACGCACGCGTCGCGCGACAATGAGAGACAATAGAGTCTCTCGTCGAGGCTTTCCTCGCTCATAGAGGTGCACGGAGGTGTGAAAGAGGATAATAATATAGAGTTACTCTCCGGGGAATATTTCATATCGATGCATCCCCGCCTCCTTGTGCACCTTCTCTCCCGCCTATTCTACACTTTCATCTCTACCCTTTTCTAGGCTACCCTTCTCGAACCCTTTCAGAGCTGCTCGAGCGACGAGCCAGTCTCCTCGGTCCAGCGCCTCTTACAATCAGTAAAGACGAGAGAGTCGCAACAGTGTGGCCCGATCCTTCGCCACAGGACGTCCCTGGGCTACCGTCGAATCATCTTCGACGCTCGCCGCCCCGGTCTGCTTCCGTGCACGCGCGAAAAGTCAGCGAACAAGGGTCCTCGATGACGAGGGACCAGGAAACGCGTGCTTCTTCAGGCTATCCCGAGCGAAGAAATTTCCGATCGATGAAAACGTATCAGCCGAGATGCGAACATTTCGCGTGACTGATTTGCATAACGCTCGGCCGAGGGAAAAGGAACTCGAGCGTGTTTGTTTCTCGCGGGGTGCTAGCGGGCGCGCGTCGCTCGTAATCGCGAGCATTTATCAGTTCGACCGGGGAATATTAACTTTACGATCGAACTTCGACTCCCGCGGACCACTTCGGCTTAGTAACATCGATGTAATTGAATCGATTCCGAAGGATCTGCCGTCTGTTCGTATTCCTGGTAAATTGAGTTAAGTGCAGATGCTTGTTTCTTTAATGATACAGCTCGTTCGCCAACTAGCTGAAAGACTATTAACTGTTTTTCCCCTTCGGGCGTTATCACGGATCCGATTTTACCAACGAATTAGTTTCTTATCGGTGAATTAGATCGTTGGGACTCGCGAAGGAAATCGATTCGCCAGTTGCCTCGGTTATTCTTTTAATTCCCACGTTTTCGTCCGCCACGGACCTATCTTCCCTGTAATTAGCTCGGACAGCGAGCAGATACGAGGAGAACCAGTCTCGATACCGCTACATCCCGAAGAGGATTCTTGCCCATCGGCAGCTTCTGAAAAGGCACTGAAGCCCGAGCTTATCTAAACTTTCCTGACCACCAGTTTTTACAATAATACAGTTAGTCTTGTATTCAAATGAAAAAAAAGATCGGAAATTTAAAACAATTTTATCATCAGAAAATCAATTGGCTGAAATTAAACGCGTCGCCTATCAGCCGCACAGTCTGACTCGAAAGGGTTAATTCGGTATCGCGGAAACGAGTCGCCTTATCACGCTACGTCCTCCGTGGACATCATGCATCGCGGTTAATTGTTCTCATCCTGTGTCCGGTTGATTTTCAAATGGCATAGGAAGTAGGGAACAAGGCTTATCCTATCGCTGGTCACGCTGGGTAGCCACGTCCCCTACCCTCTCTAGATACGGGAACACGTGGGTGGCGACGTAAGGGAGAAAGCAGCTTGATAAGCGACCGGGTACAACGAAGGGATTGATAAGAGGACGTATTGTGCACCTTCGTGGACATTACCTAATACGATATCCGGAGGAACAGGGAAAGTCCTGGGGGAGCCGTAACGGGGACGAGATGATAGGACTACTGGGTGCAGTGATTGAAAAATTTTCAAATATTCATCGTGAAACTTTCTAAGTATTCCTCCGCGCAGAGATGAACTAGCGTCTCCGTTGTCTGACGCGTGGTGCAACCTCCTCTGTTTCTATGCACTTGATGAGCGATTGTTTTAGAACAGTGATTCTCGACGTAGGCAGTAACTCAACAACCGAAGGGCGGTCCCTAGGGAGCGGCGAGGTGATTGCATCTTTTATTTTCTGCTTTTCGTACGTTGCATTCACTCGGTTGCATTACACGACGGTTGAAACGTGCAGCATTAGTTTATTTATGCAGCACGTGTCTGTCTAATTTCCTTCTTTTTTTTTAAATTTATACCTGTTACCTGGCATTTATCATAGGCAATGTTGCGAAATGCAAGTAGATAGCATTAAGATAACGTCCGTGTGTCTTTGAGATGATCATTCGAACTGAGGATGACTCGAGCATTCTGACAGAAGATAAATCTGTAATTTTATTGATATTTGTAAAAATGGTGATACGCCAGATGGATGTAGCACTTCGTAGCAATCTCTAACTAGAGACGTTTAATTTAACGCGTTCATTGAATTAACGCGTCCCAATTAACGCTGCGAAACGATGATAAAGAGGAGGTAGTCGCGTTCGTCGTTCGGCTCGAAATCGCGAACCACCGCTCGTCGTACACCGATATTCGCGTTACACCGCGGTTTTATCTTACGGTTATTGATATTTCGTCGCTGCGATCGTGTTACGAATTTGTTGCACGCGTGTGACGCTCTCGTTTCGTTTATGTCGTTCACCGTGCATCAGTGTTTTCTTCGACCGTCGCGTTTCTCGGCAAACTCTCCTCGATTTCTCATCTATCACAACTGAATAAATAAAACTGCGTTGCTAATAAGAGACAGTGCGTGGGCAGGGTATATTCTAAAACGGGTAGTCATCTTTCAGGGCCACCGACGGCTTACAACCCACCTATAACCGTAGATCCTTCGTACATTCGAGCTCTTCCTGTTAATAATTCACGCATGCATCGACGATGAAAAATTTGCAATCGTTATGTTAGAGACTTGCAAATGCACTTGGGAGGAAAAGAAATGTTCATTTTTTGGGGATGAAACGGTCGAAAGCGAATCGGGATCCAATTTCTCTCGAGACAAACTGTTGCAGCTGCATACTTGCCGCTCGATCTCGCGCAAGACTTGCATCTGCGCTCGGTATCGAGTGCAGTCACGGCAAAGGACGTTAACACGGAACACCGTGAGAGAGTAACCTGTCTGACACGCCGTTTTATCCGTGCCGAAAGAAAAAACAAATATCTACGCAGTAGGTCCACGACGAACAAAAAGGGGGTAGGAGAGGTCGAGCCTAGGGATCTTCAATCCATCAAAGTCAACGCGCGACACCTTTCTACCCCCGTGTTGGAACCCGTCTCTTTTTATCGATCCCCGTAGAAGAAGAGAGAGATTTTTGCTAGGACTGTTAGACCCGTTGAATGTATTACCAGCATGTCGAACTCAACTGACGAACTCGTTACATGCTTCGAACGAGTTTCAGACTAAATTTCCAAGCTTCTCATATAAATATTTAATTTTTTTCTATTGTTTGAAAGACGGAAACGTTGATTAAGTTAGGCTGTCATCGGGGCACGCTTCTTGTTCGTTCTCGTTAGTACCGTTCTTCGTTGATTAGCACCCTCGTCCCGCGAAGAAATCAACCGATTATCCAAGAATAAATTGGCCTGCAACTAGGCGATTTTTCTTGCACGGGTAAAGCAGAAAATGAATGACCACCGATTCCGAAGGATGGAACGATTCCTGGTGCTTCGAATGATCAAAGGGAAGGAAAAAGAGCAGCAACAAATTGGTGAAAAAAACAGTAGCCAGCACGAAGGTAATAAGAGTGAATTGGGGATCGCTGGTAGGATGTAATGGTGGCAAATGATCGAGTACCATGACTGTTTGGGAATTGACAAGCTCTACTAGAGGATAATAGTAGCAATGAGTCGACGATATTTTTTTCTCTCTTCTCGAACACTGCTAATCAGAGATAGCAACTTGAAGAAAATTGTTGTACCTTCTGGTAACCAGTATTACATTGAAAATTCAGGGAACACAATGTTTTATTATAATTTCCTCTCGTCGGTGAAAATGCGATTTGTAATTGGTTCAATGATCGACTGGAAGGAAGAACGAAGCGATGCAGCAGCGTATGCAGAAGAGTTATGCGAGGCACGTTGTCGCGACCGTTGTTCTCGTTTTCATCCGACGGATTTTTCAGTGGGTAGACACGCGAGAGCGGAGATTTACGAGGCCATTGTTTCTTCGTTATGCAGATGGGAGGACGCGAGATTCCGCGACACGCGAGGAACGTTTAATTGCGCGATTAATTGCCTCCGCTCGAGCCCCCTTTCCTTTCAATAGACAATTCATGGAACTGTAACTCTTTTTCTAGATGAATTTCCTTTTGTTCTCAATTTTCTATGGAACGTTCTATCGTGTATTATTTATTATATTTTGATCGGTGAATTTTTCAAAGAGAAGGACACGTTTGTCGCAGAAAATTTATTCACCCTTCGACCCGAACGATCGACCTCGACTCGAGGCATATAGATTTATTTCTGAAATTAGTATGCATACCGCAGCAGCCAGCCAGTCGAGAAAACGACCACGGACGTGTGAGCGAGCAAAAGTGACATTAGATCGAGATATGTATCGATGAAAAAGATCGCGGCATTCTTTTCCCCGTTTATAAATCTTATTAACACCGCGATCGAATCGATCAATTGTAGATCGAGGTTACAAGACAATCGAGGAAGTATGTATTTCAATCAATGGAAAAATGAATTTATATTCAAACGAGCGATTGTCGAATATTTGTCGAATGACAGAAAACGAAATAAATAGAAATAAGTAATGGAATGCAGTGCGATTTCATTGAACGCGAAAGGAAACAGGTGTAAATTTCCACGGACAATTAATTAACTAAGACCTTTGATTACGTGGATTAGAAAACAACATTCTTGATTGTTATTAAACTAGGCAAACGTGGATAGCCACAATTAAATAGAATCGTATGAAATAAACGATTTCCTTTGCCAGCGGAAAGTTGTTCGATTTCCTTCGTATTCACAGCTTTCCACCACCTCTGACAATCGACATTTTATCTATTACCAGACATTCTCTGACATTCTGAAGCTGCTGATTGACAAAGTGTTTTTATGATGTTCTTGAACCGTGGCATTTCTCAGCTAAGCTCAAACTAGTAAGGATCTTTCTCGAGATATTCCTGCCCTCGAGCTGTGCACTTTCAATGGAACATTAAATTAAACGATCATTGTTGTTTCATCATTC
Organism: Osmia bicornis bicornis; assembly: GCF_907164935.1. Classification (NCBI taxonomy): domain Eukaryota; kingdom Metazoa; phylum Arthropoda; class Insecta; order Hymenoptera; family Megachilidae; genus Osmia; species Osmia bicornis. Next base: position 7,132,492 of record NC_060230.1, read on the forward strand.
TGATCGCAACTTAAAATTGAAAAATGAACTCTTCTTCTCGGTAACATACAACACGTGTAACATTTTTCAAACGATAAAAATCAAACGAATATCTCTCTTTTGACTTGATTCTTTTCGATGGTGATTATAAAAGAAGACTTCGTTCCGTCAGAATTCATAAGAAAATGTCGAGTTGAAAGGGACGTCTGGTCGTAAGCGGAGGCGGGTTTATTGAAATGCACGTAACAGAGCAATAGGGTGGGTTCTGAAGTCGCGTGGACAACACTCCCACGGAATATTAAACGTGTCTCCGTCTCTCCCTGTTTGTCCAGTCGAACAAACCTGCAACATTTTCGCGACGAGGTAGGTGCACGGGAACGAGGATTCAATGCAACGATCGCGGAACGATCGATCAACGGGAATCACGAGGCTGCGAGAGATCAATCAACTTATCTAAGAATGAATCTCGCACAAGTTACTTTAATGAATTGCTGATAAATAAGAGATTATGGTGTAATTTGTTCAGGCGTTGTCGAAGATTGCATTTCAATTTTCGATGAGAAGGAATATAGAAAGAAATTGTTCAATTTATCCGAGCCGTTTCATAAATTTATACATGCTGTATAAAGAACCAGAAAGGAGCCCCGATTTTCTGCACCCTGCACACGGTGCACCCATCTCAGACCGTCTGAAACATCCTCGAAAGGATGTCCATGTTTGCGTATCCCGAACTGGCATCCTCCAGTTTGATGATCACGAATGAACTCATTACCTCTTCTCTATCTGGTATTCATTCAGAGAAGCGTTTCGCGCGTACTCGCTCGAGCCGTACTCTCGGACGAGCCTGTGCAAACAGCCGGCGAGGAAAATATTTGCACAGGATAACGCGGTCCCTCATTATCGGGGTAGCTGAGGGGCGACCAGGTGCTGGAACAGGAGCAACGAGAGAAAAAAGGAACGATATCGAACGGTGGACTGAGAAGGAAAGAGACGGCGAAAAAGAAGGAGATGAGAAAAAACGAGAGTAAGAAAGAAGGAAGGAAAAAGGGAAGAGGTAGATTGATTCGACATGCATAAATTAGAGAGGATGAGCCTTTATACCGTGCGCGACTCACAGGATCGGGATTGGGATTGGAATTGGGATGCACGCCGGAGAGGAGTATAAATTGATGACTGTAGGCAAAAGGCAGGGGTTTATAATAATTAATCTTCGTGCGTGTATATATATGTATATGTACCTTCGCCTTGTCGACCCTCTATTTCTTGATCCTCTTTCTCGGAGCTCGTTCGAAGCGTGGTTCGCGTCAAAGGCATCTGCTTGCATCCGGTGAACATTATTTTTATTTATTTAAGATTGAACTTCTTGAAATTTTTACGTTACAAATTATTTCATTTCAATTTTGAAGGGAACGCAGGAATTTAGCTAGATTCCAATATTTTCTGAATCCGGCGAACATCGGTGACACGGAGGATCGTGGAACAGCCGGAAGTTGAGCTTGGCCGGAAACTAACGACCGGTGACAAATGTGCAGCCGGTGTATTCTCTGGAAAGGCTGCGCACAGCAGTTCTAAGAGGCGATTAGATATCGCGTCGCGGCTGACAATAAATTACCGCGACGGTGGCGAGCGTGTGTGTGGCGCGAGGACCGCACGCTCGTCCCGGTGGTCATTGCTAAATTGAGGAATCATCAGCGAGGCTTAACCGCGTCGCGATTATCGTTAATTGATAAATTCGACGGTACCACGGTGATTTATCGCGCGACCAGTCCACCATATTTCTAACTGTTACTACTATCCATGGTAAATTCATTACCCACGCGGAGTACCAGGAAATCCGCGGTGAATCGCGAAGACATCGCCAGTTGGCTGAGAGTCTCTTTGCTTAGCGACGATTTGCTACTGTCCACTCTGTCCCCTCTCTCTAATCATTCGACTGGTGGAACATAGTATCTGGGGATTATTTTACATGAAAAGGAAATGAATTTCCATAGAATATAACTCTATGTCGTTTAATAATCATTTAATAATAAAATCTTTATTATCATTTCAGACGTCGAAGTCGCGGCGAGGAGGAGACGAGCGGCGTGGTCAGTGAGGAGAATTCACAGCAACAACAGCAGCAATCTAGTTACGTAGGTGGACAGCGGGATACTGAGGAGGAGGAAGAACTGGGGGCGGAAGAGGCGGCGGCGCAAGCGGCCCAGTCGCTGCAGAGCGGCGCCGAGGGCGCCGACCCGGAAGTACACAAGAGGGTTGCTGCCGTGCAGGTGCAGGTGCAGGGTATGGAGGGCGATTGGCGGACCTACTGCGAGCATCCGCTCTCGGTAGCGACCGCGGCGATGCTGAATCTTCAGCAACAGCACCAGGTATCGGCTGTCGCCAGCCATGGCGACGATCCGGCCGCATCCTACGTCTACGAGTACTATAAACTTCCGGAGAAAACCACCGCGGAAGTGAAGTTGCCACCGACACACGAACTTTGGTCCACGTGAGTTTAGAGAATATTTTTTCTAAAATAGCTACCGTTGAACAGTGGCTGCTCGAGCATAGGCACTGAGGAACTGCAGCAGCCCCCTATTTCCACTTGATATTATCGATAACATTTAATATAATGAGACCATTTTTCTTTAATTCTTTCTTTATACTTGTAGAATATATAATCCTTAAGCTTAATGTCAGTAGCCATACCCCAGTTTATGAAAAAGATACAAAAATCTTTGAATGGAATTGTGTGCCTCACAGGAAGATCCTCCACCAATTCTAGCTACGAGCCGCCACTGGCATCGAATCTTTATCTTATAAGAGTTCTAGGTCTGTATCTAATAACACGTTGAAAAATTGAAAGATCCTTATTTATGCGAAAATATTTTCAAACTCATTCGCCACGCTTTTAACGAAGCTGTGGCTCGCGATGGCGGCGATCATCGGAACTATCCATTATCGCGCGATTGCATTACTAATGCGAAATGACGCGTTGCCTCGGTGCTGAACCTATGGCATATTAGCTAGATAAAAATCATCGCTTTCCACAGTTATCCCGCGACGCCTTCTCGTCTATTGAATAACGTAGAAATCGTCTCTGCATCTTTCTCGAATTGCAACAAAATGAAAAAGTTTAAAAAGGAACTACAGTTACTGAAAATTTATAGAATCTTCGAAATGAAGATATCCCTTCGAGGAAGCGATACGTTTTCAAGGTGAATGAAACGCGGGGGTCGAAAGGCAGCCGGATTCACGAAGATAGGCTAGCGTGACGACTGGGTGAATCGGGAGAGCTCGATTAGCGCAGATCGCTAGATAGCGACGCGTGTAAACGTCGCTGAAAACACTTTCAGCCTGGCTCGACGGTTTATTAACATCCACGTTTCCCTGTATCTCGATTAATAGTCTGGCGCGCATAATTGACCGCTCGCGGGTAGCATAATTTATCGCGAGCCCCGCGTAGTACTATGTGGAACACAATCACGGCTCTGGGACAACCGGGAATTCTACGATGGTAATGTAAATCGAGGAAATTTCCTTCTGGCGCGCACGCTTTACAATTTCTTTGCCTTCCTTTCTTTCTTTCTCCCTCTTTCATCGAGGCACCGAGATTAACGACGAGCGACGACGTTTCTGTCGTTCAAATGGATTTTCACCGTCAAGGAAATGGATTTATTGGGAACGTTTATTGCGCTATTACGCGAAATTTATGACGCTCGGACACGGTATTCGTTACGCGCGTTTGAAAATTCAAACTTATAAACCGTACGGGTACATTTATTTCTGAAACGGTGTAGAAAGCGCTCGACGCTATTCAATTTAAATTTATTTTCTTTCTTTTTTGAAACTTTGTTGAGCAAAAAAGAAATTTGCAACGATCGGAAGTCATCCGAGAGGAAACGAATCAACGATCTCCCCTTAAAAGATAAAAAAAGGACCCTTCACAGTGCGCCCCTGAATCGTGCGACACAATGAAATTGGATTAAGCTGGCGCTGTTCGGTGTCTCTTCTCCTCGAGCAGTTTTAACGATCCACCGTGGTACAAATTGTCGAGATGCTATCGCGTTTCCCGCAGGAGCTGTACCAGTCGAAACTTAGAGGGAAAGAGAGGAGGCTGGTGTGCAGATAGCGGAGCGGATAAAGCGTGAGCGACAAGGAAGCGTGCTGAAGGGACAGGGAGAAGGGAAGGAGATGCGAGGGAAGATTAGGGCGGCGAATCTCCCCGTGGCGAAGTAACGGAGGAGACTCTCCTGGATGATCTCGGTGGAATCACTGTTACTTGCTGCTGTAAGGAGCTTTAACTCTTTAACGCCTAGATCTTTTTTTCAAAAAAGGGAAGGTGAAAAAATATTAAATTAAAAAGAGGTTGAAACTCGGAGGAATTAATCGTTTGAAATTTGGACGACCGAAATGTTGAATTTTCAAAAGACCTGATGGTTATTTTAAGAGCAGCAGTATTCGCATTCGCCCTCGGCCCCCATGGATCCGTACGTTAAGGATTCTCAACAGTAAATTACAAAATATGCTAAGCGGCCGATATAAATCAAAACTTGGCAAGGGTAGTTGCGAAGGGATGAAGAGGCAGAGAGAAACGGCCTCGTTTACCCGTGGCTGGTCCGTCGTGTTGGTTGGATTGCACGGGGGTTAGGGAGTGTCGATCGGTAGCCAAAATAAGGAAGGAGGGTGCCCCCGTGTCACGGATCCACCGCTTTCTCTCTCACGGCCTGGAACGTTTGCAAACCGAGCAAATGGACCGGAAGAGCTCGTTGAACGTGATATAAATACTCTGGTGCATCTTTATTCTAACCCGGAGTGCATCGGTTATGAAATTAGCGATTCGTTCGACGGTAGCGGCAGCCTGGTGGTCGCGACCAAGATTTATGGGAGGCAGATCGTCACGGGGGCCGATTTCGTGACGCGCTGTGATTCTTCGAAGGGGAATCGCGATTTCTAACCGCGATAAAACCGTGTGGTCGCGTTTGATTCCGCCGCGGAAGCCGGAGAGATCGATGCGCGAGAGATGATCGCCGCGATTCATCGACGCCTCCCATCTGCCACCGGTTCGAGACGAACGACCACCTTCGGCAAGAAAATGCTATCGGAAGAATTAGAAAATTTCTTCCATTTATTATGGAAAATTTACATAAAACCTTGTTGCAATTATAAGGAATGAAGTTTGAAAATTGTAAAAATATAAAAAGCTAGAAAGCTTATGTAGAATCCGTGGAATTCAGGGGAGAATGACAACCTAATCAACTAATCCAAGGAAAGTCATTCTTCTTCCTCGCGGTACGACGTTTCTTCGGCATCGAGAAAATCCAATCGGAAGATTCGCAGGAAAACGAACGGTTCTCGAAAGAAGTCCAATTAATCGCAATCATGGGGAACTTTCTCTCGATGATTCATGAAAATTCGCGCGAACCACCGGTCGATTTATCTTACGGTAGCAAAAGAAGCACGTCCGACATTTTTTCTCCCTAGTGTCCTCGATGACGTACGATTTTAACGGTCAACGGTTTATATTATCGACTTTCCACCAGGGAATTCTATGTAACCTTTCAACGTCGGCGAAGGTTTGTGCCTAACCCAGACCCTGTGTTCACACTCGAAGCGTATATCTTGGCTATTAGTAAGCGATACTCGGCAGTGAAAAGCAGAAACGCGCGAGAAGGCTTCGCGTTTATTTCTTTGAGCAAACGCAATCTTCGTTATTTCTTCGATGCTGTAACATTCTTATGCGTTTAAATTTCCTTCTGACCGCTGGTTTACAAAGAATGAAAGGGTAAAAGGGCGACGATTAAGAAGAGAATGAATGTATATATGTTTCCTTGGAATTAACTATATTCCAAAATCAGAGGATATTTTAAGATATTCTAAGAAATAGCAACGATTTCGTGTGTTTTTGTTTCTCTATGAAATTTCTTAATCTTCTGATTAAACATCAGCCAGATGATAGGAGAATTACGCTCATCGAAGATCGTAATTACGCCTCGCATCGGTGTCTTCGGAAAATCTAGGATCACGATAAATTCTCCTATCCTATGGGACGTCTCGGACCTCTGTAAAGTTTGTAAACTATCCTACGAGTGTACTAACGACAGCAGAGATTCCTAGTATTCGCGCAATTCCACTGACACGGGCCATAAACTACATCGAATCCGGTGAAATTATGAGTTGTGTATTAATTGAACCAGGCTTGGAATTGGAAATAGAAAATAACCCGCAGAGACACTGTGAATTATTCGAATGATTTTTTACTTGAATTTACAAAACCTTACAATCGCGGGAATAAATTATTCGATCGAAAAGGTGCGACGCGTTCAGTCACGTGTTTCGTGTAACACGTGTCGGAAGGACAAAGTTTACCCACGGCGTGGCTCGATTTTAGCGAAACAATAAATTTCCAATCCCGATAGAACGACGAACGAGCCTTCGACGTGGCTGAAATGTGAAAGTCGGGGTTTCGAAACATTTTCGTACGGACACCGTGATAACGGGGCTGAATTTACGACGTCGGAGACTTGAACGCTCGACAAGGCGAGCTCCTAGCACACCGCGGTTACAGTTTTACGCCTTTCGTTATTCCTTCCTACGATTTACAAATAATTTCACGTGTCTAACGATCTCCTTGCGCAGGAAACGTTTGTAAGTTTCAAGCCGGGTAACAATAAAAGAATGCTTTGAATTTTAATAGACCTCGGTACCCAGTTAATTTACGTTTCCTTGTCATTCGAACTAATTGCAACATCTCACGAGTCAATTATTTAACTACTTTAGTGGTGGCCGGATTTTTGAAGGTTCACGGTTAATTAATTCCTTGTTTCATAGTGACAAGCCCCTTTCGTGCTAACAATATTTCTGCCTTACGAAATTAATAGAATAATAATTATAGTTGTTCAAAATAATAAATTTTGAATGAATGAATTTGTAATTAAATACGAGAAGAAGCATGGCTGAATGGATTCATCAGGAACCTCCAGGTCGAGATAAGGAAGAGAGTTCTTTGAAGGAGGCGTGAAGCGTGTTACCCTTAACGAGCGAAATTATTATTATCCCAGAGTCAGGATGGTCCCATTAAACAGCAGAAAGTTGTGCAACTCGGCAAAAGCTCGTTGCGATTCCGGCCAGGAGAGACAGATAATGGCGAAGAGAGGGCTGTTACGCTCGGTTCGAGTCACTTAAGGCACGCCATGGGGTTGTGGCATCGGCGTACGGTTTCACAGCAAGCCGCCAAGGTAGACCCCATGATCCACGTAGATAGCCGCCTTAATCTAAACGCCTGTGCCTTGAAGCGACAACCACGATACGCGAACCTCCGCCACGAAGGGAATCAACGAATTCTTCGTGATTTTCAAGCGCGAAGAAGAATCTATAGAAAAATTTGTGAGTTTATTAAAATACCAAGTGATAGCTAAAATGATGAATTTTTAAAAGATTGAAAAATTGAATTGATAAGTTATTATGAATTGGTATTTATTGGTAATATGTTGTCATCGAATGGTGAGACTGTTTAATCGTTTCTCGCAATACAGCCGGGTCAGAGTTTTTGTCGGTTCTTTCTCCTCGACACGCGATAGCGTATCATTACATCTTCCATAGCAGCAAGGGATGTATTACGTATTGTGAAATGGAATTCGAACCGATCCTTCGTTCGCGGTGGATTTCATTTCGCTCGCGATCACAACGTTCTGTCCATTTGGATCGATCGGTTTCGAAAACCTATCCCTTTCTCTTTTTTCTCTATCGTGATATTTTTTGATGATATTATTATTTCTTTTTTTTCATTCCGTCTACGCATCCCACAAATTTCTTAAGAGTTTAGGGAATAGAGAAACCAGTTCTACGGCGATTGAATGGTTAATCTTGATCCTATTCTCTCTTTCCTTCATTTCGCTAATTAAGAGGTGTGTTTCGTGATCGTGGACGGAACGCGTTCAGAATGTACATCAGGAACGTTGAAACGAGACCTGCTTTATTGTCCTGTCGGCGTGTGAAAGACAGGCTGCGACATGGTCACGTTATAAAAGCCATTAAAAGGTTGACTTTTGACAAAGCCGGCCAACATTCAGCAATGACTGACCGCTGTGTCACTTTTTATTGCGTCGCTCTTGGTTATCATTACGCGGAGATCTTGGTTTAAAAAAAAAAAAATGAAAAAATAAAAAAATCAAGAAAGAGGCTTTGTACGTGGAGAGTCTATTTTCAGTAGCGCATGAATCATCCTGGAAGGTGGTTATTACACCTCGTCTTCGTTCGTCATCTTTGAAAGTCACGAACATTGGCAACTCGCTAATGGAATGCTTTATTTTTCCTCTTAATATCATCCAGCTTCAATTTTCAAACTTTCTGAAATCACTTTCGATATTAATCAGAAGGTCAGCTTTATTGACAATGTCCAGTGTTAGAATATTAGGATATTAGAATTTTAGAATTTTAGAATTCTAGAATTTTAGGATTTAGAATTTTAAGATCTTAGAATTTAAGGACCTTAGAATTCTAGAATTTTAGGATCTTAGAATTGTAGAATCTTAGAATTTTAAAATTTTAGAATCTTAGAATTTTAGAATTTTAGAATCTTAGAATCTTAGGAGCTTAAAATTGTGAAATTGAAAAATTTTAGAATCTTAGAATTTTAGAATTTTAGGATCTTAGAATTTTAGAATCTTAGGAGCTTAAAATTTTGAAATTTTGAAATTGAAAAATTTTAGAATCTTAGAATTTTAGAATTTTAGAACTTTGGACTCTTAGAATTTTAGGAGCTTAGAATTTTAGAATCTTAGAATCTTAGCAGCTTAAAATTTGAAATAGAAAAATTTTAGAATTTTAGAAGCATAGAATGCTAGAAGAATGAGAAGTCAGACCTACCCTCTTCCCCAGCTAGTTACGCGAATGCTCTCCAAGAACATTCACCCTTTAACAACTTACTTGACCGAAGCTCCCTTTTATCAGTGTCATCTCACGCCTGTAAGTAAAAGCCACTAGAAGCAGCGTCTTTCTTCGCTGCCGCAATTACGTGGTCGACGACAATTCCCCTAGAAGCCATAAAGACTTAACTGGATCCAAGTTTCCTTGATCACAGGACAGAGAGATACTGAAGAAGGAAACTCGATGGATCGTGAAAAGAAGCGAGGGTGTGTTCTATCTAGGAGATGAGGAGGAAACGTTTACGGCGTTTTGTGATCATAAATTCAAATAAAGGGGAACGCGCTCGCGTTACGTGTCGGGCATAAAGCACCGGCAGACAGCGAAAACGGGGCATGCCACTCGTCCCGCGTCTGATTCTGGTTCTTCAGGCCCGTTTCGTTTTACGACGTGACACGAGGCCCTCGTCAAGTGGGTCAGAGGCCAGCCTGTAGTAGGCACGCCAGGTTCCTCGTAGTCCACTGATCTCCCCGTAACGATAACAAGACGACGAAACCGCGTAATAAGGAGTTAAGGCCGCGTTACACGTCCTCAGGAGTTTACCTTCCAACCGGGGTGACACTTAGTCCCTATGCCCTCTGGATCTTCTTTTACCTCGCGTCTGAATTTTTCACGCGATTTCTAATCCAAAAGCAACCAGTTGCTGGCTAGTTTCTTTTCGAGCCATTAGTCGCCGATGTCCTGAAACGGCAACCGTGAACTCCAGAGTAATTCCGGTTCTCAGGCTCATTTTCGAGGCTGAGAAGTCTTCCTGTTTCGCTAAATTCCGGTTTCGAGCGGCAGCAACCCCTGTGAAAACGACTCTTGGACGACGTGACAAAATATCAAATGCACTTTTGACCTCGCTATCTCTGTAGGCCTGTTCCTCCACTCTTCTATCGCTTAATTTATGAGTTTTCATCCAGCAAAGAGCTGAGAATGATTAAACAGCTAGAATATTTGATAAGGGGTTAGGAATTTAAAAATTGATACAAGTCTGATCGTCGAACTCGACGATCAATCCACCCAGTCGTTTAATTAAAAGAAGATTGATTGATCGCTTATAGAAATGTCATTACGTGTAACTTATCGTTTAAAGAAATCGTCTACGAGTCTTTCGCTGGCAGGACTAAACGCTCGATCATTTTCATCCAGCTGAGATCCAGAAAGGAAAGATAAGAGGGTAGTCACGCGTCGAGATCGTGATCTTCAAAAGCACTAGCCACGCATGCTCCACATATCAATTCCTCGAGATGTCCCTTGAAACTTCAATATTTTCTAGGAACACACCGATCTTTCTTCTACGAATCTACGGCTCTGCCAATAATTCTGGTGTATACGATTAGAATGATTAAGAAGAACCTTCCTGATCCAGAAGGGATAAAAGATCAACGCTCTAGGGTGAATTATGAGAGAAGACACATCAAAGGATTCGCATGAATATCAAGATCCTTAGAAGCGTGCTCGACATACTGAAACTTTTCTAAGAATAATATGATGTTATTTTAAGGAAAGTCCGATTTTGATAAGTCCGTTTTTTAACTAAATTATATAAACAACGTTGTAGAGTCACAAACTCGTAAGCTACAAATTTTTCCAAAATCAGTTTCGACCCGAAAACGAAGTGAAATTAGAAGAGTCTCATCAAAGATCAAGATCCCCGGATCTAGTAGCGGCGCGTGTTCACAATACAAAGCGTTTGAAACTTCCCAAAAGTAGTTGTTCCGGGAACGGGGCAATTCACGTTCGAGGAAAACGGGCCAAAAGAGGCGGTCGCGTGGAGGCGGGCGGGAAGTGGCAGGAGCCAGATCTCACGTGCACGTCGTACGCATTTAAATTCGCCGCTTCCTCGGGACACTGTGTCGTGGAACGTCAAAAAACGCGCGTACATATGCATACCGTGGAGCCGGTGGCGCGTGCTGCGCGCACAGGTGACGTGGTGCGTGCGTGCTCGACAAGGTAAAAAGCCTGTCCTCTGCTCGCGTTGCCGAAAAAAAGAAAAAAAAAAAATTAAAAAACTGACCCGACGATAATAACAATCATAATAATAATAGCAACGAAACGAGTGACCCGGTCGAGCCGGTACAACGCCACTCGGCAGGTTCCTGTCTTTCCAGTTCCGGTTCTTCCTCGATGAGTATACTCGTACTCTTCCGACGCCGATTTCCGGTTTGAGAAACGCCGATTCCGGTTTCGAACCGGGTCCTACCTGGTAACGCAAGCTGGATACCACGTAGCTCTTCTCGACCCCCTTCGGGAACCTCCTGACCTCCTGCTTCGAGAATGCCACACGGATGGGACCTTGCGTGATTTTCGGCAATGTTCTCTGGGATCGATGGGTGGGTCCGGGGTGTAATTTATCGGAGGTTTCACCTGTTAACTGGGCACCAAGAGTTACCTTTCAATTAAAGTTAATGGAGAGAATGTATCGTGCGAAAGCAAAAATGCTCTCTAAATAAAGAGAATAGAAGGAAGGAGTTCATCAAAAATTAAGAGACTCCATATTAATATCAACAAGTCAGTGCAATAGTTTTAATTATAAACGGATATTAATTTTATTTTTAGGTGTCCAGGTTTTGCACCTTCTAGATATTCTTGGAGTAATGACGTTCTTTCTGAAAGTTTAACTTGAAAATATTAAACAGAAACTTTTATTTAATTTAATAATAATTTGAAAATTGGTAATTTTGTTACATCAGAATGGTTGAAAGTTGAATAGCACAATGTACTGTTGCCAAGGTACGTCGATTTCCTGGAAGTTGGCGTACCTAATATCGCATCCACGGTTCCTCTTCCTCTTCGAATGACGAGCGTACGCTCGCAAGTGTACGATGACCCTCGAACGACCCGACGACCTCGAAGCTAGCGAGGTACGTCTGCCTTGTCGTCGATAATGCTGCACCGTAAGCTCGTAATTGCCTCTTTTGCTCATACGAGCGCAAACGGTACGCGCGTTGCGTGGCGACACAGCAAAAACCGCTCGGTCGTCTAACGTTACGTGGAATAATTTAACCGTCTGCAAGGGAAACGCTGGCAAATTCATGAATTCGTGGAAAATCGCCTCAAGAATGACTGGATTGAATTTTCTGTAAATATAAAATTTAATTACAAATTTGGAAATTCATTTTTTTTCTTATAATTCAACCCCCAAGTGAAATTTCCATCCTCCCTGCAATGTAATTCTTACAACTGTACATGGTGATTAATTGTAGGCTGGCGTTTAATTTCTGACACATTTCGCATAATCGCGTAATTATGCTCGTTACGAGGAAACGCATTATTGTTTTTGCCCGGTGAAAATACGCGAGAACTCGTTGCTCGCCGCGCAAATTCCTAACAGGAATCGTCGCATTGTAACGCGACCATTAACAGCATTATAACGGATTCCCCTCTCGGAACATCAACGCGATCCTTGATTCGAAACGTCCCAGCATTTTACGACGTTTTATAAATTATTTAAATGAGAAAGGAGGAAATTGAAATGTCTTGACGTTCGATCGAGGTTTACCTCGAACGTCCTCGCGTGGATATACTAGTAAAAAGCTTTTCGAGCTGTTGAGATATTAGCATTTTATACTTCTTTATATTTTGTAATGCAACGTTTGCCAAATGGAAATCATCATTAAATGTGTTGAAATATGTTTGAAACTTTGAAAACTTCTAACCGCTCTATTTCCTATCTTTATAGGATTTTCAATTTACACTCCTCTATATACAATATTTAACACTTCAAATTCTCTCGTAGAATTTCTTAAGAGGACTTGTTTATTTCATTTGAAGAAAAAGACGAAACCGTCAGATTTTTCGTTGACCTTAACTACTATGTTTCGCTCGATTTGATTCAAATCAAACGGAAAACGATCCTGTTTCCTAAATTGTAATATCAATAGCAGCAGTGACAGAAAGATTCAACCAAGCTCGAAAGGATTAACACGTCAACGATCTCGATAGTGGAGCACAGGTCGTCGACAATCGAGCCTTCTGCCTTCTCTGTACTCACAATGTCTCGGTAAAATATTCCGTGGAATCCGAATCGGCCGAAGGCTACGTTCTCGTGATTCTACACGAATATTTTCCTTCGATCCTACATCACGGATTAGCATCGCATTATTGCGTGCCGGCATTAAATCGACGCGGAACGAATACGCAGCGTCTGCGCCGCTGAGGAGTCCTGGATCCATTTCACGTAAGCCGAATTCATGAGGTCGAAGCCGGTGCCTATGGCCTCCGGTTATGACAGTCTGCAGCTTTCCATCTCGAAAAGGACCACGCCGCGTCCGGGTACGCAGGGCTCGTTTTTCCAATCCGCACCTCTTCAAGCACAAGTGTGCCGAGGGCGACGACGTGTCACAATCCTCCCCTCTCGCCGGTATCACCCTTTTTTCCTAGCTGAAGAAGAGGATCTCCGGCCTGGAAACGACGCCGGGCAGACAGAATTTTAGCATCGACGGAGGAAGAAAGATAGAAAAGGAAGGGGTTAGGAGACGAGAGAAGAGATCAGGTATCAAGTGTAAAAAAAAAAGGCGCTATTGTACGGGAGCATCTGACCGTAGGGTAGGGTACCACAGTGGCGATGTTCAGCGACCAAGAAAGAGACGCGTAGCCGCTCTCTTCTCGTGCCGGAAGAAAGATGGAAGAAAAGGAGAACCCAAGAAGAGACCGGTGAACCTGGCACACCGGCAAGGACGGTACATAACTGGGAAAGGGAAGAAAAGGGATGAGATGTAAAGAGTGGAGGGAGGGGGGAAAAAAAATATAGTGAAAAGAGAGAAAAGGAAGGGGATAGCGAGAGGCTGTCGTATGCACCGAGAGCGTTGGCAGTTTATAAGGGTCCCCTGTATTGTGGATACGTATTATCATGCTAAATATAACATGTTAACTACTTCGCATAATGCCGCCCCGCGATCCTCTCGATTCACATCCACCGTGTACGACCGTTCGACGAATCGCGTTTCCGCGCCCGGAAAATTTTATTGCCATAGCGTTCGGCAGATGGAACGCGAGATAACGTATGCGTCGTGTAAGTTCCCAGACTCTCGATTCACGATGAAATCAGACTAACTGGGAGAAATTGATTTTTTTATTCGTCAAAGGGGTGATTTCACGTTCGATGAAATGCGCCTAATTATTCGAAATCGAATAGATATCCAATGTGATTTCTATTCGGATATCGAAAGCGAGAAAACAACGATTAATAGCTGAATAATTGATTACCGATGGAAAGGAATGCACGTATCGGTGCTTATCGTTTATATTTAGTTATGATTAGAGACCATTGATATTTATCCGAGGTGTCTTTATCTGATTTTTCCCGAGAAATGACGGTATTGCAAAACAGCCACGCCATAGCGTTATTGATGAGACACATTACGCATTTATTCGCCGTGACGGACCTTGAAAATCTATGAATTAATTATACTTTATACACGGCCCGATGATATCGTCATTGAGGCAGGAGATGACAAATGTACCGTCGACATCGCGTTGTCGATCGCGCCTCTACGCTGCCTCGTCGTAAATACTACTCTGCACAATAAATTGCTCTGCTCGTTAGCTAATACGATATTAACGTTTATATATAATAGCTTCCCACGAGGCAGAGAGATTCAGCCAGAACGTTGGAAAGAAGGATCGTCCGTGAAAGGCTGTAATTATCGTATCAGGGAAACTGTGAAATCAATCTTTCCGAAAAACAATGACGATGATTGACTCGTCAATGAAACCGACGATTTTTCTCTTCTTTCCTAGATAAATAAACTGTCGTATTTTAATATTTTTTTGAAATGAAACGATTTCGACACGAGTACTTAACTCGATCGATCCCAGAATTCGAAAGTCGATCTGGAATTCGAATGTCGGGCAGAAAAGAAAGAGCACCGGTATAAAGGTCGATTCTCCACGGACTGTTGAAGGGGTGTTATGGGGCAAAAGCTGCTGGTGCAGGAGGCGCCTGGCTCCGGTTCCGGTTCGACGAATCGTATGGAAGGTGGCGAAGGTGCCGGAGGAGGGGAGCTACACCACTTCCTTCATCAGTACAACCAACAGTCCCACAGTCCCGGACAGAGCCTACAGGGTGGCCTTCCGCTTCCGCTTAGCCCGCAGTCGCTCAGACACGACGGTTCGTCGAGCGCCGGGATCACCGGGGTGAAAAGGGAACCGGAGGATTTGAGCTCGTCGCGAGGCGGACAGCAGCCCAGCAAAAGGCACAAACAGGCCCAACCGGAGAGTCCCACGCCACCGGGCATGTACCATCATCATCAACATCAGCTACAGGTAAGAGACGATCAAGTATGATCTGTGCCTGATTCTTTCCTTTTCATTAATATTTAATATCGCTAATGAAACAACAGGTGCAACAGTACGGAAGCCCCTACGACCCCTACAGCTCGTGCAGTCCCCGGCTACAGTCCACGGCGTACACGTCGACCTCGGCGACAGGAGCGGCGAATGCTGGTAACCAGAGCGGATTGCACCAGGAGGCGACGGCTGTCTACGTGACCGGTGACGCTCTACCACCCTTGGCATCGTCCAGTTCCTCCTCGTTGTCGACGACGACCGCTTCGTACACGAGGTACGAGGTTGTGCCAAGCTCTTACGCGACGACACACGCGATACGCTCGTCCTCGAGCAGCAGCAAAGTCCTGACCGTTGATCTTCCCAGCCCTGACTCTGGCATCGGCGCCGACGCTGTCACACCAAGGCAAGATCATCATCCACCCACGGCGCTGCACCAGGTTAGTTTCAATCGAAATAATTATACCATCGACGAATCTATAGATTAACTTCCAATCTAATTATCTCCCTTGTATTTGATCTTGATCATCCTTGATTCATGGAGATCTTAGTTGTAGTCGATACACGCGATCAGATTCATCCTCGATACCGCAGGCGCACTTTCTACCTGGTTGATCACTTTCCATCGTCGTTGATTTCGTGCCCATACACCGTAAAGATGTTCCGATCGCTAGCAACAAATTAATCGGACAACACCTACCATTAAACGTTATCGCTGCCCCATCTCGCAGATATAACTTCTTCCACGCGCAATCATTTTCTGCGCACTCGCTGGAACAGAACCTAACACGGCCTGCTAACGATACCAACCGCTTTACATAATCAGCAACGCATATCTATTAGGGATATCTGACACGTTTGCCTGACTTCAATGAGAATCGTCCATTGTATCATGATTCTGTAACGTTACGATTCAACGGAGTTATACTAAAAATGATGTATTATTAATTCTTCTGTTAAATAGTAGGGGAAATTTTTTGCAAGATAAATTGAAACAGAATTTATGTAACGATATCGATAACAATAATATGGAAATTAGTGTGTTCAATTTTTTCATTATGACCGTGAAAAACATTGATTAATGCTGACTACATAAAGTCATTATGTTGATTAATTATCGTGCCAATTAGAGTGATCTTTATTGTAAAATTTCCATTCCGATCGAATCGATGAAAATTCTATCGCGTTTCATTTTTATGATTAGATAAAATTAGTAAATTGCACGTGTATGGAATCGTCCAGTTAGCCGAGGCAAATTGCCAGCTAGCGGCTAGCTATCTCGCATAATTTTCGCGCCCGTCGAACGGCCAACGATCCGCGCCGGACCATAAGCGATTCGTCACTCCCACGCATGCTCGGTTGTCGCGGGTAATCGGCCGCTTCCGGAAACATTAATCGTCCGACGGGTGCAACGGGCGGCTCGACCGTGCGAGTTAAGTCATTAGCATTAGCGGTTGACATTACGAATTAGAAAGCACGCGTTCCGTTCTGCTCTGCTTGCACGCGTCGTTTAAAAATGAAACGCGACGCGACGGATCGCGCTCGTCCAGCTAGAATCATGACGAGGCTGTAATTAAAATTTTCATCCACGACCTGTTACCGCTACAACTTTCCTCTTTGCTCTTTCTACGACGGAGAGGTAATTTCGGATAGACTACGCGGCGATCGATGACTTCCGGGACGAAGTCGAACGCAGCTGGCTCTCGCTTGTAATTACGGATTAAATCTTTGATGCTTTTCCATCCGTGCGACCCCACGCGCGTAACACTAATGCATAATAGTCGTTACACGGTTCTACAGGCATTACTACACGGCTGATAAGAAGAAAAATCATTCCTAAAGACTTTGCTAAGCTTCGAATCGACCGGTACCGTACGCTATAATTATTTAGAATACAAACGTTTAATTTTCACGTTCATTTGCTTAAATATCATTTCACCGGTGATATTTATTTCAATTTTCTAAGCTCCGTCGTTTCGCAAGTTTTCGGTTCGCTGAATTTTACAGCTCCATGATTCGGTGATTCGTAGGTAGCCGGTGTAATTTGAAGGGTTAATGGGTTGGAACAAAGACAGGATTAGAATTGCAATTATTATTTTATGAACTCTTAGATTTTCTAAACTATTCGTTTAGAATGATAAATAGTAGCGAAACTATAAAAGCCAACCTGTTCCGACGGAGACGGAGAACTACTGAAAAGTAGCCGATCAATGGAGTACACCGGAGTAAAGCAATCTCGCAATATTATAGCGTAAAATAATCGTTATAACCGAACCCGATCATTATTCGACGTTTAATCGAACAAGCCGTATCGATACGAGCATTCCAATCTTTTTTTTCTTTCTCTTCATAATTTCCCCTTGCCAATCGAACACTTCAACTTTTCCGATGGTCCTTCGATGGATCCTGTAATTTGCTCGATACCTTACGATCTGTTGCGATATCGCAGCGTTCCTAAACGACGCGACGAAAGGTAGAAGAAGGCAATACTAATAAACTAATAACAAACGCGTCAATGTTTGTTTCATACGTGTACAATAAAATGGTACGTCAAATCACGTGGAGACACGTGTACGTTACACGAGTTGCTGCGCGCAGAAGAATAATTAAATCGACGAAGAGGAGGAGGAGATCTAATGATTTGTGACGCGATTAAGCAAATCGATCGATAGAAAAAGAATTAAGATCGATCGTTCGCGAACGATATCCGATGGGATAATTGATAGCATCGAAAGAGGCGTAGTGTTTGCGCGAACTACCTCCGTTGGATCGAAGGAAAACTTTGTTAAACATTATTATCCGTAATGTTCGCGATAGTGGGTTGGTCGTTCTGGTTAGTTCTGCATGGTTCCTCGAGTTGGTGGAGTGGATGGATCGCTTCCGCGATACCGTTCGTCAGGTCGAGTAAACGAGCTGCGGTAACCGCGTTACATTCCAACGAATGAGAACACGGAGGCCTCGCATGAAGACGTACGAGTGAATAAAGCATTCGGAGGGCCCGTTTATTAAGAAACCACCGCTGGAAGCGTGCGGCCGACCCGGACAATTTTACGAGACCGCAACGCCGGCTTATTTCTACCGCGCCGATGCTACTTCCGCTTTTGTTTCGCGGAAGAACTTGCCCTTCTGGCTACTTCTTAGGGCTGCTTCGCGATTAGAGGTGTGAGAGTACTCGTAATTTACAAGCCGTGCTGAACTCGCTTCGATTGTTCGAGCCGAGTCGATCGCTTGAATTTGTCGAATTACTCGAAATCGACGAACTGTTTGAAACAAAAGCGAGCTACTCGAATATTCGAGCCGTCGCGACATAAAATTTCGATTTACTTGAAAATGAATTTCCAGCTCGAATATTCGAGTAGCTCGCTTTTGTTTCAAACAGTTCGTCGATTTCGAGTAATTCGGAAAATTCATGCGCTCGACTCGGCTCGACCGACCGATCATTGTTTGACTCGAAATTCGAATACTCGCACACCTCTCGCAATAACTCTTCTCTTTTCGCATGGTATATCGAAGATCGTTTATAGATTTGCTTATTATTTATCAGAAAAAGTCTTGTATTTCCCTGCAGGTACTATGGTACAATGAGCTAATGGGTTAATTCGATATTAATGCAATCATAATATT
This sequence comes from Osmia bicornis bicornis, assembly GCF_907164935.1. NCBI lineage: Eukaryota > Metazoa > Arthropoda > Insecta > Hymenoptera > Megachilidae > Osmia > Osmia bicornis. The sequence goes on from NC_060230.1 coordinate 7,151,272, forward strand.
AAGTATATTGCTCGAAGAGATTGAACGTTAGGTGGATGCTATCAGTTAGCACGTTCCTGTAATTTAATCGGGTAATTGCGAGAGGAGAAAAGAAACAGAACCCCGAACCGCCGTTTCAGTAAATTGAAATGTTACATTGTAAGATTAAACTGGGCATAATCACTTTCACCTCACCAGTCATACGTGTCGGGGATCAAGGAAACGTTTAACAAACTCTCGTTAATATGCAACGTTCGATTACACTGGAGATTTTTATTCGAAACAACGAGTTTCGAGTAGTGGTTTTAAAACTCTTAATTAAGCTATTCGAGTAATTTTCTTTTTAGTAACGATGAGCTTTTTTTGTTGTTCCTGCAGTCCTCTTTCGACTACACGGAATTATGTCCCGGTGGAACGGCAGCAGGAGCCGCTGTGGTCCTCGAGAGCGGTGCAGTGATACACCATCAACCGTTGCAGCTGCAGTTGCAACAGAGCCACGCACAGGCGCAGGTGCAACGCGGAGCCCTGGTGTCCTCGGCAGCGACCACACCGAACCCTAACCCGAATCCACCGAGGTCGCGACCTTGGCACGATTTCGGCAGACAGAACGACGCGGACAAGATTCAGATACCAAAAATGTGAGTACCATTTCTGACTTCTTCAAATTTTATAGCAGAGCGCATCCAAGGTGCAACGAAATTTCTTAATCAAAAGCAAAATCCCCTTCAAACTAGAGGAGTGCGAGTACTCGTAATTTACAAGCCGAGCCTAACTCGCTTCGATTGTTCGAGCCGAGTCGATCGCTTGAATTTGCCGAGCTACTCGAAAAAATCGAACTACTCGAATATTCGAGCCCTTGTGAAACTTCGATTTACGACGGCTCGAATATTCGAGTAGTTCGATTTTTTCGAGTAGCTCGGCAAATTCAAGCGATCGACTCGGCTCGACCGACCGATCATTGTTCGACTCGAAATTCGAGTACTCGCACACCTCTACTTCAAACTCAACCAAACTTCAGTCGAATTTTTCCAAACATAAGTTAACCCTTCGATTATAGAAATAGTGAAAAGACCTCCTCAAACCCAAGCAAACTTCCTAAAACAATCTGAAACCATTTCAAACTCGACGATATCCTGTTGAAACGTAATCTACTCCGTCGAACGAAGGAAGCTGCTCCCCAGCAGGATCAACCAGCAAGATCAGCGGCCGCAAGTGTGTACAGAAGTTATAATAAGGCTGAACTAGGTAGGCGGTGAACAGGAGCAGAGTCTCGTAGGCCGTTCACCTGGGCCAGGCTCGGTTATCGGCTCGTATGCACCGCACTGTCCTGGTTGTTCTCCATTGGTGACCGGCGCGACTGAAAAATAAAGAAACGCTACGAATACGAAAGCAAGACGCGTGTCGTCGCATAGATAAAGATAATAGGTCGGCTCTGTAGGCGAAAAGCTCGCTGGTTCGCCGACGATAGCCAGCGCGCTGGGAAAAGCTACGCTTCCTTCGGATAAGGGTAATCGCCTTTTATTTCGCGTTTCGCGGCTCTATATTTAGCTAGCCGGTAGCCAGTTCGTACATTGGATACCTTCGCCAACAACTGGCCTCTACGAGACCGTAAATGTTTATCGGGCAAACGAAGAATGTTGCGAGTAATTTCGTGATAGAACAATTGGTGATCGATGTTATCTATTGAAAATTTTTATCGACAATTTAGGAAGGTAGAACGAATAGAAAGAATATTATTCGTAATTATTCGCATAATCGTGAAATTAATCGAGCTCAAGTTTTGTTTACACAGTGGTAAGGGGAAAAAAATTCTAATGTATGAAAATTATAGTGCGGATACTGATTTGCTTGTTCATCCGCTGACAAACGTAAATGAATAAGTTAATCGGTGCACATATTTATAATTACCGCAGATCGAATGATCTCAACACTTCTTTTAATAACTTGATATCTAAACGCAGATTTTCCGCCTATGGATTCAAGTACCATTTGGAGTCGCCAATTAGCACGTCGCAGCGTCGGGAGGACGACAGAATCACGTATATCAACAAGGGTCAATTCTATGGGATCACGTTGGACTATGTTCCTGATCCCGACAAACCCACTTTGAAAGCTGGACAGACAGTTAAGGTAAGAAAAATTATGATAATCAACATTTTATCGTCTTTCAACGCAATTAAATACAGTGGTACCTCGGTATACGACCTTAATCCGTTCCTGATGTTTGGACGTATACCAAACCAACCTTTCCCATAAGAAGTAATGTAAATATTATTCTCATGTAAAAAAAACTATTGATATTATACCTACATTAATGTGGTTGTAAAATAATTTAAACACTGTTTAAACAAATGACGCAAAATTCACACAAAAGATTTATGTCCAAACAGAACGTATTCCGAGGTACCGCTGTATTTAAAAAATAACAAAAGAAACTTTTAAATAATCTCAATATGAAATCAATGATAGAAAATACCAAATTAAATAATTAAATTGAAAAATTAAGTGTCTATGTTCTTAGTAACTTGTATTATAATATATGTCTGACCATATACACGAAATACTACTGAAAAAATGAACACCACTTGCAGTGATGCTACAAGCAAAAACGTGACGTACGAACGAATCAATAAGGTATTCCTCTTGAATCTTCTAAAGACGAAGCGCATCACGGTGTATAAGCATAATCCATAAGCTCGTTTGCAAACTCCTACGAACGGTAGTAGAATTCGCGCGGCCCATGAAGCCGGTCGAATCGAAAAGAAGAAGTCGGACGAGGTCGTTTGTTCTCGCGGCCCTAATTGGCAGCACAGCGCACCGTTAGCAATTTCCATTCTGATAAAGCTGCCGATTCTCCTTTTTTCCCCTCGCCAGGCTAGCAGAAGTTACGACTTCCTCGTTAATTGCTAATCGAACGTTCAACCGCGTGACCGGCTAGTTACATTCACGTGCACGCTAAAGAACCAATCCAAACTTCAAATTCCTGTTACGTTTATCTTGCCATGAAAATTTTCCAAATGTTCTCCAAGAGTCGGTTAAAAATTTTTTCAAAGGAATTTCGAACGTCTATTTATAATTGGTAATTATCCAACCCTCCACTTTCTCCGTCCTGTTTCTCCTCCGCTTCCGTGTGTTTACCCCGTTTACCACTTTTTCTTATCCTTTTGCTCTTGCAACCGATTCCTCCTTATTAACCACTTTCCCCGTCTTCCTCTCCATTAACCTCTCCCGCTGCCGATAAACCCGTATTTTCCCCGGCCGCGGCCAATTCTTCGCCCATTCACCCGAATCAGGAAAAATCCCTTAACCGTCGCGTAGCAGGCGAACATGCGTGCACACCGGTCTGCTTAGTCGAGCGTGATTCTGTCGCGACGACCGATGTCACGCTCACGCGAGCCACGCGTTATCGTCGACGGGCTCGAGCTGCCGTTGGATTTTTCATCGCCTACCGGCGTTCAACGGTCGCCTGATTCTGAATTATTTGTCGGCAATCTGTACGGCGAGGCTGCCTCGCCGGATACGTTAACCCGCGAAATACGCCTCGGGGACACGTGTAACTGGTTCGCGAGAAGGTTAAACTTTATCTGATCGCGCGGCTACGGACAATAAGGAACTGGATAAACACACGCGATAGAAGTATCTATTCAGATGCGTCCTGTCGGTTCAAAGGACTTTCGGTTAACATCTTAATTACAAATTGCACCGAAATTCCAAGGATCGCGTATAAATAAGAAGTAGGTAAAAGTAGAGCGAGATTCGCTTTAAAGTCAGACCGGAAGTGAAAAAAGAAAAAAAAAAGAATTTGGTCATTCATTGAGATTTCTTACCGTTTGGCCTGTACAAAAATGACAGAAAGTCTAAATCAGTGTTTTCCAACGTGGAGCCCTCGCCCCACAAAGGGGTAATTTGATTGTTAAGGGTGGCACTTTGAAAATGGACTCGTCCAGAGTTTTCGATTGCCATCGAAAACAGACATGGCCAAATTGCACCCAAATTCCAAGGATCGCGTATAAATAAGAACTAAGTAAAAGTAGAGCGAGATTTGTTCTAAAGTCAACCCCGGTCAGACCGGAAGTGAAAAAAGAAAAAGAAAATTCAGCCATTCGTTGAGATTTCTTGCCGTTTGGCCTGTACAAAAGTGACAGAAAGTCTAAATCAATGTTTCCCAACGTGAACGGGGGGCAATTTGATTGTTAAGGGTGGCAATTCGAAAATGCCGCAGTCGCTATTCGACCTGAGTAAACGTCCATAATTATCAATAATTAAAATAATATAGAAAAATCTTTCATTAAAATTATTTCCTACTTGAATTTCGGTTCTCCATTATATGTTTTGAAAATTGACTTACGGTGTTTCCTCAACAATTTCCTAGTGATTTCTTTGTAAAACCTATCATTTACGTTTCTTCAGTGAACAATTCAATTTTTGAATATTAAAAATTATGTTTACGTTACATAGGGGTATAAGAATTTTAGAAAGGCTTAAGTGGGGCAGGGCACAAAAAGGTTTGGAAGCATTGGTCTAAATGCTTTAGCTCCCTTCTCAATATTTTCAATCTTAGACACGGGTTGGCTAATAATTGCAATTTTTGTCCTGATTTAAATGAATTTACCTAAATGTTCAAAACAACAGATTAAGGAGAAGCGTGAAAACGCGATCGGCGACCATTTCGAATGGAAAGTTGAGATTATCGGTTTGTTGGTCGGCAGAAGTGCATTCGAGTGGCGGGCCGATTACACGCGTCATAAATCACACGGTAGCGTGTAATTATGTAACGGAGATTATAGATTCCAGCATCGACATCGAGCCGAAGGTTGTGGTATATCGAACGTGAAGTTTTTCGAATTTTACGCATAATGACGCCTCGCTCGTCCCCCGGTATCATTTGCCTTCAATGATCCATCAATGGCCAGTCAGACAATGCACGTTCGGTAATGGAACGTTCCACCGGTCGATGGAATCTGCTGACACACGGTAAACGCGAATTTCGCGTGAGCGTGGCATCGCTAGAAGAACATAGAGACACGCTCGAACGGGCGCACACGCAAATCGTATAAATCAGCCGATACCGTATAATCCAGTAGCATAAATTGCACCATTCGACACTGCTAATTCCCAATAAATGGCCGTCTATCCTAAGATAACCGAGTTTTCGAACCGATTTTTTCCCTTTTCTTTATCGTTCGCAAACTGTGTCCCGTGATTCATTGGTGAAAAAATGCCGTTACTCTCGGGGTGCAATTATGTTGATTAATTGAGAGAAAGAGACACGTGACAGTTGGAAGTCCTTTTTTTTTCCTCGCCTAACCGAGCGACCGCGTCTTTCGATTAAAATTGCGATCGTCGATCGTGGCTGCAGTTCCAGGACTCTGTAATTACGGGATATAACGTTTCGTCGTATGAAACGGTGTCGCGTTAACAAAAAGTTTTATAGACTGCTAAGAATTGCACGATAAACCAATAAAAAATATGTTTCAACAGGTTCGATTCTGTTCGACAGATCGGTGTCTTTGATAAGCGTAATTATTATTGTTAATTTTCTAAATTATCCCTTTCACCGATAACTTAATCATTTATTTAAAAGAAATTTTGCAAGCTGATAAAATGAAGCGTTAAAGCACAGGTGTGCCATGTATACCTAACTTATTTAATATTATTTCTAATTTATTGTTAGTTTTATTTGCTACCAGCTTATCGTTCCATCAAAGCATCGTAATGATCACCTTCTGTCTTACCGCAAGCTCGCTCACGTATAATCATTATTACCTCTAGCTGGCTATTTAGATGTCCAGATACCAGGTGTTGCCTCCGAACATATCACTGATATTTCTCTGCGATTTGTTAAAAAAGAGAGCGCAAATAATAGTGGCAATATGGGAGCATAAAAAAAAGAAAATTTAATCGTCCATACGACTCATGAATAAAGCAAACTTCTCCGGATCTTAACGAATGAAATTGCAAAAAGCTGTTTGATTCTTTGCTGGAATTGTGAAAAAATCCGGGACCAAAGCGCGTCACCGGAAGTCATTCATCTGCCCTTACAGCATATCGCGGTTAATAAAGTACTTATAACATTCTCTTGATGTTTTGTCACGCAGAGCGTGGTAATGTTGATGTTCCGAGAGGAGAAGAGCCCAGAGGACGAGATTAAGGCGTGGCAATTCTGGCACGGAAGGCAACATTCTGTCAAGCAACGCATCCTGGATGCCGGTAAGTAAAGCGTGCAGAATTACCCAGACTTGATCTCATTAAATCTTCTGAAAACAAATGATCAGCCTCGGCTACTTGTTCCAATTACGATTATAATTAATCCACACTTTACTTGCGATGTAAAAGAAAAAAGAAAAAAAAGGAAAAGAAGGATAAAATAAATTTTTGATTATAAGTATTTTTGCGCAAGCTGCTCGTTACAGGATAATAGGCTCTCGGTAAGATCGTGTCGAAGGAACGTTTCTAAAAGGAATCGCGCCCTTTTTGAACCGTCAAAGAATGATTTGCGATTATTATAATAATCTATACCATTACAGACACGAAGAACAGCGTGGGATTGGTGGGCTGCATAGAAGAAGTTGCGCACAATGCGATCGCCGTTTATTGGAACCCACTCGAGTCCTCGGCTAAGGTACGAGAGGATCCTTTGATTTCCATTTGCATCTAACAATCTATGGGAGGATCTAAGACCGTGCTTATTCACGGCCTCGTTTCACCACGGTATACTTCAGATTTTATTTAAATATCCTTTTTCTATATTATTTCAGATCAACGTGGCGGTGCAATGTCTCAGCACAGATTTCTCCAGTCAGAAAGGTGTGAAAGGATTACCTTTGCACATTCAGGTGGACACTTATGAGGAACCACCGCCGCACGCCCACACGTACACGCCACCCTCGCATCGCGGATATTGTCAGATCAAAGTATTCTGCGATAAGGTAGAATTGAATTTTATTCGATGGAATCAACGAGTTTACTGGCAGATGTATCTTCTTTCTTGTAAAATGATAAATACGTGGATGTTTATTCAGGGAGCCGAAAGGAAGACTCGTGACGAGGAAAGGAGAGCGGCGAAGAGAAAAATGACGGCTACCGGGAGGAAAAAACTGGACGAATTGTACCATTCCGTCACGGAGCGCAGTGAATTTTATTCCATGGTGGATCTTCATAAGCCACCGGTTCTTTTCTCGCCACCGGCTGAGCACACTATAGACAAGGTACTTGTCAGGATTTCTGATCGAAGGAGCTGTTCAAATTGAAATAGAAATATGCAACAACTTGATATTTGCAAACAACGATTACCCTTCCTCTGTATTTGTCTTCTCTTTTTATTTTTCAACTATGTAGACACGAGCATGATAGTACTTTATTAAGAGAATATTCTATGTACCTTGCAACACGTTTAACATCTTCACGGACACTTTCACACACACGAATTCAATTCACGAAATTAAATCACATCGCAATAAACGTTCCGTGAACGTGTTAATTGTCTGAACACGAGATGTCAAGACCAGCAAGGTTGTCTTTAACGGTAAACTAACAAAATGCAATGAGAAATCAGGCACGATATGTCTGCGTAGTATCCACCACAATCCTCTGCTCTCAACACCGCCAAAACTCTCCACTAACCGCAACTCTTACATCGCCATAACAAACAATAGCAATTTCCGTGAAAGGATAGTACCCAGCAGATTAGCGAAGCACTGATACACTTTAATTATGAAATACAAAATTCTCTCTTAGACAACTTTGATTACTACAAAATTATTGGAACCCTCTAGCTTGTTCCTTAAACCTTTCAAAGCGAATTAGTGTACTTTCGAAGCACTTTCGGAATCTCTGTTCAAAGGAACGTGGAGAGTTGGCATTTTTCCTCGCGTTCCTTTTGAACAAAGCAGAAAAGCCAGCATGCCGAAAAAGTACACCCCCTTCTGAAAGGATGAATTCTAAAATGGGTACACGCGGTTCGCATAGAAGGCTCGTAAAAATCAGTAGAAGAAAAAGAAAAAAAAAACATATCTGTTTCTTGTTTTCCACGACAGTTCTCGACGATGGAGTTGTCGGGCTTCTACGGAGGTGGCGGCGGGGGCGGTGGCGATACAGACACATCGTCCCTGAGTAACGGTGAGGGCGGAGGATTGAAGGCAGGGGGTAGCAGCCCTTATCCTGCCTGCGGCAGACCCAGCTTGCCGGCCCTCAAGTTCCACAACCACTTTCCGCCCGACAATCTGACTAGCCTGCACGACAAGAAGGACTCGTTGCTGATGCAGGTGCAGGAGCTGCAGGGCTCGGTGCTGCAGGGTGTGCAGCAAGCTGGTCTCACTGGCACCGTTGTATCCGGGGTTGGTAACCGGCTACACTTGCAGCAACAACCACCCCATCTACGGCCGGCCGACACCGAGGAAAGGGTGATGCTGTACGTCCGTCAGGAGTCGGAGGACGTCTATACGCCGTTGCATGTCACACCGCCGACCGTCCAGGGACTGTTGAATGCTGTAAGAAAAATCAAGGATTAATTCTATCGCGACGACACCTGTTCGAAACATACACACACTCGTGTCAGGCATCCCTTGGATATGTAATTTCCTTGAAACCTGACGAGTTTAAATCATCCGGCCTCGGTTCCACAAAGGGCAGGAAAATTCGTACGGTGATACGATATTATTCGCAAAAAAAATGTGAAACGTTGCATAAGTAGAGGCGCGTTAAGCCCGGGTGCGTTCGAAAGTACGATATTGCTCGATTCCATCGTCTATATTTATACCGTACAGGGGAACGTTTCGAAACCTGTACGGTAAGAAATCCCTGATAGAAAGCGACACGCGGAACGTTTCGACGTTCGCGACGTTAACCGGCGATATCTTGACGCGTCCAATTTATCACGTTTCTACGTGGCCGTGTTCGATTTGACGTTAGTGCCCCCGGTATGAATAATGAGTGATGCGCGAGAGTAACACGAGATATACAAGAAACACACCCGTATATACGTATATATATTATATATAAGTATTAGCTATGCATGCGAGAGCATACCACACCATTTATTAATACCTGTTGCACCGTTCCATTACGCTGATATTAATATTAACGCGCATGCATCACTCCTCCAAAATCCTCATTAATTAATACGATACGAGTGCGATGGATCACGCACACGATAGATATCATTAACCCCTGAGATCGCGAGATCAATGCTTTCGACGTTAGAGGTGCCATTCACATTGGATTATTGGCCAACTGTACGCAGATATGGTCACGTTGTTATGTGGCAGAAAAAAGTGGAAAAGAACGTGGTATTTTCTTTTTTTTTAATTATAATCGCGATTTTTTATTTCATACGTTTCGTCTCCCTTTTTTTAAATAAGGACGAAGGACGATATTAAAAATGGGCGAATTTTGGTATTGGGGGTGGAAAAATCAAAATTCATCTATTTTTGATATTATCTTTTATCATAGAAGATAGGGGGATTTTTTTGTCGAGCAACCCCTGTTTCTCTTTTTCTCTTCCTCCCCCTCGTGTGTCTTTCTCTTTTTTTATTTTTTTTAATTTGTCTATCTCTGATATGCGTCGCGTCGCTTCGCGATAAAGAGCCTCCTTGGTAAACCGCCTACGACGACCGATGGTCCGCAATCACTATCAAAATTCTAATGTTCTACTTTTTTCTATTTTACAGATTGAGTCAAAGTACAAAATTGCATCCTCGAGTATTAATAACCTCTATCGCAAAAACACAAAGGGGTAAGTTTAGTAGAGTGTCATCTTTACTTGCATGCACCGCCCACACGTAGTGCATGCCATAACGGTGACATTGCCTGACTCTCTCCGCCTGGTTTGCTAGTCTCTGTCTGTCTATCCCTACTTCCGGTACCGTACACACCCTTAACTTCTTCGATACCAGCTATTCAATATACATATTCTCTCTAATCTTCTGGTACCTATGGATCTCTCTTCTCTTCTCTTCTATTTTATTCGTTCTACCTGAGGAACACGAGGTTCCTTGTTGGCCAGACTGATTCAAACGAGCTTTCTCGTTTAATCCACCGACTAATCCGCTAATCTATCCTCTCTTCCTTAAGTCTTCTATTTCTATCCTGTCACGAGTATTCCCCGTGCATGCCTGCCCGCTTGTCTGCTTGCTTGCTTCTCCGCATGTATTCCTCCTCTAGGATCAGCGCATGTTTCTTACCTCTCAAACGCATCACGCACTTCATCCGCATGGATACCTTTCGTCTACTCTTTCTTGTTTATACACTGGACGGAATTCCTGCTCTCTTGTAATTTACTTTCGGTCGACCGTGACTTCAGAAACGTCGCGTCGCATTGATGAAATCGACAGACTTTGCTGGGAACTTGAGACGTTATTTAAGGGTGGAAATAAGTGAACGGTTGATATATTATTACAGGGGTGATTTTAACTCTCTGGAATGATTAAATTATTTAATAAGCAACAAATCTGTCGTAATATCAGAACACGAACGACGAAGTCCCGTTTCGATCGTACTCTGCTTAAAATACGCATCGTCAAGCGAAACGAAAGCGAATACGCCGGAATGCGATAGAATTCATATTTCCTGCCCCTTAACACGAAACGAATACATATATAAAAGCCGGGTCATACGATCTCGTTTCTACATTCTATATAAGTTTCACGCCTGTTTCAAGTACACAGAGAATCTCGAGTTCCGTTTCTTTGTTCGTACCTGTGTGTATACATAACAATGTGTTTCTTTTACCTAGAAACCGTAGGAATATCTTCTAGACTATATAAAGTATCAACAAATTATTTTTGTAAATATTGCATGGTATGAAGGGTTAAATTCGTCTTTTCAAATGGAACTGTATAAATACATATTTTTCTTTTTCAGATCATTCGGTCTTCTATCTTTCAAAATAACTTTCATACAAGATATTCCTACATTTTCAATTAAAAATGACACACTATGCTATTTATATTTGGATAAAAATTTTAAGCAGGGTAGTCTCGTGTCGTTCTATTTCATTTTAATTAAAAATCACCTCGTCGTCCTGTTGCAGAATTACAGCGAAAATTGACGACGACATGATCCGATACTACGTGGACGAGGATCTCTTCTTGCTGGAGGTGACCCACTCCAGAATGAACCCGGACCCGAGTAACGATCGCAACCCGAACAATCCCGGTTCACCGGGTGATCCCGGCGATCCTGGCGATCCACCCGCGACCGCTGGTTACGACGTCACCCTGATCGAACTACCCTCGACCCCGGCTCACGTGGCTCATTCACCGTTAACGAACTCGTCGCACGGTCACGGGCACGTTCACGACGGCGGGAACACGTGAAGCGACGATGGGACATGCAAGAATGAAAGTATATGTAACTATGTAAGCTTTCCGTTTTGTGTAAATAAGTCTGAGAGAAGGAGCGAGAGGATAGCAGCCGTCGACGATCGCGGAGGATCGTCGACACGGTGCAATGTGAGAAAGGGACACTGGGACAGTCCGATCGGAGAGCTTTTCAATAATTACCCCAGTTGTTGAAGAGTATCGTCGTGCAAGCAATGGAACAGGATCTTTGATCGTGTTAATTACGATTGTTATCTTGCCGCAACAGTGCTCGAAGGATCATCGCGTTTTAAGAAGAAACAACCCTGAAGAGGATCGAATGGAAGAAGATCGAGAAGATACTTGGGACTCCATGTGATTGGACTGCAAAGAAAACGAGAAACTGTTCGTAACCGTACAACTTAAGAAGTCAAAAAACAAAAAAAAGCGATTGTTAGTTTATAGTGATCGTCTTGTGTATCGTTTTAGAAGACCGCTGGTTGATTTGATATACAGGCTGTTCAATTACGAGTTTCGTGTATGTTACATTTCTGTATTTTTTGATTATCGATAAAAGAGAATGTTATTGCAAAGATTGGCTATAAACACTTTGTTATAAGATTGTAGATTAATATCATTTTACCAGGTGGTGGTTGTCATCAGTATTACTTTTTCAACTGTTTTTGAATTAATAAAAGCTCGTGTAAATATACAGGAAATGCTTGCTTAATTGAACAGCCTGGTAATAACGGCGAGGTACTCGAATCGAAACACAAGATCGCGAAAAAGTATATCCGTAGCCGTGCAAGGCGACTCGTTATTTTATATATTTGTTTGTTTTCACTTGTGAACAATTTATATCGATGGTTGTTAGCTTGTAGAGTAAATCGTGGCGTCGTAGTTGAAACGCGAACGCGATCTATTATAAATCAATCAAAATTGATTTAAGGACTCCCTCTCCGACTCCCTGTATCCCCCTGTTAAATGTTAAGTTATACGTATGACGTATAGATGTATATGAGAAATCAATTGTATTTTATCGTATCGTCGATTTAGAGTTTAAATTCTTGTTTACGGCGTTCAAACCCTCGAACGACGGTAGCCGGGTCAATCGTGACCCAGTGATCTGACAATACTCAGAATTATCAAATAAAAATCTTACATACGTTAAGAAAATAATAGGATCTAAAGAAATAGTAGAAAATTTAGAAAGTTCAGATGAAATGAAAATTTTAAATCATTGGGTAGGATCGATAGAGACCCAGCTCCGTCATACGAGGGTTAATGAAAGAACAACGCGATTGATTAATCTGTTAATGATCGGGCGCGTTGATCGAGCAAGCTTTTATTTTATACCAAGACTATGAGAACTCTTAATGTCGCCATTCCAAGATAGACGGGTGCCATCCAAGCATTATCTCTTCATAGCGTTACGTTCATACACTTCTGTTCGATCTTTTCTCAAGCACGCGCGATAACGTCACATCATACCGAATGATCAAGGACCTACAATATTCCATATGGTTCGCGTGAAACGCTGCCAATTTCTTCCGCAAACTGTTCACCTTCGTGTCTCACTATTTATACGTACCGTTCAAGGAGAATCTTAATACTGATTAAGCATTCTTAGGATACTTCGCCGTCATTCCAGATGCTCCTGAGTAGCCCAGGATCCTTTTGATATTATTACCAAGAGCAAGTATTAATCAAATACGTAATTTCTCAAGTTGGATGATCATGAAAGAGGACACAGCTTCGTGTATAAACTGTTAGTAGGGATTAGTTATGCGAAAAATTTCGATCGAATCACTGTCGCGGTTCATTGCGATCAGCAATATTTAGGATAGATAGTTGTATCGATATCTTTAATAAACCACAGTCGTTGTTAGAATGTTAGGCGATCCTTTGAGGACAACCGATCGAACAATTTATTTCATTAGCGATCAAGAGTGTATCATGGAGTGTTTTATCATGGAGACTTTCACTATGTACGTCCACTTGCCAATCTCTAAATCACATATATTGTACATACGTCGATAGTCCTCAAAGGATTAATCACGTGAAACCCGAGTTTATCTTGTTTATGGCGGAAACGACTCTGTGTAACTTCGTCATCGTCGTAGCTTTCGGATGAATGACAAGATATAAAACTATAAAATAGCCTGCGGTCGTATCGTTTTTAAGATTGAAGTAACATTAACGTGCCACTGGTGAAAGCGAGCCATTCGTCGTTCATAAGTATAGTGATTTTGTATCGCTCGCATGTACATACATGTATTATCAGGTGCAATTTAGACTTTTTGTTTTGGTCAGAAGGGAGTATGAGGAAAAGAGTGTTCTACCAGTTGCCTTATTTGTTCGTGTTCTTTGCGTGCAAGGATAAGAGGCTCTCCTTGGGCTCATCCTGGGTCCATCCAGGATTATAGACCAATGGTAGGTTCTTCTTCTTCTAGACTTACTTTTAACCAAAATAAACCTATATTGCATTTGAATATACACACTCACACGTATACATACTCGTATTGCACCCCTGCAAGAAAAATGACTCAAGTTTGAATTTTTTAAATTTCTGATGAATTATATGTACTTTTCAATTAGCATGAATAATTAATTTTGAAATATGTAACTTTTTTGGATTTTTCTTTGTATCACTTTTCTTGTGGAACAGCTGTACATACAACACTGTCATCAATTATAAAATCATTGTTAGTTCACGTTTAGATTCGACTAGAGAAGAAAAACTCATTGTTATACACACATATTAAACCACGACACCGATATCAAAGCAAGGATCAAAATACGCTTGTAAAATGCATATTATTATATGAGTACTATATTTTGTTACATCAATTGCAAGACAGCATATAGTTTGATATTACTAATTATATATATATACATATATATATGATTCTATTGACTAGATCTACGTAATACGTATATTATTATTAATATTATTATTTTTATACAAGGGGTGAGTGTATCCATGGTGCGAGAATGAGAGTAATATGGAAGGATCGAAAGAGGAAGAAGAGAAAGAAGAATGAACGTGGAAGAATGAATGAAGAGATGAAGTATGTCTGAAGTTCGACGGAGAAGAAGAGGTATTTTAGAAATATGAAGATTGTTAGCGTTGCTCCATGACATTTTTATTCGTAATCAATATCTTCCCCGACACCCTGCTCATTTTATTACCATATAAAGTTAGCCACCCTACCATCGACCCACCCCTCGAATCATTCTTCTTTGATCATTTGCAGTTAAGTCTCGATAGACTCGTCGCATTTGCAGGAACGAATCTTTTCTTTCTTTTTTTTTTTTTTTTTTAATCGCTATGGTATCATCCCTTATAATCTTTACGTTTATTAATATTATTAATTAATGTTATACATCCATGAAAGGCAGTCGCGTTACAGTCAGGAGAAGACCTCGATCGCAAACGAGACCCCAGTGAAGAGACGAAGAAAGGAGTATAACGCGTTCGTTTTCTTTTTTCTTTCTTCTCCTAATTTTTTATTTTGCGTCCAGGCATAGTTTTTAGAAGAGGAGCCGATTCGTGGCCTTCTCCTGAACGTTCGTCAGCCATCTCGATATCGTACTTAAAACGACGTAAACGACGATGCGATACGAGCCGAAAACGGCCTCGTTCTTTTATAGATGTTTGTTAGAACGTGTAAGAGAAGAAAAGAAGTTAGTGTGTTGATGATACGGCCGATTTTAGGCCGAGCGCGCGCAGTGTACTGTTTTGTTAAGGAGATGAAGAAGCAGAGACAAGTTGCGGAACAGAAGTGAATGCGAGAATATCGAATATAATACCGTTTTCGCGTTGTCTTGCCATCGTGAGATTGTGCCAGAGGTGATATTATATTACGCTGTTTATTGCAAACAATAAATATTATATTAGTACGTTTTATAAATCGCGCGTTGTTCTTCGTGATCCTTGAAATAATTCTTCAGGTTCTCAAGGACCTCTAAGCTCGCGGATATGAAGGACTTCTAGACTGCAAGAGTCTGCGAATTTGAGAGATTTTTAGTTTGGAGACTTCAGAGTGCCAAGGATCTCCAATTCCTAAAAACTCCCAAGTCCAAAATATCTCTGAACCATGCAAATTTTTCAATCCTCCAAATCCTCCTATTTATCAATATTACAATTCCAAATCCTATACAAAAGAATAATTCTACCAATCCTACGATCTCCCATAAAAGCAAATATGAATCCAAATAATCATCTATACAATTCCCATTCACAGAGATCAGAGATCCATACCTCCTGGAACATCGGCAAACCTGTTGGTCAAGATATTTCTGGGCATGAAAAGTTATAAAAGAAGGGCCGGGTAAAAAGAAGAAAAATAAAACGGAGCCATAAAATCAGATGACCGGAAAGTGGCTGACAAACTCTCAAAGAGATCCGCAAGAGTTTTATAGATGAGCTGCTAAGGATTCTCCATTGATAAATCATAAGATATATCATTTTTTATATTCTAACGGTCACATAAATAAAAAAATCGCATCTGATTAATAACTAATCAAATATTCGGGGATCGTTCCCTCGGCATACATTAAGGATCATCGATTTTCATATAACACTGCTGTGCGTCAGTGTACGTGGACATTGATGATTGTGTCGCGATATACGACCTTGTAGTGGGACACTGGCCCTAACGTCATCGATTCTTTTATACTCGATGCCTTTCATCGTTATAGGTGAAATTGTATAATGATCAACGAGTCGTTAATGAAATATTAAAATGACATTAACCCCCTGACCTCGATTCAGAATTATGCAATTTGTTTGCAAACATTCTTCAGAGTATCGAACAAGGTGAGACATACTTGTTATCAAACGAAGAGTACTTTAAGACTGTTTACAAGTACGTAATGAAAAAGTGATCCTGAGGCAACCGGTTTCCAGAAGGAGAACCTCGGATGGCGCCAATACAGGATATTGAACCAAATTTCATTAGTCCGTCTTGTTATCGAAACTTGTTCATGCTAAATCAATATTTTAATCAGTCAACTCGAACGTGAACTGAAAGGCTGTCAATATTCCTGATAGAAATTAAAGGCAACGATCCTTTGATCATTCTGTTGGACATCGATTTCCAATTAAGCGCCGTGTCAGCCAGTCAGACAATGAACCCGACACCTTTTCGTAGAAGGAAAAGATGAACGATTCTAAATATCCTGGTCCTTCTAAATAATTCGTGGGTATTTTTAGAAAGGTCTGGTTTAGTATCCTAAAATGGCAGGCCCTTTATATATATTTTGCCAATGACAGAAGGTCCAACTGGATGAAAAAGTAGGTGACCAAATTTTGGTTGAATAGAAACTCCACACCTACGTTCGGATGACCTTTCCTCATCTTCTCAAAGTGGAATATGCTACCAAAGTTAGGCTACTTAGCACAGATAGGAGTATTGAGAAATTTAAATAGGCATGGATTTAAAATGATAATGAACATCAGCCTTTGGAGGAATTCGTTGAAAGGAACGAAGTAACAGTTCTATTGAAGACTAATGGATGGACTTAATGGTATTATTCAGTCCGAGATTTATTAAATATCGCAAATGTGAAGTGTTATCAGCGATTCAGTGACACAGATTATTAATAGCCTGTTCGAAGAAAGGATGAGATTAGCATGGAAAAAGAAGAAAGAAGAAATGTTTGCCTTGTTTTCTCCCCTTCGCCCTTTAAGGAACAGTTCAATGAACCATGGAATGTGAAGTTTATATCCATCTCAAGGACTGGCACTACCTTCTTTCGTTCTTTTTTCCTGAAACCTTGCCCTGATACCGTGTTTTCGTGAAAAAGACCAGTCTGACCATCGTTCAGCCAAGCCCCAAACTAATCGTCGAAATTTCTATAAATAGACACGTTTCTCGATCAATTCTAAACATTCCCAATATTGATACATTATTTATTTATTAACTCTACATAGTATCAGAGTCCGCAAGTATTTATTTTCTGCAATTACTAATCGCGGTGCAATTTACTACGCTTTTAATTAACCACTGATACGCGATTCAAGTTTAAATCCCTGACAAGCAACTGTGTAACCAGTTACATTTGATATTACAAGACGTTACTTCCCTTAAGAACCGACGACACCTGTTTAGCAAGAAGGAAACAGGAAGCAATTAGTGTTGAGAGACTTAAAAGAATTAATGAGCTAAATAATCAATAATTACCAATGGAATGATCTCTTACCAATGACACAATAATTTCCTTTCACTAATCTAAGATGAATGTATCTTATTCCTAATTTAAAGTACTAATACCAAAATCAAATTTGAATACAAAAGAAGGAAATTCCACGAACAGCATACAGGAAAAAGCTTCTGTTTCTCGCTAAGAAATTTCAAAGCAACGAGAGAAAACTACCTGACCGATATTATGTACACGATACACGAAGAAATTCCATTCATCGTGGATCAAAAGGAAATGCACGCGGTACGTTGGCATCTGCTATGGTGCACGAGGAACACATGGCAAGTTCACGGCCGTCCCTTACGTGCAGCCTTCACCTCGGCCTCTTCAAGGCCAACACGAGAATCCTACTCTCTATGCAAATGCTCGTGTGGACTCGACATATTCATATTCGACAGAAGTGCTTTCGCGCGATAAATCATAGCTGAGCCGGTTCCGTCGCCCGACTTACATAATCAACGAGGACGCAAAATTTCTATCATTAACCGCTACATTTTTTTTCCTCGTTACATTATATATTCGTGATTCGTATCGGGCAAACGATACGGCGACCCGTTATCGAACGAGGAACATTAGATAAAATCGAGAGAAGAATACATGAAGCACAGTGTTTGCGAAATGAGTTTTTCATATGGAATCATTAATCAAATGAGCGGACTGATTCGATGTCATTTATCACGACCAACTTCTGAATCTTTCTAGTATAATCATCTTATGGTCGTGATAAACAATCCTATTAAGTTTGGAGCGTGACACAGTTTCGTGACATAAAAGTACCGTAAAATACCACTTATGGCATATCAATTTGAAGATTAAAAATTAATCAAAATAACTATCTTTCTCATTTGGAGATATAAATTAGTGGACAATATTAACTGTAAATTAGTCAATCCATTATTTATTTATTATTTGTATTAAGAATATCTTCTGTACTTTTACGTCGCACCCTCAAGATCAAGTATTAAATCATTCAGAAGCTATCTCTCAAAGTTCGCGAAAAATTCGTCAGCTTCGAATCTGGTTCACACCCTCTGCCCAACTTTCAGCTCGCTCATGCCTCGATGGTGCTGTTCGATCGGTAAAAGAACAACAGAAGAGCCCGATGTTTCTCGTGACTCGAACCTGCTGGGGGCAAAGAACAGCTCAGAGCAACGAGAGGGGAGAACGAGCCCGTTATAAGCACGAGCACCGGCTATTCAGCAGCTTAGCAACTTAGTGTCGGTCCCTGGATCCCTACTGGTAACAACGACAGGGACCAAGACTCGTGTTCCTCCTCGCGTGTTTATTTTTCTTCCGGTTCCCGTGTTCACCGACGAACGATGGACCAACGACGTCGAACGTTATCACCCGCAACGATGCTGATGATGGTCATGATGACACTCGCGATGATCTTGTCGATCTCTGCCTCCACCGACGCAGATCAGCTAGGAAAATCGATGATCTTCGAATCGTTGGAGAAGGTCCATCACGACGAAAAAGATGACAATGCGGTGGTCGTCGACGGTGAGTGACGATCGACGTTTTCTTCCCGCTCGATCTGTTACATCAAGATTTAATTATTTTCGCCACAGTAATTAGATATTAGTTAAAGTTTCAGATGATATTCATGATCTACCTCAACCATGATCAACGAGGATTTAAATGAAAGATTATTTTTCACATCGTACATTTAACCATTAGTCGTTCCTGGCAATAATTAGTCGATTAGCTTGATGTAGTATTGTTACCTCCTTCGTTGACGGTTGGACATCGATCACTTCAAGATCCCACCTGAAAGAGGAAGAATAGATATTAGTACAGTGATTCTGTGTCACTTATCACTCTCAATGATTAATGATACGAGTTCAAAGTTTACCGTAAATATCATGTATACGTAGAAAGAATGAAACGTCAGTATTGAGAGACGAGCAATCATCATCGCGTTCCATACACGGCAAACGGAAGTCTTCCAGGCGCGTACCAGCCTCGTCCGCTGGCGTGTGTGCGCGCACCTGTGTGTATCCTGGGTCACCGAACTCGCCGTCGTGAATCTGGATGGAATTCTATTGTGACATCTGGCTCCAAACAATTTGTCACCGCTCGATAATATGACATAAAAACTGTCCTTTAATTTCTTGAAAGTAGCGTGGGCTTGTTTTCTCAGTAATTAAAATTCCACACAGCACCAACGCTATGTCAACGAATGATGAAGAAGATCGTAAGAATACGGTGCAATATAGGCTTCTTGATTTGGTTTTCATTTTCAGAGACCCTAAAGAGAACCTAGGGACTCTACATTTCTCTTGATTGAAGAAACTGTACAAAATATACAAGCATTGTTAAATTGAAATGTATAGAAGCTAGTTCGATGACTTAAAGACATTCTTGCGTCAGATTCTTCTAATTGTAAGGAAGATTTATGCGGCGAACACGAGGCACCGTAAGAAATAAAAGTAGAAAGCCTATGTCAATCACACGGTTTTCTTGCGAACATGTCAAGCACGCACTATACGAAGCGCCGGACAATCTGCATTCATTACAACGGTAGAAGATGTGTCATTCTTTGTCAGACATCGTTAATGCACACACGTGTACATGTGTACGTGCCGAAGCAAATATTTAATGCCTTAGTAAACACGGCGACATGTTCGCAATCCTATCACGAACCTCTCGGAAAGCGAGAAGCTGACGGTAGAAAAGGAGTTTCTTTTAACGAAAAAGAAAGTAGAAATCGGTGTTCTTCCCAAAATTAATCGTTTATCAATTTTTTTCGCGCAGCTGCCGGCGACTCGGATGCTCCATTCGAGGCGAGGGACGGTCGTGGTATCCTTTGGAACGGTATTTCCAAGAGCGAGTCTTGTCTGACGTCGAAAGGCGATATTGGTCGTTGCACCAGCTTCAAGGAGTGCTACCCTTATTTCAAGATCCCTGATCTCAGCGCCCTCGACGGCTGGGTTCTAGGCGTTTACGATACCTGCAGCTACGTGCGAGATAATGGCCAAACGGCATTCGGGATCTGCTGCTCCAATGTACTTCCCGTTGTCATTCCACCCTTGGATAACAATGAAGAACCCATTCCAGAGGACGTACAGGTAATCGGTCGACCTAGGTGAATCAATGATCAATAGAGATTCTTAAATTTTTAATGATCATAATTATTATCATTGATAAGACTCACCGTTTAGGTTCCCTTAGGACAAAAACATTTTTGAACATGGATCGTGGAGCTTTGGTTAGTTACCCGGAACTCGTAAAAATAATACGTGATACGAATCAAAAACGTTGGATCCGACATAGAAAGTTCCACTTCTAATTTCGCAAACGGTCTTTTACGACCCCGGTACAACTACCGTGCCAAATCGTACCACTCTCTAATCCTGATTCCTTTCTACAGAAATTTGAACGCTCTCTCGATGTTGCAGGGTAACGATAAGAACAAGGAGCAAGGAATGAAACCAAGGCCGCAGACACCGGGTCTTGGTTCCTGGCCGCCGCCGATACCGACGCATCCACCCGATCACACGATACCACCGTTGCCAACTCATCCGCCGTTTCCTGAATTACCAACGATCTCGACGATCAAACCAGTTTCCACGTCGAAGAAACCTGGCATCGCGACGACCTGGCCGACGAAAAAACCTGGCTGGTGGCAGGGCGCGTCCACCGCATCGACGCCGTCGACCAGCGAGAAACCGTCCGGTACCATTTCCAGCATCGACGCTTCTCAGTGCGGAGCGAAAAACGGTAATCAGGACCAGGAACGCATCGTGGGCGGTCAGAATGCTGACCCCGGCGAGTGGCCTTGGATCGCGGCGCTCTTCAACGCGGGCAGACAATTCTGCGGTGGTTCCCTCATCGACGATAAACACATTCTCACAGCGGCTCATTGCGTTGCCAAGTAAGTCTCTGATAGACGCGCGGCGTGATAAAAATCTTAGGTAGAGTCTTCTTCGTCTTCGTAACAGTTTCTCTGGCAACTGTTAACTGGTTGTTCAAGGCTACTCCATTCATCGTGGACAATGACTCTGTCTTGTTATAGGTACATTTACTTGTAACCATCAACAAACACTGAATGGAAAGACAGGGTTACAGAGCAATAGTCTTGAACCACCAATTTGTACTCTATGAAAAATAAAACTTGGTTCCTCTTTCCAGCATGAATTCCTGGGACGTAGCAAGGCTAACTGTTCGTCTAGGTGATTATAATATCAAAACGAACACTGAGATCCGACACGTCGAACGACGAGTGAAACGAGTGGTCAGACACAGGGGTTTCAATGGCCGAACCCTTTATAACGATGTCGCTCTGCTCACTCTTAATGAACCAGTTCCATTTACGGATCAGATACGACCTATTTGTCTTCCAAGTGGCTCGCAACTGTATTCTGGAAAGGTTGCTACTGTCATCGGTTGGGGCTCCTTGAGAGAAAGTAAGAGTTGAAGAGTTGTGAAGCTTTGATTTCGTGAGAATGTCTTGTGAGATAAATTTTTGATACTGTTATCTAGGTGGGCCACAACCGGCAATACTTCAAGAAGTTTCGATACCCATCTGGCCCAATAGTGAATGCAAGGTGAAATACGGTGCAGCAGCACCTGGTGGTATCGTC
This sequence comes from Osmia bicornis bicornis, assembly GCF_907164935.1. NCBI lineage: Eukaryota > Metazoa > Arthropoda > Insecta > Hymenoptera > Megachilidae > Osmia > Osmia bicornis. The sequence goes on from NC_060230.1 coordinate 7,173,341, forward strand.
GACAGCTTCTTATGCGCTGGTCGAGCTGCAAAGGATTCTTGTTCAGTTTGTATCGTGACAATTCATGATTATACGTGAATACTGATTGTATTATTAATCGTATCTTCTGAATTGTAGGGTGACAGTGGTGGTCCTCTGATGGTGAACGATGGACGCTGGACGCAAGTAGGTATCGTTAGCTGGGGTATCGGATGTGGTAAAGGCCAGTATCCTGGTGTTTACACTAGAGTAACGCACTTCCTTCCCTGGATTTATAAGAACCTAAAGTAAACAATGCAACAGGGAACGCGTTACTCCACCTGTTTAATAAAAAAATTATCTCATTTTGGTCGTTGTCACCGTCACATTAAACATCATGTGTTTTATACATGTAAAAATAACAGCTTCCGTTTTCTATAGCTCCTTATACGATAAGATTCGCTCGAATAAAGCGAATCGTGGTTGCTAAGTGATAGACATCTTCATCTAGAGATAAGTAATCAGACAAGAATTATAAATTGTAATAAAATATTTTATAGTATACTATCCATATACAATTATATAAAAAATAGTTTTACAATTTAACAATTCCTTCGTTATATTGCATTACTCCTGTCGCAAAGCAGGCAACGTTTGAACAGTTTTCAATTAGATCATTGACGCTCCAGTTGATGCTACGTGTCGCAGTTGCTCACGTTCAGATGTTGCATAATATTCCGTGCTAAAATAAATAATACGTTTAACGATTGAATAAAAAATATCCTGTATATCGTATAAGTTAGGGTACCTTGAAAATAACAAGTATCGTAGTTGTCGTCCGGTTGCGGAATAAAAGGTGGCACCGCTTTGATCGGTTCGTTCCAAGGGAACTCCTCGAAAAGTTTCATAGCTCTTACTTCCGTGGCAGAAGGCCGCTCATTTTGATCTAAAGTGAGCAGAGCGTCTATGGCTTGCGTAGCTTGTGCTGATAATGCTTCTTCGTCCTCTGGCCAAGGAACGTCCCTTGCCAGAATATTCGCAAATACAGCCTGCGGTGTTTCGTCGTTGAAAGGTGGAACGCCGGTGGAAAATTCAAAGAGACATACACCCAAGGCCCACCAGTCTACTGCAGGACCATGGCCTTGCTTCAGAAGCAATTCTGGAGCTAAATAATCAGGTGTTCCAAGTATACGATCGTCCGACCGATTCGCTCCAGTTTGAGCACCCCTTCTTACCGATTTTGGGGTGCGATAAGGCGTATAACAGTTGCCTGAATTTGCTGGTGTCTTTATAGGTGATATATCGTGAGGAGAACGATGTTCCTTTGAACTATCGTCCATAGGTACCTCAGGAGCTGAATTCGACTTGAGAGTGGGTGGAAGTTGAAATCTTGTAGTTTTGATCAAAGGCGCCGTTTCCTCTTCAGATTTCTCTTCCTTTTCTTCGCTATTACATCTCTGTTTCGTAGACGATACTGGCGTACTGAATGCAACTCTACCTCCTGACCCATTTTCCTGTCCTCCAGTTACATTGCTAACGTTACTCCCTGGTTTAATTGATTCAGAATTGCTAGAATTCATCGGACTTCTGGAAAATATAGAACCACGATTCTTTCTTTTTGGGGTTTTGTCAACGTCAAGATCCATCGCGCTTATTTCGCTCGTTAGACCAGTTGTTCCTGTTACGGTCCTCTTTCTTTTCGAACCTCTAGTAAGCGTGCTTATGCATGTACTCAGCGGACTAGTGTGAATAACGGGTTGCTGAGATTGTTCAGCTTCTAACGTCGATTCGTCTTCTTCCTCTTCGACTAGATTATGATTAAGCTGACTATTGACGCGAATCGAAGAAGCCTCACACGTGTGATAACTTCCTGAACTACTTTCTTCGTCATTTTCCAATATACAATTGTTCCCTATACGTACTCCCAACTGAAGATCCTCGGCAGATTGGAAAGGAGTAATGCCAGATACGCGAGAGTAGTCGTCTGATGTAGTAGCAGAAGAATATAACGAATTAGGCGACGACTGCATTCTTGTACAATTTCGTTGTAAAGCAGACAGTAAATTAACACCGGGTGTGCTTTTATCACTGAGACTGGATTCGCTTCTAGACCTCTGTCCAGAGCCAAAAGACAAATGGGAGGTCAGCGAGAGTAGTTGTCCAGGAGTTCTAGCGCAAAGGCTAGGAGTACAATTTACTAGATCAGATATCTCAAGGTCTCTGTGCAACGATATTTTACTAAGCCCAAAATCTGTGAGCTTAACGTGTCCCTCTTTTGACAAAAGCATGTTATCCGGCTTTAAATCTCTATGTACAATTCCATGAGAGTGAAGATATTCTAATGCAAGGCATACTTCTGCTGTATAAAATGCTGCCATGGACTCTTCCATGTAACCATACATACCCAGCAAGCTCTTAAGATCTCCACCCACCATGTATTCCATTACTAAGTAGACACTGCTAACAGATTGCAGTGAATAAAATAACTGAACACAATAAGCGCTATGCGTTAATGCCAATGCATTTCTCTCGATTATCACCTGTGAGGCCATGTTCTTATTTATCATTTCGTTTTTCTTCATCACCTTAATCGCATATAACTGCTCAGGATTTGATCTTTTGTAACCAAGAAATACTTTACCAAATGCTCCACGACTTATAGGTTTCACAATTTTGAAATCTTGAATTTCTGGTACCTAAATAATAAGCACAGTATTAAATAACAGTACACGTAATTAAAAATGTAGTTTACTAATAATTTATCTACCTTTGTTGTAGGGTTAACAATCTTCGATATGGTATTAAATATGGAATTGTCGATTTGTTTGCTTGTTGACGATTGTTGCGGAGTACGCTCTCCAAATGGAATTTCACGTCCATTTTCTGAGTCATTATAGTTTGCGCAAACATTTTCATCGTCCGTCTCAGAGATTTGATTATTACCGTTTTGACATGTATTTGGCGAATTAATCGCCGCCTTTTCCATTTAAAAAAGTAACCTATCTAAGTCCGAGAGAGGAATTTACGTAACAGAACGTAAAATATCAAAACTCCGATTTATAAAATAATTCTGTGACTCAAAATACATGAAGTTTTATTCATCGTTCTTTCATATTTTACGTTTTTCTCCCGTGTATTCAAATAAACTTTAACGGCTACCTGACATGTTTTAAAATCAACATGTATACACAAGTATCAACAAGTATCAGCATAGCAGCAAATTCAAGGTATTTGAAAGTATCAGAACCACCAACTATAATCATTTTTTTACTAACATACATTATGTAGTGTGAATCAAATATATTGAATAATCAGTCAAATTCTTGTAGCAGTTACACAAACAATATGATTAAATTGATCATGCACATTTATAATTGACCCCTTTCTTTATTATACATTTTGTTTATAGGGATTTTCGTAACTTTCATAAGGTTACCCTGGAAGATTACGATTCCCGCCTTTGAATTTTTTGTGCGCAATGCAGACCAACGTCTGTTATGTGGAATTGTTGGTTGTTGAAGAGCGTATCAAGTATTTACGTAAATGCGAATTTGTCACATCATTACAAGTTTTATTTTTTAACATTTCAACATATTTCTAGTTGAATATTTTTTTACAAACAGTGTACACTTCTGTATATATTACAAATTATACGTTTTCGTAACCTCACAATGTCGGGTAAGGTAGTAAAGAAAGCACCTAAAAGAAAAGGTGCAAATGCGTATAAATTGCCAGATCCAATATCTGCTGGTGAGATATTAACAGATATTGCTAAACACCAATGGATTCTTGGCAAATCAATCGGTGTTGGAGGTTTTGGCGAAATTTATTCTGGTATGCACTTATTCTCATGTTATCACACCTTGCTTTTATCCAATTTAGTTTCTATGTGTGAACAGTATTTCATATCTTCTAAGTTATATAATTTTTAATAGATAAAATAATAATCAGATAATTTTACTAATAATTACAGCTGCTCCTTACAGAGGAAAGAGTCCAAAAGAATATCCCTATGTAATTAAAATTGTGAGTATTTGAGATACTTTTTTTTATATTTCATTGTTTTAGTTGAAGTCTTTTTAAAAATTACAAAATTATAGGAACCACATGGAAATGGACCATTGTTTGTAGAAATGCATTTTTATATGAGAAATGCCAAACCAGATGAAAGTGAGTTATTTCAATAATTCAGTTATAATTTTGTAAGAAAGAAAAGATTATTATATTACTTGTTTTAGTTGATAATTGGAGGAAGAAAAAGAAGCTCCCAGGACTTGGCATGCCTCAATATATTGGCTCTGGAAGTCATGAATATAAAAATACAAAATACCGATTTGTAGTAATGAATCGGTATGGTACAGATTTATGGAAACTATTTGAAGCAAACAGTAGGAGATTTCCAGAACATACAGTATACAAAATAGCTTTACAAATAGTAAGAAGAACCACCTAAGCATTTCATTATTCAACACATGCAATGTTTTAAACATCTGAAATTAATTACATAATTTTAGATAAACATATTGGAATATATCCATCACAAAACATATGTCCATGCAGATATAAAGGGAGCAAATTTGTTACTAGATTTAACATCTGAGAATCAAGTTTATTTAGTAGATTTTGGGTTGGCTTCTCATTATTCTACTAAAAATGAATATAAACTAGATCCGAAAAAAGCGCATAATGGGACCATTGAATATACCAGTAGGGATGCTCATATGGGAGGTAAAGATTATTGATATTGAATAAAGTGATTAAATTGCTATTTATAAAATTAAACTCGCGACTTCTTAAATTGTAGTACCAACGATGCGTGGTGATTTCGAAATTTTGGGCTATAATATGATCCAATGGTTGTGTGGTTCACTATTATGGGAAAAAAACTTGTCTGATCCGGTTACAGTACAAAAGCAAAAAGAAAAAGCCTTTGAAAATATTTCAGAATTTTTAAACAAATGCTTTAAAGGATCAGTTCCAAAACCAATACTTGAATATATGACCTTATTAGCGAGTATGAAATTCAATGATACACCGAATTATGAAAAGTTTAAAAAGATAATATCAGATGGATTAAAACAACTGTCACATAAACCAGATGGAAAGTTAGAGTTTAAATCTGATGGAAATTCTCAGAAACAAATTGTAAAAACTACCCCACAGAGAATTAAGAAAACAGAAGATGTAATCAAGAGAAGTCCTCGTATACAAGCAAGGAGAAACCCAAGTCCTGTAAAGAGTCTTGATGATAGTACAGTAGGAATAGTAATGGACAAAAAACGTGGTGGAGTTAAAGATATAAAACAAATATTGAGTAACATTGAATCTGATGAAGAATATGATATTAAAATAGTTAAAAAAAAGAAAAAACCGAATAATTTTGTAAATAAATCTGAAGACGAAAAAATTGCGGTTAAAAGCAGGAGAAGGATACAGAAAAATTATAATGATTCAATTTCAGATTCTGAACCAGAGGTAATGTATATATTTCCTTGTTCTTAACCCTTTGCGAACGGGACCGTCCGACGTGTGAGCGCCTGAAGGAGATCTTTTCGGGCTGGCATAGCCTAGAACTTCCGATGGCTATGAACTACCGCGCATCCAGAATGGTAAAATTGTTTGGGCAACTGTGACCAGACACGCGTTCGCAAAGGGTTAATATCCCAATACATATGTGGTTCTGATAAAATTTTTACATTTAATTTCTGCATAGATTATATCAAAAGGAACAAGGTCAAGACCGATTGATCAAGAAGTAGCATCCAAAAAGACGAGAGCTAATCCACGAAAAGCGTTAATTCAAGATAGTGCTTCTGACGAAGACATATTTGATATGTAATTGTAAGTGAAACGTAAATAATTGTTTCAACTGCGTTCATACGCGTTGAGTATTTGAATTTGGTAAAATTGTGTATATTATTGTATTTATATGAAAAAACGCAAAATAGTAGTGGTTGTTACTACGTTAATCATGCAAAAGTAGTACTGTTTGCAAGTAAATTTCGTCTTTGGGCTCGGTAAACTTTGAGGAATGGATATATTTTAATACATCTACACGTGAAGTAATTGTACAAAATGTGTAAGGTTAGTAAATTACAATGTAGAGTGCTGACTGTTGAGCAGTATTAATTTTCTATATTTGTATGAAAATAAAAACTACCTTATCATTATTAATAGTGACGAGAAATTTAAACTTTTAAATGAACTATTACTATAAAGATTTTTATTGGTATATAATTTTGTATAAGTAAATAACTATATACATATAAATACGTTTGTTTATTAACAATATTTGAAAGCTGCATTCCAACTATTTACTTTTTCAGTTTTTGTATTTGGGGAGCACTTATTTTAACTTTTCCAGGAATATTTCTAGCTACCAATTCCTCTTTAACAGCTTTTAACAAGTCTTTTTCTCTTGAAGTAATCTCTTTATCTTTCATAAATACTGCCACGGCAGTCTTAGCTGCTTTCCCTCTTTTGCCAGTTCCCGGTGTTAACTTTACTTTAAATCTAAAACAAAACAATATGTCGTAGAAATCATACATAATGAACTCAAATTACAATAAAATAGCGCATAATATCCTAACTTACTTGTAATTTAATAATGTATTGTAAGGAGCTATTACTGGTACTGCAAATAACAATTCGTCTTCTGTAACAGGTCTTCCTGTTAATTGATCCAACATATCTACTTCCGGTCCCGGACCAGTATCTTCTTCTTCAATGTTGTCTACAACTTGAGAATTTTGTGGTTGAACTGGTTTTGATGCACCCTTTTTCTTTGTTGGTTGCTTTGGTCCAGATGGATCTTTATTTCTATTTTTTTTCTTGTCTTCTTTTGCAGCACCTGCTGACTAATTAATATTGTATTAGTATAATATAAGCTTTGTAATCACATAAATATTATAAGCGAATGGTGGAAGATATTTACTTGAAGAACTTGCATAGACAACCTTCTGTCTTCTTCGTCTTGATCTTTATATTTCTCTTTCATCTTTTTCAATCTTCCTTTTTGTCCGCGTTTTAATACTACTTGGCCATCCTTTTTAGTCTCTGCTTCACTCGTTTCTTCTTTATTTTCGTTTTTAGAAGGATTGTGTATCGAACTCTTTACTTTGGCGGTAGTTTTTATTATTACAGGCTTATCATCTCCTAGATAAACCACATGATCTAAATCCTTTTGCACGGTAGCGGATGTTTGCTTATTGTCAATGTGCAATTTTACCCTATAATGTAAAACCTCGTCAGTTCATACTACGTTTATAATAATATAAATTATATAACATACTTTGGACCAGAAACATCTATTTTAATTTGAGTATCAGGAAATTTAGATCTATTATCATCTTCATCACTAGAATCTTGATTAACATCATTCTCTTTCATAATTAAATCTGCTTTAGATTCTTCTTGAATCGGATCTAAACTATCTTTCTTCTCAGGCTGTTCATCTATTTTATTACGAAATATGTATTAAGAATCTGTTGGTTAATTAAGATACCTTTATAATTGATATTTTACCTTCATCAGAATCTCCTATTAATTCTATTTCATGATCATCTTCAACTAACGATTCTGCAGGTTCACTTTCATCATCTATAACTCTGACTCGTCTTTCATCCTTGTGCCTTTCAATTGAACTGTCTTCTAATCGGAATAAGAATCCTAATCCCATAACCAATTGGCACGGTGGTAAATAATTCTTTTTTCCACGAATCATAAACGATCCAGTAGTAAGATACTCGCCAGTTGGAGCCGTCTTGGACACTTGATCGTTATTTACCCACCATGCTCCCGCTACTACTTTAGCTTCCCATGCAATACTAATATTACAATTATAATATTTTTATCGTATAGAGGATCATTTTAAAATATAAATATTTAAGTACCTGTAAGCTACAGCCATTGTGCCAGCTTCAGCTAACGTTTTTGGTGGTACCGGTCCACCACCTGGGTTTTTAATTACTACAGAACTAGCACCAGTTAAATCGGCATGAACGTATATATCTCCAGATTTCAGATACCTTTTTACAATTAATTCGTTCTGCTGTTGATCTCTTCCACCAATTACTGTACAATTGTACAATTATTGATGTATGATTATAAAAATATAATGTTTTAAGTAACTTACCCAAATAATTTTCCGAGCTAATAAACCAATAGAATTTTTCGAACCAATATATTTTCCTTAATTTATTGATACTGTGAATAGCTTGTACTTCTTTCAGTGTTTGTTTCGTTTTCTTCTCTGCTGACTTTAAAGCTTTATCTTGAGACTCTATTGTTTTTTGCTGTTTTTTAGCTGCCGACCTCTTTTGATTATAATATTTTCTAGCATTTCCAAAAGCTGTGTGTGCTAGATCAATATCAATCAACATAGGCTTCAACTCCGATTCTTCATCACTGTCTTGATAAGGATCATGTAACAACAGAGAAATATGATTTGTGTCTAGTTTTAATTGTTTTATTGCAGATGCAACAGGATCTCCTCTACTCTCTGCCTCCTTTAAGAGAATTTTTATATCTGGCCAAGCCATTTGATTTGCAACGGCACTTTGTATAGCTAATATAGCATTGTCCACTAACATTTGATTTCGGGAAATTAATTCTGCTTTTTGTTTGTCTATTTCCTGAGTTTTCTCTAGTGATATTAATCTCTGGTCGTGATCTTTCTTTACATTATCCAATTTCTTAAGAGCTTCGCGTTCCTGTTGCAAAACTTTTAAATCTAACTTTTGACCTTCCATTGTAGAGAAATATTCATCTACCGTGACATCGAAGGAATCGAATTCTTTAAATGGAAAATCTTTATGCTGTTCAAATAAAAAGGGGTGGAATTCAATGTTGGCATATATAAAATCCTCTTTGCCATCTGGTGTTAGTTTTGATTCTTTCTTTTGTATAATATATCCTTTAGAGACATTTTTCCGAGCAAAGTCCATCATTTCATCTGCACAATTTAATGCTGAAATTAAATTCGGCATGTGTTCTACAATATTGAAATCTTTGCCTATTTTGCAGCCAACTGTAAATCCATGTTTTAACAAAACATGATCAATTACGGCCGAACCAAATTCTAGAAGTGGATTTAATACTTTCTTCAAACTTTCTCCTACTTTAGCATTTTGAAGACGATTTTGAATTTCTTCCATGGGTGGCATTGTATTTTGATGAGCTCTATTCACAGGATACTTCTCCTTAACAGCAAACCTAATTATCATATTATGTAATATTTTTGTATACCTTTACAATTATGTGTTTCTAATGTTTAATTTATATTTCAGTTTACCTAATTTTATCCCCTTCTGTATGAGGCCTTAATATATTTAAAATGGTCATTTCATGATCTGTCAAAACTATGTTACCACGATCGTACAGTTCTAAGATTACATGATATGCTGCTTCACCACTTCCAAACTGTAGATCTATTATTCGATCCACTCCTACCTGAGTAAGGCTTTCAAGTCTTTTATTTTTAAGATGTTTACGCATCTATGAAGGTAATAAATATTTCATTAAAAATATGAAAATATGAAGTATAAAACATAGACAAAATAATTATATGACATACTTTCATAGAAAATCCGGATGGTGCTACATTTTTTGGCCATTCAAATGCTGTTGTATGAATTCTATTGCCAGATTCTAGCAAAAGAACACGTTTTTCTTCGCTTCGTTGCAAACGTATAAGGTATGTTCGATGATCAATGTCATAAATTTGATTTACGCGCATACCAATTAGTCTGGAAATAAGAGTTATGGATACATATGATCGTACTCGAATAATCAGTACTACTTAACACTTCTTTAAATGATTAAAACGTTATAATTGTGCTTATGTTGTAACCTTTAAAGAAAGATAACAGTAGTACTGTATATTTTAACGTTTACTTACTTCTGTAGTTCAGTTACAATGCAAACGATATCGTAGGAATTAAATCGGGTCTTCATTTTTGTACGAGTGTTATTTATTAATATTTATAACTTAAATTATTAAAAAATTACAACCTTATTTAACAGATGTTCACTGTATATCTTTACTGATCTTTACTATAGAGAATATGTGTATATTAAGTGGACTTCGGTAACTGATCACTAGCGAGATCTTACGATGGACCATGACATTAACAAGGGAAAATTAAAAAGGTTTCTGCATTGGTAAAAGATATACTGCAGTAAAATATAGGTTTCGTGAGGATCCAGCTAAGACACTTTTTCTATATATTCGAGATCGTAGAATCATTTGGTAGCCTCGGAAAAGTGCAAAAATTTTTTATTTTGCCAAAAAACGAAATTTTTCATATTTCGTTAGTACCACCTTTTCGCCGCTAGATGGACGCCAATTTTTTGGTCCATGAAATGCCTATTTTTCTTATTTTCTTAATTAAAGCTTTAAGCTAACTGTGACGACATTTTTCCTATGTATTTGAGATCGTAGAATCATTTATTAGCTTCGGAAAAGCTGAAAAGCTCCTTATTTTGCCAAAAAACGAAATTTTCTATTTTGTTAGTCCCTATGTCCACGGTTAGATGGCGCTACTTATACCGTTTTCAACGCCAGGTTAGGTTTTTTAAATAAAAATCATGTTAAAATTAAGTTTTTATAACATTTTCAATTTATTAACTTAATTATTTTTCAAAAACTCTTCTTTTAACACAAATTAAACTATTACAATCCTTCAATTTACAGTCTAAACTTAAAAAAAGAAAATAGCATTACCGACGCAGATATACAGTAAAACCTGGATAAATGCAACGAAAGAATGCTTGGATAAGTGCAACATCGCTATCCCCTCCACTTGGGGGGATCCCCCTAAGCCGAACCGAGCCGCTCGGCGAGGAAACCGTGTAATATGATCCGACCGTAATATCGATGTGACTAATACTAATTGAACGATAAAACTTTTTTATTTTTAACTTTTTCTTACTTAAACTTCTACTAACGCATTTGTGAGATTTTTCTGATTAAAATGACACCAATCACGATATAGTTTGAATTATATTTATAAACAATAGTAATCGAATAAACAACATAGAATTGACACCACAACTGAACATAAATGATATCGGCTGAATACAAAAGATGTGTACGGACTCAGAATCGGCATGTCGGCTGAATAGAAAACATGTGTACGGACACAGAGTCGGCATGTCGGCTGAATAGAAAACATGTGTTCAGACGCAGAATCGACACCTTGCTTGGATAAATGCAACATTAAATACCCAGAATCGACACCTCGCTTGGATAAATGCAACATTAAATGCCCAGAATCGACACCTTGCTTGGATAAATGCAACATTAAATGCCCAGAATCGCCACTGTGCTTGGATAAATGAAACCTTTGAAACCAGAGCCAACACCGCGACTGGTTTTGATGTCGATCTCTGTTGCTTTTCGCCAACCTTTAACATCAATTTTAGCAAGTAATTATAATTGAAACTATATCGTGTTTGGTACCATTGTAATCAGAAAAATTTCACCGATGCGTTAGTAAAAGTTTCAATAAAAAAAAGTCAAAAATAAAAAGTTTTATACTTCAATTAGTATTAGTCACACCGATACGTTTCGGCTCTTTCCTTTGATCATCGGACCTCTCTCTTTCCACCACTGTCTGTCTCTTTCTACGTTCACGCTTGGCTGGTCGTCGCGTGTAATCCGAGATTCGACACCTCGCTTGGATAAATGCAACCACTGGGTCCCAATGTTGGTTGCATTTATCCAGGTTTTACTGTACCATAAGTGCCATTTTACGGTACTTTTGTATCATAAAATCATGCGAAACGATCCCATTCGCTAACATAACTTGTTTTCGACGAACAATTTATAAACTTTTACACTCGCAGCAACTTTCATATATAGGTTTCGTAAGGATCTAACCAGTAATTAATTAATTATAAATAGTTATGGGATCGACGCGACAGGTCGAACTTACATCTTATTGTATTTATTTGCCACATACTGAGGTGACTATCTTAGTGATCTATTGAAATCATACACTGACTATCGTATCTGATATCGAACAATCAAGAGAAAAAAATAAAATGAAACAAACCCTGCAGCAGCACGTACACTTTTGCAGGTGCACCTTTGATTTATAACGTTTCTCGCCATATCACCCTATGGAATTTCATCTGTAACGTTACACAGAGCGAATACGTCAGTCTCTGTATTAAACAGTGCAACGTGTACACTACCTCTTGTAGCAGCTGTATACAGTTCGCATCCGCATCGGTGCACCACCGAATAGTTTCGCAAAATTAAATCAGAGTCGCAAGCACGGCCCGAATTTCATAATCATTTTATAATATTCTGCTTTTGGTAATTTTCATCCGAGCAATTTTCATTATTTTCCAAAAAATAATGGTGTAGTGTTGTAGTTTAGGACTTAGAGTAGTTTATCCTAATCCTGATCCTTCAGGATCCGATGTACGGTTGATCGGTTAACACTAAAATGAAACAGAAATTATGTATATTAAAAGAAGAATTACATTTTCATATTAAAATTTGTAAGGACGGTCGAAATGGCTTTGTGACGGCTTTATTTGCAAAGATGGTTGCGTTAATGACAAAACACTGCCAACGGCCGGTCCGGACTCGCCTTCGACGCAATAACGGCTACAGGTGCCTTCAAAAAGGAAGTGGCTTACAAATTATTATAATTACTTACTTGGTGCGTCGGCTGATCTCGCGTATGCTGGCGGTGTTGTCCCGCTCAAATTCTGCAAGAACTCGCTCTTCCTTTAACGCAGAAGAACGGGTGGTATAGCCGCCGGTATCTCTTCTCTCTGGCATCAGCGAGCCGGTGGTATAGGCCCGTGCAGCCAGGCTTCGGAAGCAGTGAGAACTCGGTGCATTCCCGTTGACACAGCAGGTCTCGCGATACCGCTCGGCAGCGAGTTCCGCGTTACCGTTGCACTGTGCGTAAATATAAAGCATGTTGTAATATTCCGCCGGTGAACGCAACATGGTGTTTTCAGTTTGCTCTTCACTTGTCTCTCTATGCTTGTTGATTTGCTTCTGTCTTCTTTTCGAACTTGTAGATGCTTTTTAATTGCTCTGTTCCTCCCTTCCATTACGCCTTACCTTTGGGAGGGGGAACAGAGGCTCTGCATTTTTGGGGGGTGGACTTGGCAACTATAGGTTTCTCCAGATTTGCCATGTGGTGACTTGTTGCCGCTGAAACCGTTAGATTTCGAGGCCGAGTCACCTTTTTGATACGGCGAGGTATATGACAGGTTCGAGCTATGGATTATTGCACCCTGTCATAAACCTCGCTTGGCTGAAACTCTAATAAGGTCTTTTATAGGGAGTTTATGAAAGTACTAGTATAGTACTAGTTTATAAAAGTACCACAGCCGACTCTAGCCGTGCTGAAATAAAAATGGCAACAATGCGGGAGTCCGGTGTGAATATATCAACACCTACCCTACTCTGCTACTCTCTGGACTTCACATAACCTCTTTGGTTTCGGTCCAATAATTTCGCTTGTTTCAAGGTTTTTATTCACTTATATACACGTTTATCAATTCTTAAATGTTTCAATTTGATCCAAAGATGGTTTCATTTTGCTTCATACCTAAATTTTCTTGAAACCACTGTAAATATTTCAAATATCATGCTTCACAACACGAAACTACTTCGAGAGTACACAAAATATATATCACATTTATAACAATTTTATACTACCACATCACTTCTATTTGCCATAATTGCAACGTTTATATATTGTTTATACATAATTAACACAAAATAGTGTATATTACTACAGCTTTTAACTAAAAACGACGTTAATTACAATTCCGAGCACAGGACTCTGTTTTTGAAAATGGGACTCCCGATTGTCACGTGAGCGGTGTTGCCACGTTGTTCAGCATGGCTAGAGTCGGCTGTGAAAGTACTAATTAAAAAAGGCCTGAATGTCTGTAGTCAGTGAAAAATAACTATCTATTTCATATCTTGAAAAAATATATATTCATGGCAGTCTGGAAGGCCTTAATCATTCAAAAAATAGGGTATACTTCCGAAAGGCCCCATCACCCCAGAACAACCAAACTTCGGATGTATAGTAATTGAAGGACGAGAAATTGAATAAGACCATTTGCAGAACTGGCAAATAAACCGTTCTCGGGATATACAGGGTATTCTAAAAGTGCGGAAACCCCCTATTATCTTGATAAGAACGCATTTCCACGCAAAATGACTAACCCTAACCTTAACCCTAACCCTAACCCTAACCCTACCTAGGTTAGGCTTAGGGTTAGGGTTAGAGTTAAGGTTAGGGTTAGTCATTTTGCGTGGAAATGCGTTCTTATCAAGATAATAGGGGGTTTCCGCGCTTTTAGAATACCCTGTATATCCCGAGAACGGTTTATTTGCCAGTTCTGAAAATGGTCTCATTCGATTTTTCGTCCCTCAATTACTATAAATCCGAAGTTTGGTTGTCCTGGGGTGATGGGGACTTTCGGAAGTTTCCCCAAAAAATATTAATGTTAAATTATTCTTCGGCTCTGCAGAGCTCTGTCCAGACCAGGTATACAGCACAGGACCTTCATGCGGGCCCTGTCATAGAGTAATTTGTGCAGTTCATGCAATATTTTTTCGTTTCTTGAAAGAAACGGTTCGGCAATAGGACCGGGCCACTACAGGCGAGGGGTTTCGGTTTGCTACGCACTGTTCCTTTATTGTAGGAGTCCGTCGCTTAGTACTATTGAACTGGTTCACAGGTAGTACCAGTCCGATGAAAGCAACAAGGGTAATAAATGACGACCTCTTCGTGTAATAAATGGATTAAGCCAACTCGAACCCCTGGTATAATAACATATTTTTTCCGTATTTTATTTCCCGAAGTTATAAACCGATTCTCAAATTTCCTCCTTTAACTTGCAGATGTAATAAAAATAATCTCTCTGGTGCCGTCAAATAGAATATTTTTGAAAATAACGCGATTTTAATATTCTGAAGTTTTAAAAAATTGCAAATATTAAAAATTTAGACTCTAGTGAGGATTGCGGAGTGGTGTGAGAAATGGTATAAATGAGGGTGCCTTTTCAGAGCGCGAGAGAATTGAATTGACTTTTGGAGAGCGAAGAACTTTGTAAATTCCGTACCCTATTCATTAACTTTTTTATATATTCATTTACGTCACCATGATGGTTAATTCACAATACGAAAATTGAAAAAAACGCTGAGATCATGCATGAAATTGCGAGCCGTCGATCAAAATTAGCTGATAAGAGGGAAACGCTTCTCAGAAGACGCGGGATCGGGGTATATACATATTATACATAGGTGTGAAATTTCATCGGGAAAGCGTTGACGGAACGCACAATACAAGGCTCTGTTAAACGCAGTAGGTGTGTTTTGAAAAGCCGTCAGCTAGGAGTGATCGAGTAGTTGAAGCGACCGGTTCCGTGTCAACTGCAGGTGTCTCGTTAATTGTCCTTCAGCTATTCCTTCCTTGTCCCGCTCGATGACGTTTAAATCGATGTTTCGTGTTTTCAATTAGAAAACCCCGCGAAAAGGGAAGCTAATCTAGTGAACCGAAATGGTATTCCAAGGAGGACGGTCGATATCTCTCGGAAACTCCATCGCAAACTTTAGATTTCTTTATTTTAATTCATCTTTTTTATCCGAATTCGATGCTTCTCACCTGGCGACGAATCTTCCTGAATTCCTAACGAAACCATCGTGTCAGCTTAAATCGATGTTTTACCTTAAATCACCATCGTCGACCGGACGACTGAAAAGGGAAAAGCGCAAAAAAGATACAGAGACGGAATCAGGAGCGAGTTTCAAGTCTGTTTTTAATGAATTTTAATCAGTCCCTGGAAACGTTGGAGAAAATAAGACGCGGTTGGAAATTGCACTTTTGAATCCAAGTTCCGGAGCGAAATTAATATCGGTACATTTTGTTGGCATTTCGTTACGTTGAGTAAACAATCGCGTTCCGTAAACATCTGTTTTCCGCTGAAAAACGAGCCCGTTTCTTTCCATACCCTGTTTCGCGTTCGTGAATCTCGCGGAAATTTAAAAACGATAAACATCACCGCGAATGCGTATTCACAATGGATAAGGATCGAGAAATATTGAACAGAGTAAAGTTATACGATTTGTTTTGTTTCGTTTTTTGTTTTTACCAGGGAAAATGCGCTTTTTTCCCTGTTCGATAGATTTTTATCGATCGCGAATGCGTGCGGCATAAAAATCCCGAAAACAACTAACTTTATGAGCAAAAGTTTTCCTATATCGGAACGTTAACACGGCGAACGACGCGGGAATTGATGTATCGCTTTAAAAAATTTGTTTTTCATCGAGAAACCACGAGTATGTTTTTTTTTCACCATCGATGCGTTGATGGTGTGTTAAAAGGAATAAAACGTGCGCAATATTGATTGGATTGACAACTATATTTGCAATTTTCAAATTTTTACATTTTCTACTTTCAGATTTACTAGTTGGCGGGAGAGGACGATGTATCGTGAGACATTGAAGGTGTTCGTGAAGGCGATAAGTTGAAAGAAACGGAGAGAGTAAGGGAGAAGAGGGATGAAGATTCGCGAGAGACACCATCGTTGGGACAAAAGAATTGATCCTCTCCTTCTTTCTTTCCTTAACCACCTCCACCTTCGTCTTTTTTCTCTTCTTATCATTTTCTCTCTTTCGCGCTACCTTTTCTCCTCGTTTAACCATCGAAACCTTTCCCTTCGCAATCTCGCGACAAGATCAGACTGATTGCTCGACTTCCCACCATTCCTTCGCACGACAAGAAAAAAAAAAGAACTGCTCCTTTGATCTCGGCTGACCGACGAGCAAGAAATTCGTTTGCAGTTTTTCCTGGGAAAATCATTTGTCGTCGCTTGCTTTCGCTTGTTACGCGGTTAAATTTCTTGCTGAAACGATCGAGAAAAAGAGAGGACTTAAATTTTCTTTATCTTCCGTACCCGATTACTTCTTCGTACTTGCAAACTTTTTCCGTAGTTGCTGTTGACGGAATGAATTTTTCTTTTAATTAGTACAGAACGGGCATTTGTAATCTTACGTTAGTATTTTTAGTTCGCTGAGGCAGCAACGTTGATCGGGAATCGGACGATTTGGCGGGCAGCTGGTGTGGAAAAACAGAAGGGTGGAAACAACGAAGGTCCCGTAATGGACTTTGCGGGTGTCGATGGTGGACGGTGTTAATTGCACCGCCTCACCTAATGGCTCGAAACGTCCGCAAACGCTTCGGAGACTCGACTTTCCCGCCTCCTGTCCACCGTGGAATCCAGCCTTTTAAATCGACCCTCCTTGCTTGCTCGCGTTTTATCCCCCTCTCGAACCTCCGGCATTCTCTTTTCCTTCATTTATTTGCCAGCTTCTCAACACGGGACCCGGTTCACTTTGCTTACTTGCAATTTGATCCTTGGAACAGATTTTCTAACAAGATTCAACATCGCAACTGTAATCTTATCATTCCATAGTTTCAACCTATAACGATAAAACGCAACGTCTCTTCGTTAAGATTCCTGTGCATGGACCACCGTTTCAAGGGGTCTCGTTAACACCATCACTGGAAATTGCTAGTTGCAAGACACGAAGTGCGCCCGAGTAATTGCATCGTCGCCGGAATTGCGACAGACGTTCTGGTCCACTCTTTGAGCATCCCCGAAGTTAGATGGGTCGTTAGTCGGAGGTTGAGTAACCGGAAGTTAGCCGACCCGGTAAGACGAAGCAAGTTCGGTAAGCGAGCTACTTCTTTGTTCCAACCCTGTTGCCTCCTACATACACCCTCGTTCGCTCCATTTAACGCATCGTTGGACCCCGTTAACGCGTTTAAAGAGAGCATAAATGCAATCCCTCCGTCGATACTCTTGTCTTTCCTAATAGCTTCTCCTTCTGTACGTCCGTTCCATCCGGTACCAATTCACCGTAACTGCTATTACGTTTGCAACTATTTATTTGAAGACCCGTTTCAATTCTATCGCCAAGCGGTGAGTTTTTTAAGAAATGTTTTAGATAGAATTTGTATTCTTGTATACGAAAGAAAACACGCGATCGGAAATAAAATTATATTAAAATTCAAATTTGGAAAATCGATTGAATATATTTTGGTGGTGCGATGGTGGTTTGGGGTTCCGCGTAGGGTGAAACTTTTCTATTTAGTTCGAAAGCCTCGGGCCGAGAGGGATTCTCTTCCGGTTTCGTGGCTTCTTTGCATTTAATGAGGTTCCACTGAATATTCAGAAACACCGGGACTCGCACTTTCGTACATGCGTCGTAGGATTTTCGTTTTAAAAGAACCTTAATTACCCTACTTCGTCGAGGAACAACGGGACGAAAGAATAATAAATCCTGACGAGTAACTTTCAAACGAATGATAAACGAGCCGCGTCTCTTGGCACGGTGTATATTTCTCTTTCCTCTATGTTTTCTTTCCTTCGAGGGGGAAAAAAAGCACAAGGGGACGGATACATCGTTTACTTTCCAGTTTTACGCTCTCGGCGGATATATTCGTCCCGGGTGTAACCGGGTACACGTTCCGAAAGTTGGACGGATCGTCTAGACATAGGGTCGGAATAAGCCGGAAGTTGTGGATAGCGGGGTTGCCGCGATAGGAGAAGTTACGTAGCAGCAAAGTAACTTCGTCCCATCCTGGCCACCTCGTTTAATACACACAGACACAAACACACACACCCGCGCTCTGTGTGCTGATGTATAATTAGTTTCGTCCAATCCCCTTCTTTGACCTGTTTCAACCTAAATAACTGTATAACTCGAACTCGTTTGTAGTCAACTCCTCTACCGATGTTTTCCATAGATTATCGGGAAATTGTTCGAAATCATAATCAAATACCTAGATAGTTTATATTGAAATTAATAATAATTGTAAGTTTAGAATTAGCCATTGGAAGTTTGCGAAAATTCCTAGCGAGCCGATAGAGACTTTCGAGCTTAATTAATTAATTAAAATTAGGGCCCATATTCTACAAGGAAAACTCGAGCAAAATATAAGACAATATCACCGAAATATCATAGGAACGTTTAATAATTTATACGTTAATAATTTCACTGATATAGGAATAAATTCGTGCGACACGGTAGTCTTAAGGGGATCTAACCAACTAGTAGTATCGGTCGACGCTTGGTCGGACGGTAGATTACCGCGCGCGCGTAGACGGACAATTAGAAGGTGGGAAGCAACCAGTTGCTAATGACACGCTAATGATGGCCTGTATTAATTAAATTGCATTGTGAAACACGGTCACTGAACGCGTTCGTTGATGTACTTGACTTCACGGTGGTACAATAATAACAGTCGTGGCGATAATTGGTGGATGCTTTTGGTTTGGCGGCTGTTCTGCGGTGGCACAACGTGCCTGGCATAGAAATGAATTCGTCCCCGGTATAGTTTCGCTACCGAGATTCGTCAGTATTGCAATGCGGTGCTCTCGTTAGTAAAGATATATTGGAGTTGTACATTGAATTCATCGATCGTCGTTAATGATTTTCGATTATCAATAGTCAGACCTACTCTTTCCGGTGAATAGATATTTTCATTTGAAAATACAGAGTTAATAAAATTTTACGTTATTGATTTTAATGAAATTTTCAGCTCCAAATTGATATACCATAAATGCTATTTAGGGATGTTTGTGTCATCAAACCCTGCTATAATTTATATGAATATCTACTAATGGACATCATTAAGCCATAAATTGACTGATACATTGTTTGTTTCAACGGGAAATTAATAATGCTGCATCAAGGATACTAATAAAACATTTATGTGATTATCATCAGCAAACTCTGAATTCCATAGATGCTAAACTGCGGTGTTTTTATGATATTAAATCGTACCAGGTTTTAGGTTCTGAAATCAGTCATTCGATATGTAACAAGCTAATATTTTCATAGATAACAGAGATCCATTTTGAAATAGAAAAATATTGTCGCACGATTGAACGTTTCGCAAAAAAAAATAAAATTTCGACTGTATGAATCATTCGGATGGGGCGATTGAATCGAATTAATTTCCCTCGTACAACAATAATGGGTAATCGATTAATTCTACGCACGAGGATACTCCTTTAATCGCTTTATAATCGTATAATAACTGTCTCACTCCGGTCGCGTGTCACGCAAACAGAATTTATTGAAATTCGCCGGTTGCCCATTGTTCAACCATTATCGTGACCGCAATAGTTGTCACCGTTTCTGTTAAACCTTCGACATTGTTTTACCATCCACGATATCCGTTTGTGCATACCGTATGATCTTCGATTAAACGTCGACAAAAGTTTCATCTTGCCTTCGATCGCTTTTAATTGGTTCAATTAAATGTTATTTCCTACTATTAATTTCTGTATCCATCGACTGTTTATATTAATTGGCTACATAATAACTTTAGAATTTCATATCATTAAAACGGTATTTCATTAAAAGGAAATGGTTTATACAATATTGTACCTCTTTAATTTGAAATTAAATTTTCTATTGAACGTTTCTGTATTCTATTTGGTATCCGTTTCCGGGATATTTTCCATTTCGTTCGTAAAAACAATAAATCAATGTTATTGCCTTTGTCGTCCATGAAATATATTACGTTAGGAGATCCCTCGGTTCTTTTATTTCCTACAGGCGTATGAGCTACCTGTCTGTTTTGTTCGCCGCTCTCCATCAATCTGTTCTTTCATTCCGCTCTTCCTGTACGAGGATTTTGAATATAACAGGGCCGTCTCGTCGCTTCGATATTAGTTCAGATTTCCGTTTCTTGTCGAATCTCCTCCTCGTGGCCAGGCCACAATTTATGGTCAAAGTTTTCGTGGAAATGCCACGAAAATTGGAATTTCTGGGCTATTATCCTTCCTTCATCTTCCACCTCGTCCTTTTTATCGCGGTAACCTCGATGAGAAACCGGGTTACGACGAAAAAGGTATTTCATTTACCACAAATCAGTGTTTAACTACGAAATCGTCAATTCTCTGATAATAGGTCGAGTTTCGAGATTTATATTTTGTTCCAACTGTACCGTTTATAAAATTGCACGAAACACGGATACGAACTCGTTGAACAAAGTTTCTTTAATTTAATAGCAGCAGTTTCGAAGCTCAAAGCTCGTTCGTTAATAATTACAGTTAATCACTTTTTAATTTCAAACGTTCTGTTTTATGATGGAAAAGAACGTCGTCGACGTTTGATGACCAGTGATGCGATAAACCGCGGTAATTTGAATCAAAGCTGTTTTATGCGCAGAAATAAAGTAATATCTCGTTTCAAACAATTCTTTGTTTTTAGACCCAATAACATTTTATAACGTTACAGTTAACAAAATAAAGTAAAAAGAATTATTTTCATAGTTAGTTAAATAACAAAAGTCTGGTTTTAATAGAGAAAACTCGTTCGGTGATTATTCAAACACACATATTTCCAGTTATCAATAAACGAAAAACTGTTTCGTATGTATACTTTTAAACAAACAAACAAAAAATAGTATTTTTATAGTTAGTTAAATAATAGATTATTTGAACTACGAGTTAGGTTTGAATAGAGAAAACACGCTATTGGTCGAACGAAGAGGAGCCTATGGGGAGACAGAGAAAGAGCGGCAGCTAGAGAGGGAATTCGTGATTGGTCGGCGTGGGGAGAGAGGTGGTGGGCGCACGCGAAACTTACGGAGACCTGTCAGTACGCGTTCGACCGTCACGCTGTCGTTACTGTGTGGACGTGTTTTGCTCTCGTTCGTACGTGATCGTGATATTCTTGGTTATTGTTCACGTGTGCGCGAATATTCATACTGTTTGAAGCAGTTCACCTCGCAGTGGAGAATGAAGTGATCCAGCTTGAACGTGCCACGGGGTGCATTCTCAAAAAACAGAAGCATGGATCAACGAGGTGTCTTCTTCGCTTCGATCGTTTGCTTGCTGATTGCCTTGGCTGTCGCCTCCGGTAAGTCATTTATTCACCATCATATCATTTATACTTCGATGCATGCTCGAAATTAAAACGAATCGACATGAAAATTGGTTTAATGTCAAATACGTGTTTGGTTATCACGAGTGCATTCTACGCGGCAAATTCGAACACGCTCTCTCTAAGCAACATGATTCGCTGTTGACGTTAGGCAAGGAACCAATCACAGACAGTGTTCATACGCGTCATATTCCTAAACTAAATAGCGTCAACTTCGGAGCGTAGTAGAGCGTTTGGCTTCGAATCACAACAATAGAAATGTATGTTTTGTTTCCATTTATTAAACCGGGTTTTCCAACTTGTCATTCGATCACTGAATAGAAACTCGAGCTGCAATTCAAACGTTTTTGTTCCAACGTTTCGCGTAACCGTAGTAGGGTGAATTTTAAACTATACAGTTAGGAATTATTGTTCTCCGGAGGAAACTTTATACATATTTAACGATGATTTGTGCAAGCTCAGAGCTATCAAAAGTTGTACGCCACGTAACCTCGCTCACATTCGTAACATTTTGTTTTCTCGTTACCGGTCGACGTACATATAATCACGCCATTATGGTTGCCCAGATATTCATAACAGCGTTCGTGTATTTTAATTCGACCGGTCAGATGTTTCCTTGCCGAGTGAATGGAATACGAAAGTACTTGCGAGCTTCGAGAGGGAAGTGAACCCTCGGCTCGCGATACATATACAGGGTGATCCAAAATAAAGGCGCAATTTATTTTTCTCAATGAAGGAACAAATTTTCTTATTTTATAATGCAACTAGGTATTCCAATAATTTAATTATTCAACGTTTGACGATCTTAGTACACTTTCATACCGAAGAAGATTTTTCGCCCTCGTCATGTAAACGGTTACTTTCTGAAGGTGTATATTTCACAGTTAAGGGGTTAACTGGTGATGTATGTAGTCCTCTTTCCGCTCGGTTTCTTTCATTGTCGACGGCTACCCTTCGCGTAAACTCACAAAGAGGCCTGCACGGGACGCGTAATTCGCTCGACAAAGAGGGTAGCGAGCTCTCCTTGCGACTTGGCTACACTCCCACGTGCAACGACTTACTCTCTCGAGTTGCATACGTTGGATTTAACGAACCGACCTGCTGTTCAACCCTCACCCCTTCTAGATAATTATCGAGCCGGTCTTCTCACGTCTATGGGTGAACCACTATCGTTCATCCCCTTCCTTCTTATAGCTCCTTGTTTCTTTTCTCCCCTGCAAATGATAGGGGTACAATTCCGTGTTTCACCGCCCCTAAAATAATATATTATGAAAGGTATCGACAAGTCCTGTCGAAAAAATTAACCTAATCTAACCTAATTAAATCGAGAGAGGAAATGCGATTAAGCTTTGTATGGTTAAGGTCTTCGGAAAAAAATGTTTTTTATTTTTGCTCCAAGGGGATTCGAACTCCCGGTCTCGACTCAACCGCTATTATAAATAGGAACTTTAAACTGTCTTTTAAGTAAAAAATTCAACCGGTTATAACTTTTTCATTATTCGTTTGCGCAACCTAGGACTCGTCGAGATCTATCAAGGGAGATATCTTAATTTTGGTTATACGGGCGGTGAAACATGGAACTGCAGCCGATGATAGTCCTCTATAATTTTCTAATTTTACTCTTATTTATTTATTTTTTTTTTAAATATGCCAACTGCAATTTAAAGCTCTTGGACTTTAGTCCAGATGAAAATATAAAATTAGAAAATTCTTTGTCATACGTGACTATCGTTAAATAAACGAGGTAGAAAGAGCCGTATTTTTAGGAGATACTTGGACAACGTCAGAGTTTCGTGAACAACAGAGCTCGTTATCAGTCTCTCAAGTCGCGGAGTACCCTTCGTTAACGCAGTAAAGTGGCAACCGTGAGCAAAAGCGAGGGAGAATTTTTCGGATACCCGTTTGACCCGAAAATATCCCCCGGCCAGTAGAATAAATTTGCATTTTTCTACTCAGCATCGCGCCCTTACAACGCTCGGACATGTTTCGTTGCTTTTCAAACGGGATTAAGGTTAAAGTGTTCGCCGAGAACCGGAGGGTCTGTTGTCCCATTTGTCGCGGCGAAAAAGCTTTTCGTTACTTTGCACCGAATAAAAGTGGCAAATCCTATGACGAGAGGCAGCCGGTCGTTCGTAGGTCGACAAATTGGGTCAACTAAATTCCCATCCACCCGCGCTTTCCACTTTGTTCAAGTTTGACCGGGTGCATCGGCCAATATTGTAAATGAAGCATTCTGGGAATGCAACCGGGGCTGGGAATTCGAGTAATTTTCGAATTACGACGAAGATGAATTCGGGAGTAACGGAGAATTTTTTCATTTATACATTTCGGTTGAGTTTAATTAAAAATTTATGATAAGCAAGTATCTCTTAAAATGTGTTTCGAAAAGTTTCTAGAGAAATTCTTCCACGAAAATGTCGCCGTGAAGCTCTCTAATTGCTTGATTGAATAGTTTGATAGTTCATTAACTTGAACATGACTTCGAACACTAGGAAACGGTGCTCGTTTACCGGAAGTAGATGAGTTTAATGAGCCAACGGGGATTCTTGGAACGGTTAATTATCAATCTTGTACAAGAACAAGAGAGAGGAAAATGAAGTGATATATAGAGAGAACCAGGCAATCTTGATTTTCCTTATATCAAGAACGTTTCATTGTTAAATTATAAACAATTTTCTAAAGAAAATAATGTAGAAAACTAAATAAAACATTTTAATAAAAATACCCTGATCAAAATAAATTAAAATAAGAAATTTGTTGAAAGAAAAATATAAACAATTTTATAAATTCTGAAATATTTGATCGTTTATGCAGATGAAAGCAAAGGTTTGTTTTCCAAGTATTCCGCGACTGGGTCAGCTTGTTTACGTAGAATTTAATTACTTCGACGGCCGATGTAAATCATGATCGCGGACGAGCGACGTAGCGATATTGGCTGTCATGGAAATTTGTAGCTTCCGCGAATTTCCCCGAAGGTCTGGCAGCAGATCGTTTCCGATATTAATTAAGATTCGTATTAAGCCGGTCTAGACGCCCCGGATATTGCTTCCTATTGCTTCCTTCTCTAATGCACATTCTCGGAACGTTTGCGCCCTTTGCTTCTTCCCTAACAAATATCTCTATTTGCATGTGTTTATCGGTGGCTTATTGCTTTCTGATCAGGTACTAATGCGCTTCCCCTCTGCGCTGCGTTATCTATGACAAGGATAATAAAGATAATTAATCATCGCTTAGAAAGACGAGACAAAATCTGAATGCAACAGAAGTTAGTTTCTTATCGGATAATCAGTCGATTGGCTAATGAAGCGCGTTCGTACAATTGATCCCTGTTGATCGGATTATCGGCTCGACAGACGATTTCGCGATAGACGACACCGGGTTATTTCGCTTCGACCGTGAAAAATCGCACAGCTCTCGCTTCTTGCTCGCGTTCTTTGGAAATAAATCGATCGTCGAGAGAAAAAAGCTCGATCGTCCATTCGCGTTAGTTGGATTGCACGTCGGCCTGGCCGTCGACGGTAGCGCAAATATTTGCAAACGCGTCGAATTGAAAACCATTCTTCTGTATTTTACTCCTCTCTCGTGTTCTATCGCGATCCTCCGTATTTCACGTTCTATGCAATGTTGTTTCTTGTCGCGATACCAATCGCTACCCATGTTTCTTTATTTTATTTAATCATATTCTTGACTGCGGCGTCGTCGTTAAAAAGCACAGCTTTCGCAAATAATAAATAACATTATTCATGTTCTATTTGATCATTCAATTATTTGAGGTGTCGCGCATATAAATTTTCGCGAAAATCGTTCAAAATTTTATGACGGTAAATACGTTGATTTTTAACTTGCAGAAACTGTTTGCGTACATGAATTGATCATTTCGAAATATACGATTTTATTCTACAAAGATTCTTTTATTGAAAATTTTTCTTATTAGGGTTTATAAGAATTCGCGAGATACAAGTGTTTTCAAAGGTCTCCATAAATATTTTCCAACGTTTTTCTATCGGTACTCGATAGGCGTTTACAATCCGTTTTGCGCATCGTTCGTTTCCGGCGAACCGTATGGGAAACGAGGACACACAAGCAAAACGCACCATTTCGTAGCGTTTTGTTTTTTTTTCCACGATTCCTGGGGTCAACGTGAAATCGGCGGTTTGATAAACGGAAAGTTAACATCGTAACACGCTGGACATGGAACTTCCTTTTCCGACCATAGTCGAACGATTTGCTATATTCGAAACGTGCTCGAAACCACGTTCACTTTTTGGTTCACCATTTGCGGTTCCCTTTACCTTCCATTGCCAGCCCGAAATTGACTCATCGAAATTGAATCTCTTTTTTATTCTTTATTTAGCAAGTATGTTTTTTCCTGGTGTTTGCTATGCTTTCCTGTTACGACTTCGAAGCGAAACTTTTTGAAACATTTCTTTCAAATCGGCCGGTTGGTTTTGAAGGATTTTAAGAAAAATATTGCGAGCTGACAATAGAATCTCCGAGTGCAAGAATTGTAAGAAAAGTTTGAAGAAAATTGGAAGCTCATAGCTCCGGAAACTGTTTCTTCGTGAATTATCGAGCAGGAAGGATTAAACGTCCGAGAAGAGTAAATTTATCGACGCAGCCCGCGAAGAATAACTCGAACGAGTTCTCTTGATTCACTCTCATTTCTCTGGTCCGTTGATGCGAATTTATCGCGTTACACGCCTCACAGCTTTTACTAGCCTCTGGCTACAAATTTTCCAAAAAGAATTCCCTCCCTTCGTACCTTTTACCGGCGTAAACGGATTGAAACTACTATCCATTAATCTGATAATCCGATAACCCTTCTATCGGAGGATTTTACCATTAACACTTCGCGTATAAAATATAAATTAACACCTAATTTATAGACGACTATTTTATTGGAATTCGAATATAACAAGTGTAAAGTTAAGTATATTTTTCTTCTTTTTCGTTAAGAATGTATAAAAAAAAGATTTGCGGGAAATTCGGTTGAACGCGCTTTCTCGCGGATTATCGCGAGATCGAAGGCCGCCTTTGAATAGAAAAGAAGCTGGATTCCGCAACGGGGGTTGCTTTTAATCTCTTAGAGGAAAAGCGGTTTCTGTCTCGAATAGAAAATCCCAAGCGTGGCTGGTATTCCACGGATACCGAGCACCGTTCCGAAGAAATAAACTCGGAAATGAAATTAGATTTGCAAAGTAGCGCGTCGAAGCGCGACTCCCTTTGCTCTGCTGATCAACGAATAGAAAGAAAGAGAAGAAAAATAAAAAGAGGAAAGAAAGAATTCGATTAATACGTCCTGTCGTCGACTCGTTCGTTCTTTTCGTTTCGACCTATTACCATGATCATGATTAATTCTTTCGTCGGGAGATCGATTCGTTTGCGAACATCTGGAAGAAGTATTCGAATTCGTTAAACGAAGAATCTTCCTTTACCCGAAGAGCCATGCTCCGAGGCGAATAATTATTCCGAAAGAATCCTCGAACGTTTCACGATAATCACCTAATTTTCCTGCATGATCGAGAGAGAAAGCCTCGAAATGTCGTTGTTCTTAATTGCCTGGAGAATATCGAAGCCCTCTCTTGAATCTCTGCTTGAGATTCAGCTATCCGATTGGAATGCTAACGAATTCCTGCCAGCTCTGGCGAGCACAGTTTCCGAGGAAACTTTGATTCGTTTCAACGTCCGGTCGGGCTTAATTGGATCAATTTAATTCGAACCTTTACCCTTGCACTCGGTTATATCCTGTATGGCACAGTATTCCATATTTGAGAAAAAAAAAGAAAGATATTTTCACAGAATTTTTAATACCTTCAGGTTTGTTACAATTATAGTGAGAAGGGGGTTAATTAGTAACGGCTTTTGGGAGTTCGAGAAGCGATTATTAATTTGAAGATTCATGCTTCGATTTCGGACATTTTCGTTAGATTTATTTGGCGAATTTCTAACGCGATATCCATTTGAAGATACCACGACGATGGTTCGTAGGTTTTCGTGAAAGGATATCCGGTTTGGGAATCCGATACCAAGCTTCCTAACATTTTCCAGCACCGCAAGGCTGATTCTTTCCTTCTGCTGTTTCAGCCAAGCGAAACTGTCCTATTGTACCCTACTCCGGAAAGCTTCTATGAAAATTAGCCAATTTTCTTTCGTCTGCTGTCCATGCTGCTCCGTAGCAATTCTTTTAACTATTAATTATTTTATGAAATAAAAGAAAGAACTTAATGGATCTGCGGAACTTACGAGGTTGCGGTGTCTTTGCGGTAGACCGGAGCAGAAAATGATCTCAGAAAGGAAATTTAATTTACCGCGATGGGAGCTCGGCAAAATGAAATCCTTCTGAAATAACAACGGTTCAAGGTGTATATAATTCCTTCGAAGGAAGTAAATCGAGAGCACTCGCGTGTTTCAATCCACAGCCTTTCCTCCACGATTCTCGAGTGTTTAAATAAAGAAAGAAGTGTATAGAGTGTTTCGGATAAAGATTCAGAAACTTGGGGGATGTAAGGAAAGTGGTCTGGTGTAGAGTGTCCCTGAAGGGGCGGCTCGCTAAAAGCCGAGAAACGTGAAACTTAATCAGAAAGTTGGTAGATTCGATCGAAACGCGTCTGGCCTCGATTATCGGTACACTTCCGGTCTTCCGACTTTAGCAATGCTCGAAAGTCAAGCTTTCGAATGTAAAGGGAAGTTGGTCCGTTGGAAAGTTTCCCCTGTAAAATGGAACGGCAGGAGATAAAAAATGTTTAACGTATGCGAGGTAGCACGTGGGGATGAAAAGTTTCTCCCCCGCTGTCAGTGCCAAGAGCGTTAACTTCGATGACACTTTGGAAAAATTAAATTGAAAAAATAATAACGATAGCTTCTCGAATATTGAATAATAAAAATATCGCGATCGCGTGGCATTACTTTTTTTTTCACTAAGAGATTTCGTTTAATATCTCTTCGATGATTTCGAAATTTTTCTTATTCGAGTGAAAAATAATAAATGTCGGGAGACTGGCGAGCAGTGCCGTATCTATATCCGTGTCGACGAACCGAAATGAAAAAGATCCGATGGGAAAACCTGCGATAAGAAGTGGAACGTCGAAGAGCGACATGATTGGAATGAGTTTCCTCCTAGATAAATCACCACGTGTCGCTCCAGAAAGATTCTCCTGTCGTTCGTCTGCAATCTTGTCATTTTACTCCTCAAATAACACATTTTTTTTTCAATCGACTCTTATTTTAACGAATCGTAATTTCTTTTATCTTGTATCTCAGCGAACGGGGTGATTTATATTCGATATCTTAAAATAAATTACGTTTTCGTTCGATTTAACTGGAACGATACGAAAGGGTTAATAAGCGAAGAAATTTAACGTTCGCGAAGCAAATTAGATCAGAAGTATAATTAGTTAAGGTTGGAGAGAACCGTCTACAAAAGCGATATAGAAACAGGGAAGGTAATTAGAAAAAAGGAAGCCATGGAAAATAGGGTTTTCAAAAGTTGCAGCTTTTCCTTTGCCGTGTCAAAAGAGCAGCTAATTCTATAGACTAGCAGTGGAAGTACTCGGCTGGGAAAGTTTTCAGGGTTTGCGAAAGGGGCTGCTTTCCACCCCTTGCTTCGGAATACCTACGTTCGAGGAAATTCATTGTAACGTTTATTAATCGTCGGTGAAAATCATAGAATATTCATTTGCTGGCTGATTTAATAACCAAAGGGGTCAAATTTGTAAATTAACTCTTTCACCAAAAATTTCAGCTTCCATAAATTCCAATCTCCGCATCCTTCTATATATTACTTTTTATTTTCAATTTATATTTTATCGTCAGCAAGTTTAATGCTCCCATTATGTCAGTTTAACATCGGCCGGTTAATCGTCAATTGCGCTCGCACGATTCATGAAAACGGATTTTAATGCACAGTACATAGGCGCGGAACGAGTTCACTGGGCTGGGAATAAATGCAAGTGCATCGTTTCACGGGGACAATAGAAACGCACGTGAACGAGGTTTCCATCGTGGAAAGCAAGAATAAAAGCTGTCTAGCCGCGATTTAATGTTGCCGATGATCGAAGAGAATACGCGTGAAACATACGAAATAGGTACGCATATTTTTTATACACGAATAGTCGATCGATCGATCGAGAGTTTGCTGCTCCGATTATTGTCTGACACGATACGGACCTCTACTACTTAAGCAAACGCAGCTCCGTAATCTTTAAACTTGCACTTTTATGGATTCCTTCTTATAGCCAACTCGTTATGCAATACACAGTGTGTTTAAAATAAGTATAGACATTATTATTTTAATACTAATTTAATTGCAATAAAAATGATTACGAATGATTACCTATTAGCACGTCCGATCGCTCTAATTTTAAATTATATTACTGAAGCGAATAAATTCTATTTTAAAGATTTCATTTTTATTTTAGTGGTATATAAGCCACAGCTGATATTTGATATTAGCTGGATACTACACCCGCAGTTAAAGGGTTAATTTTGAAATTCAAATTTGATTGAATATACAAGGTGTTTCAGGTAGGGTAGTAATAAGACGAAAACGAAAACTCAAACAAAAAAATTTATTATTTTCTTCCTGGCTTATTTTTGTTTATACAATCATCCCCTGCCAGGTTGTACTACCTCACCTGAGACACCCTGCAATTTATACTTCAAACATGGCCAGGTTCTATCAGACCAGATCTTGTAAGATAAAAAGAGAACCAGGTCAGTGGTGTATCGCTAAGAAAAACAGTCGTTTGGCCTGCTTTTCTAAGGAGCCTTGTATTTACTGCTCGAGCCACATATCGATCCCTCGACCTCCCCTAAAGTCGACCGTGTCGACGACGCGTAGTCCTTGGAAACATTTCTCTTTGTCTCGCATTTGCACGCCTCGTTTCTTCTCTCCTTGTCCAACCGCTTCCTTCGCAACCTTTTTATTATCCCTCGTCTTCCGGTTTCTCTGTCCCTCTTATTCAACCCCTCTTGCAAGTACTCGAATTTGACATTTGGCCAAGGCGAGCCGTTGAAACAAAGGCCTCGGGCGATCTTGAATTCTTGTTTAAAAAGGCGCGTTTCTTAAAAACTGTCCCAAAGGACGGCTTCAAGGGTCTCCCTACCGTCGTTAATCTTGGTTTTCAAACCGACGAAGATGGAGGAATCGTCAAAGACCATTTGTCTCCGACGAGTGTAGTACCGTTTTCCTGTGATTTCGCTCTGGCAAGCGTGAACAGAAGGAGGAGCAGGCGTGAAAGGGTCGAATCGACGAACAAAGCGATTCGTTTCGTACCTTTGGAAGAATCTCGGGATCGAATCAGTGACGTGTCTTCCTTTAACAGAAAATTTCATTTTATCAAAGTTCCATCGTCTTCCATTTGCTATTCTACGCTCGAGACTAACAGTTAATGTTATTATTTTATCAAGTTACGTTCTACCGTCTTTACTTTGCTATTCTACTCTCTAGAATAACAACAATGTTATTTATGCGTTAAATTACTATCTAACTTCCCATTCAACGCGTTTAGATATTCCATTTTTCTTCCAAAACATTACGGAATCCCTAATCTGTATCGCTTGAAATTCTCGAGGGCGAACGATCTATGCAGAAGTTGGTTCACAGGATGCACCGGTCGATCGAATTCAGTATATTACGATAGACCCACGTCGCTTGCCAATTCTGCTCCCGTTTCCCATGATGAACGTACGTACATTCATTTTCAAAGGATCCAGTTCGATGTTTCGTAACGACGAGCCGAGAAGTTTCCCCTCTGTTCCGTCAAGTTACGGCACGACTAAACTACGAGTTAACTGGAAGTTATGGGAAGGCGCGGCATTGTAATATCTTGCAACAACATTTTCCTCGGCTCACAGCCGTAATAAAGCTTCGCCGAGGACGAAACGACAGGGAAGGCTTTCACTGTTCCATAGGACTTTCCGTGTAAGGACTGAGTAACTTCTGGATAATCCTGAAACCCTAGTGAACGCGTCGACTCGGCTCTTCTGTAATGGCTAGAGACAGGAAGTTGTTGTCCTCGCTTTTCATCGATCGCTCTATGAAATACTCAAAGAATTACTGTCTGGCATGAGTTCTGATTATGAACCCCTAATTCAATTGTCTCGAATTATTTCGAAATTGTAATACAGGGTATTTCAAAGTTCAGTAGGTGTAGGCGTAGGTCATGCCTGTCCAAGTAGGGGAATCCACTTCTGGAACACATGTTTTGGGTCCCCTTCCAACGCTGCTCCTTCAAGTAAGATGGGACGGTTCCGAATACCGTCTCTCCGTCTTTCTTAGCGGCGGTATTGCCTCCTCGGTCCCATCTTACTTGAAGGAGCAGCGTTGGAAGGGGACCCAAAACATGTGTTCCAGGAGTAAATTCCCCTACTTGGACAGGCCTGGCGTAGATCTCACCGGGCGCCATTGGTTCGGGCCGGGGGCCGCCAAGTGGCGGCAAGATGATCGGTGACACTGTTCTCGCTGGCGCTCGCCCGGCATGCAATTCAAATAGTGTGATTCTCTCGCTACGCAAGACAAAAGCCGTGCCGCACAATCGAACCTTGCTGATTTTGCGGGTAAAGAGACCCAGGGGTCATATCGCCGGACCCAAAACTGCTCTGTTTATGGCTGAGACGAAGACAAGAAACGGAACAGCTGGGGTTCCATTGTGCGGCATGGCTTTTGTCTTGCGTAGCAATTAATTTAATTACACGAAATTGATTGTGCATCGCATTTGAGGTAGCCTGTATATCGTCGCGTTTCCTCTCGTGTACGCTTTTTCCAGTCCTGTCGAACGTTAATTGTTACCCGGATGCTTCTCATCGGCGAGGCTATCTTTTTACTAACGCCTCGATGCACTCCCCTCGGGAAGAATGTCCCTCGAGAGGGTGGACTAAGCATCGGCTGTCGGGCTGCCTTGGTTGCGCCTTCAAAGGACCCTGGTCCATTAGCTTTTAGCGCTGATGCGAGCTTTCTCCCTGTAATCCTCAGCGATCTCTGCTCGTTCCACCAGGAGACTGCTTCGACTAGCCAGGATCCAAGGTACTCCTAGTCCAGGATCGCGTTCGCGGTCGCATTTTGCGTGGTCAACTTTACCCTAATCGAAAAGATCCGTGGAAACACGAGGGCACGTTGTATTTCGTGGAATATATTTGTCTTCTTTATTCGTTTAAAAATTCTACAAAATTTAATGCTAATGTATTTTCATTGAATTTAAAAACTTTTTTACTTTACATTAAGATATTCAAATCTGAAGAATTATCGTTCAGGAAAGAGATCGCGAGAATGGTTCGAAATTCGTGAGTTTTATGAGGATCCGCGCAAAGCCGTGGATTCGCGCACTCAGCTAATGAAAAAGTGGAAAGAGGAAATTCTTTCCCAAATAATTCCGTAGCCCTCGACGAAGCGTAAAAATGCATCCAGTAGGTTTCTTCCGTGTAATCTTTGCTCCTCGTTTCGTCGACGGATTCGAGTTGCGGTCGATTTTACGAGGCCGCGAATGTTGCTGCAACTTCCTTGTTACAGAAATCCGCTACCCTTGGGCCCCATAAATTGCACCGCAAACCCCTCGACCGTTCCTCGAATGAATCATTTCAACGGAACTTCCTACAAGAAAATGATCACAGTTGCTTTAGAATTATTTTTATCTACGGGTGTTATAATTTACAGCAAAGATTATTTCTTCCAATGTTTAGTTAAATACAATGGGTGATCAAATTATTAGAGCCACGGTATAAAAAATTGGTTTTTCGTGTTTGTGTAGAAATAGAGCCAAAATTTTAAGGTATTTACATTGTGTAACTTTTAATCAATAATCCTTCACTATTAAAATACAAAAAAATACTTATAAAAATAAACAAATACATTTAAAATATTATATTTACACATGTATGCTAGTATTTCGTAACGCCATCTGTTGCTGCAATTACTGCATTTTAAGCAATTCATTTTGATTGCTTTATTTCTATCAAACGTTCAATCAATTGACATTTATTACTAATAATAAATATTTCCACAAATTTTCGATGGGGTTGAGGTCCAGAGAATTTCCAGGCCAGTCAAAAACCTTCACTTGTTTCAACTGTGTATCATAATTTTACAAGCATCAATACATCATAAAAAAATAATAAAAACTCTGTTTAACTCGGTTTTCATTTAAGAATTAATTATTTTTATGTAAAATCATCGATTTATGCGAGTGTCTCCAATAATTTCATCACCCACTGTAGATATATGTGAATGGTTTTGGAGAGAAATAGAGATGGAAATTCTGATCACGTCTTCCACGACTCCGGTAGTTTCCTTTTTTCTACCACAATTTCTTCTTCCCCGTGCGGTTTTCCTGACCGCGTTCGACCGAGCAAACATCGCCCCATGGAAACAACATTCAACCAGTGGTCGTAGATACCGCTATCCATCTTTCCGATCTGTTTGCGATCTTCAAAATTACCAATTCGGAAACTGCCAGAGGTGTGCGAGTAGCGTTAGTTTATTAGTTTACTCGAAAGTATAACTCGCGCGGGAACTGTCGCGAGAAGCTGTACACACTCTCGTCTCCTCTTCAAACATCGACGTTGAATCGAGCATACAAGATAGCAAATCATAAAACTTCTCTACCGGAAGATTCTTACAGGGGAAAGTTTTTCTCAAACAGGTGACGGAGAAACAAGTTTCCCTACGAAAAGAAACTCTCGTCTCATCGGTTCCGATGAAGTCGCGAGTGGTTGGTCTCGTCGGTTACGTTTCCTTAAACTCGGCAAAGTTTTTCCCCTCGTTTCCGTGGCTGAAATAAAACGCGTGGAGTTGTTGTACATTGGCGGTGGAGAAATCATGGTTACGGTCTTTGTTGAAAGTTCACAGGGTGTATCGACACTGTGTAACTCGTTGGGAAACTCGCGGGACCGTGGAAAAGCGACTGGTCGATAAATCGGCAGGAAAAGCAAGCGACGAACAGTGTTTCGTATAAATACACCGTTAGCTCGGCGAAAATTTATCAGAAACGAAAGATCCTGCTGGCCTCTTCACCGTCGGATTTTCGTTTTTATCGGCCCTCTTCTGTTCCGTACCGTTGCGCCGGGTTAATCCGATCCGCGGGGGTGCGAGTGAGAAATAGTCGAGATAAATTCTCGGTTTGGCCTATTTTTTAAAGATCTGAAACTTTACAGACTCTTTGGAAGCTTCGATCGGTTGAAATTCTTTTTATCTGTCCCTAAAATGGCAAATTTTTTATTCACAAACCTCCTATTTCTTTATCTTCTAAAAATATTCTTCCAATTAATTAATTGTTCAAATAATTAACAAGGTAATAGCGACAAATTCTCACCGTATGTAGCGGAGTTTTTGATCGACGGGGCGAAACAAGTGCAACGGTTCTCACGTACTATGGCAATGCACCTTCCTCGACTTGTTTCTTTTTTCAAACTCCTTGAAGGTGTGCTTCATGCATGTTTCAAAAAAATCCCGAGATGATACAGTCTTCCTGGATAGAGCAGGAAGATTGCTTCTATCGATCGTGAAGTTGCTTCTTAATAAAATTGCATCGAGTCAACGAAGAGGAATGAAAGTTGCAGCAGAAGTTCCATTTACCTTCCAGTTTTCTTTTTTCGATTTTCTAACGGGATAAACAAGTTGTGTACGAAGTTGAAGTAATTAAATTTGATCGATTGAAAACCCTTTGATCAAAGGAAAGTCGGATTTCAGTTGTAGCGCTGGTGGTGTTAACCGAACTCGTTAGGGAACGTTAGAACAAGGCAAGGACACGACCTCCTTTATTTTCTCGTTCGATAGCACGAAAGCTTGTTCTTCTTCTTCTTTGACCCTTTCTCCTTCGTCGATTAACCTGTACACGCGGCAACCGGAGAATCGATACTTGTCCTATTTACAATTCGTCGTGGAAAGCTCTTTGCTCGTGTAATGGTTGCTTCGAAAATTTCAACGATACTTCACGTGGACATTGCAAACTGTTAATTTTGTTAAGTGCCATTTCGCGGCTTGCAATTAGCAAATATTTGAATTATTATTTCAAATTTCAAATTTGCACTGGAAAGGATATTTTAAATTTGAAAAAAATTGCCTGAGAGGGTCAACAAGCTGGAAAAACTAATTAATCGAGGAGGTAAGTGCTCGGTGGAAAGTAACGGTAAGAGGAATGGTTAATTAGCGATATTAAGGCGGCGGTAGCGTAGAAGGGGAAAAATCGAACATAACCAGATGAAGGTAATTGCAAATTCAATAATGATAGTCGGCTAGGGCTCGCTTCTATCGTTGAGTTCGTTGTAAAAGCTTTCGGTGGCGCGCGATAATTAGACTCGAAAGCCCGTACCGGCCATAAACGGTGAATTGCCTCGTGGTTTGTGCGACCCGTCGCCACACCCTCCGCACACCCTCCTACCTATATACTTACGCAGCGGAAAATGTGTCACGTAGCTGCCATCGACAATTGTCCCCTATAAATCTCTGATTCGAACGATACCTCGAGTGCTCTTCGATATTTTCGGTCGAAGGAGGAAAAGCACTCGGTTGGAAAGTTGTTGGCACTTAAAAAATTTTCTTCGCATCCAGAAAAATTTATTTTTTTCAACGAGAAAATTATCACCCTAGCGAACTTAGTGTTTTTATCAAAGCATAAATTATTCGAACAATAATGCCACATTTCAGCAGCCTTCGAAAACGTTTTCCACTGACCAACAAGTTTCGCTAACCCTCACCGTCGAATGGACGTTTCGAGATCGAACCTGTAAAAAGTGCGGTCGATTTTCGTTAACGTACCGGAAGCAGAAAGCTTTGGGGCTATCTGGTTTCGTCGAGAACCCTGAGGACTCGACGAAGCCGCGAAAACAGGAGAAAAATGAACGCTGATTGCCGGAAACTCTGTACCACCGCCGTGCCGGAACTCGGTTTACGTTGAACCACTGCGTGTTCGTGAAATTTTCAGTAGCAATATCCCGAGTCGAAACATAGTTGCCAATGGATCTGTTCTCGGTCGCAGTAACAGCTTGGTAATTGCTTTGAATACACGAGGTAATTAATGTTTAAATTAAAACCACTTTTCAATTTTTCAAAGTATTTCATTTCGCGAATTTACAAAGTACCACTTAGAAAACCGGCAAAAAGTGAACAGCAATGATGAAAGAAATAGAGTCGTTCTTTCCTCGAAACGGAAGAAATATACCGGGGAAGTTGAAGAAGCAACAGTGGCACGGAAAGAAAAGGAGAAACATGAAAAGAAAGGGATAAGGAAAGTGGGATACAGGAAAGAGGTCGGGAGAGCTTCCGCTGGAAACTTTATCCGTCCGGAAAGTTCCAAGTCACTAGAAAAGTAATTTCGTGGACGATATGTACTCGACTGTTTTTTTTTTGTTTTTTTTCCATGAAACAATGCAGGAAACTGCAGATAGAAGAAAAAGAATTTTCACACCCGTTGTTAACACATCTGTGCATAATGATGCTTTCCCTCTCTATTTTCCGTTTCATTCTCTTCCTTTTTCGGAGAAGAAAATACACCTCTGGCCTGGAAACTGACACACTGATTTTGTCTGGACGAAAAACAAGAATTTCCTGACCTCTCTTTCGCATCTGGTCGTGATTAAAGCCTTAATTAATGCGCTTCCGGCTGGTTCAGCGCGTCTGTGACCTCGCCACGATGTAAATACATTGCGTTTCTCTCGGTTTCGCGGTGTACTGTGTGTAAATTAGCATTTTGAAAAATATTTTTTTTTCCCTCCTGTTCCACTGCTTTCGGTTTACATTCACTTTGAGGGTTGAATAGTGGCTGCCGAGCGAAAAATGTTGAGCATGTCGAAGGTAATTAGTTGTAAAAACCCTTTCATTTCAATATAAAATGGGGCTAAAAGTATATTAACATTGCGTTACATTTTTATTTACATATTTGCAAAGTCTGAGTATTTGCTATTTTTCTTTGTCAAGAAAAAATTTGTTAATCTTCTAAATTTAAAACGTGCCACTAATAAAAACAGTGTGCATTAAGGGATTAAGCAGACCGTGGACACAAGAGATTACGATGGTAGTTCATCGAGGATTGAAGCGACTTTTCAGCACGGCTCAGGGAAGCTAAAGGGTAGAAAAGAAAAAAGAATCTCGTAGACGTTTATTATTAATCTGACGAGATGAGAGAGCCGTGTAGCGAGAAGTCAGAATTCGTATGCCGA
The DNA here is from genome assembly GCF_907164935.1 of Osmia bicornis bicornis. Classification (NCBI taxonomy): domain Eukaryota; kingdom Metazoa; phylum Arthropoda; class Insecta; order Hymenoptera; family Megachilidae; genus Osmia; species Osmia bicornis. The sequence goes on from NC_060230.1 coordinate 7,211,400, forward strand.
GCGTGGAATGCGGCTTATGAAATTTCCGTTTCAGACGATTCAACTTAGCCGGGGAAATAAATTACGAGAGCCTTAGGGGTCGAGCTAGTACGAAATAAAGAATGAAAAGGTGGCCGGGAGTTTTTGGTGTCCGAAGAAAGAAGGAACCGACGTCCATAGATCTCAGCGGGAGAAGCAAATAAGCTATCTCGAAATTTCGATAGGTAAAGAAATAAGTTTCCCGCTGGAAAAGTGCAGCCAGACGAAGGAGTGGAAGGCAGGAAATCAAGAAATCCTTAGGAATATTCATCGTTATCAACGGTGATGCAACGCGAATAAATAAGAAAAGTTTGAGCAGAAAAAGTACATAACTATTCCGGCATCTCTTCCTTTTTAACGATCTGTTTGTGTTCGAGTTTCGAATATTTGCCGGTGAATTTCTTGGTCCGTCTGAATATTTCCTGGCCGGAGAGTTTCCTCGTTAGACGTTTAATTCCTGGATGGATTCTGGTCGATACTTTAAAAAATTCTCTTGGTACTTGTCTCGATTTATTACCGTCCATGATGGCTCGTGGAATATTCCCTCGTTAAACATTTCCCGGAAGAAATAACGATAGTAGTTTGCATTTTGTAACGTGGATGCATTCCCTCGTTAAGTGTCGCTGGTTAAGGGATGAACTGAGACATTTAACGAGGTAGACTGAAGCGTATAAAAATTAAAATTGAAATTAGTTTAAAAATAGTATTCTCTTCTATGCAGTGTAGGCGTTTAGCGGAGGAGGAGAAAGGGTTTCGTCTCCCTGGACGCCTTTAGTTCGGGCCGGGGATCGCTAGGTGGCGGCGAAATGATTGGTGACAGTGTTCTCGCTAGTGGTCGCCCGGCATGCAGTTCGAATACAATAGAAGTTCCGAATTGCGGTATGATGGGTGTCTGGGGCAGGGAGTGCACGTGAAGCGCCTGGTGGGTGTAATTACTAACCCACTCAGATTAGTTTTAGATCAAAATCCCTTACACGCGGATAATGAGTCAAGTGTTGGGCCTTCCATACCCGCTGACCTACCTGACGCCGCTTGGTTGGGAGGTGGGGTATTAATAGCGCAATCGCGCCCTTAAACACCGCCGGTATAAGTGCAAACTTGGGAACGGCAGAGCGGGTTTTAACACGTTCGCGACGGGGTGTACCACCGGTGGTGCATTCTTGTCTGTCCCATGGGACGGAATGAGCCACCGGTGGTACATATACAATTGTTTCATCGGGCGGGCTATGCCACCGGTGTTACATGAACTATTATCACGTCATTGTAATTAACAAATTTTGGTAAACCTCGCCCCATGGCGGGGACACTAGATTCAGGCCCCGTCGCGAACGTGTTAAACCCCACAAGGCTCCTTAAATAATGATCTGTCTGGGGTAGGGAGTGGAAGTGAAGCGCCTGGTGGGTGTAGTTGCTAACCCACTCAGATTAGTTTGTTAAAGTAGAAGCGTCTTAGATCAAAACTCCTTACACACCGACAATGAGTCAAGTGTTGGGCCTTCCGTACCCGGTGACCCTACCTGGCGCTACTTGGTTAGGAGGTGGCCGCTGGGAGCTGACTGTAATATAATAGCCCAATCACGCCCTTAAACACCGTCGGTATAAGTGCAAGTAGGGTTTTAAACCCCACCAGGCTCTTTAAACAATGATTTGTCTAGGGCAGCCCCACTGGACGAGTCTGACAGACGATCCCGAGAAGAAACGCCTCTTTCTCCCCTCTCCAATAGCAGTGCATTAATTAATTAAAAAAATTGAAACGAATTGAAAATGTTACCATTTTAAATTAATTTTACATGAAAATCTAGCCACAACGTTCCAGCTTTTCGCGCGATCCTCTCAGTAAACATCGAAGAGGATCCGCGTTACCGTGTATGTTTTCTCTACTCTCGTTACGGGTATTTCCTTTTTCCTCGGCTTTTCACGCGGCCGAATTTTTCCGTGCGCTATGCAAAGTTTCCATTAGTCCGCGAACGAAACGAGGGGTAACGGGAAACAAGAGGAAAAAGAGGAAATCCCGTACGCTCTGTTCCAGGACGTTTGTATCACGTATTAATCGGCCTGTCTGGCCGGAAAAATCATTTCCCAGCTTTTGCTGTACCGATTTTCATCGGCTCTTCCTCTTTCATCGACCGCGCCAGCTTTTCATTCTCTCTGGCGGACGTTCGTTGTTGCGTTTGTCAGTTTTGTTTCACAAGCTGGCCTCGTTTTAGCCGCGGCACCGCGTCCAACCGGAAACGCCTGGCGCGTTATTATCCGCTGGTTGAACGCTTCATTAATGCAACCATTTTAATGACACCGGCCAATGTATTCTGACGCACGTCGCCTCTTTGTCAAAGAAACCAGCTGCAAAATGAAAATCCACCCCTTTTTTCCGCGCCGTTACTCGTCGGCTCTCTAAATAATTTATTCCTTTACCTCCGCGTCTCGGTTTTTGTCGCTCTGGAAATATTTAGCTTCTTAGAAAAATTCTTGAAATTATCGAGACGCATTCTTTCCTGAGTATCGAGTAGAAATTTTCTCTAAGTTTAGAGACTGTTATTATATTTATCCTACGTGTTTCTCTCTAAATTTTCATCTCTATCTCCATTTCCTATCTGCAAATAAAACTACCGCGTATGTCTGTATCTAAATTTCCATCTCCGTCGACGTATTTCCATCCCGCTCGATCATCGAGTATTTCATCGCGTTAAACGCAAAACATCCCACGGAGAGGGCTGAATCGGATGCGTTGACGCGCGTGAATCGTTTCACGGACGAGCGAAAGTTCAAAACTCAGCGAATGTAACCGGACAGTCAAAGTTGCTCAGAGTTATTCGGGAAAATTCGACTGCTGTCACGGCAACAATGAGCGCGAACGCGTGCACTCGCGTTTGAACTTCTCAAATTTCGTTTCGTCGTTGATCGAATCGCAGGGTTGAAAAACGCTGTCCACGGTCGGCTTGCTTGACGCAATATCCTGCCAGACTTTTCGATAGATATTAATTCCCTTTTTTCCAAACTGTTCATCAATCGTTCGCCCATCAAACCTTTGGGTAGGTTAATTTCAATTCCAGAATCTCCTCTTTGAGAAACTAACGAGATTCTTAAGTAACTTAACCAGACACCCTTAAACTTAACACGATTCCCAGGAGTTTCTTCCCTGTTGACGTTTAATGCTACACCCTTTGCGTTTCCTGAAACTCGAGGAGAACGGAGTTGCTCCAAAAAAAAAGGAGAAAAGAAATCAGACGTCGCGACTAGTCGTGTAACGAAAGTTTTCTTAAGTAAAGCCGGCGGACAGAGTTTCGTAACTAGCGTTGAAAATTTTTCTTTTTCTTCCCCCTTCGGAGGGTGCGTTGAGTCCCAGCTCTGCGATCCGAGTGAAAATTCTTGTCTCGTTACCGCGGTCGAACAAGCTGCTGCGGGGAAGATTACGCATCCGGTGTTCCGTCGTTGGTATCACAGGAGGGTTGTCGTTGGAATTGCACGTGACACGGGAATTGAAACGACTCGGACGAGCCGGAAGTTTCGTTCTGAAGAGAAACGGGAACAATGGGGGAGCGCGTGGATGGAGGAAAAAACGGGCAAATGGTTTTGCTGAATGGCGGAAACGAAAGTGGTCGTTTCGGAAGGGGAACGTTGGGAAGCGTACTTGTTCCCGTATGAATAATCTCTTATATACCACGGCTTCCAGACGCGTGCCTCGCTTTCCTCGAAGAGGGTAAACGCGCGTTTTTTCAACCCCCTCCTCTTAAACATTAGACGTGTCTCGGCGAGTCATTCTGTATTTCATGAAATATGGAAAATTGTAATACTCCTCTCGAGAGGAAAAAAAGAATGGACGTAGCAACGTTGGAATTTAGAGGAATAAATCATCGAAGCGAAAGGATTTGTTCGCAGTTGACATTCGAAAGTTTAGAACGTTATTTATGCTTTCGAAAAGCTGTAACTCGAAAAATCAAACGGAAATGGAGCACAAAATTTATTCGAATAACGTCGGAGAAATATCCTTTGAAAGACAGAAAAATCCGAGAAGAAAAGGAAGGAATGGTGTTTGCTTCGTTCACGTGGAACAGCATTCGAGTTACATGATTCTCTCGCGTGGATTCCTGAAATCGTTTATTTTCGAGGTCTAGACACGTAGAAGTCGACTCGTTTGTATCTCGATATCTAAATCGAGGCGCTGGCACGGAATCGTACATCGAACCGTCAATTTCTTGGCTGCGAGAAAGGACGAGAGAACGAACCACGAAGAGAGACATTAGAACGAGTTGGTAAACAATTTTTCCTCTTACCGTTCGAAGTGGAAACAAAACTATCGGAAAATGAGGAGTCGATCGAGTGTCTTCGTGCTTCTTTCATTGTCTTCAGCTTCCGTCTTCGAGGAGTTCATTCAGGACCATTTCATCGTTCCTCTTAACACGAAAATCATTATTCCTCAGATTGCATTTCTTCAGTTCTTTTATTTTCTACAAGAATTTTCGAGGGCTAAGAATTCTAATATTTTCCAAAAATATTTTCCAATAGCTTTCCATTATTCTCTCAAAATCTCGTAGAAAAGGTTGCTTTTGTCGCGTGATCGGGTCACATACTTTATACAGCCCCGTGTACTGTACCTCGAGGGACATAAAACTTCTTTGAACGGCGCGAAGCGAATAGCTCGACGCGCAGCGTTGTTTACGATTCCGCGAGACGATTCAGGGTAACGGCGACGACGAGACGAACGAGGCAAGATTTTTCAGCAAGCCATTAAACGGTAAAATACGCTACCGAAACTCGTAACAAAGCGTAACGATAACGCTCGTACCATTAGATTGACTGCACGTTTCAGCGAGGAAAGATCCTTCCTTTTTTTTTTTTTTATTCCATTCGTCGACTGACGACGGCTCGTCCTATTTTCTTTTCAAAATTACGCCACGTTCTCTTTAACTCTCTTCTTCTCTTTTTTTTTTTCTTTTTTGCACGAACGTCGAGAGAATCCGAGCTCGTGCGATATCTAGCGATCTATTCACCGAAAGCGAAACGATACTTTGAATTTACGGCCTCCTAGAGACTGAACAAACACGGAACACCGGAACGCGGCTGCGATGTGTGTTCAATAAATGTTCGCATAATGGAGATTCCACCGCAATAACGGCGAATAGAGCCCACGTATCGTATTCTCGATAAGGTTTTTTCGAATAAAAAGTCCGCGCCGATATCCTCGGGAGGAGAAGAAATAGGAAAGAAGAATAGAGATATTCGTTTTCATTTTGTGTCTTAAGGAAAGCAGAACTCTTCTCAGGTATTTTAATTACAATGGAAAATGATTCAGGAAAATTTTCGGTCGAATATCTTGGTTTATGGCGACAAGGGTGCTATGAACTAGTAACCGCGTATCTTGGGTATTCTCGACCTTTGACCTATCACGAAGTATCCGTACATTTACGTTTCCTCTTGCGGTAGGGCTGGAAATAGAATGGAAAGGGTGTGGTATGCTTTTAGAGCTTTCTGTCAGGGCGTGACACTGTTCTCTGCTGTTCCGCTGTTAATAGTCCGACTAGTGGCTGAGTTTACTACTTTCGATCGGCTGACGAGTCGTTGTCTCGTACTACTTGAGTTACTTCGGCCACCTTAGCTGACTCCCATTTCCTTCTTCGATTTCTCATAAAACGTTATTGTAGATATTATTGTCTCTCGCCTTTCAAATTAAATTAAATAAAAATATCACGGATTTAACCCGTTTCTTCCCGAAAATAAAAATTGTGAAAAAATATGGTATTTTGTCGTCAATTTCAGTTTAAAATAATTGAAATGATATTATAATTATTAAAAACTAGCAGTATGTGTTGCTGATACAACGTTTATAAACATTTTTTATTTTTTCGTTCCCATGTTTTATTTGCTCAAAATGTACAACATTGTTGATTACATGAAAAAACTGACCTAAGTTGATGGCATCACTCATGAAATTTTGAAAAACCTGACGTTTCTTGCATATGTAGATCGTCTGGCATGTTTTCAGTAATTTATTTTATTTCACGAAGTGAATTGTGAAATATAAACACATAGACAGAGAATATGAATGCCTTCATTTTGACTGCATTTTCTGGAGTTAAACTTTGTGTTGCATTTCAGCAACACTGGGAAGAAACTGGGACTTAAACAGTGAATGAACAATAAATTAGTAAATGAACTAGTTGATTTCTTTCGTGCATACCAAAAATACTGTTTTATTCAAAATTTTTATTCAAAATTTCTAGATTGCTAGATGAAAAATGAAAATGTTCCTCCATTCATTAACTTGATGGGTTTCTACGATGCAGCAGTTGTTTTTCATAGTCGGCTATACATTTGATGGAAATAAAGAAGATTTTGTTTGTACTCGTTCTATCCATCCTTTTACAAGACACTTTGTGCCGGTAAATCTAACAATACAGAGATGACTTGCACTACTCGACGCCTGAAAGATGATTTCCTCTTCAGAGTAAAATCCAAGGCCCCCCTCGCGCTTTATAACGTTGTTGTTATGCAGTATATGCGTGCTCAGCGCGAAGATTAAGGTCTTTCATCTTCAGCTTTGAGCTATCCTCGAATAAAAGGATAACGCGTGTAACGAGTTTCCTTGTTTAATGACTTGCTCGTCCCGTATACATTCCCTGTTACGATGTTTCGGTGAAAAGTACCACGGTATTACACGGCGGACTCGTTTCTGCCGGTTTGGGTATTAATTATTCCTGCCGTTAATGGCGCGGATGTTGCAGAATATCCGTGGAAAAATTATCTTCCGATACCGTTGATCGATCGACCACTCTAACGAATCCTTCTTCTCTTAGCTGTTATATCCAATTTCAATTAAAACAATTAAGGGGAGAGAAAATATTTCAATGTAGAAGAGGAGGAAAGTCTGCTGAAATTTTCCTTGAAATTCGAAGGGTGCAAGTGGGACAAGATTACTCGAAAAGGTAGAAGAAAATGATGGCTGGAGGGTTGGAGATTTCTTCGAAATTATCCAACCATTTTACGGCTCGGTAGATTCCTCGAGCGTCCTCGTAAATCAACGGGCGGGAAACGCGTTTTCTCCGTTGGCTGATGACGGAGGAAAATTCGTCGGTTTTTCCGCGGTCTGGCCTCGTGTAAATCACCGAATCACGAACGGGGTCGAGCATGGTCACACGTTCGTCCCATATTACGTTCCACCAGGGGACGTAAAAGATTTTACACGGTGGCAGCCGCTATAAACGTAAAAATAATCGTCGACCAGTCAGTGAAAAGATTTCGTTTTTACGACGGGGGAGGGTTAAAATTTTCCAACAGAATTCGCGATTGCCTGGAACAAAGAATCGTAAAGTAATTCGTTCTTGAAATTGAACTACGGGTACAGTTTATTTGATACAATATCTCATACCGGATTATACCTCTGCTCATCATTCCCCTGGAACTTCGCGAAGCAACTCCTAAAAACGAAACTACGAGAACCGTTAAACCGGTGCAAACTTTAAACTACCCACGAAGCAGACGTTTTAAATCCTCTTTTCCTGAATATCCATATCCTATAGACCAGGAAGTTACAAGGTACCGGGGAAGCGGTAAAACTTCCCTGCCACGTTAGCCTCAGACACGTTAATATCAAAATTACGACGATAAAAATAGGTTCCGTGTAAACACGACAAGGATGAGCTGCCTTAACCCTGATGTTTTTCATGGTAATCGGTACACAAGGGACTCTCAGGCTATTTTATCCCCTTTCGTTTATACATATATTAATATTAGTAGGTCAGGAAAAATAATAAAAGAACGCAGGATGATACTTATTATCGAATGGCAACGCAATTTTCCAGTATTTACCGAGTACTTAGCATTTAGTGTTTAGGAAGATGGATGAATTTTCATCGGAGAAGCGTATGAGGGTTAATAAACCGAGGCTGTCGCGCCGGAAACAGGAGCGTTATTTATGGAGAGGCGCGGTGTCGATCGTTGCACCCCATCCTCGTTTAGTTGGCATTAATTAAGTAGAGATCGTAAATCGCGGACTTGTCGTAGAACGGAGTGTACAACAGGTTACCACACGAACGCTTTTCCAACGGTGTGTGGGGCTGGTCTGATTCACTGGAACGAAGACGAATGGGTGAGTTTGGCTCTGGGTGACCGTTCTACTTCCATTTTCTTCCGCTCCTTCTCGTTGCTCGTTACTCCGGCCTGTCCTTTAGAGACGCTTCCTTCACGCTTCGAGGATCGTTCGTTGCTCTTCTTCCCGTCTCTCGTTTGTCGCATCCTGGAATCAGCGTTCGACTTTTCTTCTTTAACGATCCCTCCTGGTAGGTCTGTCCCTCAGGATTAATTACAGGATTATTTTTGGACCTCGGGACTTTTCGATCTTTTCATTTTGTTCATGACCCTCTTAATTTAATTTTGTATTAAATTAAAAGTAAAAATTATCTTTGAATTTTATTATTTTATTTTGGGTCTCGATTGACCCAGACTTCGCTGTTCGAGGGCGAATAAGATTCCTACAAGGTTTGAATTGAGGTCATCCACATCGTACACCATTCTATCACGAACAAGAACGTGGCGAGGATGTTGGAAAAAGTCTGAAACCGTCCAAACAGATCGCGAGCTTTTTCCGAGGAACGGATAACTCTCGGAATGTAAAATTACAAGGCAAAGTTGTACGAAGCGGTTTGACGTTATCGATCAAGCAGCTCGAGCTCCGAAGGGAATTATTTAATCAAACTTCTCGAGTTTCCTTCGTTTGTTTGCAACGGTGCTCGAAACCCATTCTCTGATGAATATCGAACGTACCATTACGAGTTCCTGTCTCGCGATAAAAATGAGACTGGTCCTTGAAGAGAAAAGAAAAGCAGATAACCGAGTATCAGAAGGCGACTTCGGAACGAAGCAAAATTACCTTTCCATTTTCATATCTTTGTGTTTTTAACGAAGGCATCGGACCGTTGGAATTCGTCTTTTTATCGGAAAACGTTGTTGCCTGGGAAGGTTGGAAATTTTGAAAGAGGAACCCGATATTTTGCACCAGCTATCTTGTAGAACTCAACTGGTATTCCTCTTTTCTCAGACAGCAAAACTCGCATTCGACGACACTGAAACTACTTGCGAGTTCCGTGACGTTTCGCGTCTCGATATTCGTTTAAAATATTCAAATTCGAGCGGAGAAGTTGGGCGCCTGGTTGACGTTGTTTCCCGAAGAAATGCTTGTGTCTCTTGCTTCGCTACACTTGCTATTTTATTTGAAAACGTCAAATTGGCCCTGCAATGTAACACAAGATACCTTTACTCTCTATTCGCTCGTTTCACTTTGAGCGTACACAGAAATTTACTCTCTGAGAATGAATTTGAAAGAAAGATGTAAAGATACGCTAATGAGATGTAGATTAATTTAATTGGAATAATGGGCTACGGCACGATTACTAAATAACTTTCGACGAAACTCCATTCGCAAACGTGTAGCCAGTTCTAGTTTCTCGTTTGTCTTAGCATTGTTTCATGCTAAGTGGCGGTATATTAAAAGCAAATATTTTAAGCGAAACTTGCCGGAATCCTAAAACACGCTAGAGAAACTTCTGCGGCCGCCATCCTCTCGACATTATCGTCCCGTTTTCACCGCCATCCCTCTTCGTCCCTTTCCGTTGTAATTTACGCTCAAAGTAACGACGGCTTGAAAATGATACAACCTGCTGATTCTCCCCTTTCCACCCTCTTTTTTTCCCGCTTTTATATCTGCATCTTTAAAAGGTGTCTTTTTCACGAGGCTGGATAATTCTAATTACTATTAACAAGTGCAATAAAAATAGAATTTTAAAATGAAACTACGAGGACGTCGGTTCGTTTGATAATTCACGAATAACAGCAACAAATATCCGGGTTGTTTAGGTACGTTAATAAACGAGAATCGTGTTTCAACGTTTGCAAGTGTTTTACACATATATTTTTTTTTCAGTCCGTCGCGTTAAACACCGTTTCCACCGCAAATAACCATTCTCTCGATGGCTCGCCTCCCCTAACGATCCCAAAATCGCTGCTTTATGGACGGTGGCACGTTTTATCGTCCGGCTTTAATTGCTTCAGACACGATTTACGATACCGTCTCCCGTCTCGTGAATCGTGAAAACACGCGAACGTTTCGTTTTACTTTAATTCGCCGCTTCAAAGAGCACCCTAAAATGTAGAAAATGTCTCGTTGCGGGCTCGTTACGTTGTTTAACCACCGTTTCACCGAAGTAGCGAAACGAACTTGCCCGGCGACGTTTCAAAATAATCAGACGGAAAGGGTTAAAGTGTAAACCGAAAGATTCGTGGAACTTCGTAATCCGTGGAAGGGTTAATCAATGTTCCAGTAATTAAATGATCCCTTAATTGACGTTCCAGGGTATTAGCCAAACTGCTGGTCAGAATTTAGGTCGACAAAAGGGCTCGATTAAAATCTAATTTCCTTCGAGCGGAGATGGCCCGTTGAAAGGCAGTCGCCTCGATCTCTTTCGCGAGCCAACCTCCGTGAAGCTAGTTAAATCCCCGTTGCCGGTTTATCGTAGCCGCAAAACGGAACCTGTGTACCTCGGTTGACCGACTCGCGAACTTTCCCCGTTGGAACGGAGACGAAACGATTGAACTTGTTGAAGAGGGATCGAGGGAAGTTGGCGAAACAAGCCTGAAGAAAAGTAACAAACAATACGTAAGGGTAGTTGGTTCGGTGTAGCGAAAGAGGAACCGGTCGGTGTAAGATAGAAATCCTTTGCAACAACGGGACATAATTTATCGTGGTACGGTCCACTTTGGTCGTGGCTCGGAGTCATTAAGGACACTGCCGTGTGGCACGTCAGGAGTTACACACTTTGTCACGGTAAGTTTCTCCGGCGTGGCAATTTTCCTGGCCGGCCGACGCCGACTCGATTAAATTACCCGCCACCGACCAACCGACCCCTCCTACCATTTCATCGTACAACGAGCAAAGAGCCTGGGGAAACTTTCTCGACTTACCCTCGTTTGTTCTTTCCCCTTTCCTGAAAACCATTCCCTGATGAACGTTCCTCGAAGGGTCTTCCACCCTCGTGTTTGACCACAGATAGAGCCACCAGTTCGCTGAATACCTCCCTCGGAAAATTTCCCGCTATTTCCCTTGCGTTCATTAAGTTATTGATTCATTTATGATATTCGACTTTAATTTAAATTTAAATTGGACTAATTAATAATTACGATCTTCGTGTTAAACGTTCGTGAATCGTAAATACCACTCGGATAAATAAATATCTGATGTACGATAGAAGAGATACAGGGGTGTGAAATTTTTTCATGGCTGAGGGAAAAAAAAGAATTTTCACGAAATTACATTGGAGCGAGGTTTATCGTAACCAATTACGGATACGGTTTGCATTTATAATCCGAATTCCGATAAACGACGGCTCGTTGGATTTCACGAGAGCCACTCCGTTTAATCCGACATTCTGTTATCGCCTGTCCACCGATAACAATTTGCCTCGCTATTTTTCCGTCCAACTACTCGTTCGCTTTTCGCTATTATCTGTACAGATGCAGATGTTTCAACCTTATTAAAACCCTTCTGGTGGTATTCGAACATGGTTCATAGGTTATATTTGAAAATATGGTAGTGAAATCGTGTTGAGATACTTTTGGAATTTGTGTTAAATTTGTATGATCAAAGAGACGAGTAATTTGTGCATATTTTGATCGCTAAATCGACGAGACTGAAATTTCTGAGCAGGTTTGCTGAGTCGGCGAGACTGGAGAAATTTGAGCAAATATTTTGATTTTCTTTGTCCCTTTCAATTTCCCAGTAATAACTAGCTAACTCGAATTGCCAAGAAAATTGTATCGCGATTTCGTTTGGGAGAAAAAATGGGTTTTTGTAACTTTGATACGGGGATACTTAATCCGATAAACGAAACGCAAGGAGGAAGCTTGTTAAAGAGAGAAATGCCGCGAGGAAAGGAAAACGGGAGGGCGTTCAATTGCAAAAGCGAAGGAAACAGTAATAACGTCCTCTTCGTTATAGCGAGTCGAGTATTTCGAGTAAGGTAGATTGCGACAAATGAAACAACCAACTGGTTTCTTCTTTAAACAACGCCGTCTCGCTTCTTTAATAGTTTCCCCGGGAGGCATTCGTTTTCTTTAATTTTCTTTTAATACAATTATTGAAGTGAAATTGTCTAAAAGGACGGTCATTTTCATTTTTTCCTCCGTCTTCAGAGTTTTCCTATACTATGCTTTCTTGAAAAGCACTATCACATGATCTGAAAAAAAAATATAGTTCTATTAAAAAAACCAAACTTGACCATCATATCTTTTAAACTAATAATGTAAATAATGGGCCCCCTTGTACCGTGCAATTTCCATATAAACAATTTTTCCTATCATCAATAGTTACGAAATAAAACGTCTGTCACTCTGTAGATATTTACCTAGAATCCATCCGGAAGGTCGGCGACGCACGGTAATTGTCTTTGAATCTTCATTGTTTGCCTATATAACACTTCTTAGAGATACATTTTCAACTGCATAACACCCCTTTCCGTTGAATTATTTCCTACCAGAACATGTTATTGATTCGAACTTTGTACAGTAACTTCGCGTCTGTGTGCAGGTATACGCGATGTTGCTTCTTTTGAAAATATTTTAGCTCGGTGTGTGCAGTCTCGAACACGGCTACTTAACGAGAGTAAGCTCCGCTAAATAATTTTCTAGCAGTTTCCGTCGAACGTTAGTCCGTTCTCTAACTAACACGGTTAATGTGTTTAAATTATTCTTCGTTCTTGGCTCGGTTCTCTTGCATAAGCGAGGGAACAAGATTTATCTTCGCGATGAAGTTAATTAAACTTTAAGATACTTTTACAACCGGGCTGTTTAAGCTGAGATCATTTCCTGCAGGACAACAGGGCTGTTGTGATTTTAATCCTTGCACAGAGGAATGAAACATGAAGGACCGATTAAAAGATTTCTATCCCTATTTTTATATTGCAAATTGTTTTCATTTATGATGAACGTTTCTACGTTTCTATTTTAGTCCGTGAGTGAATTATAATGGTGGTAGTTTGTAGTGCATGCATTTTTCATTCGTTTCGTAGGAACTTTCAATTTCCAACTCTTGTAATACATCAACGGTTTGTAGAGAATGCTGAACTTTAAAGAAATATTATGCAAAAATTTTACGCTATAATGTAGCAGCCTTTGAAGCGAATTACCGAATCGACGAGACGAGAAAATTTGAAAAACTTTGAGAAATTTTCAAATAAAATCACTTGTAATCCTGCAAAATTTCAACTTGAACAAAATTTTATAAGAAGGGCATGGAAAAATGGTAAACTCGTTAGGAAGGTCGCGTCGCGTCAACAAAGGGGTTTGAAGCGAAAGGGGTATCACGAGGTGCGGTCAGCAGGGGAACAAACAGAAGAGACAGTGTCGCTTTGTCCCGGATGTGTTTGTTATGCAGTCACGGTGTCGCGCTTCAGAACGGTTAAATTAAATGACCGTTCAGCACGGTGGCCGGAACAAAGAGATTCTTGCTGGCTTCCGGCTGGCACGATGCTTCTTGCAGTTGAGATTCTTGCGAGGGAATTGCCTGCGAGAGAATCGCCGGCCCAACTTGGTCGCTTACAAAGGAACGATGACGCCAGCGACGTGAAGAGGATGCTTTTGTCATTCTCCGACTGGCAAGATAAATGTTTCATACAAAATGGCTGACTTCGCCGGCGGTATACATGGTGCACGAACGCGTTCTATATCGGCAGGATCTCACGGAATATCAGGAATAATTCTCGAATGATGTATCGGTCGTAGCCGGCGGCAAATACGCTACGTTCCACGTCACTGAATTTATTTTCATTCCCGCCACGTACCGCGAAATGGAACGGTGAAATAGTAGACACTCCGAATAAGACTGTTTTACATGACTCGCGTGATACTCGGCGCACCTGCTAGTACTTCGCATTATGCACTCGCGACAGCAGATATACCTTTAATGTTGCAACATTATTTCCATCGATCATCATTATTCACCTTATTTGCACGAAATTGCTAGGAGAAAATAAAAGCACCGGGATGGCATGCGATGTAGTCGTCTTGAACGTAAAGACATCCCTTTGACGATGTAAGGAGGATGTTTTGCGCTGCGATGAGGGAGAGATACTTTTAACGCCCTTGTAACGCGATACAGTCGTAAGTCCGAGGAAATTACACGAGGGGATAGGCTAGTAATTATAGGGAAAGTTGAGTCGAGTCACGTTACCTGCAGAAGCTCCGCAAGCTCGACGAAAAATTACACCGGAATAAATTCAGATAAAACGTTGTATGTAAGTACCTGGTGAAAAGATGATAAAATGTTTACGAGCTGCCGATCTGCTGCACGCGACGTCGAATTGTAAGCTTCGCATGAATTACTCTGAAAGTTTGGAGGGATAAGTTTCCGAATGGCCCCACCAAAATTGAGAACTCAGATTCGGTATGTAACCTAAATTGACTACCAGAAACCGATTAAAATTGGTTTCAGAGCTGAATGTCTTACCGTTTTTGAGATATCGTGGTAAGAAATTTTTGTACAATTTTGGGACTACGAATGCGCTATTCGATACTGCGCATACACAAAACTTAACCTTACCACGATATCTCGAAAACGGTAAGACATTCAGCTCTGAAACCAATTTTAATTGGTTTTTTGTAGTCAATTAAGGTTATATACCGAACTTGAGTTCTCAATTTTGTTGGGGCCATTCGGAAACACAGCCGTTTTGAGAATTAGCTTGCAGCGGACAAAGAATTAATTTCTTCTTAAAATTTTCAAGGTATGCTATTGAAAATTGAAACGAACTCGTTTGTTTCGCCGCATTCGCATGGCTACAATTTACGCAGAGCGAGGAGTTCGCTCAAAGGCGGGAAATTAGCGAACAAATGGGAGGTTGGAATGCGAAAGTAGCGTCGTACACGAGGTTGAAAAATCGAGCATTGTTTCTCGTCAAGTTTCACAGGGGAGCGGCTTTGAACCTTTTAAAGACTCTCTTTTGTCCGTTGTTTAACCAGCCGCCGTTGCAGAAACAATTGAAGAGGAGACCGTGGTCCCACGAGATCTCCTTTTATTTTCGTGCTTCTCGTCGTCTGTGGCGAAGGAAACGCGAGCTTTCCGACGGAATTGATTCGAAAGATTTCTCTTCATGAGGAAAATGACGACGATTTATCGGGTACGTTCCAGATAAGACGCCTTTCCGAGAACAATTTCATTGAAAATATAATTGCTACTATTAAAGCGATACGCGGAGGATTCTACGATTGTTCGGCGAAAATTAACTGCGTTTATCGCGATTACGACGATTGTTCTCTCTATGATTATGGACCAATTGTTCTCGAGCCAAATGTCTTCGGATAAATTCAAAATTCCGCGATTGTATATCAAATTTCCATATTTTTCCAACGATAGAAATTGGCCTATCTTGGAAATTGCTCGGTTGCCAATTTGTCGAATTTATCCTCTTATAAATACATCTAAGATCCCTTTGATAAGACTATTCCTTATTAAATGATATCACAGAGTAATGCGGATATGATAGCAACAGCGTGCATTTGTATTCCGCTCGGCGCGTTGCTTTCCTCTCCGCGTTGTACGTGTTCCATCGCGACTACTCATCCCCCTTTTTTTCCCTCCTTTTTACCCCTTGATTTTTCCGAGTGCCTCGCTCTCTTGGCCCCGACGAATAATCTCGAGTTAGACTTCATATTTCGGTGACCGTAATGGGTACTCGTTCTATGCTGAAAACACGAGATTTCTTGATTAACACTACTGTACCGTATTAATTACTGAAAGCGTATTAATACTGCTATCTGGGGCAGAATTTATTAATAAGCAAATCTTCGACTTATCTGTTTCGGCAGAGTAACACTCGTTAAATATTTTATAAAAAAGAGAATCTATTTTGGAAAATTTTACGTTGTTTATAAAGGATGAAAAAGCTCTCGGTTATTTCTCGCGAGACGTTTGCTCTTGACGTCACGCGTGTTTGTGAGATACAATAGGGAGACGCAGAGATGGCAGACCATGGAACTTAAGCCCGGGTTCTCTCGGTCGCAGACAAGGGATCTCCTTTAAACCCTTCGACTTTCTTGCTGGATGCTATTCATACGCGAGATTCGACGGAGAGTTTCTGTTATCCTACGTATTTATACGGCTACCCGAGAATAATGGAGAATATTTTCGTGCCTCAATCTTGCCGTTCGGACTCCACGTTTAGGATGCTTCGCTGAGTTTTATGACACCGAAGGAATATAACAGTTTGTTGAACTGCGTCGATATTGACATGTTTTCGAACGAACCGCGGAATTGATTTTCTAACTTTCACGGCACGTCGTGAAATTATTCGATGCACGCTGCCAGCTATTTGTTACCCGAGTTGACTAGAATTTGCTCGAGATTTGTTAATTACAGCGGCTACTAGTTTCGCGTCGAGCTAATTTTGCGAAATAGGAGAATCTGAAGTTTGTTATTACCTGTTTCGGGTTCGCGCCTCGTTTCCATCATGCTGACGGACGAAATCGTTGAACGAAACTTTGTAATTACAGCAATTGTTTGTTTAAACATTTTTTGATATAAAATGTTGCATTCGAGTGTACAGGCGAGAAATAACTTGAATCAATCGAACGGTCGGAAAAGTTTGAAATTCTGTTGCTATCGATCATCGAAAGCTGGTCAATTTGTTTCTCGAAATGGTATCCGCCTTTCTTGATCGTTCAAAGGAATATTTGTGCGATTTTTCCCAGCGAAAAAGAAACCAAGATAACGTACGAAATCGGTTTATGTTTTCAGAATGTCTCGATATCGTATGATTTCCCATCGAATGGAACACTAAGCGTCACTCGAAAATGTCAGACATAAATTCCTGCACCTTTTTTCTTGTCCGACAAATTGTCCTTTGAATATCATGATATGCTGGAATATTTATTAGACTATTTATAAAAATATCACTACCCTTTGATGCTATTTAATTCGACTCTAGCGAGAATTTTATGTACCTATGTAAATTTTGATCAGTTTTGTATTTTAGCTGTTTCCAAAGTTTCATGCTAGTTGCTGAATAAGTTAGACCAAAATGGTACCGAGTACAAAGAGTCGATCCTCTGAATAAATGATCTCGAGATCATTGAAAATTGAATGAACCTCGACGTCCGCGCTGGGAAGTTGGTATAAGAGCTTTTAACAATAAATAAATAATAATTCTTGTTTGCCGAAGTCAGGAATCGACGTTTCCGAAGTATTAAATTTGCAACTGAATTTCCACATTGCCAGCTGTTTTATTGCGAAAATCATTAAAACGAATAAATGATATTAAACAAAAGTTTAAAGGATTCAGAAATATTAATATAAAATAAATCGCGAGATTTAACCGTGAAAATATAATAATTATAAATGAGCTACAATTGTGAAAATCTCTCGAATCGGGAAAATGTACTGAAAATGTAGTATTATCACTGATTAGGAAAAAGGAAAATGAAAAATCTGAAGAACAATGGAACTCATCAATCCATACTATCCTTTACGTTAATTGCTCATCTGAAGGTCCCAGTAACGTAACGTTTCCAGGTTCGTTACAGATTGATAATTGTGGAAAAAGGAAAGGAAAGGAGGGAAAAATTGATCAAAGGCGGTCGGTCGATGGCCACAGTGGAAAGAGATAAAACTTTGCCATGGTAGTTTCGTCGGTCACGTTCTCCATCGGTCATGAACAGCCTTTTTCTCGGGGTTCGCAATAATACGACCGCGAAGTATATAGAAATATTACTTGAAACAATATTTCTTTTCTTCGGCTGCAGTTCCTTTTATTTCATCTCTGGAAAATGCTCTATCGGTAGAATTGCCGGTATGTTATCTGTAAGAACACCTTGTAAATTCTTCATTTTCCTCTAATTTTCCTGGTAATCCGAGGCACGGATCAAGGGAGAAAATGAATTTTTACGGAATCGAAGCAAGCAAGCGTGAAGGATAGGCCGTGCAAGGCTCGTTGTTGGCCAAGCGTGGATGCAATCTGGCAATGAGCCACCGGCTGCCGAATTATCGGATAATTCGGACCGCCCTCTCGTTCCCGGTCACGTCTGATAGCATCTTTAAAGGACTTTATAGAGCACTCTGTCCCATAGCTTTCACGAGCGGACCACAGCATCGTAGCTTCCGGCTTTCCTGCTTTATTGGCTCGGCTCGTTTGTCCGATAACGTTTGGTTTGATCTGTTCGACTCTTTGGGGGCTTTATCTTTATCGAGCAAGAAGCTCTCCATAGCTTTATGACGCTAGTCAGCCGGAAATGGGATGGAAAAGGAAGTGAAGTGGATAGGCGCTTTTCAGTACTCCAGCTGGATTCAAAGGGTCAGGCTATTTTGAAAATTCAGGCCCTAATTTTATGTTAAATTCATAGTACACATACCATTACGATTTAATATTGAAAGAATGCAGCGATGAATTTAATTAAACCCAACTCTGTTTATTAAAATTAAGGGATTTAATTAATTTTGGTGCACCTCTACGCATTGATAAATCGTGGAATTTTAGAAATACTTTTCATTAACGTGATTAAAACTGAAGTTTCTGAAATGTTGGTATTTTGAAATACGACGAATGTCGTAGACCTTTTGAAAATAATTGAAGACTCTTGAAGTTTCTTTTTTCACAAGGTTTTGAAAGAAGTCGAAAACCGTGCAAATTAGCTTCCCGTATAGAAATCTTAGACAAAGGAACAGCTCCTCGCCTCATTTAGATATTTTCTGGAAAAAAATATTTTACTTTTTTGTTTTTCGTTTTCGTAATAATTTCTATTTTTCAAACGACGAATTATTGACCGTAGAAATCCTACGCGTGCGTTAATTAATTAAACCGAATTATTAATTAGTGTTTCACGCTGAACCAGACTGGTTTGATTGATTAATTATTATTTTTTCCAACTGCGAGCTCTCGAGACAGGAAAATCGATAATCACATTTGGAGAAAGGAGAGATTGCGTTTCTGTTCTCCAAGAAAGTTCTTTTTTCTTATGGAATTACGGAAACGAGGTTTTCTTCATAGAAACGTAGAATTTCTATCGTTTACCTTGATTCAAGCACATTTTCTCCTTCCCGTGATATCGCGTGGCTTTGTGCTCGTAATTTCTTGGGATTGTTGATTCGTTTCTCTCTTCCGTCGAAGGTTTATACGTTTTCGTACAATGACCGGGACTCGTTTGTCAAGATCCCTTGATTCTCCTTCTAATTTCTCCTTCTGGAAATTCTTCATTTCTTTATTTCTTAACGATGGTCAGCTCTGATTCTCTGCTGCTCAACCCTTTCTAGAGTTAATATCATTAAATTAAGAACAGAAAATTTTCCTTCTGTCAATTTTAAGAAGAGGAATTTTCGTAAAGTACTATTTTCTTTTTTCTTGCCATTTTGATAAAGTACAATTTTCAAGTTTTCATGTAAAACGAAAAGATCGTTCTTTCCAACGCGATAAAGCAGAGACAGAAGGGAGATTTTATTGAAACTTTTGACAAGGATCGAGCATTTGGAAGGGTCGCGGGGATCGGTGTCGAAGAGGGTTTAAATCTTCTTAAGAGAATGCCTGAATCGACGTCCAGGAGGGCTTATGGTGATCAAGTTGCAGCTGGGCACAGGATCGAAGGCAGTTTCGATATGTCGGAAGCGTGTAACGAGTTTCGAAGCTCGCCAACCCGCTTTCCCGAGGCTACTAGTTAACTGTCAATCGCAGAGAATGGTGATCATGTAAACGAAACTTTAGCTCGATACTCCAATTCCCTCCGCCAGTATTTGCTACACCCTGTCCCGTTCGCCCTGCTTTTGTCTCTCCGTTTCCTCCTGTTTATAACATTGCGGTTGCTCGTGTCCCATCTCGATGCCCTTTAGGGCATTGTGAAATAATAATGGAATTGAAAAAGAGAACCATATCTTTACGTAAGAATTACAAGATTATTTTGATTCGGAACGAAAAAGAAAATATTCATTTTACATATTTGAAAATAAATTTTCAAATTAATGAAGTTTTAATTGTCGATCAAAATGACATAATCCAGGACACAGGTTTCATAAATTTTCATACGTTATAAATACATAAATATTCGAAGTACCAATATCAGTGGTTTGTAGATTGAACTGAATTTTAAAGCTTCATTCACAGGGTTGCAATACCGTCGCCCTATTTCTTTATTCCCATTGCAGTTCCTTCGCACTTTGCATCTCACGATACCACCTCCATTGCTTTCAACCCCCGTTTAATCTCCGCTTCGCCGTTCCTTTGTTCCCTTTCTTTTCGCCGGTTCAGTGTCTCTCCACTTCCGTGTTTCATCTCTCTCCTTCTATTCTTTTCAACAATACCGCCTCGATCCTCCGACTTTCAAAACGAAATGCTGTACTCAACCCCCTTTCCCGAGAATTTCTGGCGAAATACGAACGGTGCGAATGCTCGGCATTCGCAATCGAATCCTGCATGTCGGTCAAAAAAATTGCAACAAAATTTTTATACAAAAACATTCGATACAATTTCCAATATTCGCAAATTATTCGCCGAATAAACACGCGAAGGTAGAGGGTTAAATTACAGGATTTAATAAATTCGTTTTATTAATAATTACCGTAGCAGCGAAATGTATAATTGTGTACTTAATAGAGGCACAAGTGCGAACGGTTAAAGGGAGCGAAAATTGATTTCCACTTTGTAGGAGAATTTCGTCATTAGGGATTCGCGGTCGCTGGATCGAAAGTGGATTTACACGCCACCCTCTGCGCGTCGCCAATTTTCGCGCAAATGTCGAGTAGATTGAAACGCGGTACAGCCACTCGATCGTGTTGCCGACCTCTTTTTCATACCACTACTGTTTTACTTTCGTTTTTTTCTTTTTTTTTTTTTTAATTTTCTACGATGCTCGACTCTTTTTTCCTTAATTGCGTAATTGAAATTCTAATTGAAGGATTAATTACCTCGAGCGTTTCCAAAGTATCAATTTCGTTTCCTGAAATACCCTGTACGGTAGATTTGCAACGTTTAAAACGATCGATCGGTTAAACAGGAACAACAGGAGCGTTTCTAATCAAAAGACGCGTTCACAATACGGCTTGATTCGTCGCGGCTAGATAATCGCGGTCAAATGCTCGTTAAATCAAGTTGGACGCGCGGAAGGTGGAATCGTGATTCGATCGTTGATGAAAATCGAATCACGTGTTTGCTTGTTTTCCAACCGATACCAAGTTGGTTGTCATATCGATAGTGTTCGGCCGCTCGTCAAAGGGCTTTCGAAATTTCACTCCCATCCCTGTATCTTGATCACGATATCATTGTTCCTGTTATTACAGCATCTGAAATGTGATTCGCGAATTTACAAGCGGCGAAATAAACCCGGGGGTAGTTGTTTCTCTTCCAGTTCGGTCACGATTCGGCAACGGCCAATCAAATATTCCACGTTTATTGCTTTATTTAAATTACGTTCTATTGCCAACGAACCGCGATCAAATTGTTTTGACCCACTTCCCGGAACGAACTTATAGTAGCCATTCATCGTTGAGCGATTTAATTCGTTTACAAAGGATATTAATTGGAAGCCATTGATTTTCGAGAAATATATCGGTCGTTGAAAGGATTTTATAGAAATGTAGAATGCCGGCGGAAAAATTATGGCCTTTCGTTTTGGGAACCGTCCGCTAGAACTCGTCAGTGAGGCTCACCCAGACGCCTGAGTTCTATATTCACAGATTTTATACAGGGTGATCGATAATAGGTGGGAGATTTTTTAAGGGCTGATTCTAGGATGTATATATATATTGATAAGGTCCGTGATGGACCGCTTGCGAGAAAGGATGGAGTTACCCTCGCGACACCTTACGGCCATCACAGAAAAGGCCCAGAACGCCAAGCTCCATTCACAACCCCCCAGAAATGGATAAAATGTTGAACCTTTTAATTAAAGGGCTAATTTACCAGAAACTCGTCGTTCCCTTTGGAGAAATATTTTCCAACGACGAGTTAACTCGTCGTCCACGGTTGAAAGGTTAAAGCAGCAAGGAATCGTGTTGGCAATTAAAAGATAGTCGAATGTAAATAGTAGTAGAATGAAGCTGAATTGAATTCAGGATGGACAGAGTGGTGGAAGGCGTGGCCGTTTAACGGCTCGCTTATTGGGAGGGACACGACGTCGCTAACAGGCAATCTCTCTGCCGATTAACAGAACGATTGTGTCGGTTGATTGGCGCGAAGTGTATTAGACTGTCGACTACGCTTGCAAATACGCGTGAGACCGTTTAATGCCATCCCGGCGCACCAGATTGCCGCTTGTTGATTCGAAATGGATTCGATCGAAGCCGCGGACTTCCCTCTTACCTTGCGAACGATCCACAAACCACCCGGGAACGTCGTTCCTGTTTCCACCTCGGAAACTATATAGACTGAAAATTTATCGGAGAATCTGGTGTACTTATTGGTTGAAAGAACGGTGAACTTTCAAAGAGATACATCGCTGGAAGAATAAGTAAGACCAAAGAAAGTCTCGAGCGCCATTACTTGCGAATTAATTATCGAAGCTCCTCGATGGATTTCCATTAGGGTGGTTCGATAATTAATACTTCTGGACCTGATAGCCGGGAATTCAACGGGGTTGAAGGCGAACGAAACGATTCGCTAAGTGGTGCAAAGCTTTCTTTAAAAGTTTCTTAGAAATGAAAAACGATCAAGACAGGCACTATTAAGAAAACGTCGATGATTAAATATTCCTTTTGTAATTTTAATTAGCGAATTATCCTCGATGTCGAGGTACGAAGAAATTCTACGCTATCCGTCTGCTCTTTCCAAGGTGTTCTGTTTTCATTTTTATCCTTCTTACACTGAAACAATTATCATTACATCTCGTGTCTATTATCATCGCGTTAGTAATTACAGTCTGTCCTGTTACTTTTTCCCTTGACATCCTATAAAACGGATTAATTCTTGAGCTCCTGCTATTCGCAGCTCGTAGCAAGTTTTTCACGCGTTGCCCGTAGGATAAGAAGTGATAAGAGAGCGAATGACGAGGCAACAGGTGACTCTGAAACGCATAGCTCCTCCCTCGAGGAAGATCCTGACTAGTTAACGACTCTACCCTTCTAACGCAACCTACCACGGATTCACCTCCATTTTTCTCCGCACGACGATAGTTTCCCATACTGTTTTCATCCGGGATAAAAAAAAAATCGCGAACGAGACTAAACGATCGCGGTGTCTTTTGGCCAATAGCCAGCGAACTAATTGCTATTGGCAATACACACCGTTCGCTACCCCCCCTGGCGCGAACTCTAATTACATTTCGAAATTACGTCAGCCACGTAACTTCCGGCCAAAGACGAGGCCGACGATAAACGGATCAGAGGCTGTTATCGGCGACTCGACCGACTAATCGATTCTCTCCCCTTTCTCCATTTCCCTTCCCTAAAATTTCTGCATGTATTTCTACTTTTAAATTATCGTCGTGATCTTCCACGTGGAATTAATTTATGAAAAACAACAGCGTCCCGAGCGTGAAAATAACGATCGTTCGTCGAAGATAGGAGAGCAAGCTGTGGCTTTGAAGAAGGACGAAAGGAAAGGGTAAAGAAATTCGTGGGCTCCATATTCATGAGCTGGAACCGTGACCCGTGAAAACTTTCGTCCTCGTTAAATATAACGACCACCGTGGATATTACAATAAGAGATAAAACGGGGTCGAGGCAAGTAATGGAATATCGTTTTCCTTTTTTCTTTCCTCTTCTTTTTTTGAAAGTGCTATTAAATGTTGCCTGGAAGCTACAGGAGATAGAAGGAAAAATGTTGGAGAAATTCGACAAGAATTTGTCCTTGCAATTTAAGGGGTTGCGGGTTAAGGGTTGATCTGTATTTGAAATTCTCTTAGAGTCATATAGAATTCCATCGGGAAGGGTGAAATAGAAGAAAGTGAGCTACTGGATACTTGCCAACGATTCTTCTATCTCTACTAGTTACGAGCGAACAGCCAATAAGGATCCATCCGCGTTCACCTTTATTGGCCATAAAAATTTAGCCGGCCGTGCCGTCGTAAAATTTAAATACGAATCGGGCCGATCTCTCTGCCGCGAACCCTCTTCGATCCGATTCAACCTCGCTTTCGTTTATCGCCGATAATTCAATCCGGCTCGAGAACACTGTTCGCCATTGAGGAGGAAGTTTGACCCGAAATCTCTCGTGGGAATGGAATTAAATAGAAGGAATTGCCGTCGTTTTATCGTAGCCGATCAAATATTCTTTGGATACAATTTTTGGAACAGAACGCGAGGAATCTGATACGCGCGTATTTCGTTTCTTTTCCACCGGAACTAAAGTCGTCGAATAAACTGCGAATGAACCCTCCTTTCGGTGTTAATGATAAATACTTGGCATAGCGCGAAACGAAATGAATTCTAGGAATGCGCCACGGGTCTCTCGGCTCTACCCGTAACCTGTATGTGTTTGCGGGTGTAATGGCTTTAAGATGTACAGACTGAGTGGTATAGAGCGTTATAGGGACATTGTTCCAAATAGAGACAATATTCCTTCTAAACGGTGAATTGAAACTGTATTGGAACGATGCGAATGGTAATCTCGCAAATGGCTGCGTCGGTGCAGTATTTCGCTTGGAGGTTTAACAAGGGATGAACGAGTTTCGGATTAATAAGCTTCCGATGTAACATTTGAAAGTTAGACTAATGTTTATAGATAAGCAGAAATGTTTCATAATAAACTTATACGAGCAACGAAAATCTACCTTGGAGTTGTACAACCCCGGGCTAAATACTGGGTCATAAAAGACAATCTTTAGTACGTTCTCGCACCCCTGTATAATATCGCGCCAGGATACTGTAGAACTTTGTTGTTATACTGCTGTGTACAACGGCTATATTAACTTCCTGTCATGGAAATATCGTGGTTATCGATACCACCCCCCTTCCACGACGAATAAATTCCCATGGAATACGTTCGGATGAAATACAACCCCTCGAAATAGTGATAAATAGACTGTTTCTATTTAAATCATAAAAGACCTTAGAAATGTAATTATAAAAAAGGAACGAGCATGGTAATTGACAAGTGAAAAGGGACAGTAATGTTCGTTTTCTATGTTAGAAATGTCGATTTCGTTGGAGAGGTTTCGATTTCGTGGAAATCTGTCAGCGAGGCGATCTAAATTCAATTATTATTTCTGTCCCTACATTATTGGCCGCTTAATTCCTAAATGCACGCCGATAATTATTTTCCGATAACGCTGTCACGTATTGGCTAGGTTCGGCGCTATTTAAATAGCTGGCGAACCGTGGAGCCGGATACAAGAAATTCCGGGACAGCCTCTACACCCGCGTAAAGGTAACGAAAATCGATTACCTAGCTGGCAATTTATTACAGGTAATATCGAGAGACGTGGCTCAAAGCACTGCCGACACGAACTGTTACCAAAAGCTATTCGACTTTGTTACGAAGATTTATCGAGCTTAATTTACCTATCAGTCTATCTAATTCTTAACACCTGTCTCACTCATTTTCTTCATTTTTATTTTATTGAATATAATAGAAATTTTATCACAGTTCACTTGGAAAATAAAAGCGAGCATTGATTTTCGAAATTAGCATTTAAATACTACTCTTTCAACTTGTAATTCTCGAACTACGTAGCCTGGTTAATTGTGACCCAGATCTGCGAAATGTATACGACGGTGCTTCGATTAAAATTAGATGTTTAAATTTTTAAACGAGAAACTTGTACACTTGAAAAATAATCTCTAACTAATCTGAAATTTATGATATTTAATTGGCTAAAATTAAATTTAAATTGATGCTATCTGAACAGTCTAAGGGATACTGAAGGGTGACTTTTATTGGCATTTCGCGACACGAAATCCGCCAAATGTTAAAGATAGCTGGATAACAACTCGTGAAATATACAAGATTCCAGATCGAGCACGAAGGGGTTAACGTACCCTGATCCTTAAATAATCACAGGTCGTACCCCGATCGAGAGATTAATTTTATCCATTGTTTCATCGTCACACGACACGTACAAATATTCATGAGCGTCGTTGTGTCATACATTTTCCATTTGACGTACTGACACATCGTTGCTATTATTCTTATCAATCGTTGCTTCATGAATTTTAATACATCCCCTGCTATCGCGACCGAGTTTTAATCTCCTTTCTTTAATCACTCCGTCGGTGATTAGTGTGATTGAAAATAATTGTTTCAGATTACCATCGAAAAATAAACGTTGGAAATATGGAGTAGAATTTAGCATCGATCGATGGAGCCTGGGAAAACGTTTCCAGGTAATATTCAAATAATATCGTGGAAATCAAATTTGCGGTTGGCCAAATGTGAAGCGGCGATGGTTGCTGATTCGCTCTCTTTACTTTAATGTGGACCGTGTCATCAATTATGGGGTTTATTCGTCGGCTTCTTGCAATTCGACGGGCATAAAATGTTCAAAATTAAAATCCTGCTAAGCATTTTTTATGAACTCTAAATTTACAGCAGTGGGAATAATTTGTAATTGAATAGAGGTATTTTGGAACTGTATCTAAGGGTTGGTCGTTCAATGGTTTGATCAAAAAGAAAAGAGGTCCAAGGAGGATTCAGCGAACCGCTGCAAAACGAGCAGCAGGATTGCCGAGTCCCGGCGAAGGGAAATCAAATTTTCCAGAACAGAAGCGAGAAAATCCCGCCAGAGTGGAGGCTGAGAAGGAAGCGGTGGTATCCGAGAAGGAAGTGAACAAGGGTGGAGCGTAATTGTACATGAGGTAAAGGTTCAATTTACCGGACAATCCAGCTGTTACGTGCGATAAAAATTGAGGCCAACGTTGGAACACGATCAGGGACACGTATGTCTTAAACCGAGGAGAAAGGGAACGTACGTAGCTAAACGTTTGTTTCCGATTAAAGAACATGGCTGGCTGCCAGACGGTTACCTACCCCCCGACGAGATCCGAATCTACACGGTTTCCTTCTTTTCCCGCTTTTCTTTCGTTCGACCGACCCTTGGATCCTCGGTGGCTGACTTGGCGGAAAATGACAGAGGAATTCGACAGAAGGGAAACAGCTGGGTGTCTGATAGACTGCGAGTCGAACATTTGTCTGGCTCGTCGGAAAAAAATCTGGACGTTCCTTCTGTGCAATTTAGTTTTTCATATTTCAACTTTTATAATTTGCAAAATTCCAATTTGGAAAATTCTAATTCGAGGAATTCTAGCTTGGAAAATTCCAACTCGGGAAATTGTACCTTGAACAATTCTAATTTGGAAAATTGTAATCTGGAAAATTTTAATTTGGAAAACTGTAATTTGAAAAATTATACCTTGAAAAATTCTAATTTGGAAAATAGTATTAACTTGGAAAATTGTAATCTGGAAAATTTTAATTTGGGAAACTGCAACTTGAAAAATTGTACCTTGAACAATTCTAATTTGGAAAATAGTATTAACTTGGAAAATTGCAATCTGGAGGATTTTAATTTGGAAAACTGTAATTTGAAAAATTATACCTTGAAAAATTCTAAATTGGAAAATAGTAACTTGAAGGATTCTAACTTGGGAAAATTGTTGTCTAGAGGATTTTAATTTGGAAAACTGTAATTTGAAAAATGATACCTTGAAAAATTCTAAATTGGAAAATAGTAACTTGAAGGATTCTAACTTGGAAAATTGCAATCTGGAGAATTTTAATTTTGAAAACTGTAACTTGGAAAATTCTAATTTGAAAAATTGTCTCTTGGAAAATTCTAATTTGCAAAATTTTAACGAGATATAAATGTTCTATAGATTTCATAGAAAATAGAGCAATAGCGATAAATAGATTCCATGGGATTGAAGTTCCAAGTTGAAATAGAAGGAAAAAGGAGTAATCCGTCTATCGCCCAGTAGTTCGACTCAACGATAAGTCAGACGGATCCTATATCCCTGAAAATAACAAAATTCTCTACGACGAAGAAATAATAATTGTTTCCACCCGTAGTAGAAGCTATAATCGCACCTACTTAGAATAATATTCTGCAAAGAAATTGAAAATTTATCCTCCATTTCACAACGCAATTACAACGTGTTAAAAGCAGCTTCGGTGAAACGCGTTGAATGGATGCATATTTTAATCGCGCTCTTTAATTGCCTCTGTAAATGCATCAGGCCACTTCCCTTCAGTTCCGTATTAAATTTCTATCAGCTCTGAGTTCCAGCCCCGAATGCAATTAACAATGCAATTTATGCTTGCACGCAAACTGCTACGAGTTGGGGGCGAAGTACGAGTTAGCTGGAAATTTTCCACGAGTTTCACGCGCGTGTTCCGGCAGCACAGATTGTAAAATTCTGCCAACCCCTTGGTAGTCTGCGGTTTCAAGGGAGCACACCTGCTTCGATTTTATCATAGCTTAACATTCCGAACGACAG
This sequence comes from Osmia bicornis bicornis, assembly GCF_907164935.1. Classification (NCBI taxonomy): domain Eukaryota; kingdom Metazoa; phylum Arthropoda; class Insecta; order Hymenoptera; family Megachilidae; genus Osmia; species Osmia bicornis. The sequence continues at coordinate 7,239,802 of NC_060230.1, forward strand.
ATTTCCTTAAAGTTCTTTCATACTTTTTCTTCAAGGTTACGTATATCGAAATTCGACGAAAGTTTTCCTTGATAGACTAACGAAGAGCAAGTCTTTCTCAAAACGATTGCGACAAACGAGCTACAAACCCGGCTTCGAAAGTTGCTGGATTTAATTCCCGATTCGTCTACGTGACTCAGGTTACACGGATAGGGTTCGATGGGTACAAAAGAGAATTGCAAGAAGAATGAGAAACGAGCGCCTTCAAGCTCGGATAAAACCAAGGGGCTAGAACAAAATAAGGAAGATTCGCTACAAAGGAATTCAATCAAGCGGTCAGGATTACCGAACCACTGATACGAGATCTCCCAATAAGCTGACGCCTAAAATTAGTTCCTGTCCTTCTCCTTTTCGATCCAGATCCCTTTCTTCCTACATTCCACCAACTACACTTAAGTATACCTTAACAATTTTATAAAGAATGACGAGGATGCAAATTGCCTCATATTTAATTCTGTAGTAATTAATCTGTTGATTTTTCATAATGAAAGGATAAATGAAGCTCTAAGTGGGCTATCATCGACGTTAATTCGTGGAATTGACGAAATAACCGGGGGTTGACGGATTGAAACCTGTCAAATGTCCGGCGAGCTGTTCGGTGTTTGCTTTTTTCCAACAAGATCGATCGTAGACATCGACACGGTATTATCGCGCGAGCTATTGCGACCACTCGATCGTTTTTCAGTGACATAGCGAGACCTGGAATAAACAAGACCGTGACAACCGCACAAAGCCGGCAGCTAGCTTCCAACCTCATGTTCGGATGGATTCGTTTTCACGTGTCACGCCTTCGACAAGCGATTTATGGAATTATCCAGCGAATATGCGTTCTATCGCTATCCCTATTTATTTTTGTGAAATTTTGCAACCCTAGAAGCACTGGAATCCTAATTGGAAATATTGGAACTTGGGAAATTCTACCTTGATAAATTATAACTTGGAAAATTCTAATTTTGCAACCCTAGAACCGCTAGAATCCTAATTGGAAATATTGGAACTTTGAAAATTCTAATTCGGGAAATTTTACCTTGGAAAATTTTGATTTTGCAACCCTTGAACCGCTAGAATCCTAATTGGAAATATTGGAACTTGGAAAATTCTAATTCGATAAATTCCATCTTGGAAAATTCTAATTTTGCAACCCTTGAACCGCTAGAATCCTAATTGGAAATATTGGAACTTTGAAAATTCTAATTCGGGAAATTTTACCTTGGAAAATTCTGATTTTGCAACCCTTGAACCGCTAGAATCCTAATTGGAAATATTGGAACTTTGAAAATTCTAATTCGGGAAATTCTACCTTGGAAAATTCTGATTTTGCAACCCTTGAACCGCTAGAATCCTAATTGGAAATATTGGAACTTTGAAAATTCTAATTCGATAAATTCCATCTTGGAAAATTCTAATTTTGCAACCCTTGAACCGCTAAAATCCTAATTGGAAATATTGGAAGTTTGAAAATTCTAATTCGGGAAATTCTACCTTGAAAAATTGTAACTTGGAAGATTCTAACTTTGTAATCCTAGAACCGCTAGAATCTTAATTGGAAATATTAAAATTTGAAAAATTCTACTTTGAAAAATTATAACTTGGAAAATTCTAATTTTGCAACCTTAGAACGGCTAGAATCCTAATTGGAAATATTGGAAGTTGGAAAATTCTACCCTGGGAAATTATAACTTGGAAAATTCTAATTTAGAAAATTTTAACTTGGAAATCTGATGTTTGTTAAATTTCATTATCTTACCCTCCTAGAAAGACTTCAACTCCCTTAGATGAATGAAGTTAATTGACTGAGAAGATTGCAAAAAAGAGAGCAGATTTTTTGGCAAATCTTACAAATGTTCCCTGACAATCATCAGTCACCGGCGCTATTAATAATAATTAACACTTGGCTGCTGCTGGTCCGAGCGTCATGGTCCATGTACAACGTGGATCGCATGATTTACGATCACAGTCGGGATTGCGTCAGTATTCGTGTCAGTTGATTAATGAATTAGGTCTGCACATAGGTTCGTACACAGGTAGTTAGGTACGCGAGGATGAACCGTGACCTCGTGGTGATGAAACGGTGGAGCACAGCTGACCACTTGGACTGTATGATGCTGTAAACGTTCATCAACGAGTAAACGATGATTGGCAACGTTACACTTCTCTATTTTTCGCGAATATTTTGGAACATGGTTTAGGCATTCGTTAATAGCGCGCATAAAGGAGAAAGAGAGGGTAGTTGATTAGCTTCTGTCAGCTGACGGAGAAAAGAACAGTCGCGTGAGAATGGAATCAGCCGACGATGAATTATGCATAGACCGCGGCGGAAACGGGAATCAAAAGGCGTTCCTGCTCTTAAATTTCTTCGGGCGTTGGCGAATTGCCAGTCTAAATGTTACCGCCAGCCTCTAATTAACAACAGACACTCTTCAACCCCTCCTGTTTCAACATCTACATTGTCTCCGGAAGTATTAATCGGCTGTGTTGGCTCGATTCCTTTGAAGTAGAACTAACTTGGAAAATTCTAACTTGGAAAACTCTAACTTGGAGAATTCTAGCTTGGAGAATTCTAGCTTGGAGAATTCTAACTTGGAAAATTCTAACTTGGAAAACTGTAACTTGGAGAATTCTAGCTTGGAGAATTCTAACTTGGCGAATTCTAACTTGGAGAATTCTAACTTCCAGAATTCTAACTTGGAAAATTCTAATTTGGAGCATTCTAGCTTGGAGAATTCTAACTTGGAGAATTCTAACTTGGAGAATTCTAGCTTGGAGAATTCTAACTTGGAGAATTCTAACTTGGAAAACTTTAACTTGGAGAATTCTAACTTCGAAAATTTTAGTTTGGGGAATTCTATCTTGGAGAATTCTAACTTGGAGAACTCTAACCTGGAGAACTCTAACTTGGAGAACTCTAACTTGGAGAACTCTAACTTGGAAAATTTTAGTTTGGGGGATTCTAACTTGGAGAATTCTAACTTGGAGAATTCTAACCTGGAGAATTCTAACTTGGAGAACTCTAACTTGGAAAATTCTAACTTAGAAAATTCTAATTTAGAAAATTCTGACGTGGAAAATTCTAGTCTGTAAAATTCAAATTCGGTAAATTCAAACGTAGAAATCACAATCAAACAGAATCTCGCTGATGTAACGTAGATTTCATTCCGCTTCTGCCCTCTGCAGTTACCATGAAATCGCGGGTCGGCCGGATGCGTTAACGCGTTAATGTATCGCGGTTCGATTATTTCGATTCCCGCCGCGTTATTTCATTTCCTCGAGGATTTCCGTTCGCCGAATTATGCGAGCGTGACGAGCGACGCGAGCGGAATGTTACTTTTTCCTCCTTGTCTTTTTCTTTTTCCTCGCATCCCCTGTCGTTACATGTATTTTCGCGATATCTCGCGGCATACACGCTCTCCAAATACGTAATGCGGCATTTCGACGATCAATGTTGCACATATAGCCGCGCTTCGATTCCTAGCATGCATAATTCATCGCACCGATTTCCGTCCCTTTTCCGGACGCTACCACTTTCTCGCTCACCTTCTGTCGAGCGGTTTTTTATACACTACCTACGTTCCCTATGGACACGATAAATCGAGCTTTCATATAAGCTTGCCCTGTGTTCTTTCTCAAGAAGAATTATTTGTTCTCCACGCGTGAAGAATTTCTTTCCATTCTATAATTACATTGCAGTACACGTAGAAGGTACACAGGGTGAATTATCCATCTTGAAATTTATTTCTCTTTTTTTTTAACACTAGAACTACCTAAGGATTCAAAATAAAAGTTTCTTATTTTAAATTATAAATTTCATCGAGATATTTTTGTTCAAATGGATGTATATATTAAATTATGTTTCATTCTGTATTTATTTAATCTTCTACATGATGTGCATCAAACGTCGGTGGTTCCAGTGTTAAAAACTTAGATATTAATCGATTGAAATTCAATATCATTGTAACACCGTAAAGAAACGATAACTTATCAAAGTGAAATCGAGTTCACCTTAAACTAGCACCCTTTCCGGATGTAGAACCTCGTCGAAAGCATTTCGTCAGTGTACTTCCGCTTCGAATTCGACCAGTCAACCAGTTCAATTTGTACTTCGAATTTACTTCGACACAAAAGCCCTTTCTCCTTCCATTCGTCCACGAGACGAAACTTTCTTTCAAATATCCTGACGAGTAAACACTTGCTACAGAGTATTCCTGATCTGAAATAATTCCATTCTTGATTCTCAATGAAATTTGCAATTGTAAATAAAAGAGGGAAGGTTTGATCGAAGAGTGATCAACGTAAAAGCACGAATCAGACGCGAAAAAGCTGCATTTTCATCGGATGATCAGTCGGACGTGTGAACGGTGGAAGGTGTGAGGACTGGAAATTAATTAGAAGCACTTGCATCGCGTCGAATCGATAATCGTTAATTAGGTTGACGTCAAAGGACGACACTCGGGCTGAATAACGCGGGCATAGCCGGTATCACGAAACCGTCTCGGCTTTAATGGATTGCATCGGTTAAACATAGCTTTGCATGAGATTTCGTTTCATGCAAATTTCCTTCGTACGAACACCGCCGAAAAAACTCGGCTGCGTCGATCAATTCGAGTCGCGTGTCTGGATAGCTTGCTATACGTAATTCCTGATGGACGTTTAATAAGAGAGACGCGTTATTTTTTCGTTAGCGTCTTTTTTAACCGGAATCTGTCCAAATAGAACACTCGAGATTTTAAATGAAAATTAGAAGATCACTTTATCAATTACACCAGCTTGCTGCGTTTTTCTATTTCTTCCACGAGAGAGCCCCGGTCATAAGGAAACGAAAACCGGTAATATTTTCGGACAATCGTCTTGAAGAGTCCTCGTGTTTCCTCGCAAACCTCGAGCTCGATGACTCTTCGAGAATAAGAGGGTCGTTTCAGCGCGGTGCATTTTTAAGACCCGCCGCGCCGGTTTACCGTGGCCGGAAGTAAAAGGAATCCGAAGGAACCGTAATCTATAGCGCGGGCTAAAAAGACCCAGTTCAAGTAAATTCGAACAAACGTGCTTGCAGCCCGTTGTGCTTGAGGTTATAAAAATGAAAGTGAGGGTATAAAGATGAAATTGAGGGAACGTGAAAGTGGAGGAAAATTCGAAATAAAAGAAAAATACGAAAATTTAAAACTGTAAATCCTTTATTAAACATTTCGTTGACTAACAACAGCTTTGATCGGTGAAACGCGTTAATGTTATTCATGTACTGCAATTTTGGAGGATGTTAATATTCCACGGCGGGATATTAGCCGACGCGTCGTACAATCGTGGGAAATTCTTCAAGAAAATTGCCGAGCTGGGACGACAGCTGAATATATTGAAATTTACAGACGTTCCTACCTCCGTGAAACTTTTTCAAGCGTCCGAAGATGCTTCTTCTGCACGAGTCACGTACGGGCGTGTATATTTCACGCGATGCGCATCTTCTCGCAGGTTCAATTACACAGAGTTTCAATGCTGTCTATCGCGAGACGTGGAAATAAAAGTTTTCACTCTGGCAGGAATTAGGATCGGTTACTTTTTACGAAGGCTACGTCGAAGGTATGAATTTTTCAACACGATTCTCCAGAAAAAATCGAAATGTAACAATAGAAATTCTGATAATAATTTAATTTAATTTAATTTAATTGTTTAGGGTCGCTTACACCTTCGTGGTTATTAGCGACCATTGTTACATTTTAATCAAAGTATTAGGTAGCTATAGCGATTTGTACAGTTCAACGTCTTTTAGAAAATTCGCTACATTTATGCACTGTATTTGGTTGTTAACCCTTTGCATTCCGCTGCCCCCTCTGAGGAGACATCAACTTATTCCAGGGCAAGTTTTTTTCAGTAATATATGTTTCCCTGAAGTTTTCTGTTGAAATGGCACAAGAAATCAAATCACAATATGGTACCATTTCTAAGATACGTAAGCATGCCTCGCACTGTATGGTGAGATTTGAAAATATAAATAAACAAGCCTAAAAATGGAAGAAAAGATTTTCAAAGCTGAAGTCAGTTCGGATTGAAGCGTCGAGTATTACAGATAGATCTCTGCTCTAATCAGTGAGCAAATCGGAAAAGTGATTTTCTATTGATAAATATCATTTTGTGAGTTCGTAATAACAATTGGAAATTTCCAGTTAAGACGTGATTTTTAAAACGACTTATTATTCTAAAACGTGCACTAATCACCCTGCAACGCATATTGGGGAATGCTTCAAAATTTATCATATTGTACAAAATTATAAGAAATAAAATGTTGATTTTTTTGCAAATATATGTTCCTCGATGTCTACAAATTCATATAAATCAAATATCATTATCATACTTACTTCGTTCAAAAGCTATACTAAATAATATGACGGTTCGTAAATGCACGTTTTCGCGAGAAAATGGCGCGGATTGCAAAGGGTTAAACAGGGTACGAACTTCATTGAGAATATTGTGTTTCAGTCTTTTTCCGGTGTAAGTTTTCGTCGCAATCGAGTAGATTTTTCAATTTTAACAAATGCGAATACCCTAAGAATACCCCAATGACTTTCGATAGCAACATTGAATAAAATTCAATGTTGTCCAGTGCATTCTCGAAAGAAGGATTCCATTTCCATACATCCTACCCATTGTACCGAACAACGAAACCTACGTACGTACAACCCGCGCCCATTGTGACTCTAACAATGGAACTTTATATCGGTACATAAAGCTGCGTGTGCTGGCTGACAGGTGTCACCTTGCCCGCTCTTCAATAATGGAACTGGAATACCGCCACTCTTTCACTACCCTCGAACAACGGGAAAAAACATGTACCCGCCGCCACTCTAACTGCTGGAAATATTCGAAGTCACCGGGAAATGTTGATACCATTTCGCAGGAACAGACAGATGTAACGGTTTCGGTGGTTTTTATTGTATTTCCACCTGGTTCCTCGATGGTATTTCTATTTCTTTACCTTTTTTTTTAATACCATTCGACTAGTTTCTGAATTTCAAATTAATCACTGCAGGATGCATTGAAATTTTTACAATTGCAATTGTACCGCACTGGATATCGTCAATGTTAGAGGAATTAGCGGTAGATATGTACGTAATATTAGATAGGTAAATATTAGCGGTTGCTGCGATTCGATATCGCAGTGTGTCAGCAGGTCCGGTGAGATTCATAATTTCCGCGTAAGAGGCGAAATCGGTATCGTAAAAGCGTCGTCGCGTTCGATCGAAATTGCCTCCACTCGATCACGTTCACCAGGGTAATTTAACTCTCGGCCTGCCCTTTGGTACACGCTCATGATGGACGTAATCGATATTGCCAGCGGAGCCAGGCAGCGTTAAAACGGATCCGGATGCTCGAAAAATATCGCCACGTCGCGTCGCGAACGCGAACGAGACACGTTTCGACGAGCTTTTGTTTCGAGAGGTAGAAGCAGTTATTGCCTTGCAAGTTCGCCCCGGGAATATCGAAAGTTCACCGGAGTTTCTTCAACAATTTTCTGAAGGGTAGAAGGCAACTTCTACTCGCATTCACCCCGTCGACCTCCATTTCAAGTTCGGCCAACTCTCGAGGAACCTTTGTGTATCATTGTTCTTTCAACACCGATACTCTTCAAAGTTCATTTTGAAGCTATCTATTCTCTTTTATTAACGTTGGTCAAAAGTTAAAGAAGAATTTAAAATTCTAATTTCATTCTGAATATAATGCGATAAATAAAAATTTTAATAAATTCAACTCTTTAGAGTTTGTGATTGTTGAACAATAGACGTTTGAACAAAAGGGTTAATTAGTGTCACGCATTGCTATTGGCTTATCAAAGGCGATACGCCGACCCATTGTGCGCATGCGCAGGCGCTTGCATATAAATACGGCGCGCTTGGCTGGCGGGCTCAGTATTATTTGACCGCCCGATACGATCGTCGGTGAATTCCGATAGACTGGAAAGCTACTATACGATATATTTATCTCCCATGGGACGTTATCGAAACGAAAGCTAGATGCACTCCCTCCCTCGTCCCTTATTATCGGGTGATTCATTACTATGAAATATGACGATAATAATCATGTCGAGTTGTACCTCCGTCAATCCCATGACAGTAGTTTTTCTTTCAATATAGTTTGAAAATTTCCTATCGTAATTTTTAATCAGTAAAATTTGAAACTTTTTTAAATTAATCAAATTAATCAATTCTTTTATTTTAATCAACCCTTATCTACCTGGTTATTGTTCCACGATTCTCTAATTCCACGATTGCAGTTTGAAAATTTCCCATCGTAATTTTCAATATTCATAACATTTAAAATTCTTTTAAATTTTCCTTTTATTTTAATCAACTCTTATCTAGTTCATATAATTTTCAATACCACCCTAATGTATATCAAGTGTACGAGGGTAATTCAATTATCTGTGCTCTCTTCCCTCGAGGTGGTCGTGTTCTAATTAAAAGTGTATCCTTAATTTTCATACCTCGTGCCTTGCGGAGCAGCCTCGAGCTCCTTTAAGTATATTCGACGAGCAAAGTAGAGGCTGTTACGGATCACGATTCCTTCAACGACCTATGAAACTATCGTCCTCCCGCAACATTGCCACTTGTTAAGAACGTCGTGGGAGTGCTTGGCGGCTTTTACATAAAACACTCGTTCCCTCTAGCTTGTTTATAAATAAAACATCTCGACAGCATAACGTCCGAAACAATTTTCTGCTCACTTTCAGACGTCTCCTCTGTAGTTTCATATTTCGAGTGTGTCTCAGTGTTTGTCGTTTTACACTTTCAACTGAAAGATAAAGAATAATAACAAACTCTCTATTTCTCTCTATTTTTCATGAATTTTTATAACGATCGAAAATGATCATTAACCCCCCGGTGGTTTTCAGATTCCTCCATGAGGATGAATACGTGATCGGAGAGGGAAATTTCGCACGGATCTCTCATAAATATCCCTTGTTCCATTTCGCAACGCAAGGACGATCCTCGTTTCAGGTGCATCGTGTGCAATGTAAACTCGTACGCGTATATATTATGCTCCAGTGTCACGCGTTGCACCGACTGATGGATCTATCCCTGTATCGACATCAGTAATCGATCCAGAATGCAAGGGCTCAGGGAGCGTAATAAAGGGACAGACAGCGAGACACGATCGATACACACCAGCCTCGGGGTTGCTTTTGTCCCTGTTCTGCGAGCTTGATTATTATATGACGACCCTGTGACAATATTGGCTCCAACGAAATCATTCTTCAACCCTTACCAGTTTCTTACCCCCCGTGTTTAAAATCATTTCAGCTAGGTGTCTAAGGTAACCGAGTGATAAAATGATTTTTTATAGAATTAGAAATACTAAACAACCCTCTGCAAATGCATACCTAATGAGCAAACAGTACGCATAAAGTAGAATCACGACGGTAAGGTGGGGGTGTTAAAGTTTAATCCGAAATCTTAAATTCAAATAACCAGTGAAATGTAAAACTGTGGGAAATTTTATGTGGCTTTGTTTGAAAATTTATAATTGATCCATTAAGATATCAGAGGACATAGGAGTGTAGTCTGCTTCAGTAAAGATTAACGTTCCACGTTATTACTCTTCTTTTATTTTACGGTTCTGACGGTGTTCCGAGCCAGGTCACAGAGTTATGGAAGTCAGCTATTTATTATCGCAATATCGGCAAGTAACTTTTAACGGGTCGGCAGGGCTCGAGTGAAATTTAGTCGGGGCTAAAAGCCTGATCCTGCCGTAACCGTAAGCTGTAATAGCCGCCTTCCACCCCGCTCTTTCTGTTTTAGTTCCACGAACCCTTAGCGATGAACGTAACACCGGAGTTTCGAAGAAAATGGCCAGTGTTCTCGTCGACGTGTTCTGTTTCTAATAACCGCGATGTACCGGAACAATCCATCGATATAAAACATTTTCATTTATTTTCATTGTTCGTTGTTTGCATTCAGATTCAATTTATGTTTTACAAATTGCATCGCGCAAATATGAGATTTTTTTTTTTTTTTAATTGCGATGCGTTATAAATTACCCCGATAATTCGTTACGAGGCGGTCAGCGCGAGTAAACGAAATATCGGTGATCATGAAAATTGGAATGGTCAGAGGTTTTTCAAATGAATCAGAAAAGGAGGGAGTCATTGTTTTTACCAACGCAGCGGACCCCAGCTCGATGCGTTCGATGAACTCTATAATTGGTCGATTCGATTAAATATAGATGAATAACAGAGCAGCTATCGCGATACGGGCTACTGTAATTGTTTGAATGTTTATTCGAAAATTTAAAGGATCGTTGAAACGAGCGAATGGTTAACAAATTATGGAGGGGCACAGGAGGACGACCGTTGATTAAAAACAGTCCGAGATAATCGATAATATTCCGTAGTGTACACGTGCTTTTATCGTTTATATCACGCAAACGATGTTAATTAATTATAGTTTCGAATGAAATTGTTGTGATAATCTGCTCCGTGTGTTTAACGGAGAAGTAGTCCATTTGAACGCACGATTAAAGGACAATTTCTATTGTCGCTAGTTTTCAATAATGCAATTGCTAAATGGAGCGCGGCATAATTCAATTTTCCCACAGTTTTCCTCTTTTTTTCAAGCACCACCAGAGGTGCAGTTTGGGAAAATTCTCAGTGGGTCGGTGAAAATTGGGCGCTAATTTATTAAAATCGGTACCACCGATTCTCCAACAGAAAGTCGACCGGTTTCCAATGAAAATTCATCGAATTTTCCAGCTTTTCTCTTTTTTTCGAGAACTCCAGGATCGAATTGGAGAAAATTCTCAGTGGGTCGGTGAAAATTCGACGCTAATTAATTAAAATTGGTACCATTTATTCGTTAGCATTGCACTTCGGTTCTCCAACAGAAAATCGACCGATTTCCAATGAAAATTCATCGAATTTTCCAGCTTTTCTCTTTTTCACGAATCACCAGGATCGAATTGGAGAAAATTCTTGGTGGGCTGGTGAGAATTGGACCCTAATTAATTAAAATCGGTACCATTTATTCGTTAGCATTGCACTTCGGTTCTCCAACAGAAAATCGACCGATTTCCAATGAAAATTCATCGAATTTTCCAGCTTTTCTCTTTTTCACGAATCACCAGGATCGAATTGGAGAAAATTCTTAGTATGCTGGTGAGAATTTGGGGCCTAATTAATTAAAATCAAAGCATTCGAGAGAGTCCATCGTGCGACCGATTCGTTAGCATTCCATTTAGATCCTCCTGCAGAAAATCGACCAATCTCCTTTGAAAATTCACCGAATCGACTGTCAACAAACTCATTTCCTCTCTCGCACCTTTCGCCTTCGTTAATATTTCAAAAGGTAGACGCGTGCCACGGAGGCAATTTCTGTTTTCCGCAAGATAGAAATAGGAGGTCGCGGTGTAATACACTCGGAGTAGATTGGAGCGTGCGATAGTTGGGATCGAAGCTAACTTAAGAGCAGATGGGACTCGAAAAAGAAGCGGGTAAAAAGTAGGCGAGAAGATACTTGATTCTCTCCACCTCATTTATCCGATGTTTCTCTTGTAGCTCGCTTTAGCAACACTCGAGTACGCTCCACTTCGATTTACTGACAGGGTAAAAAGAAGAATACCGCGATGACAAAAGCTTTTCCCTCTTATCTTCCTCTTGTGCTGTTTTGGATTTGGGTTATCGAATGTGCCTCGAACAAGAGGATCCACTTTTCGACGAAGACCCCGGGGAATTTTACAGGAAGGAACGATTCGAATTGTCGGTACTCGCAAATAATTCCCAACACCAGGATGTATTACGTAACGCGTATCAGGATAGGGAAGGTTATAGTTCAAAGCATCAAGCATAATTGCATATCAACGCGGTCATGCTGCTGACCAGCCGAAACACGGACAAAGCGGTGTAATTTGTGGAATGGTGTAATCGGCTTTATGGCTTTCGCTGCTCTCGGTATTTGGCCATCGTTGTGTCGAAACCCTACCAACAACGTAATCGACGTCGTTGTTTCATATCTAGCAATTCAAGATTAATCGTGGGAACTTCGTTTCACCTCTCCAATTAACCCTAAAATCAAAACTGATTTTTATACGATTGAAAAGAACGAAGGAAAATCCATTTTCCATCGTACCGAAAGATATTCTCTGCAACTTTTCAAAGTGATTCCACAAATATATACGGTGAACTAAATTTGTTTTTCAAAATTGAAAAATGAAAATTTCTATTCAATCTCCCAAATTTCGTCGATGGAAAACAGCGGCGGAACGATCTGCGCGCAATTTCAAGAAAAACGGCGGGAATTGAAAAACATGGAAAATTTACGAAACGCGGTAGGAAAGTTTTACCTGGAAATTTCTTGAATCGTCATACGCTCGGGAACGCGGACAAGAAAATTTAATTGCACGCTACAAGTGGCGAACTGAAAAAAGGAAGATGAGAAAAATAGAGGAAAAATTTGAAACAGGTTTTTAATTGTACGCTTTTTAGCGACGTTCCCTGTACGGGACTCGATTTTTGTACTCGCGGCTGGACGAAAGCAATAAACGTAAAGTGTTCCGCTAACAGTGTCGAAAATAACGAACGGTCTTCCATTAAAATTAACGTTGTAAATCGTGAACGACCACTCGATTACTTTTAATTGCTCGAACCTGATGTTGCCGTTCCACCGGCAACTTTTCGCCAACTTCTGTTTCCGCCTGCAACGGTTGTACATTAGCTAAACGGCGTATAACTGTTAAAAAGTTGTCGAAATTCCGAACTGATATCTCGACGGTCCGCTAGTAAATAAATTTCATCCCGAAACGATCGTTTAATTATTTCTGTCGAATCGGCTCTTTGACCTCTCGCTTGTTCGTTAATTAAAGCGACGATTCTTTTCGCTTTGACGCGGCAGCCGCGGTATCTGCTCTGACAATGATAATAAAAGAATAAAATAAAACACGACTGTTGTATCGTGACAAACGAAATTGCAATGTTTTTTTTATGTACCGGTGTTCCTATTTCATTAAACCCTCTGTATTTTTTGTCTCCAATTGTATAATTTATATTATCATTACTACCCTTAATAACGAACGGGTTGAAGTCGATTCCTAGAAGGTTTTCCTTTCCCTGTGGTACGAGTTTTCGTAATTGGCAGCAATTTTTGCGTCTAGTTGTGCGAACAGAGAGGAAGGGACACTGGATGGAAGAGGGAGGGAAGAAGTTTCTAACAGAACGACTTTACCAATTAGCGAACAATCGTAAGGGGCCTGGATAGAAAGAGAATTCTCCGTCCCCCTCCTCTGGTTACGGCTCTTAAAAAACTTCTGCGGCCTTTTTCTTTCGCCTTGCACGAATTTGAAACTCGACGCCTTTATTAAAACTTTTGATTGCGTTCGAGGATATTCCTCCTGGCAGACGGTGTCCCCTTTCTGTCCTTTTAATGACTGCTAAAATATCAGGGAAAGGCGAAACATCGATGAGAAGCAGTGTAATTCTACAGGTTCTCTCGAAATAAGTAGAAGGAAAAATTTGAAAATTTAGAAAATACAGGTCGTTTCGAAGGGATTTTAATTGGTTCAATCGATCGACGAACAGTTGATTGAGTAACGCGATTAGTCGGCTAAATTCTTCGCCATGTTATCGATACCGATGATCGCATTTCCGTTGTTATTCGAACTGGCTCGATCCCGGGCGATCGTTTAATTAAATCCCGTATTCATGGAAATCCCTTTCCACGGACCAGTTAACCCTCTTAAACGATCATTGCGACCGGGATAATTCAAGAATCGACGAGTGATTAATTAATAGCATCGTTTCGTTGATACACATCCGATTAGTCATAGATCGGCGAAATTAATCGGACGTTAGAATGATAAAACGTCCCGCTTGAAAATTCGAAGTTCGATAATGTACCAATTAACCGTGCCATTGGGTTAATTGCGTGTTCATTTCCATATCTTCCGTTTCCTGTTGTTTTATCAGCACATTCGTGATCCATCAATATTTTCATAAGTTCATAATCATAATTCTAAATTATTACTTTCGTAATTGCTAGTATTATAAATTAATAAAAATAATTATCCCCAACTTTTTTCTAATATTTCCTAAAAATCTTATCAATCGGATAATCAGTGACTTTAAAGGAACACCCCTTTAGGGTACACCCCTTCCTCTTTTCCCCCTCAAGGGTAACATTGAAATTGAAGCGGATTCGTCTGAGCCGATTAATCGATTCGAAGGGATTCATCGATTACGTCGTATTATTCAAAGTAGTCGGGGCTCGATGTAAATTACCGGTGAAGTTTTCATGGCTGTTTCCAAGGCCTTTTAGCTAATTGCTCGCCTTAACTAACGCGATAGAGAGGACGCGTATTAATTACTGTAAGTAAGACACATCCGTGCGAGCCTCTTCTAACGAAACGTATCGTTCTTTGTTGCAGAAGCGAGGACCGGACAGAGGCAAGGTAAGAGGGATACTCTCGTCATGGAAAACACAGTCTCGCTTAAGTAATACGCTTTTTTCCTCGCGAAACACCCTTCAGATTCGCTGGCGCGTAAGTAGCTTTGATCGTACACCACGATTCAGAACGTTTCCTCTTGTTTTGTTTCAAAGAGGTATTCTCCGCACTTTGAATAGCGACAGGACTTTGTGTTTCGCGTTCAATTATTCGTTCCTGCGTTGTTGTAAAAATTAACATATCGCATGAGTTAGCAAAGAATTAATAATTATTTAATGCAATTTTTCTCCAATCAATTTTAAATCCTTTTTGATATATATATTTAAAAAAAAGAAAAGGAAAGAAGGTACTTTTGCGGTGGATCTTAAAACGGTTCGAGAATGTCCTCGCGATTACTCGGATTCGATTAAGGATTTCCCTGTCGGTCTAATACTAAAATAACTCGATGGAATTCACGGAACGCAACCCCATGAAATTTCAGCAAGCATCGGAAAGGAATTCTATCAGCGGTGTCTTCTTTCTTTATACACTTCCTTGGGTAACGCGGTTGGAATTCCATTAAAAGAATTCTGATATCACCGACCGATTTCGTGTAATACATATGAATCATCATTTTTATTACTTCCCTTATTTACACAAAGGTATCCAATATAACTTAGTTCGATTCGCGGAGGGAAGAACCGTCGAGTGCTCGTCAAATATTCCACTGTGTACCGCAAGAACCCTCTTAGTCTCTGTTTATTTTCTAAACAACCGCCATACACCGACCGACTATTTCCGTTAATTGTTAATTCGCATAGCAAACAGCTCGGGTAAATACGCGAGGGTTGCTGTTAGTTGTGTAAGATAGGACGAGGATGCAACGGTCAGTAATTAAAATATTTCATTTTGCGTATGAAATTCTGAACATTGTATTTTTCTCGATCAGAGAATTTCACCCGGATTCGTGATCAAAAAAAATGGTACCAGCTTCTGTGATCGGTATAATGGGCAACCGTGATAAAAAAAGAAAGTCCAACGTGACGGGAACCTTTAATGGGGGTGTCGGACAGTGGAACAGGTCGATCAATAGTCAGACAACGGCCATCTCATCGCAGCGCACGTTTTATGCCGCGTGCGTTTCCTCTCGCGGCGAATCACGACCTTTTTCCACCTGCGAAGATTCAGCTTTTCCGTCTTCTAGGATGGACGACTCTCGATTCTAACTAATTATTTCACGTTAACAATTATTGAAAATTATAGCGCCATCAAATTAGGTGTTCCAATTATCAATCTTCTGTAAATAATATAATTTTCATTTCTCCAGGTATGAAATATTTTATCTCGCTAGAAAAATGGAAAATTGTCCATTTTCCACCATCTGCCCTTTTTTCAAGCCTTTATCAATGAACTCGCCGACAGGGTAAAGCGTCCGATGAAATTCACGCCGCTTCCAGTGATACCCTGCTCCAACGGTTACTTAATCCAATCCACTATCCCCATTTACTTTCGTTTAATCCGATTTGGACATCCGGCTAACATTGTCAGGGACCCTTTTCATTGCCCCTGGCGCTTGATCCTCCATCCCCGAACTGTCTAGCCCGTCCTGGTCGCAAGCGCAATTAGATATGCGCGTCTTACCCCTGTCCTAGCCGAGCCGGAATCGAACCTCTCCAAAGAAGAACGATTTGTCTCCTTCCTCTCGGTAATCTCGCGGTAATTCGTCTTCAACTGAGGAATTAAACTCGTCCAACTTCTTCCTGACCTGATCGGGGAATTGAACAATCTCAAAGCTACGGAATTAAAGGTAGAATTATTCCGGATTACAAATTTCAGAAGTAATTTAAATTATGCCAGTGCAAGAAGGCCACCGTTGTTTATAAATATTTAACGAAGAATTCAGTGTCGGGGAGCTGGCGATAAATCGTAATTCTAGGAGACGATTACACGATCCCGGGTCAGATCGTGGTAACGCGTTGCACGGGGTTAATTATTACAGCACCCGGTTGGATGGCAGTGTCTGCTTCCTTGGGTCGAGCCTGCTTCGCTTACGACTCAGCTTTCCATCATCCCTTATTGCCAGTTTGTCCTACATCCTGTTTATTTTATTTATCCCCTCTTCACCAACCAGATTTCCTCGTTTCCACAACGTGGCTGTAGAATTTTTTATTTCAAGATTACTTCTGCTCATTGCACTCCAACAGGGTCGAATAAAAAATTCTAAGACCCGCAGTTATGTAAAGCTTGTAGGGATGTGCGGCCGTACTAATGTCCGGAAATAATCGGGCGGACTCGGGCGGGCATCCGATACATGCGTGCAGTCGGGTAGCCCGACTATTTCGGGTTCGGTCGGGTACAGTCGGGCTGATTCGAACGAGCTCCCGCGGGTCGCGACTCGCGATCCAATTTTCATGTACTTATTGATACTTGCAATAAGCATGTGCAAAATCTGTTTAATATGGAATTTTAGAATAAGAATCAGCCCGACTGTACCCGACTGAACCCGAAATATCGGACGCCTGCCCGAGCCCGCCCGAGCCCGTATTATCGGATACCCGGGCGTTTGAACACTGTCATCTGTAGTTCACATTTCATTAATCATCCCCCTGGAACTAGACTCGTAAACGTCCAAGTTGTAGGCGGTATTGCGCGAGTTTCGAAGCTTCTCACCTTTATCGAGAAGGATTCCCAGTCAATCCTCCCTCGCCAGGTATCAAGCGAGAAACGGATCAACAGAGTTGGCCGGAAATCGAACGAACGCCTTCGAGTTCGCAACACGGTCACGCGACTCTGTTTCCGGAACTTACCCCGACTTGGCGGATTTCTTTGCAACTAGACCGTGGGGAACGAGCTCGTTTAACCGTTTCACTTCGTAAATGCCGGCAAGTTGTTCGTGTACAGGCAATTATACGGAACTTCTCCCTTCGTCGATCGGTCGACCGAACTACCCCTTGGAAGCCATCCCTCTTTCTCTGCTAATTTTTCAGAAATGGTAGTTTTCGATATTGCGATTATTTTGGAAGATTCTCTTTCGTCACCAGGGAATTTTCGCAAAGTGGATCCTTCAGCGAATTTCAAAGGTGATTTTCTTCGAAACAATTGTTTTTCAACCCTGCTCAACCTTCTTCCGTCGTACAGACGCTTCCTTATCGAAACAATCATCAATCGGGTATGCGACATAGTTTTCTGAAGCGTCGTGAAATTCAATAATGGTAGTATTTCATGAGTGAAATTTTCCTAGGTGGTAAAACGGTCACGTAAAGTTCGAAGAGAAGAATCGTATGGGGATATTGCCAAATATTTGTCTTCCTTTGGTATTTTTCCTTTATCTTTGGACTCTATACTGTCTTTTGTCTACTCCATCTTCCTTTCGTTCATTGTTGTCATATAATAATATTTGTGAAGTATTCTCAGAAGACAAGAAAACTTAATACCTAATTTATTTTTAAAAACAAGTTGGAAGAATTTTACCGAGTTTAATTCTCTTCGTCTCGAGAGAAATGCATCGCAATCTCAGTTTGCCTGTTCAATTTCACTTAATATTCTTATAGCGCTAATGTTTTACGTTCGTTTTTCTTTCTGTTCTTCCCCTATTTACTGTAGCCAGCATGAGAGACGCGAGGCAATTTAAAGAGTTCGTCCGGCGTATCCACGTTTCTTTAATGCCGTTTAAATTCCTTGCTCTTCGCTATCCTCTTCAAGGCGACGCACTATTTTATGCATGTCCTTGTGGTCGAGGGGTTAGTGGATTTTCTGGTTTTTCATTTGCGCCGGAAAATTCGTCGGGAATTCATTTGGAAGTTGGCTATCCAGGAATCTCTTGAAAGACGAAAAATAAAATGTTGGTATTTTGTTCACTTCTTTTGTAAATAAAATATACAAGATATTTAATTTAAATAAAATCAAAGAGAAAATTAATTTACTCCTGTCTAAATTAGTAAAATGAAAATTCCTCTTCAAATTAATTACATTATTAATTTTATTTTCAAAACTATTTTACAATTTCTTCCAAGCGCAAAATACTTGAAATACTTTGGAGAAGTTGGTCTATCAAGGTTGAGTAGATTCAAAGGAGAATACAAGTTAGATACTCGTCATTTTCGCGCAAGAGATAAGAACAGTTGCTTAATGTAGCAATATTTTTTCTTCTTTTTTCCTCGGCGTAGAAAGCATTTCGTTTGCAAACGTTGATTTACGCGAATATTTCACCAGGCTCCACTTTCGTCTGGTTGTCGAGGAAATACGGTGCTGCTTATCTTGTCAGAGAAAGAAGGTGACAGAAATATCATAATGGAAAGTGCAATTCAAGACGATCCGAGGAAAGCGAGCTTCCCAACAACGAAATTTTTCCTTTAGACGCAACCGGCCGACTGTTGCGTCCTTTTCAACCGGTTTCAATACGAATTTCGCTGATCTCGCGAAAACTTCAACTAACCGTTATACAAAATGGAAATGAGAAAAAGAAGGCAGCTTAGCATAAGTGTAATTTCGAACAACTCGAGAAATGTGGGTCACGGTATAATTTTCGCGAAATCATTTCCTAACTTCGGCTTCATTTAAAATGTATTTCTTTCCTCGTGAAATTTTTCCACATCGCAGGCTATCCTTTACCTCGCGATTTTCCTATTTCACCTACCTTTTCCTCTAACGCACGGCACAGGTGATTGACATTTTTCATTTCTACGTGAAAGAACAGAAATATAGAGGGCAGGTTTTTTTAGGTAAATTTCATGAATTGTAATTACAAACTAATATTTTACACGATTTTACCTCTGGTACAAGCACCTCTAATTAAGATTAAAAGAACGTTAAAGTTGGGGCGCTGATGCAAATGAATTTTTTCTCCCGGTTTCATTATAATACCAGATATGCTTGTGCTATTTTATTTATAGTATATCATATGGAAGAGCGGGGATAAAAGTCGAGGAAAATCTGAAAAACGCGACACCGACCATCGGGATTCAAACTCAGGACTTTCTGGGTCGTAACTTGGCACGCTATGCACCTTCGTCTTATCGTGATCTCGTTTCAAATATCTTTGTTTCTTTCACACGGGTATTCGTCATACGATTTCATGCATTTTACGTTTTATCTTACTTACCGCTCGTAACTTACCATAAAATAGAGTGTTATATGTTGTAAAAGTCGAACACTGGAAAGCTGAGAAGTTGGAAAAATGAAAAATTATGAAATTGTGGTGATGCGAAAGTAGAGAATTATAAAATTAGAAAGATGGAATAGTGAGAAGGTATGAAGTTGGGAAATTGGAAAATTCTGTAGTTGGAAAAGTGAAAAATATGAAATTGAGGAAATGCGAAAGGAGAAAATTATAAAATTGAAAAAGTGAGAAGGTATAAAGTTATGAAATTGGAAAATTCTGTAGTTGGAAAACTGAAAGATATGAAATTGAGGAAATGCGAAAGGAGAAAATTATAAAATTGGAAAAGTGAGAAGGTACAAAGTTAGGAAATTGGAAAATTCTGTAGCTGGAAAAGTGGAAAATTATGAAATTGAGGAAATGCGAAAGGAAAATATTATAAAATTGGAAAAGTGAGAAGGTACAAAGTTAGGAAATTGGAAAATTCTGTAGTTGGAAAACTGGAAAAATACATAACGAAAATCCGGGAAATGAAACAATTTGGTGACTGGGAAATGTAAAATTATATGGCGGAAATCCGGAAAATTTGGGAAAGCGAAAAAATGAAAACGTGGAAGATTACGAAGCTAGAAAATGAAATAACTGAAAGATCGAAAAGCTGGAAAATTTCTCCTCGGTCGACCAGTTGAGAATTAACAAAGTCGGGAGAAAGTCAGTGGTAACGGCGTCCCCTAATGCCTGTCCGTGCTTCAACTCACGGGGGTTGTTCACGGCAGCATCCCTCTTGTCGCTCGTACGTGTGATTCTCTTCCCGGCTTTAATGCCTCCCACGGCGTGCTGCGTCATACATTATAATGCTACTTCGAGTGTACGCCAGACCAGACTGGAGAGACCGTGTTCACAGGGAATGCAAAAGTGAAGTTTTATGTCGTCCATAAACGATGCATCAACGTGCATGCTTGCTATGTCTGTTTTCTGGGACAACGAAAAAACATCCCACTGAGCTATCTTTCTCTCCTCTTCAAATAGAAACTGACTTTGTTTTCTTTTTTTTGTTTTCTTACCTCACCCCCCAACAGTATCTATTCTCAGTGGAAGAATATTAAAATCAAACACCGAAGTTCACGTTGTTATACTTTATATTTATTATTGCTGTTTGTACTGCGATCCATTAATTATTTAGAATCTGCATTAAGCCAGTTATGGGATTGGTGGGAACAAAGCATGGTTTATTCTGTAACTTCCAAACTCATTAATTCACTGTTTTGCTTTTATCGGTGTTAATTTTTAATGCCGGACAGAAATAGCGCAGAAGCATCGTTTATGAACTCTAGACGGAAAAAGTTTCCTTCCTCGGGGGCCGCATTACAACGCGTTTCCACTTATGAAAAAGTATAATTCACGCGTACAGCCGACGCGAGATGCAATTAATGTCGCGGAGAATCTTCCCCGCCCCCGCGAATTCTCTCGCGTTTCTGCAATTAATTCTGTACTACAGTTGCCTGCATCGGGGCAATTTTCATTCCGAATCGCCGGGAACGTCGGATTTTCCGACACTCATCGATCTTTACTACAGAATGTTGGGAGCAATAATGTATAAAGCTGGAAAATGGGAAATTTCACCGCTGGAAAATTGTAGAATTAGAAAATCAGGAAGCTGGAAAAGTAGAAAATCAGGCAATTATAAAATTGGGAAGCTGGAAAAGTGGAAAATTGAAAAATTGCAAAGACGGAAAATTGAAAATTCGCAAAGTTAGAAATATCTGAAGTTGTGAAGTTACAAAGCTAGAAAGCTTAAACGTAGAAAAGCGGGAAACTATAAAGCTGTTAAGCTGTAAAGCCGAAAATCGGGAAATCCAGAAAGTTAGAAAGCTGATAATCTTAAAAGCTACAAACCTACAATTATCGAGTAATTAAAAAGAAAATAAACCATCCTGGAAGCATGATATTAAAATCAACATTATATCGAAAACACTCTCTTTATTTCATGTTCCTCAAATAATCTGCCGAGTAAGCAACTCACTGAATAAGAGTAAACATTTTCTTCGGTATAATGAGCCTCTCAGAAAACCGTCAGGCAATTCGTGGCGATGTTGCTGCGTCGCTAGAGTTCGGCCAACGTAATACGGAATTATGCAATTCGAGTAACCGCATTTCCATTATGCAGTATTTACTCCGGCCATGTATTCCGGCGTTGCAATGTGCAGTCGCACATGTAACAGATGATATAGGCACGCGAGACAAGGAAAAGCGGTCTACAGAGGCTGACAGAGAGAGAAAGGGTGAAGCGTGGGGGAGGTGAATCGACTTTATATGTATGTGTGCATCTGTGTACACCTGAAACGCACAGAGGTACCTTTGCTAGCGTTTGCCGTTTCGTCGAAAATGAAATTACTCGTTCTCGTCCCAACTCGAGATCTCTACGATTCCCAGCGCCAAAGATAAAATCCTCGTTTTCCTTCAAGTGCTCGCTCCACGAGCAAATTACCCTTATTACGTATGTATTAATAACGCGGATAGAAGAGCACTGTTGCATCGTGAATTTCATCAAGTTGCCGGGTTTGCCTTCCGGTATACGTTGCCCCCGGGCCCCAATTGCTTATTCCATCTTGTCCATCTTTTCTCCCATTTGCGTTGATCAATTTGGGTTAATAAGTATTGATTTTGTATTTTATATTTTAGGACGATTCAGATTAGTGCAGTTGAAATTCCCTCAGAACTCTAACAATTTGTCATGTTTCCAGCCTTTCATTTTTCTAAGTCTTCAATTTTCCAATTTTGCAATTTTCCCATTTTCAGCTCTTCGGTTTCCTAATTCTCAATTTTTCTTTTCCCATCCTTTCGGTTTCCCAATTTTCAGTTTTCCATTGCAATTTTCTGTCGCAATTTTCTTCCTAATCCAAATCCAACGTAGGAACCAAATTATGAAAATGCAAAATATTTGACCATCCTATCGCCAACCTGATCAAACGATCGTTCGGCTTCATTTTCGTTCCATGAAAAGCGTCGCGAATGGAAACTACTTTATAAAAGGGTGAAATCAAGCTGTAAATAACGCTACGTTAAAAATATTTCCCAGCCAGGGCTGTTGGTACGGCCACAATATATACGTCACGGTAAATCACCCTCTGATGCCGCATAAATTGGTAAAATATTTTTCTAAGTGACGATGAAAGTAAATCCTCGTTCAGCGTTCTTCATATTGGCTCCTTACCACGTCTGCACGAAGAAAAGTCAATTCCCCTCCGTTTTCCTCAACTAACCAAATGAAACGTCGAATATATCGAATCATAATTTCTCTCGAAGCAGTTTCGAATCGTTTAATTTTCCACGAATTTCAATCCAATACGTTCCTTCAAATATTTATATTCCTTCCGTCGATTCATTTTCGTCACCTCGTTGAATTTATGATATACGACTTTGTCAGCGGGGTCTGTTTCGATTAAAATCGTCGATCACTGGCAAAGAAGATTTAATACCTTCCCATAGTAGGAAGTCAAGGGGATTTAGTGACATTGAAGAGGGAAATTCGATGTTCGTTTCAGTAAATCCCCGGTGATCCCATTCAAGAGAGACACTATGGATTCTACCATGTAAAGAACTCAGAATTCTGCGCTATCTCTATTTATTTTCATTAAATAATGTACATGTTACCGGCAATGTATGAAAAGCAGGTCGATTTTGGGCAAAATATGAAATATTTGTAAAATAATTATTCTAATTATTAAAATTAGTAAAATAAGAAAAATTCTAGAAGCTCCTTAATTAAAAATTTTAAATTAGAGAAAAATTACTATTAATATTGCCTAGACATTCTATACATATTGCCACTAACAAATACATATAAGTATACACAGAAAGATTGATTTTCCTTGAACCGAAAGTGAAAAATAACGTGTGATATCGTATATAAAATTTCCAAAATCGATGGAGGCGTTTCCGTCGCGAAACATCGCTGCCTGCGGGGTCGAAGGTGAAAGTTCTTGCGAAACTTTTGAGATAAATCCCAAGGGAGTCGCTTAAAAGTTTTTCTCAAGCGGATCTCCGAAACTCGATTCGAACCCCGAAAAATCCTCTTCGGCATCGAATACATGAAACTAAAAATCAATAAGAAAATTTCAATAATTTAAAATTTTATTTTTAATCCAGTCCCATAAATTTAATGGTAATAGGCAACTAGGGGGATCTTGTAAATCAGCAACAGTTGCTTCCAACGGGGTGTAAATTAGCCCAACGACTGGTGGAACGAAACGGGGCGAGATAAAGACAGCGAAACAAGCCTTGATTGCGTTTCTTAACCGTGTTGAATGGCCCGGGGGTTTTATTTACAATTCTCAGCCTGTTACGAGTAATCGTAGGGCTGTTCCGTGCGATAACGGGACGCAGGGGGTGTTTCTCGACTTCCCATCGCGTTGTTTTCTCGCCCAATCTAAAGTTTCTGCAACAACGCTCGCCTATCGAGTGTCCTACCGTTTGGACGTCGTTGATTTCGACGCGGTGGAAACATCGCGAGGAAATTAACGCCCCTGTAGCGAAACTCGTTAAAACGAACCGTGTAATTACTTTTTACCCGGACCAACCCCGCGATGGTTGTACAACGATAGAAGGGATGAAAATAATGAAAAATCGTCGTTGTTTCAATCTTTGCCGTTGTTCGAAGAGAATTCCGGTGATTTTCGAGCACCGGGTATAAACGATTCTGAACATCGAACGGATCAACGTGGATTTGCTCGGTTTACAGCTAAATCCCCGATCGGGGATGTTTTGTGGAGCCGGTACTTACTCGATATTGCTTGCAAAACCGTTTTTCAGAAGATACACAACCCTTTCTCGCCCTCTTTCTGCAAATTCCTTGGAACGAATGGAGATTTGTTCAGCTGTCGTGAAATTGTTCCAACCGTTCCTGAGGATTCCGTTAAACTGTTAGAGTACAAACATAGTTCCAAAAGGATTAATTCCATCCAATTGGAAAACGTTCGCGAACTATAGAACGTTTGCGATGTTGTTGAAAACATTGGAGAGGAATAGCGAACGAGTGGGAAACCCTTCGATACACACGGTATTTACAGTTCGCCCTGATAGACAGAACGATGTTCTCTTTGTTTGCCCTCTTTTCGAAGCAGAGTTCGTCGAGTGTCGAGCTGCCCTCGATGCTAAATTATTTCTGAAGAGTCGCTAGCTAGGAGAACGCTTCCTGTTCCCAGTACCGTACAAAAGGACTTCCTTCTACCAAAAACTTCGACGAGGGAAACTCTCGAGTGCGATCGAAGCGTGAAGAAGAGCAAAAGCAAACTTCTCGGATGAATCGCGAAACTGTACGACATTAAACAAAACACACTCAGGTTGATAATCTAAACTTTACGATTAGACTGCAATTTAGTTTCATTTTTAAGTATCATTCACCCCTCGGGGGGTGGTGGGAGGGGTGGAACGAAGAGATAGGAAAGTTCGAAGAAAGCACGGGGATCAAGAGAGAGGATAGCGAGAAACAGGAAGGGTGGGATTGCGGCGAAAATAAACGAAAGGGAAATGTAATTAAAAACTTGCCGCCAGCTAAGTAGGAGGAGGAAATACGGAATGGAAGGTTTCGCGGAATTCCTTGCGGGAATTCAAGAGAACGAAGCGTCAAGATTAAATAGAGATTGAACTATATATAAAACTTTACTCTTGAGAAATTCTCCGCTGTATTTGAAATATTCAGGAAATCTGAAATATGCAATAAGAACGCGGGGTGTACATGAAGAATGTAGAAGAATGAATAACGAAAATAAAAAACAACAGAAATTTAGCCGTTTTTAAATTTCATTGAAAATTAGGGGTGTGAGGGTATTCGAGCCTCGGGTGCGGGTAACAGAAATAATAACAGCTTCACTCATCCATTCAAACGAAAATTAATTAACCCAGTGAAGCGAATAAATTGCATTGGTTTTAAAAAATCAAAAACTGATTGCTTTATAAAAATTTTTTAATAACTCCTGATTCTACTTCAATCAAGTTAATTGAGTCGGTGCAATTAAAATGCTACGAAATTCCAGGAATATGAATTTCAATTATTTCCTGTTTACCTCTGTTTCCTTTCATAAATCGTATCCACAGTTTTTGAATAATATTCAATAAATAAAAATCTACAAACTGTCATAATAATTCCCTTTGAATAGAGGAATTGATCGCTTTCGAAGGGTTGTAAAATTTACTCGAATAACATGGTAGCAAAACAATGTAGATAGCGTAACATTTTCATTGTAAACACCATTTCGCGGTTCCTTAACACCCTCTGAGGACGTTTATGTACTATTAAAAATTAAATAACAATTTCAATTCGCTATGAATTTTATGGGACTTCATAGATTATGGAGGATCTCCTTGTGCATTTACGATCAAGTAACGGGATGATTTGTCCGACACGGTCTGATTAGGAGGATCGATAAACGGACACGGAATCCCACACCCTTGACATCAGCCAAAGGGCTCTCGTATTAATCCTCTGTGAAGGATTATAGATTCAATCGATGTTGACATGTAGCCGGGATCGATAACGAGATCCTCTTCCTGTCCAATCGTAAGCTCGCTTTGAGAGAAGGGACAGCTTCCCTCGGTGAAACATCTCAATTTTAATCAGGAAGATGCTCAATGAAGTTCCCTCACAGGGGAATGGTCAAAAGTGGATGGTAGAGTTACATATGTTTATTCGAAAGAGCATGAAACCAGGAGTTTATGGTGCAACTTTTGGGTGTCATTGGCAACGGGTTCAAAAGTTATGGGACTTTGACATTTTCATATTATTAAGTGCAAATGATTAGAAAACATGAGAAATCGAAATATGAAGTGAAAATTAAGTGTAAAAGTGACAAACGCATGAATTTGAGATGATTAGATGATGTTTACTAACAATTAAGATGCAATTTGCACTTAAAAATATGAAAATTTCAAAGTCCCATAACTTTTGAACTCGTTGCCAATGGCACTCGAAAATTGCACCATAAACTCCTCGTTTCGTGCTCTTAACATAGTCTGGACGAGCAGCTCTACCATCCACTTTTGACCATTCCCTTGTCAGAATCTAGAGTATTAATTCTGTAAAATTAATAAAATTATCTAAGATTGAAAATCTTGAGAAGGGGGCTGAAGCATTTAGATTTTCTGTCACTTTTGTACAGGCCAAACGGTAAGAGATTAAAAAAATTCTTGCGCCATTGTGGGTAAAAATCTCAACGAATGGCCAAAAATTTTTTTTTTCCACTTCCGGTCTGACCTGGGCTTTAAAGCGAATCTCGCTCTACTTTTACCTAATTAAACATTATAATCATTTTATTCTCTCCCTGGATCGTTGTATCGGTTCAGTCAATGGAACATCGTTTGAAATCTTCCCAAGCGCCATTTCATCCCCGATGAATATTCTTTTCAAGCTCTGTCAATAACCACTCGATCTACGCATAAAGGGAAGAAAAGCAAATTCTGTTAAATGGAAAGGAGAGGTTGATCCCGTTCAATGAACAATCACTGCAAAGTATTCGTATCGTATCAATCGAGATTGAAGCGATCCCCTTTCAACCCTGTTCTCATTCGAGGGAATATTTTTCATGGACGATCGATCGTCGTGTCTTTTGTTTTTTTTTTTTTTCAAAAGATCGACCGAACTAATCGGGATAAAAACCATCGTATCGAGAGTCAGGTTTTAAAGTTCGTTTAATTTAGCGGCCTATTTTTCGCGTTCCCCAGGCGTGTATTAATCGGTTCTCCAGCCACGTTTGGGATACCTTTTTCAAAGGGTGCAGCTGGCAGATTGCTTGCTGCGCGATGGAAAGACGCGGGGTTCCGGAGGGATTACAGGGATGAAGTATCGGAAAAGCACGGCCGCTATGCGCGTCGACCAATATTCCAGCCGATAAGTCTTTTACAGCTCTTGTCCGTGGCTTTCCTGCTTATTCTACACAGGGTGTTTTTAAATTACATACTCAAAACAGAAAACAAGTTGTAAAATAAAAATAAAAATTCGTGAAACTAACAGGCATCTCGTCGAACAGAAATAGCAGATTTTTAGAGCAATGACTGAAAATTGCTGGCACATTCGTTTGCCATGAAAAAACAAAACCCACTTGCGTTGTTGCCAGGTGATTAATTTCGCTCCCATTATTTTGCAGAGGGATTTTAAAACAGGAACGAGGAAGGAGGAATGCAGTTTTCGCATCGGGCGAACGGGAAATTATTGTTGAACGCAACGCGATCTACTCGTTCGCTCGCTCGTTAGCGTGTGATTAAAATGTTTAATTGATGCAGTCTCTCCTATCGAGAGTCGTCATTACCCAGAGCGAGCCAATTACAAACTTCGCTGCCTTTGTCATCCTGCTGGTGCCTCCATTACGTTCCAATTACCAGTTTTATCGTACCAGTGACAAAGGTTCTACTGTTATTCTACTTACAGTTACGTTTTCAATCCTATCATCAATGATTTTCATTAATTTCCAAATCGATACAGATGTTGTAAGTTACATTCGACGTGGATTGTTGGATAATTAACTCGAGAAATTGTAGCTTACCTGGTGAAGGATTAAAGGTAATAGGAACGAACGGCTGGAAGGCAACGTAGCCTTCTCCGTTGATTTACAAATTTCCCAGACGTGATTTTCTGGAACATCGAGCGAGCGGCTCGGCAAACCTAGCCTCGAAGCGTAATTACGTTAAATAAACACGTCGTTAACTACGTAGTCTAGCGATTGAGCCGTTTAAATGACTGCGAGCGATTGAAGAGGTGTTTGGCAAAATCTGTTTTCAAAATCCAATCCCTCCTTACAAAATACACCTTATCTTTGATAAATGGAAGCATACGTAACGAAGAACGAGAACAAACGCAAATAGATAATTAGAGTTTCGAAATATAGTTGGAACCGAGCGGAGTCTGAAAATCCTCGGGGAGACCCATGGAAAGTGGAATCGTGTTCTCTAATATTCCCAGCCACAATTATAATGACTAGTTACGAATTCAACTTTGAAAATAAAAAAAAAGGAATATTCTTTACTTCAGAGTTGCAACTCACGTTTGAAAAACGAACTTAATGAACTAAACCGTATCTCGTTTTTGCTTGCAGTTACCGGAAGCAGTGAGCAGGAACCATCGCTACTCGCCGCTCCAGTAAGTATCATGAAATTTTAATAGTTGTTGTTCTCCAGCCAAATGAGCGTGCAATGAATATTTATGTCCCCGCCAAACAGATTTCCAGCCTGCTGGTTGTAGCGTGCAATATGCACGAAACGTGCGTGGAATGTCCTATAAATCTAATCAACCTTCTTCTTTTTTGTTTGCAACGTAAGTTCATAAGGTGGTGGAGAATTTACATTTCATATATGCAGGTGCTCTTTCTATTAGATAGTGAGTATTGCAGTGAGCATGCTTGGTTTCCTTAGGGAAAACAGCGGTATAGAAGAAAAAGGAATCGCGGTTACTGAGAAAAATTGTATATTTTTCCTTCGCGCTATTTTCCCTAAGGAAGCCCACCATGCTTGCAAGTGGCAGAGATTTAACTTGGTTAATAATTTCGTTAAATACTTGAAAATTTGTGCAGTACCAAGTGTGATAGGCTTCCCTAGGCAAAATACAAAATTCTTCTTAGTAACCTCGAGTCCTTTTTCCCCTATACCGCCTTTTCTCCCTAAGGAAGCCTGCCATGCTTGGAAGTGGCAGAGATTTAACTTGGTTAATAATTTCGTTAAATACTTGGGAATTTGTGCAGTAGCGAGCGTGGTAGGCTTCCCTAGGTAAAATACAAATTTTTCTTAGTAACCTCTAGCCCTTTTTCCCCTATACCGCCTTTTTTCTCTAAGGAAGCCTGCCATGCTTGGAAGTGGCAGAGATTTAACTTGGTTAATAATTTCGTTAAATACTTGAAAATTTGTGCAGTACCAAGTGTGATAGGCTTCCCTAGGCAAAATACAAAATTCTTCTTAGTAACCTCGAGTCCTTTTTCCCCTATACCGCCTTTTCTCCCTAAGGAAGCCTGCCATGCTTGGAAGTGGCAGAGATTTAACTTGGTTAATAATTTCGTTAAATACTTGGGAATTTGTGCAGTAGCGAGCGTGGTAGGCTTCCCTAGGTAAAATACAAAATTTTTCTTAGTAACCTCGAGCCCTTTTTCCCCCTATACCACCTTTTTTCCCTAAGGAAGCTTGCAAGTGGCAGAGATTTAACTTGGTTAATAATTTCGTTAAATACTTGGGAATTTGTGCAGTACCAAGTGTGATAGGCTTCCCTAGGTAAAATACAAAATTTTTCTTAGTAACGTCGAGTCCTTTTTCCCCTATTTCCAAGTATTTAACAGAATCGTTAACCGACTAAAATCTCTACCACCGAAACACTTGACATATCTCTGTCAACCTCATAAATCAACCTCCTCCTCTTACCACTCTCCCTCCGTCGACCAACCACTATTTATTCCCTCATCGGTCAACCCTTTCCACCTTTCGAAAATAATGCACAAGCATTTGGAGGACACTGATTTAGATGTATCTGGCAGGCAACGCGAAGAAACGCTAGGGTAACTGGCAAATAAATCCGTCAGCCGTCGGGAGGCTTTTAATTCGCTTGTGTTCCAGGCGGCGAGTAGCTGGGCGACGAACATAACCGGGTCGAGCAGCGCGGTTACCCAGGACGAGGTCGTACAGGGACATGCCCCACGGTCGCAAGGTGAGCGTGAACGGGTGGAGCGGACCGATAACGAGCCTCGGATGGACGAGGAGGGGGCGGGACAGGAGGATTACGAGGGCGAGGACGAGTACGAGGACGAGCTGAAGGCCGTCGCCGAGTCGCACGAGGCGATGTCGAGGGACGACACTAGGAATTTGAACGCGTCCACGGCAACGTCCAGCAGACTCGTCGATGGTACGTCCATCGTTGCTTCGAAGAACTTCGACTCGCACGAGGTGATCAACGTGAACAATTCCGACGAGGATGTCGCCTCTAACGAAGCCATCACCAACGAGGTTGTCGACAAGTATGACGAAGAGGTAAGTGGATTTCTATTTTATTTCAACCCCCCCTTCCCCTGAAATGATTAGGAATCTCAGAAAATATTATATTTTCTAATAATCGACGATGGATCATCGATTTTTTTCTTCTTCAACCCCTGCACGACTCGATAGATGTTCTGAAAAAAACTTTGTAGCTTCTTTTAAACTTAGATTGAACGATCGAGGATAGCCGAGGATGGTACTAGAGAGGATATCTAATCCGTCGGATTGCAGTTGATTGGAATATCTGGTGCGAAGCGATCAGACAGCTTTCATTTGAGCTACGGAATAGAGTTTCGATTGATCGATGTGGCATACTCGCTGGTATAAACTGTTCCTTTACTCGTCGTTGCACCCCGTGACCTGGTTTCCCTTGTAGAAACGACCGGTCCAGCCTTGACCACTGTTTCGTCGGAAAAGTTTGCCAGTCGAACCCTGACCCGACCGCGGCCCAACCCTGACCTACCCCTCTTCTCACGATCTTTCACTTTGTTTTCACGTGGCCGTACGCCAGGATAACTCGTTTGTTTATACGAGTTACATGCGATCCGAAGTTTTCCAGAAGTTTAATCCACCTTCGTGCGCGATGGGATTCGATTTGATAGAGGTGAATCACGTAGGGGTGGAGTTTGCGAGAACAGAAGGAATACTTTCGAAACGAGTCGCACTCGCGTAGCAGATTATAATCTAGATTACGGCTAAGTAAGTCGAATTCGTGGAATTGTTAAAGTTTAATTGAAATTTCAGATGTGCTTTGAGAAAATTGAAGGTGGAGCTCTAACGACGTTCGATTTTCAGAAATCCTATTCTCTTAGAAAAATCAACTACATTTAATTTTATTTTTCTAATTCTAATTTAATTTTCATTCAAAGTCCACTCACAGTTAAATCCCTTAAACTTCTAATTTACCCCTTTGAACTTTTCTATAAGAATTTTTTTAATCTTTTCTAATTCTAATTTCCAAATCTCTGAAAAGTAACTTTTATTCAAAGCCTATTCACTGTCGAACGTTTTCATTCCTTAATTCACCCCTTTAACTCTTCTCCTTTGAACCGTTCTCCAAGAATTCCAAGCGTCCCCGTTATAGCATCGTAGAGATTCGAATCAATAGAATAATTCAGTTTGTACGTGTCGAACACATTGCAAGTGTAAAATGAAACGTAACACACCGGGAGAAGATAAAAGGATGCAGGCAATAGAAGTTCGATGGCATTTCGAGGGCATCGCAGCAGAAGACGATCTCCTTGTCGTTTAGTGTTTATCGGTATACGTTTAAAAGGTGGACTGTATCGGAAAGTACTTTGCATCGACGTAGGTCCGAGCCGTTTCACGATTGGAAAGCCATTTGTAACGTCTTAAGGAGGAAACTTTAAATTTTAAACTCACCCTATCTGTCTCTTGATACATGTCCCAGTCCAGAAGCTCGAATCGAATACCTCTTGCACGATTTGCCTTGCAATCTTGTTTTATCGGATTTTATTCTCCAAACTCTTCTGCTATTCACCTATTTCTTCATCCTTCTACATTTTCAGTACACCGTTCTTATTTTATTTATTTATGAAATTATATCGCTCGGTCGCAGGTGGCAGAGTTATTAAAATACAAAAAGGAGAGGAATTCGAATCAGAGCGAAACTAACAGAACCAAAACGAAACGTGTCCCTACGGTGAAGAAGGAGCTGAGCACGCAGAAGGAGATCCTGATAGGAAGCAACGAGACCCAGGTGCCGAAAAGTCTACTTCCTCCGGAAGACACGCTAAATCGACTGAACGAAGAGACTGAGGCAATTCGAAGGCGGAACGTCGATTCGAACGGGGTGAGTCCAATAACAGGATGTACTGTAATTTTTCTGGTATTTGAATTTGATTTTTTTTTTCATTTTCTAAAGAATTTCCATTTTTATAATACTTGAATTATTTAGACGACATTCATTGCTCGAAAAAGGAGGCTAAACATGAAAGGAACAAATGTTTCTGTTCGCAGCAGATAAAATTCGAAGATCGAGGGTATTCCGAGAGATCAGCAGGCGAGGCCGAAGTTGCCGTGGACAATCGATACTCGGAATCGGAGTCAGAGAGCCCGAAGAAGTTGGACAAGAGGCAAGAAACGGTCCTGAAAGATCTGAAATCCTATTTGCTGACGGAATACGCGACCGAGCAGGAGCAGCGGGAGAAACTTCGCCAGCTGGGGGTGAGTTTTGTCATCCTAAAACTTCTTCCCTTTTTTATTAATAAATCGATCCGAAGCGAAGGATTCACAAAGAATTTACACTGATCGATTAACCAAATAACGAGCTTTATTTTTCACAAAAATAAAATTAAAATAAATCCTGCGATTTTAGGGCGTTAAAAATTTTCACGAATTTCTTTTTTCGATTAATAAATCACGAATTGAGAGCTTTCTATCGAAGGAGATTCCGAGATCCTTTGAGAGATCGTCGGTGTACGACCGTCGATGAATATTTCCTCTTCATTGTTCCCACTTTATGCCACGTGCTCGACTAAAATTCCTTCGCGCATGGGTGAATCCTTTGAGCGTTGCACATCGTTTCTGCATTCTCTTTTCGCGTCTGTCCATCGTCTGTTCGTTTCGTAGCTAGGAGATCCGATTTTGAAAACGCCTCTCCTTCCGTTCCTCGTCTATTTCGCTGTATTATTCATTAACGGTTAGACTTCAGCAAAATTTCCAGTATTAAAAGTAATTGTTGTTGAAAAATATCAGGCGCGGAGGGTAAGAACGAAAGGGTACCGTGTCAGATACAAATGGGGATGTTGTTCGGGGGATGATCGAAGGAAATAAAAGCACGCGGGCTAGATGATAAATGTTAGCCGAGCTTTCGAGCCGGTTAACCACTGGCAAGTTTTCTTTTATTACCAGCAGGAGACAATGCTTCTTTCTTTTCTTCGACGGTGCGCCAGGTCGGAACTATTTGTTCCTGTCTCGTACGCACAAAACACCGGTATTCCTCGACATCCTGTATTGTACGTTACGTGGAATTTCGAGGGAAAGACGATGGATACTGTAATTACACTTTGCTCCAAGACCTTTCCCTTTGTCACTAAGAGAACAATTATGATACCCCTGTCTGTGAAATGATTTATCAACTATCACCAAGGGTGGATCGATTAAAATTAGGTTGTACGTGCGACACGAATTGTATAGAATTTTTAAAATAAATTCCTTCTTCACCGTCGTGGTATAATTAATTAAAATACGAAGGAAGATTCATCCTATACTCGTGCCAGTTCTAGCAAGGATAATTCGAGGATCGCATTTTCCTTGCTCCAGAGCTTCCTTCGAAATATCTCTGCGGAAAATTGCGCAAGGTTCTTTGACACGGTCCACGAGAAAAAGGATCAGGCTGGGGTTTCATTATCGTCATTCCACCGACCGACAAGTACAAAGGACTCATCCTACCAGTTAATTCGATATTCTTAACGCGACGCCTCAACCACCGCTCCTGTAATTGCCACGACAATTGGATCCGCGAATAAGAAGCGTTTTTACCGGCAATTCCGACCGCATCTTCTTGATGAAACTTAAACGGGCTTGTAAGAAATTACCAACCTTCCGGTGGTTGATTACCGGGGAAATCCCTTGCTAATTGAAATCTATGCAAAAAGGAATCACTTTGATAAATTTTATTTCGAAAATTCGGATCAATATTTTTCTTTTTCCATTATTTTACAAGGAACGTGTACACTTTTGATCCTAATATAAAAATCTTAACGTACTTTATCTCATCCCTATAAAACACTAGAAATTTTATTAACACGACTCAGAGAGAGCGTCTTTATTCTATGGAAAAGTAGAAGATACCTGGACACCCAAAAGAAAAACTGAGGTCCGTCTTACTTTAAAATTATTTATTGATTATCTCGCAGTGTAGAACCTCTTGACTTTATTCTATATTCTCTTTATTTAGGGTAGAAGTTCTCAGAACGTTGAGGCATTTTTGCCTCAAGTAGAACATTTCTACTTTATTTTCAATGTGTAAGTGCTCATCAAACACCTTAGTTCTGGTATTAAAAAATTCTTTTTTATTAGAAGAAAAAATGTTACCCTTCTATCTGTCATCTTCCTCTCTGTCAATCTGGTTAAAATGAATTCTTTCTCCTCCTCTGTTTAAGTGCACCCCAGTCTCTTCAACCATCTTCTCTTCGTTCCTTCTCTCTCCCTCTCTCTCTAGAGCTAATTCAATAGCCGTGACAATTGAGAGAGGCCGTGACTGCATACGGAACGTTCGCGCGAAGGATATTGAATTAGTTGTTAGAATGCGGCTCTTTTGTGCGAGATAGAAAGCCGCGACGATAAGCGTGCCAACTAGGTGGCACGTTAATGGCTTTGAAGAGACTGGCGACATCTTTGCAGAGGAACGCGTCAGGATGAAGTTTTCAAACGTGAACTTACTTAAAAGCTTCCCTTTCTGTTATCTTTACTTACAAAATAGGATAAAGAGGCCAGTAGATGGACAGTTTAGCTCAGTGTTTTCCAACCTTTTTTGTGCCATGCCCTACTTATGTAACGTAAACATAATTTTTAATATTCAAAAATTGAATTGTTCACTGAAGAAACTTAATTGATAGGTTTCACAAAGAAATCACTAGAAAATTGTTGAGGAAACATAGTAAGTATATTTTCAAAAAATATAATGGAGAACCGAAATTCAAGTAGAAAATAATTTTAATGAAAGATTTTTCTATACTATTTTAATTATTAGTAATTATGACGAGTCCATTTTCGAATTGTCCCCCTTAACAATCAAATTGCCCCCCTGTGGGGCGTGGGCCCCACGTTGGAGAACACTGGTTTAGCTGGTTCCCAAGTTTATATCAAGTTTCGTTTTATAAAAAAAACATCAAAATTAATATACAAATATAAATCATTATATTATATATATTTAAAAAATTAAGTTTTTTAATAATCATCAATTAATCTACGATCGTTCACCCAATGCCTTGCTTACTTATCTGCTTTTAAGTACTCTACGTCCACTTTTATCATCATTAATCATAATTCTATTAAAATTATCCCAAGTATATAATCCGAGTTCCAAATAAATGGATGACCACTTAGACGCATCCTGTACGATCAGATATAGTTTCATACACTTTATTCCTCGTAACTGGGTCAAAGTGACCCTGCATGGGTTAAGAGATACCGAAGTGGACCAAAGTACTCTAGGCTGAACCACTGCAACCGCGAATATTCCCAATTCATGATGCAGCGTTGCGTGTTCTACGCTCTCCTCGCGACTCCGGGGGTCGTTAATGATCGTCGAGTCACGTGGGTCGGCAAGTTTCCGGCGACGCGGTGGCATGCACATTTCGCGAAACATATTCGAGCGGAAAAACGAGGGGGAAAACTCGAGCCGTCCGCGCGGAACGAAGAAAAATTCTCATGCTCGAGTCGTCGTTTCGAAATTCACCGTAGAACGTTCATTAACGAGTTTCGTTCGTGTTCATCTGCACCGATTTTGTTCGTTTCCTTCGCGCGCGTCGATTAACACGTTTCGTCTAACAGCCACGGTTTTTCAGATTTTTCTTTTTGAATAATCTCTCGATACCTTTATTTTCATGAATTGAATAATTTTTGTTTTATTAAATCGTTCAACAGGCACGAGAGGATGCTTTAGCCGAGAACGTGCTGAAGTTTCTGGTGAAACTAGCGGAGAATCCGAACCGATGGCAGCGGGCGCAGAAACTTCTCTGTAAGTAACGTTACCTGTATCTCAGAAAGCGAACGAGGCAGTCGAAACTGTGCAATTGATATTCAAGTAAATACGTACAGTTCAGTCTTCATTAATTCCGAAGCGTATTGATGAGGTTCCTTCTAATTGTGCCATGTAGAAACCGGTAACAAAGACTGGTGACACAACTTGGAATCAATCCCGTCTGTTTGCCGAGTTGTACTAGCGAACTTCCCTCTGGAATCTTAATTATTAGTTACGTACCCATCGCCAATTAAACAGTTACCATTTCTAGTAGTGATTTAAACTAATGTTCGTGAACTATTGTTTCACGAATTGTACAGCAGTGATTTGGATTAACCCTTTCGCTACGACGGACTTGCTGTACGAGGCAATCCTAACACAGACGCACTTAAAAAATAAAAATAACAAAGTAATAATCTCGTAAAATAGAAATTAAATACAAGATATCGGCAACTATAATAATATTCTGATCTACCAAAGTTAAAAATGGATACAAAATTCACCGTCTAGTAGAACGGGTGACTATAATTAGTAGCGAAAGGGTTAATAGCAATTAAAATTATCATTAACAGATTCTAACCAAAAGTGTTCAGAAAGGGTTGCGAAAGGGTTAATAGCAATTAAAATTATCATTCTTTCACTAAATAGAAATAATCGAACAGATCCTAACCAAAAGTGTTCAGAAAGAGTTGCGAAAGGGTTAATGGCAATTAAAATTGATTCTTTCACTAAATAGAAATAGTCGGAACAGATTCTAACCAAAAGTGTTCAGAGAAATTCGATGGGTCGGTTTGAAAGGAGAAAATCGGTTCGCGAAGAGGAAGAGGCGTGCTGTTAATCGCCTTCCAGTCGACTCGGGAATCCAATAAAGCCTCACAATAGGTCGATTAGATACCTAGTGTCTGCATTATTGTTCACTGTAATTGCCTCTCTGACAATTAGTCCGTCGGTGTAACGTGAAAATCAATGTAATTCGCTCTGGAGTCGATGCTCTTCGCTCGCGTTCACCCCATCCCTTTGTCCTTCTTTTTTCATCCATTCCCTCGTTCAATTGCTTCCTATCCGCTGGAACAATACGTTAACCGGCTCCTGTATCGATGTACCTTCTATTTTGCTCGAATGTAATAGAATTACCTGAAAACAAGGAAAATCACCGCATTTGTAATCGAGGAAATGGATTTTTTTAAACGAAAAGCGTAGAATAAAATTGTGATCATTGTAGTATTTTATTTTCTATACGTATGTCTGACGTTGGTAGAGAGGGATTATTTATACAGAAGCGGTGAATAATTTGGGAACCAGTGAGCCGGGGTACATCGTGCAGTAGCTAAACCGCTTTGCACACAGAGACCATCTTAATCTCCATTACAGGAACAATGCCGCTTTAATAATAATAGCCACTTGCTGGCGTTGATGGATGAACGCCGCCACCGAATACCAGCTTCGAGCGACATTTTTTTATTTTATAAAAAATTGAATAATTTATATAACCCGCTTTCCCGTAGACGATAGCGAATTTTTTAAAATATAAATATTTTACTGAAATAAATGCTGGCCGGATGCTATAATCAAAATAATGATTGTTCTCTGTTGCTTTTATCAGTAAACGCGGAGAACGAGTTGAATCTCTCGAGAAACTCCGTAGACCCGTCGAAACGTAGCTACGACTCCACGTCCACGTTATTCCCTCCCACCCCACGATCGCCCGAAGATTCGAGAAAGTCCCGTAAGAAGTTGAAGAAGAAGAAAAAGAAGCCGAAGCATCGTTTCTCTACGACCACGTTGACGCCGGTACCAGCGACGCCCCCTTTGTTGACCACCACAGAGACGCCATGGCAAACGACGCCGGTTCAATGGCGTCTGGTCGCGGAAAGGCTCTTTGGACCGCCGTGGCAGCAGGATCTCCAGGAACAGAATGAAAAGACCAGCGCTCGCTACTCCGTTTCGCAAAGCCCTAGAACCTTGCCCTCTATTCGGGATCTGATCGAAAGAAGCAAGCCGAAGAGCAATCTAAAGTCGTTCCCGTCTGATAGAAAGGCTATGATAACGGAAGACGTCGCCGAACTTGGCGATCAAAGGGTGGCGCGGTTCGGCAACGTTGGAAACCGTCAGACTGCGCGTATTCAACCGCACGAGGAATTTGTGAACGTCTATGACAGAGCTACAGGTACGTTCAGGTATTAGAAACTTGGAAAATTTAAGAAAGATTTTCAATGTAGCTGTCCATGTACCCTAGCCCGTCAAGGTGTCCCGCATGATTTTCCTGAAAGTGATAATTCAATGATCAATTTTCAGACTCAGAACGCATTCCAGATTACGACCTAGCCTATCACCGACCCAGGTACAATCAGCTACTGCCAGGACCTCGCGACTTCATGCGAAGACAGGAGGAGGATTACCAAAGCGACTCCAGTATGCAGGTGGACGGTTTTGGGCGCAGTCAAGACTACGAGGCACAGGGTGGTGAGTTTCCATTGAGCAAAAGCTGGCCAGACATCTTTCGATACAACGGACCATGGAAAACCGAGGAGCGTCCTTTGATGCCGGTAGCCTTCGAGAAGTGGCCCTGGAGGCAGCCTCCGGCCGACCCTAAATACTGGCCGCAGCGTAACAGTTATTTGCCTCCGGAGAGGGGCTACTGGTCAGCCTTTGGCAACGAAGAGGAGCCGGAAGAAGTGGGAGAAGCTGAGAAAGTTTGGCAGGAACAACGCGCCCAGCATTCCTGGGACAGAGAGAGATCCTGGCCCGTGGAGAAGCCTTTGAAAGTACCTCCTTCGTGGCAGCAAAACGAAAGACCAGCGAAGGTGTACGATCGTGATCAATCCAATGGTGCATGGGAGAAGAGCAAGAATAGATCAGAGTTGACCAGGTCGAAAGAGTCGAAGGAAAAGGTGGTGCTACCTCAAATCACGATGAAGACCTGGAATAGTCTGACTTCGGACCCGGCTACCTGGCCCCAGAAGCTACCGGGCGCGAAACCCTGGCCCAAGGACGAGAACGGGAAGTCTTACAATCCGAATGCCGACCTGGTGAAGAAACTGGGACTGGATAAGCAGAACGGTGCGACGTGGCCCAAGGAGGAAGCTGAGAAGTCAAATGGAGAACGAAAGCTGAAGGAGGACAAGCAGAGCAGACTGTTTGCTTCGAAGGATCTTAATAAAAATGAAGAAATACCTCAGACAGAGTCCAAGTACAAATCCAACGATGAAAGGAGCAATTTCAGCGACTACAAGACCAGATCTAGCGAATCCATGAAACCCTGGGCGATGGTGGCTGGTAAGAGCTCCAAGGACTGGATAAAATCCGAAGACATGCAGGCTGACGACTCTGCTGCTTGGAGGAGGAAGTACAATGGTAAGAACTCTTGGTCTGATGAGGCCACCCTGCCTAAGATCCAGTCAGTTGGAGCCTGGGTGATGGCTGCTGACCAGTCCACCTGGAAGCCCTATCAAATTAAACCAATGGAATCCTCAGACGAGGTCTCCTCCAGAAGATGGCCCAAATCAAGATCAAACAAGGGATCTTGGGAGAAGATGAACGATTCCTGGATGGACCAGTCTGACGTTCCCCTAACAGACCTATGGCCAGGGAAGTCCAGTAAACCAGGCTCCTGGTTCTCAAAGACGAAGGATACCGATGGTTGGACGTCAAAGTCGAACAGTCCTGATTCCTGGAAGATGAAAGGAGATTGGATATCCAAACCAGAGTCCTCATCCTGGACGTCCAAGACGGGGGACAATGATTCTTGGCCCCCCAGAGGAAACGGTGGCTCCTGGTCGACGAAAACCAACGAATCCTGGCCCTCCAAGGTAGATGATGGTTCCAAGTTCAATGGAGACTCCGGAGACACTTGGTCCAGGAAGTCGAGCGAGCAAAATGGCTGGGGGTCGAAGAACAACGAATTGAC
Source organism: Osmia bicornis bicornis (assembly GCF_907164935.1). Classification (NCBI taxonomy): domain Eukaryota; kingdom Metazoa; phylum Arthropoda; class Insecta; order Hymenoptera; family Megachilidae; genus Osmia; species Osmia bicornis. Next base: position 7,279,951 of record NC_060230.1, read on the forward strand.
CCCCTGGCAGCAGAAGATCAACGACGAATGGAACTATGGGAAGTCTAGTTCCACGGGTACTTGGCCTACCAAATGGAAACAGTTCGCGTATCACAGAGTGACGGCCATGCCCATCTCCAAACCTGGAACCACTTCGGACGCTGCGTCCTCTAAGTCGAGGAACGCTTTCGTCGCGGTGTCTGCGGTGTCCTCCCAAAAATATTCCGGGAACGAGTGGAGGAAGAACGAGGATGAGACGAGGAACGAGAATAGACAAGAAGAGCAAGAGAGATCTGGCAATCAACTTCAGGTAGGACTGGAACGACCCATCTACGAGTGGAAGAAGGATCCTGGACTGAGGACCGGCTCGAAAAGCAACGGCACAGACCCGCTGGAGAACCAGCTGGAAGCACTCAGACAAATTGACTTCTGGTCTTACAAAGAGAACGAGGCCGAGGTGAGCTTATTAAATTCCATACATAATTTCAAGGAATGATTCCTCGTCCCTGCTCGATGGGAAGGGAAATGCTTCCTCGATGCAGATGTTTAATTGAATCCATAGGGAATCTATAGGGCAATATAGGCAACTCGATTGAGTTCGTTTCAACCCTTGAAGTCAAACTTACAAAATGTTTAGAAAGATATTAATTTCAATCGTTTATAAACGATTGGAAGAATAATTTTTAAAGGAGCAAGGTAAAATTTTGAAAATACCAAGTTAAATTAAAATTAAAGCTCTCTCCATGGTCCGCCATTTAATGCAATAGTAAGTGAAATTGAAATTGTTTTATTCTATCCTCGATGAAAAGTCTCTAACACGGTAAGCAACGAATGTTTCTGGATCAGTTGGTCGTAGAGTAAACTACTTTCATAAAAATTTCAACAACTTCGGGGTAATGAGTAGGAGGGAAGGAGATCGAAAAGTTGATCACATCGAAGGGATTCGCCGAAGGTGTGTCTCTGGAATGTTCTGAATCGACTCGATTGCGCCGTTTCTTCCGTCGAGTTACGGTGAGAAAAGTTTCCCTGGAATTGGATCCACTGGTGGTAGATCGCGTATAAAAGTTTCCCGACAACTAGCCACGCGGAACGTGCGAGTAAATCACGGAGAATTATGGTACCGAGCGTGTTGAACCCGTCCACGGACTTTCTTAACCTTTAATTCCCGCTTTATCCCTTACTATCCACAATTTCCCGTACTTTATTTCATCAAACGATGATCCATTCATAGATTAATTAATAATAAAAAAAAGGGGTGATCGATCCGGTGTGTCGTTGGTTCGAACCGTGTTAAGATCTGGCCGATCGTGTAAAGGGGCGATGCAGCAGGAATGACGTTCGAATTGGAAGTAATCCCGGGCATCGTGGTGCTTTTACGTGCCGCAATTTCCGGGATCCGTTGACGAGCACGTGCTCGGACTTGGCGCAGCTCGACCGGAAGCGAGCGACGCTTCCCTTCCGGCGCGGACCTTACGTGATCCTACGACTGATTGCGGAAGTTCACCGCGCCTCGAGCGTGCCGAACACGGAGCATCCTCGTTACTTTCCGATCCTCCACAATCACGCTACAGAAATTTTTATTCGAAGTAAAAAATATATTCAAGATATTTAATCTTCACTGTTTGCAGAAGCGATTGACTTCGACCAGCGCGACCACGGAGACGACGTCCATCATCCCGACCAATTCCTCCTCGACGATGCAACGACGGGCTGGCCTCGCATCGGGGAACAGTAACATCCTTCTCGAGACGAATCGACGGACGATCTCGATGAAATAGATCGAATGTTAAACGTTAGATCCAGAATGAGTACCGGTCTCTGTTCGATCGACAATAGGCTACCAGGCGAAGTCTCCGAGCAATTTCCAACGACTCTCTGGACCCCTGCCAAGGTGCACCGAAGCCTGTCACCCGTCTGCGCTTTATAATTTGATCCACGTCATGGAATAATCTCTTTTTGTCCTGCCGTCACGTGTACCCGGGAGTAAACTCGTTATCCCTTCGAGCGAGTTACACTTTCCGTTTAATATATCTCCTCGATTCTTTGTTCGGCTTGTTTAATCTTCTGGCTTTGTATTTAGGAGTGCAGATTAATTCGGTGCCTTCAATTATTCACCTTCCTAATTACTATTGTAAATTTTAATATTTAAGAATTCCCGATGGTACCCATCAAATATTGTGTTTTTGAAAAGAAATTTCCCAATAAAACGAGGCGCTGAATTAATTTGCACGATTTATATTTTTTAACGTAATCAGTGCCATAGTAGATTAGCGTTACTCGTCGGTGTGTTGCAGTTTCGAAGCGTACGTGGGCGTGTGAATAAGAAAGAATAATAAGAATTTTATTTAAGAAAATAAAAATGGGAACAATGGGGTTTATGGATATTCTAAATGTTACTTTGCGATTTCCAGTTGAATTTTCTTGGAAATTGAGAAGAAAAATACAAGAATATGGTATTACCCTCTATTCCTTCGACTTCATTGCAGAAAAGGTTGAACCTTTCCTACGGTTTATTCGATGGTCATCGAGTAGTAAAGTCAACTTCCATTGCCAATGGCACTTGTACCTCTCGATTTCATACGCTCCTGTTTTCCTGCCAGTCCTTTCTTCCTTCCTATCTCTTCAACATCTCGTATTCACGGATTTTTATCATATTTGCATTCGAGATCAAAGTTGAAGACATTCGAACGTGATATCAGATGGGAAAACGATTTTCTGATAAAAAAATTCCCTGTAAGAAATTGCTGCCATAAACCCACATTCTAAAACACATTACACCCTTAATCCCTCTTTCGAAACTCCTCCCTTTGGAATCATTAGAAAGCCGAAGAAAAAAGTTACAGAGAGAATTTAGAACTGCGAAAAGAGCAAGTACGATATCAATCTCTGGAAGAGCAGATAACTAAAAGAAACGAATTAAAGAGAAGAAGTGGATAGGAAGGAAAGGTCTCGCAGGCTGGTGTTTCCAAGACAAATATGCGAGATGCAGAGGGTGAATCAGGGATGGTGGTGGTATTTTTTTTTTTCTCTCTTGGAGCAGAAAAGAGGGTCGACAGCGAGACAGTTCATTCTGTCGCTGGAAATAAGGGGTTGCTCGTTTAGGCGCGAGCCAGGATAAATAGCACGGAATAAACTGGCAACCGGTTCTTTTTTCACAAAGCTAATTAACCCTTTGAGTAGCAAACTTCTCAGACACGGATTGTTGCTACGAACAACTTCTTATTAAATTCAGAATCTTTCTTTTGTATCTCCATTCAATGCCTTTTAATTTTAATCATTGTAAATAACGGTATATAAATTATAAGACAATTCGTTATCAGAGTCACCCTTTAATTAATTTGAAAATTTTTGAACATGATCTTACGAGGATCAAACGTCCACGCGCGTGTACGCATTCGGAAGGTAATTTAGCTTAATCAATTATAGCTGAAACGCTTGATTAAATCGATCAGAGTGGATTAATCGATCTAATTACTAGATTAATTCGTCATTAGGGTGCACCATTACCGAGCTAACTTAAGGGGTGGTAAGTTTGTGTTAAATAGGGAACTGGTAAACTTCGTTGTGCAGAGAGTTTAGTAGGAAAAATTATTTTTTCTACGGGATTGAAATCGTCGGTCACGGCTAATCATGGCCGCTCAATTCGTTCAACCCTTTGTGTGCCCTTAACGCATCACAAGTCGCCCTTCTTAGAAAATTCAGATTAACAATCGATATTATAAAGCAGTGTTCAAAATATATTCTAACGACTTCTAATGCGTTAAATCTGCCATCTCTCTTATTCATGACAATATTCGAAACACACAAGGAAAGAGAAGAAACACCCTGTGTCATTAATTGTAATGATGATGTTAATCTTCTATTTAACACGTTCACTAATCAAATATATTAATTCGCAGGTTAAAATTATTAATATTCAGAATTTTCAATGTTCAACGAAATTCCGGATGGTGAAGGTGTTAATGAACAAGATTATCAAATTGTAATTAGGACAATGTGTTGATTGACCGATGAAGAAAATAAAAGAAGGTTAAAGAGAGACTGAAAACGTGGCATATCACTTGGTATAATAATTCATAATTGGACCAGCGATTATGTGTTTTGTGTGTAGATGGAACAGAATTGAAAATGTTGACCTCTTCAGGGATATCCATGTGTACATATTATTTCTACAGTTTTCTTTTCATGCTTGACAAAGTTATAATAAATATTATTGCAAATAAAATATTCGATGTTCCCGAATAAAGATGAAACATATCTGGTTTGAAATATCCATCTTTTCACCTCATGTACGTGGAAAACCAATTGAAAAGTCCTAATCTCGTCGATTATATCGTCCATATTTAATACCTCTTATGACACAAATTTCCAAATATTTTACGAAATTATTCGGAATCTAATAAGTAGTATTATCTGTACCGAATGTATACTAATTCCAATCTCGTCGGTTCACTCGCTCGAATATTATTTTCATGATATGTAGTTCTCTCTATTATATAAATCTGCGAGTGTTTAACAAAATTACTTGCAGTTAGCTAAGTAGAATCATTCCTGCCATAATATGTGAAATATACCTGCACTGGTTTCCATCTCGTCGGTTTGTCCGTTCGGACTAAATATTCGCAACTTTGGATAATTTTTGTTTGAATTTAAATGAAATTTAATTAGTTTCCCAGTGTTGTGAGAAAATATTTTCAGAATATTATAATACTGAAAAATGATATAATTTTCTTTATTAAAATGGGTTAAATAATTTCATTTTTATAATTTTAAATTAAATTCCCGAAGAGGTTAACACGAGAATTAGGTTTGCTCCTCCGTGGAACGTTCGACCTTTTTCATTCGGACCAATCCGCCAGAGAATCGCGGGAAACGCTTTTCCAACGTCGTCGATCTCCTCTCGAAAGATCGGGTTGGCGATTTATGAGGGTTCAACGTTTGAAATTTAGATGAAGTCCGTACGAATTCGAAAGTCTGTTTGTCCTGCATCCAGCTCGAATTATTTATCGATTCGTCGTCGGTGATCGACTTTGCTGGACCCGCGTGGCCATTCGTATTTTTATTACCCGCTCGAAAAGCGACGGAAAAGCACTGTAAATATCCATGTTGGTCAGAAGTGTTTTTATTTCGAGGGAGAAATTTTTCATCTTACGAAATTGAATTTTCTTTCTTTTATATGATTCAACCCTTTGAGGATGATGTGCGTTTAACCCTGCACTATGGGGATCAATGAAACTCCTTGTTCCGTGAAAAACTAGTGAAAATTGTGAAGGATAAAATTCAATAGACTAACGAGTATTCAACTATTTGATCATTCTTCTATTATTTTCTGAGTTTATAATATTATTTTTTAAATTATTATGAGCTCCCTATTTTTAAAGGTTCCATCTGTGTTCCCTAGTTGGAAATATACTTGAAAAATAAAATTTTGTATACACTCACAATAGGGAGGAATAGATCTCCTGGAATTTACAAAATTCATGGAAATTTATGTAAGTAATTACATACCTTCATAGGGAAATTAGTTTGAGGGAAACAAAAGTATAAATGTCGTATTCATCCCTTTTTTTCCTTTATTTACCCCTAATTCTGTTTTTGTTGAATAGAATTTTTAAGGGGTAAATTGATAATACAATTTTGAAGGATTTCTACATTACCAACAGATGATCGTACAGTTCACTTCAATTGATGACAGTAGGTAATTGAGCTTCCTACTATATCTGCTGTTGTATAAGTAGATAATTATTTATCTTTGGACGGCGAGCTGCTAAAATAGCGAGCAATTAAATTAAATTTAAATTTAAGATTAGACCCTTCTACATTTCCATTTTCTGAATTTCAAATGACTCCTTTAATCTTCTGTGTAAAATTTTAAGTGACGACTCTAATTAAAACGTAATTGCGTGTAAGTACTCACATGCTTCATGAATTTCGTTCCCACCACCCTTCGAGGGTTAATTAATCCGGTGCCATGCAGAAATTGATTTTTGTTTCAAGTGAAACATGTACAATTCAAATTAGTAAATATTATTAGAAAATTATTAGAAAATATTTACAGAAATCTTGAGAAATGAACTGCGATTTAATTTTCCAAGAATAGATAAGAATTCTTTTATTGGACACAGTTTTACAAAAATGAGATAGAAGCAGAAAACATGATTTTGAGTGAATCATTTGTAACAAATCTCTGTTATCACTATTGATCGATAATTTGATAAAGGATAAAGGAAGTAATTAAAAGAAATTGTGAAAGCATTCGACATGAAATCATTTACCTCTTCGGTTTTAACGTATTAAACAGTACTTTCTATCTAAAGTGTAATGTTACATAAACAATTACTTAACTTTCCCGGGAAAGACGTTATCAAAATGTTTTTCTGAATAATCTTTTCGCGGAAGTGGAAAGTTTCTTTGCGACCGTTTCTTCAGCAATAACTTAAATTCTATGGCATTGAAGGTGACAGCTGATACTCAGAAATCAATACGTGATTAATTAAACACAGCTGAGAAATCTGTTTAACGTTATAATTAGTCTTCACACTAAATTCGTGTAGCCTGAAATTCGAATATTTTTGACCCAGAATTATTTCCATAATTTGCTCTTTTGATTTCTACGTTCATAATTCACAAAGAAAGAAGCGGAAACGGAAAACTAGTATCACTGAATCTTGTATTGGCAGCTTCGATGCACTTGAAAGATCAAAAGCTGGCATCGGAGAAACATTAAAGCAGCTGAAGAAAAGCAAAGTTATCAGAAAAATGAAAGAAATATTTATTTGAATTTACCATTTTGATAACTTGTCTTGAGTCCAACGATTAGAAAACATTAGAAATATATTATTTCAACAATTTATTTTCATTTAGCTCTTCAGAACGAGTAAAAGTAATCCTGATTTACCTAGAAAAGTGATCTGTCTAGAATAAAAAATCTCGAATCCTTTCTTTAAATACATGCGCCACTCTATCAATAATCTTTCGGTATTAAAAACCATTTAAAACGATGTTATTACATCAGATTGTCAGGAAAATCGATGCGTTCGTCGCGATAAGATAATTCTTGATCATTCCGATTAATTGTGTGTCAACTACTTCGCGATAGTAAGTATCGCCCTATATAAGATAGTAGGGCATACAGATAGCATAGTTTGTTAATTGAACCTGTGTCAAGATAATCATTCGCAACATGGTGTTTGTGAAACTCTTACTGCTAGCCTGTGCCCTGGGCATCTCCCTTGAAGGGATCAATGGACACGGGATGATGTTGAGTCCTGTCAGCAGAAGCAGTGCTTGGCGAGAAGGCTTTCCGGTTGAAGTTAATTACAACGATAATGAGCTTTTCTGCGGTGGTTTTCAAGTAAGTACACATGCATCAAGTTTAAGACCTTCCTTTGGAATTTAATTCCTTGCAACAGTGTGTTAATATCACTTCTCTGTGATCGTAGATTCAAATGCAAAATGGTGGAAAATGTGGAGAATGTGGGGATAACTATGCTCTTCCTCGACCCAGACCAAATGACAATGGTGGAATTTATGGACTTGGTATAATTGTGAAGAAGTAAGTTAATTTTTTAAAAAGAAAATTAATAATTTACACTTTCGACCATGTTGGGATATACAGGGCGTTCGACAACAGGTGGGCAAAATTTTAAGGGGTGATTCTAGGGATCAAAATAAGACTAAAATTAAGAATAACGAAATAGTGTTTGCCGCTTTGTTTTTTAGTAATTAACGTTTGAATATTCGAGTAAACAGCGCCTGAAACCTGCAATCCGCCCAGCACCGACGACTGAACGTCAGGTCAGCAGGGGAAGGTACAGTCATAACCATGAAGCGTTGAATAGTAGAAACATTCTTCGTGCTATTCTGTTTCTCAGTATTTAGACGTGTGCGAGTACTCGATTTATTCGAGTACTCGAATTTCGAGTCAAACAATGATCGGTCGGTCGAGCCGAGTCGATCGCTTGAATTTTCCGAGCTACTCGAAATCGACGAACTACTCGAAAAAATCATAGACATAAGAAATATAGACGGAGCATAAACTGCTACTTTAGGTAAGGGGGGCTGTGATAATCGGGGCGAGGAGGGGACTCGTCTGACTTCGACTTATTCCGGCAAGACTCGGTAGTATTCGGCTCATTTTTCACATGTATGTATGTACACCGACAATGAGTTGCATTGATTTGTCGCAGTGAAGTTGGTCACGCATTCACTCATCGACGCGGCGTGAATGCGTAGTGAATTTGTAGCCAACTTCACTGCTACAAGTTCAATACAACTCATCGTACGGATGCGAAAAGCCGAACATACCCGAGTCTGCGCTTACGAAAATAGTCGAAGTCAGATGAGTTCCCCCCTTACCGCGATTATCACTTACCCCTCGTAGAAAGGCTCCGTCTATACTTCTTATGTATATGGAAAAAATCGAACTACTCGAATATTCGAGCCCTCGTAAATCGAAGTTTCACAAGGGCTCGAATATTCGAGTAGTCCGATTTTTTCGAGTAGCTCGCTTTTATATCAAACAGTTCGTCGATTTCGAGTAGCTCGGCAAATTCAAGCGATCGACTCGGCTCGAACAATCGAACCGAGTTCAGCTCGGCTTGTAAATTACGAGTACTCGCACACCTCTATCGGTACTGCAGCATTCTGCTTCGATTCTTGGTTATGACTGTACCGACCCCTGCTGACCTGACGTTCAGACGTCGGTGCTGGGCGGATTGCAGGTTTCAGGCGCTTTTTACTCGAATGTTTAAACATTAATTACTAGAAAACAAAGCCGCAAACGCTATTCGTTATTCTTGGTTTTCGTCTTATTTTGATCCCTAGAATCACCCCTTAAAATTTTGCCCACCTGTTGTCGAACACCCACTATGATCCTCTGTGGACCAAAATATTATTTTAATTATTATTTATTACTATTTTATTTTCTATTATATATTAATTATTATTTTTATACGGAATAGAATATTATTGAAAAAAATCCATTATTTTATACTTCTTTGATTAATCATGATATCTTAAATATTTTTAAAAGACAATTATAAAATTTTATTTCTATTAACACAATACACGAATCATTTCAAGTCTGAAATTCTGTCTCTCCCCAGGTACACTCCAAATGAAATCATCAACGTGAAAGTACAATTAACTGCCAATCATCGTGGAACCTTCCGGTTCAACCTGTGCCAGTTGATGAACGAGCATCACGTGGAAACCGAGGAGTGTTTCAACGAACATCCCCTGCAGTTGGAAGACGGTTCCTACGAGCTGAGCGTACCGCCCAGTAAAGCGAAATTCGACATACCGATTCGTCTACCGGCGAATTTCACCTGCGAACACTGCGTCCTCCGATGGCACTACAGAACCGGAAACAATTGGGGCGAGTGCGAGGATGGCAGTACTGGCTTGGGCTGCGGACCACAGGAAACCTTCAGAAACTGCGCGGACGTTTCTATTCTTCCTCCTGCATCGAACTCTTCCTCTTCTTAGATATCTTATTATTTTATAGATTTTCAATCGAACGAAGAAGTATTCAGAAAATTTTAAACATGGTCTGTAGCATATTTGAGGAGCTAAATATTATTTGCTAATTAGTTTATAAAATCTTGATTAAGTTGGATAAGTACCAAGGTACATCCATTAGATAACTACCCCATAACCATCCCCACCACCTAGGGAGACCCCTTGAATAATTGCAAAGCTAACTTAAACTGGAATATTGATAAGATAATGATTCAACAATAAAACTTTTTGATTTTTGATTTTTTTTCGTCGAAACTTTTACTTATCTTTTTGTCGCGCTTCTGATCAAATCGAGATGATTCAAATTATATCATGTTTGGTCTCTTTTTATTCATAAGCGCGACAAAAAACATAAGTAAATGTTTCGACGAAAAAAAATCAAAAATCAAAAAGTTTTGTTGTTGCGTTGGCATTCTATCACCAATATGTTTTCTTCGGTTCCTTTAATTCACGAACCTCTTTCTCATTCGCTCTTTGTCCTTTCCCAAGTAAGGCAACACTTAACGTTCTCCGCTTTATTTTGGTCCCAACTTTCGGGTAATTATCCAACTTTTACTGTATTTGCAAATTATTTTATAAAATCTTGATTGCGTTGGCCAGTAACTCCATGTGGTTTTTTGTGAGTGAACGAAAGACGATTTTCTTTATTGAAAACCATTAACCATTTTTATCCACTTCCTTTTGCCATTTTTCGAGTATCTTCATGATGCCTTTCTCACGCAATTTCCCGTCTTTTTTGGCGAAAATCTATTCGAGGTTTCTGTTGATGTCTTTGCTGACAACGAAGCGCTGTCCATTCAAGCGATTCCGAAGGGAGTATCACAAGTGATAACCGGAAGGGACAAGGGTTAAATGAGTATAGAAAATGCGATATTCATATCAAGTTCCAATAATTTTTCCAAGTTCACGAAAAATCATTGTTTTTGAGCGCTGTGATAACATAACGCATTTTCTGTACTCATTTAACCCTGTCCCTTCCGGTTTGTACTTGTTATACTCCCTTCGGAATTTCTTCTATGGACAGCGCCCGTTGTCAACAGAGACATCAATTCAAAGCTAGAATATTTGGAGTCCAAGATCGACGGGCGGTTGTTTGAGAAATGGATCGTGAATATTTTCGAAAGATAGCTAAAGGCAGTAAATTAAGAGGGTTAATTCTTATTGAAGGAAGTTATGGCTTCCTATGAAGCAGATCGTACTTCGTTCACATGCAAAACACCGCATAGAATTGTTAGCCAATCCAAAATGGACAAAATATTTAACTTCATTCATTGATCTTTTAAAAATTTTAGTAGCAAAACGATTGATGTTTAACTTTTATATCTTAGTAATTGATGTACTTTTTGATTTTTGAAGTTAATCGATTTAGCAAATGGACAGCTCAAGTATCAAATGATACAACATCAAGTTTAGTATTAGATATTATCGACATGTACTATGATTTCTGTTCGACTGTAAGATCAAAAGATAACCAAGGACTGTTCGAGTAGTATAAAAAAGAAATTTATCTTGTATTATCTCAGAAGACTCTTTAATAATTTCGATACGTGCTGATAAGGGATTTATATTTATATTGAGATTAGATAAACTGTACCTGATTATACGAATTAATGGGAAAATTGTGAAACAGATGGGCAAATATTGATTATTTCTATAACTATGCATAAACAAAGTAGAAACAATGTATCTGAAGGTGTAGTACCTCATGAAAATGAAAATGAATAAAGTATTTTTAAACATTTCAATTACATGTTCTTTATATCCCTGCACAAATTTAAGACCTTTTGAAAACAAAAAAACAAAACAAAAGGGGAACTAAATCTTGCCGAAATTTTGGCCCTCTAGCGGGAAAAATTTGAACTAAAATTTCGACGTCGAATCAGCGCCATCTGGTTTCAAAAAAAGGAACTAAATCTTGCCAAAATTTTGGCCCTCTAGCGGGAAAAATTTGAACTAAAATTTCGACGTCGAATCAGCGCCATCTGATTTCAAAAAAAGGAACTAAATCTTGCCAAAATTTTGGCCCTCTAGCGGGAAGAATTTGAACTAAAATTTCGACGTCGAATCAGCGCCACCTGGTTTCAAAAAAAGGAACTAAACCTTGCCAAAATTTTGGCCCTCTAGCGGGAAAAATTCGAACTAAAATTTCGACGTCGAATCAGCGCCCTCTGGTGGCAAAAAGGGGAACTAAATTTGAACGAGACTACTTACCTTTACTTACCTTTACTTACCTTTACTCGAACCAATTTTTGTAATATATTTATTATAAGGGTTGCAGGGATACAAGAGATGAAGGGATGTAAGGAAAGCAGGGATGTAAATAAGGCAGGTTTAAAAGGAGTGCGGAGATGTAAAGGAATCAGTAATAAAATCACCACGTTCGTCCTCCTAATGAGTTTATTCAATAAGCTAAGAAGATAAATACAGCAAATTAAATAAACGCAGAAAGTAAAATAAGGGTATATGTAATGTTTAGCAGGTAGATCTGTACCCCTCGGCGGTCGCTATAAGACTGATGATGTTTCACTTCGCTCTACGTCGAACGATTGATAACGGTGTCGCAGCCAGCTACCTTTACTCGAATCAGTGACTGTAAATATTTTTTTATAACCTGGGGAAATCTTGCATAAGACCCCGACCCTCCCCTGGGGGAGGACGGCGGGGAAGTGTCAAATTCCTACTGACTAAAACCCCAAGGCGACCAACACTGGCGGTAAAGGAGGGCTCCATGACCTTATGTGCATTATTCCGGAGCCCTCCACGTCTGGTACTCAAGTGCCCATCTCGAGGGATGTCCAAACTGATTCTACCCCCTGCTACCTATCCTGTGACCGACACCGGGGGTCGCACCCGGTGCCGACATTTACAAGGGCCGCGTCCATGACATCTCTAGCTATGAATAGTCAGATTCATTGTAATGCCGATGACACTGCCACGCAGCATTGCCCGAAACCCCTATGGGAAATCCGAATTTTGTAACGATGACTAACATATAATTTCGTAAAAAGAGAATAGATCCTGTAAGTTGTACCGGATGCGAATGTGACTTTATTTTTCTCAGATCTTCTAAAAAAGAAAGCTTCAATAATAAAGTGCATCGATGCTTGCCACTCATTAAAGTATCATTTCGCAAGGGACGCCCCACTCCGGACGCCAGAGATCCTGATATTCCCACCGAGTTTAATGATGGAACTGTCGTATCTACTGTAGGATTAGGGCGGGAACGGGTAGTTTAATCGCCACTTATTATAATTAATTGATTAATTTATTGAAAAAAAATTAAGTAAAGAGAAAAAAAACGAAAATAAAGAAAAGAACAAAACGAATTGAGATTGAATCGACACGCAATCGGCAGCACAACTTTCCGCCGAGGTCTCACAGCACACTGAACTCTAGCTTGTCGCTGTGCAAAGCGCAACGGGAAAAAAAAAACAAAAGAAGGACAGCTTCTAGAATTCGACGTTTCCAGAATTCGCTGTTTCCACGCAATACTCCCACACTAATGTTGAAGGGGAAGGCTAGATCACCTTTACCTTACTGCTTCTCTTCGCTGTGCACTTTGGGGGTGGCGATCCTGGGATGTAACATCTTCACTAACCTCGGTGACTACAGATCCAACTAGATTGGACATGCCTTCGTAACTGAAACATGGCAATACTGAGCTCGAAGCACTGACAATGAATGATGGAGTATAGTCGTTTGAATCGAAGCAACATGTTATCACTGTCAACGTGTATTAGACTGTTGCAGTGAGAAGTTATTTCACATTATTATACTAAAATAGGGCAAATGGCGCTCGTTCGCGCGGCACAAATTCAAGATCTCTCGAAAACAAAAACGTATCCAAACTTGTTGAATCTATAACCACTGGTAACGCATCGAATTTTCTAAACGCGTCCGTTCATTGTTCGAGGTACGCGATGCAACAGGTGATAAATAATGCAAAGGGGAAATAAAACAGTTGGTTGATAATGCACGCTAATACGGCGTGCAAATTAACGGGAAACGTGTACATGCAGATTATGCGGCACGCTTTCACCGAATCTCGGCCTTCCCTCGAGCTTTGCCCTCTGTTTTGCTGTATGCGCTTCGCTTTATGCTCTCCTTATTGCATTTCACGCTCGTCGCCGTAACTTTGACGAAAATTTTACAAAATATTTGCATATGTAATCGGAATAGCTCGCGAGCTATATCTGAGCTCCAAGGTGAACATCTCGCAAAAAGCTCGCTAACAGCTGTTTATATTAAATTATCATTTTACAATTACCTAAATTACCGAAATTATTTTTAAACCTCGAATCAAAATCGTATTCCTCGTACAGAAATTCGAAAGCATCGCATCTAGAAATAATACTTATTGCAAGGTGGTAAACACTAACCGAGTAATTAGCATTCAATGACATCTCTAGCTATGAATAGTCAGATTCATTGTAATGCCGATGACACTGCCACGCAGCATTACCCGAAACCCCAATGGGAAATCCGAATCTTGTAACGATGACTAACACATAATTTCGTAAAAAGAGAATAGTACCGGATGCGAACGTGACTTTATTCTTCTCAGATCTTCTAAAAAAGAAAGCTTCAATAATAAAGTGCATCGATGCTCGCCACTCATTAAAGTATCATTTCGTTTCACACAAAGTAATGTAAACCTCGTTAAAACATTATTTTCACGTGACAGAGGATCATGTAAGAGAACGATTTTCTTAACGCGGAGGATTTCGAATCTAGTTCACCGAGTGGATGACATAAGACACCGACACAGACGCCTGAGATCGTTACAAAGGTGAGACCAGTGTGTGTGTGGATAGAACCCACTCGCTTTTTCTCCGTGAAAGATTTCTCCGGCCAAAGTTAGCCGAGGCCTTCTTTGACCGGACTCGATTCGTCTACCGGGTGACTCATTTACCAGGAACTTCCTTCAGGATCTTACAAAATGATCGACGCCCTTCGAGAGGAGAAATCATCTTCGGTGAGGAAATTATTTTAATGATTGGCGAATATATACGTTCTGCATTTAAATGATTCAAAGATCCCATTGTTCTGACTTTGCTGGAGTGTCTGGAGGTGTGTCGTCACCCTGACCCACTAACACTTTCTCTCGAGAAACTTTCAGACGAATAATAATCCGCCCTTAGATCAATAAATATATATATTTGATCATTGATTAATAGAGAAGTTATGGGAAAACAAAAATTTTCTTGGGATCTGTGATTCTAGCCCTGTAATAATTCGCCCTTAGATCAATAAATATATATAATTGATCAGTGATTAATAGAGAAGTTATGGGAGAACAAAAATTTTCTTGGGATCTATGATTCTAGCCCTATAATAATCCGCCCTTAGATCAATGAATATATATAATTGATCATTGATTAATAAAGAAGTTATGGGAAAACAAAAGTTTTCTTGGGATCTATGATTCTAGCCCTATAATAAGCCGCCCTTAGATCAATAAATATATATCATTGATCATTTATCAATAGGGAAGTTATGGGAAAACCAAAATTTTCTTGGGATCTATGATTCTAGCCTTATAATAATTCGCCCTTAGATCAATAAATATAAATCATTGATCATTTATCAATAGGGAAGTTATGGGAAAACCAAAATATTCTTGGGATCTATGATTCTAGCCTTATAATAATTCGCCCTTAGATCAATAAATATATATAATTGATCATTGATTAATAAAGGAGTTATGGGAGAACAAAAATTTTCTTGGGATCTATGATTCTAGCATGGAAGCGATAAGACGGTAGATCTATTTTACTTATGGTTGGTGAATAACGTGTTAAATATTGAAAGTTAATTATTCGCTTTGTTCCGAATGAACTAATTAATGACTAATTTCAAGAGGACATAAGAGGTGTTAATTGATTCGTAAAATAAGAAAAGGGAAACAAAGGAGTGTTTTTATCACGATTCCTTAGGAGAAACTGTCGCGAGGGTATTATCGAAAATTACATCGTTCCACGGTCGATGAGAGACACTTTGTTCCAGTAGCAAAAGTGACGATCGATAAATGCACGCGACGAAAATACGCGACAATACACGCTTACTTTCGATTTCACCGCTTTCGCTTCGATTCGTCACCACGATTGTTCGATTCAATTTCTGCATCATCTAATGTCGACCTTGAAATAACATTCATTCCATGAAAAAAAGAATGAAAATGAATGAAATCTGTGATCGTTGCAGCCAGCTTCTTCAAGAGTCTAAGGACACATTGGAATTCTTAAAACTCTATGACAAGTATTAAAATTTATGTAATTATTCTAATTACTCCCTGGAATTTTGATGACTTAAAATTCCACGAATTCCCTGAAAGGAATTTGTAAAACCCTTATGCTGGAATTCTATAATTGAAGGGTTGGATGCAAGAAACAGACAGCTTCATTTTCTTTAGAAATAAAAATTTTGTTATATGTTTAAGAAAAAAAATTATTTAAATAGTTCCTTTCAATTTCTGTAAAATTAGTAAAAATAAGTTGCCTGATTCTTGCATTCAACTCTTCAATTCATGGATAAAGAATTGAAATGTTTAATTAATGCTGATGGTTGTTCCTTACCAAATATACAAGAAGGGGCATTTAAATAACAGATCACCTGAATAACTGATATGACTAATTTTGTCATAGGTGGAGGCGTAGAGGAGATATAAAGATACATACAGGGTGTCTCAATTAAAAAACACCATCATTAAAATCCATTTTATTAAATATTGGAAATGACGATCATTTACTTGTAAATCGTTTTAATTTAGAAAAAAAATTAGATTTCCGAAATATATAAATTCATCTCCCTGTGTATTGAAATTCGTAACAGAATAATTAAAAAGTCATGTTGTAAATTACTTACATGAAATCAGAAGATCAACAGCCTAAGCACAGTACTCTACTGGATACGGCATGACGATCTACGCCTGCGATTTTTCAAATTCGCCATCTTTGAGAATTAACCACTTCTCCCCCTGGCGAAGGGCACCGAACTAAGCTGTTCCACACACTACAGTGTCTACTGCATTATCTTATACACAATATATCTTTTTTATTAATTAATTAGTTCAGTTTACAAATACAAACTTGCATGTATCTAAAGAATATGTACAAAACATACAAAGAAATACAACTAAAATTATTTAGTATAATTATAATTATAAAATAGTTATAATTATAATTTTAATTATAAAATAGATAAAATAATACACAAATACAATGTGTAAGTTACTTATTAACTGGTTTCGTTCAAAAATTAAATTTTACATTCAGTTACATAAGTTTAATATTCGGACACCGCAGATTCATGACAATCGAAAACCCTTAATGTCGGTTCCCTTCGCCAGGGGGCGAAGCGATTAATTCTCAAAGATGGCGATTTTGAAAAATCGCAGATATACCATATCCAGTTATACAGGGTGTCCAACGACTACGTCAACAACCGAATAGGGATGATTGACAAGGTGATTCTAAACAACATTTTCCTTTGCCAAAATGTTGATTAAAACTTCGTTTTCGAGTTATTAACAAAAAATAGATCAGTGCACTACTCCTATCCCTGAAGAAGTAAACCTGTGGTTAGATTGCAGTTTCCCGGGTAATTGATCTCGACTACTTTATCGGATAAATCAAGGTCGGAGAAGACGATAGGAAGTGTCCCGAGGTCACTTAAAGACTAGCTATTCTAGCTGATAAGTTGGGTTGGGTTAGGTTATTTTTTGGATTCGAAATTATCGGAAAATTTTTGAAAAATTGTGATTTTTTAAAATGGCCATAACTTTGTAACGCCACGTGATATCGACCTCGAGATCAATTACCCGGGAAACTACAATTCAACTAAACCTACCAGAGCGGCCAAATGACCGCTTTTGAGACTTTAAAAATAAATGTTTTCTAATTAATACATGACTATTATTTTGTGTTTTATTGCCCCTACTAAATTTTGTATTATTTATAATCAATTGGAAAACATATAACGTTTATTTGAAAAGCGGTCATTCGACCGCCATCGGTAGAATAAGGTATATATAAAATGTCGGTAGGTTTAGTGCTAAGGTCCACCATTATTCCAAGGCCCGCCAATATGTCCGTCGTGTTGGAATCAGCCTGTAACAAGGTGAGCGTAGAGAATTCTCTGGCTGGTCGGAGAGGAGGAATGAAAGGCAAGCAAGAACCACAAGGAGGAGGTAGATCCCGCTCACCGGTGCACTTCACCTCCGGCCTCGGCACGGATCGCGAGCGAATCGACCGACGAATCAGTGAACCGAGTGAATTATCCCGTGAATTATTATTTTTTGTGCCTACAGTGTTCGATACCCTGTTGTGATAGCCGAAAGGTTTTTTTATTCTGTTTGATCGATCGTTGCCCACTGGCAAACGATAACAGATCGATTAAGAGGACCTGGTGTTTCGAGCGTGTTTTAAGTGGAACTGTGCAGAAGAATGCGGTAGGATGCGTATCCAAGAAAGATGTTTTCTGTACGCGGTCGTAGGACTTTGTCAAGTCGTCCTCATCTCGTCCGCAGTCGACGTCGAGCCAAGGATACAAACCACCATCGGTGAGTCCTCACGGATCGGATTGTCTGCTGTTTTTGCGACGCGATTTAATGGGTGCCGACGGGGATCTTGGTTTCTTATGGCACCCAGGTGTCCGTAATTCTGAGCCGTCTATCAATTTGATGGTGTCTAGAAATTTTTAAATATCTATTGTCTTTTATATCTCTTTCACAATGATTTAGTATAAAGAATACTGAGAAATGAAAAAACATACTGATATCGACTATCAATGTGTCGTTTGACCCCTGATAATTCTACCTACTATGTCGCTGCAATTTATTGATACCTAGTATCAGCGCGTTTGCTGACCCCTGATGAAACCAACTGCAATGATGGTGAAAATCAGAAATATTTTCTCTTGCGACTTGGAGAAAAACTTTTATTTTTATTAGTTTCAATTGTCTATCGCTGTAAAGTATACTTTGTAATAATGATTCGCAATTTCTTACGTAACGGAACATTAACGCCCCGTAAGTTGACGTGAAACGCTACCGTATAAGAAGAGTATCGCCGAACGAGATAACGGTAATTCGTATAAAATCGGTGAAAAATACTTGGTCGCATAGGTGTTCGATGACTAATAGCGTCCGTCCGAATAATATATCTTCCACCGTGAAATCGTGACTTCCGCTCGACCGGCCACGCCGGCTTTTCCCATGTCCCAGGAGAGATTTTTCCCAAAAAGGGGAAGAGGATTTCGCCGATGGAGGACGATCGAGTTGAGAAATCGACTCGAGGTTGCCCACTGACACGAATATCGGCTGCTGTCGATGGAAATCGCGCGACACCGTCCTGATTTAATGTCCGCCACTCTCGTCAATCAAATTATATAGAAATTCAATTATAAAATTAATCTCCTCTGAGATTCGCAATTAACTAAATAAATTTTTCAAATTAAATTTGAACTTCATTTTTAATTTTAAACCAATTAATATCCAATAAGTCCAAAAATAAATAAATCAATTTTTCAAATTAAATTTGCACTTCATTTTTAATTTTAAATCAATTATTATCCAATAACTGTAGATATAAACAGAGGGTGAAAAGGAAATTATTATAAAGTTACGATTGCTTCTATCGTTCTATATTAAATAAATTAACTTTGTTATTGTCAACTTTCTCGTTTAATCACCAGTCACCGAGGAGAACAACGTCAGTTCCATAAAAGCGACGCAGAAAAAACACGTGCCAGCAGCGATGGTGGACCGTAAACTCGTGTTTATCGTGTGGAAAGTTCGTGGCAGCGATTACTTTCCACGAGGGAAGATTCCAGAGGGGAAATCGAGACCCTTGCCACGCAATTCTTCAGTGTTTTTGCTGTTCTACCCGTTACCTCTTCCTTGGAATCTCTAACAACCTCGTCAAACCCTGTCGTTCGAAAACACGACATCGAAACGTCCACTTTTCTTCCTCCTCTTTAGTTCAAGACGATCCTACGTCGTTTCTTTTTTCCTTGAATCAACAATTACCTGGAACATGTTTCATCACTCGCACGCAAAGCCTTGGAAAATTATATTAACCAGATTTTTCTAAATTAAAATTTTCAGAATTATTTCTCGAGTATTGAGGAGAATGATTAGGAACTCCTCCTCCTATGTTGCAAAATTTTATTTTATTTTTATACAAAATTTCGATACCCTTATGATCTCATAATTTCATTCCTTTAACTTATTAATTTTCTCAATTTGTTGCAACATTACGACGGAACAAATAGTCGACGAAGGAAACCGGTTTCACAGTTGCCTTTTAATACGTCCTCTCTAATATGTACAAGTTAGAGCCACTCCAGCAGAAACTACACGCAAAAGTGTGCTTCGTTATCGGTACACATATCGAGGGGAAAAAGGGGGCCACCCGTTCGAATCGATCCTGTGCTTTCGCACGTGTACCTCGTTGCTTTGCGACTCGATCGAGAAGGTAAACAGAAAAGGTGAAGTCTGGGAGGTGTTCGTGTTAGCTGGTGTACGGTTGGCAAACTGGTTGATACGCTCTTACGAACGTCCTTGGGGAAAAACGGAAGGTGGAATTGTTGCTGAGAAAAATAGGAAGAAAAATGGTATGGTTCGACGGACCTCATAGAGAGGCACGAAAACACTTCAATTTGGAAATGTTATAAAAGTGTCAATGACAGGTAGTAAAAGTTCTCGAAGAATTTAACTTCGCCAAAAGATTATATCTAAAGAAATACCCAACTCAGGCCGTGTCATAAACCATGGTCCCTTGGACCTGTCGTCGCTGGATGAATTTCTATTATTAGTAGAACATTCGCTTCAGAGAAACCCATGAATAGGACACCTGTCTCTTGCACCATGGGGAAACCCTGGTAGTCATTGTACCTGGTACCTGCTGTGAATCTTCAAGTTGTGTAGGAGAGGGGAGAAAAAGACGTTTCAGAGGGGCTGACAACATAATACTCTCATAATACTGCAATTTGGAACGCATGCCGGGCGACCGCTTGCGAGAACGCTGTCACCGATCATCTCGCCGCCACCTAGCGGTCCCCGACCCGAACTAAAGGTGTCCGGGGAGATGAAACCCTCTCTCCCCCTACACTAAACGTTTACAGTTGGTTTAGCAGAACTTGAAATAGAAAAAGTGATACTTTGCTCTTCACAGAGAAAGATTAATAATGTTATCCATCTAGTATGGTTGCCCACAGAAGGGTTAACCGCATAACTTACCATCTCCTCTCATCGTCATGATACTTGTTTATAGAACACGGTGTCCTAAGGATAAATCCTCAGAAAAATGCATTAAGTTTGCACAAAAATTCTGTGACGGAAGTTCTCTCTGTTTCCATCTGCACACGAATGGAATCATTAGAGGGCTCATCTCTTTCTTCGCCTGGATCACACAATGGACGAGATTATTAACGAAACAATGAAACGAATTTCACGAGCGAATGTAGGTTGCCTGGGTAGATTTACTAGATAACCATACGAGTTTTCATTCAGGATTCTGTACACGAGGGGATTAAGTAACTCTTGTCTGTAATCGAACGAGGAATACCTATGTGCATTATCGTGTAACATTTCTTTGAAACTCTTCACGATTTCTATAATAGTTTAGAAAGAAACAAGAATCGTTTTACTTTTTTACAAGTGCATTCGTGTTTCAAATGAAATTGCATATTTCTGAGAAATTATATCGGTATCGACGGTTCGTGAGATATCTTCATAACTTTGTTTCGTATAAAAAAATTTGAAACATCTCACGTATCGTTGATAGCAGTAGATTAACTACTTTTTATCTGCATCATGCTGTACAGTGAACGTTACACTTTAACAATTCAGGTGAAAGAAACGGAAAAGGATAGATCCGATCTAAATCGCGAAGCAGCAAGCGTGGTTCGCATCTCACCAGGTAAAGCGTGAAAGATTTTTAATTGCATCCCGAGCGAGCAAAGGAATCATTCAGGTCCGTCCTTCGGTTCGCTTGGAAAGGCATACTCGCGCGTGCACCGCTTGCACCATCTTGCCGCAACGTTCTCCCCCGACAGATACGCGTCTCTCGCGGACGAGCCGCTAATTAAATGACGATTACGTTTCTCTGATATGTATAATCCTTCTTTTTCTTTTTTTTTTTTCATTCGCGCAACAAGCAACGACTTTCTATTTCGTCTACCACCGATCCCACGCGAGAGACTGTTCTCGTTTGAATCCCGTTCACACGTGCCTCAGGAGAATCCAAATCATTTCATTTTTTATTTAATCCTGAAATAAAATCTTTTCTTTTATTAGTCCTTGGACGACAAAGACGAGTTTTCGTAAAGACGACCTATTTTAAAAATTTTTATCAATGTTTTCCTGCGAATTTTACTATTGTTTTTATTGGAAAGAACAAAGGCATTAGAAATTAACAAGGATCCCTGAAGGTCTCTTAAAGAACGCTATCTGGCGAGATAACCTGGTTAACGGTACCATAAATACGCGAGTGAAGGTATTCTCTTCTTTATATTCTCAACACATAGCTCCCTTTGATGTCTTTGTTACGACTACTTTACAATGCTGTACCCTGATCATCTGCATAACCTGTTTACCCATGCTGGGAAAAATAGTGATTGAATTTATCACCCGAAAGGAATTAGGATACTCGAATAATATCCAACTATGACAAATATTCATTAATAGAGATTTTAATAAATTGCTTAATCTGTCAGTTGGAATATTACAAAACAAAGATATGCTTAAACGAAGGATATTTAATAGGAGAAAACAAGAACAATTGTTTAACCACGGTAATTAATTCAGCTGGTGACGTTTACCGCTCATTGTTCCTCGTCCAAAGAGCACGACTTTCACTCAATGACCATTGGACATTGGCGCAGCCCGAGGGACGATAATTAAGTTATCGGTATCGCTGATCTATTTGTCGGGACCGTTCAATTTTCACGTAACTTTCCCTTTGATCGACTTTCCTACGCTCTTTCGGATCACGCGAGAACACAATGGGAAGAAATGTTTTCTGAACGTTGAATAGGTGCTGAGGATCGCGTGATTAACAAGGGACATTACCCAATCGACACACGCCGATTTTGATGCCCTTTGAGTATGATATAGAACTCAAAAAAATATTTGACACGTATTTTTTTTTTATTGGCAATCGTCCATGACAAAAATAGATTATTTTTCAATATATTTTTTAAACAAATAAATTTATCAAAAAGGTGGCTACATAGAAAAATTTGCTGTTCAAAAACACACAAATTCCATTTGGAATTTTTCCCTACACCTAATAGTTCCTGAGATATTCAAGAAAATATGTTTTGCAACCCCAACTTTGAGGGCTATTTTCACCCCTTCAGCATGGACGATTGCCGATAAAAAAAAATACGTGTCAAATATTTCGGCGTGTGTCGATTGGGTAATGTCCCTTGTCAGTGACTATAGTTTCCTTAGAAATAATATTTTGAGAATTTTTCGAGGTCTTTGAGAATCGAAGACCGTGACTTTGCAAAATTTCACACTTTCAGAATTGTTTTCTCCTATATCGTTATATTTACCGGGGAAAACTGACTTGATCGCGAACCGTACACCGGGTATACGATATTACTCAAGCCTCGTGCACGCGAGCACACCTATTACATTCTGCTCGCGTAGAACACGACGATCGTCGTAGAAGCGAGGGCAGAGAACTCTTCTAGGCTTCGAGTCTGCAGCTCGTCTTGTCTTTAAATCGATCATGGTTACTTCGTTGCCTAGAGACGTTCCGCTTCGTTTCGCTTCTCCTAACGCGCCGTGTTTTCCACGAATAGAAAATAGCTACGTCTATCATTTACATATTATAAATGATCTAATTTAATATAAAAACGTACGAAACTATACGAGAGTGTCAAAAATTCCGCGTGTCTCTTCAATTTTTTATTATAAGAAAAATATATCAAGAATAACCTGGTGAGTGTTAAAAATTCACATCGACCCACGTAATTCTACATTATTCCTTTAATTACACGTTGTTGATAATGAAAAAACTCGCTGAGACCGTAAAATCAAGTTTCTAACGGGACGGTAGGTAGCTGTGACTCGGAGATTTCAACGCCCGCATGCGAACGATCTTTTATATATAGATTACTTAGCGATTTCTATTCGAAAGCATTGGTCGCAATATTGGAAAGTGTAGAAATTTCGTAGAAAGAAAAAGTAAAACCTATCGCGAATCCTTGAAATAACAAATCTCGACAGACGTTACGTTTATTTATTTATTATGTTTTTAATAAATTACATTCTCCGTTTTTGAAATACTCTGAATCAGTTGAAATATAACGCGATTTGAAGAAACTTCGATGCTCGCACAGGAACGATCCATAGTTCACGAGTGGATTTTTAAAGAATCCGAAGTGTTGCACTCTCGAACGATGGAGAATCGATAAACTGGTTGCATCATAAACACTTGCGGTCGATACTATTATTCAACCTCTGGATTTATTCGTCGTGTTAACTGGAAAGGTGGAGTTGCAACAAAGTGAAAGCATAATATCAGATCACCTAGATATGGCTGATAGATTTTATCCATTTAATTAGCTAATATTTTGGAAATAATTCACTGAACTGTATTGCAAGATTATATAAATTTGACAGATTGTCAAATGAAACGAGAGATTTCCTACTGGTCTACAAAGCAACAGATTCGAAGGAAGATAAAAGATATGGAACAGAGTTGCAGAGCAATGATTCGATTTGCCTTTCGCATTCCAGTATCGCGAGGCTCGTTCTTCCTGCGATGGGAACCGTTAGTTTCATGGGACCAATGCTTATGCCAGTATCTTCGATACGAAAACAGAAGGATAGAAAACAGAGACAATGGACGGCGATCGATCGCAGAGATACTGCTATAGAAAGTCGGGCAAAATTGTACTTATTACCTGACTTTATAGATCTGTTAATCGAAGATTTCCAAATGAAAAAATCAACTTCACGATTGCTGAAGGATCTTATGAAACTCTAAGACAATGGTTTGTCTTCAACCTACAGTATCATATTTGAAGGTAGGAAACGAATTCCTCATCGAGGCGTAGGCTCTTAAAATGCCACCATTCCAGCCCTTTACTTTTCATCTTTCAACTGGAAAACTAAAATGCGCTATTTTTTCTCGCATTCCGTCGAGACTGGTTTTCGTGCGTTTCGAAAGAAGTCATTTGCCTCGCTCGATCGAGCAATAATCAAGGTATCGCGTTGTAGAAGGATGGAATTTTAAAACGTTCCAATATTAGAAGAGAATATTTATAAAACTATCATGGATCACTGAATATTAGATTCCTCGTGTTACAAAAATGAACATCGTAATCGGGAACGAAGCTATTAGAGATCAATCATGGAAGAAAGAAGACGAGATTCCGATCGTTTAGTTACATTGCAAACCGTTATTTACCTCATCCAAGCAGAATGTGAGGCGAGCACGCGATAGGGAATCAATCGCTTTCAATCGGGAGGTAAAAGCCAGGGAGAACTATCGTGCAGAACGTAAAAGTCGCTTGGAAAAGTCTGACGAGTTAACCAGTGAAATGTAACTCACCAAGTAAAAGAGCGCGTACGTTTGCGAAAGAAGTAGCGCGTGCAGAAATCCACCGGCTTCTTCCTGAACACTTTTGCCATTTTGTCATTGACAACTAAATTTTCTGTAATAAATTATTCGCGTACTCGTGCGCAATTCTGATCGAAGTAAAGAGGATATAAAAAGATTTTACAATTTTCACGGTGGAATTTCAATATTGAGAGAATAAATGATTGATATTATATAGGTGGTCTGGAAAGCGATTCTTAACGAGTCATCGGTCGTTGAGAAAGAAAAGAAAAGAGAAAAAAGAAAAACTTAAAGTCACCGTAGCGAAACGTGATGTATGGAACGAAATAATGATCATGCGGCGAGTAGCAAGTAGGATAGAATACCGTATGGTCAAAGGCATGCTCAGTGACCGACTATTTGAACCTACCTCTTTCTCCTCGTCTCTTTGCCTCCGGGCTACTCCGTTCAGTTTCTGTTTCTCTTTTTTCTTTCTCCACCTTTCATTTTGCTCTCGTGCCTTTCGTCTTGAAAGAAACTGTTCGGGGAACAATTAATTATTGTAGAATGTTCTAGAATGATGATCTAAAAATGAAGATATTAAAACGTTGGGATGGTGGATGGTCTCACCTGAGATAGAGGAATGCTGGGATATTAGGGCGCTGGTATATTGGGACGTTGGAATATTTGGGCGCTGAAATTTTGGACGCTGGGATACTGGGCGCTGGGATATTAAGATGCTAAAGTTTTGGGCCCTGGGATGCCAGAGCGCTGAAATTTTGGGCGCTGGAATGTTGGACGCTGAGATACTAGGGCGCTGAAATTTTGGACGCTGGGATATTAGGGCGCTGGTATATTAGGGCGCTGGTATATTGAGACATTGGAATATTTGCGCGCTGAAATTTTGGACATGAGATACTAAGGCGCTGAAATTTTGGACGCTGGGATACTGAACGCTGGAATATTCGGACGCTGGGATATTGGGCGCTGGGATATTAGAACGCTAAAGTTTTGGATCCTGGGATGCCAGAGCGCTGAAATTTTGGGTGCTGGAATGTTAGACGCTGAGATACTAGGGCGCTGAAATTTTTAACGCTGAATTATTGGACATTGAGATACTAGGGCGCTGAAATTTTGGAAGCTGGGATACTGGGCGCAGAAATATTTGGGCGCTGGGATATTAAGATGCTAAAGTTTTGGGCCCTGGGATGCCAGAGCGCTGAAATTTTGGGCGCTGGAATGTTGGACATTGAGATACTAGGGCGCTGAAATTTTGGACGCGGGGGTCCTGGACGCTGGGATATTAGGACGCTAAAGTTTAGGGCCCTAGGATGCGAGAGCGCTGAAATTTTGAGCGTTGGAATACTGGGCGCTAAAATACATAAAAGTTGAGATATTTGACGCTAGAATATTTAAACCCTGCGATATTAAAACGTTAGAATACTAGAATGCTGAGATATCCGAGCGCTGCGACAGAAATCCACCAAAGTACCATTTCTTTGAAGCACCTTATATATACCTTACTCCCAGTGTGCTCGTTTACCTGTCAGTCGGTCGACTTCAATCCCGAAGTACCTCTTAAATCTCCTTTTTCTGAAAGTTAACTTCACAAGGAAGCATTCCGCGCTTCCTGAAAAGGACAAAAGGTGATCTGTTCACGGTAAAGGGATTACCTCGAAAGAAAATTTGCTCGCCGACCTCGAAGTGCTAAATTATCATCCGTTTAGACACAGCCAACTTATATGTATACCCAGTAAAACGTTTCTCTCCCGTTCCTGTGTTTACATCATCGTCTACCTGGAACTACTACGGTTCAAGGTCTTGTTGAGCGAGGATAGAGGCTGTGCTTGAAGGGTTTTGCTAGCTTACGATTGGATATTCCAAGAAAATAGACGAGAACCTTGCGTCTATTCTTATCAATATTTTTAACTCTTTTTATCAAACAAGAAAAAATTCCAAGAAAGATAATAAAAATTGTATAATACCAAGGCTTCTCGTGTTAATTTTCTCGTGAAAATTAATTAGTAAGAAAAGTGTTAGAAAATGATTGATGATTAATTACTTCATCCTCAAAATTGCGCAATCGTGGTAAGCAACAATGAGGTAGGTTCACACAAGAAAATACGCTGTCCACGGTGGGTTCATGGACGACGCGGGACTTCCGGTGACGAGCAAGCCGAGTGAAGATCCTTTTAATGCACGATGAGTAATTCCGCGTTCCACGGCCGGCTTTCTTGGACATAATCACTTTGTGTCCGAAAGCAACCTGTTCCTCGCAAACGGAAACGGATCTTGTCACTGATAACCCTACAAACAGCTGTTTCCGGTCCTAGTAAACCGTAGACTTTTCCTAAATCCTCCATTCAAAGTATATCTAACATTTATAAAACACCTAGTAATCTAATATTACTCTAAAAACAAAAAAAAATATTAAAGAAAAACATCATTCTAAAGTCCTTGCAATTTAATGAAATGAATTGCTATGAAAAACAACGTGAAACGTGTTCATAATGAGAAATAGAAGCGGCTCAATGATGTAAGCAGCATCGAAATACCGTTCGCTGCAATGAATCGCAATTACCAAACATTACCGGCAAACATATACCGTAACTTTAGAACCATAATTCTGACCAACCGGTACGGAATCGTGTTGTGCACGCGATCGTCTGTAAAATATCGGTATCGTTCCACTGGTCGTCCTTCGATCCGATGGATCCTTTTCACCCTTCTCTCTGAATCACGATATCAGATATTAATTGCTAAATGCATCGATCACTGCTGACCGCCATGATACACCTCATTAATTTCTAATTACAAAATAAATAAATTTGTGTAAAGTAATAAATATGTTAGGTTAGGGTACACAAATGTACGGTCGAACACTGCTGACCGCCATGATGCACCGCATTAATTTCTAATTACAAAATAAATAAATTTATGTAAAGTAATAAATATGTTAGGTTAGGGTACACGAATGTACAGTCGAACACTGCTGACCGCCATGATACACTGCATTAATTTCTAATTAAAAAATAAATAAATTTATGTAAAGTAATAAATATGTTAGGTTAGGGTACACGAATGTACAGTCGAACACTGCTGACCGCCATGATACACTGCATTAATTTCTAATTAAAAAATAAATAAATTTATGTAAAGTAATAAATATGTTAGGTTAGGGTACACGAATGTACAGTCGAACACTGCTGACCGCCATGATACATCGCATTAATTTCTAATTAAAAAATAAATTAATTTATGTAAAGTAATAAATATGTTAGGTTAGGGTACACGAATGTACGGTCGAACACTACTGACCGCCATGATACATCGCATTAATTTCTAATTACAAAATAAATAAATTTATGTAAAGTAATAAATATGTTAGGTTAGGGTACACGAATGTACGGTCGAACACTACTGACCGCCATGATACATCGCATTAATTTCTAATTACAAAATAAATAAATTTATGTAAAGTAATAAATATGTTAGGTTAGGGTACACGAATTTACGGTCTTGGAATACGTCGAGATAGGGAGCCGGATTTCTTTTCGGGCCACGTCGATATGTATGCACATGGCAAGCAGAAAAGGAGACCATCACCTACTTACACGTTAAATCGTTACGTACTGTATCTTGGAACGAGCGACCCACCGCATCAGGTGGATCCTGATGACGAACATCGGCCTCGTGTGAACCGGTCGCACCGTTACGCTTCCCCATTCATGCGATGACGATTAAAAGTCATGGTCACCTCGACTTTCGATAGGGGTCGGCCAATCCGGTTACCTTCCCGTTGGGGCACCGGTAAAAAACCTCGGGAAAAATGCTCCGCGAAGGGCGATTTTATTTAGAATTCAAGGTTCCTTTTAAATGAAAATAAGAAACGCAATAAGAAATTAAGAAAAATGCAATTTATCGTTTTGCTATGCTATAAGAGTCAAATGATTTTTATGGAAATGAAAAGTTACCTTGAATTTACAGGTACCATCGTTGACGAGGTGCCAGGTGTTCAACCCCTCCTCGGTGAAGCGAAGAATGAGACCAACGAACGGAAGTCCGAGTACCCGACTAAGGATCAAGACTCGAAGACTACGGTAGAGCCAAAGAAGAAACCGGTGGACTTTAAGATCAAAACCGATCAGAAGTACCAGAAAATCATCAAGGACGATGATTCGAAGCGTGGAGAAGCGAGTGACCCGACAGCGACGACCTCGATGTCGTCAAAAGCAGAAGAAACCACCGTGAGGTCGATGGACGCGGCTGCGGTCACGGTTCCCTTTCTATTTCATGGAGAGCCTATCGTTACTCCGTCGAACGAAACGATTCTAAGGGAACTGTCGATGATGACTAGCTCTCCGTCGACGTTGGGTGCTACTAGTAGCGCGAAAGAAGCTCGTATGATGGAAGAAACTACACAGTTTAGGGGTAGAGCGTTAAATATCTCGGCGCCGGAGCCAACCAACTCTCTGCACTCGAATATTACTGACCTGAGTGACGTTAGCATGGACGATGATGATAAAGAAGTCGAAGGTAATTAATTTATTAAAGGATGAATCGTCTGCGACCTTTTATGCAACTGTACAGTCACCTGCAACGATGGCCATGCAATTGTACAGCCCCTTGCAATGATGCCTCCTTTTGCCAAGGGGAACTTGTAGAGAAGAGGCTTCCTACTACTTTTCTGTCTTTGTCAAGTAATTAACACCTGAAAATTATATTCCCACAGGTGGCGAATATGTAGCATCTCATAACGAAAGCGCCGTAAACATCTCCTCGACCTTGCTCCCCATGGCGACAGTGTGCATGGAAGGAAACCATACCTATTCCATTGGTGAGAAGATCCTGAGAGGCTGCGATGAGAAATGTATATGTGGCGAGGGTGGTATAATAATGGATTGCAAGCCACTTTGCTCCTCGCCATACGTCAGGGCCAACAGAGGAATCGAGGACCCATTGTGCCAGGAGAAATTGGTCACCGAAGAACCATGCTGCGCGATTTTAGTCTGTGCTGCTGATTCAGGTGAGCCTTCAGCATGATTATATATTAAAATGAATGTTGTGATCATATAATTTGGAACAATTTAGCACCTGAACCAGAGGAGACCTGCGTTTTTGGGAACAAGACAGTGATGAGAGGTCAACGAGTAGAGGATGGCTGTTCCAGAGTGTGCATCTGTGAAGCTGGAGGTAACCTTAAGTGTCAAGCAAGATGTCCACCAAATGACACGACCTCTGCAACCAATCAGCACGACCGTTGCGTTGTTCTCACTGATCCAAGGTACTAAAATCCTCCTTACCATCAGGATCATCATCAACACCGTGATTAATTTAAAGTTCCCATTGTCTTTCTTCTCCAGGGACTCCTGTTGCACGATCACCCTCTGCGACGTCACTCTAGGTGACCATGAGATCAGACCAGAAGTTTCCAGCGCCCTGACCGTGAATCTCACTGATGTCAAGGTCCTAAACTCCACAGCAATCAAATTAAAATTATCCGCAAAGAATCCTCAAGATGTCACCGTCGAAATATCTGACAATAATCACGTGTGGAGGCAGCAGAAACCCGACAAAGGTGAGGGCCATTTTCAAGATAACTTGAATTTAACCATCCAGCTTACTCAAAGACAAACGTTCTCAACCCAGAGGGTATCTTGTCGAATCTGGAACCCGCCCATTCGTACTACGTGCGGGTGATCGAGGGAAGTCGAACTGGCCCGGCTCTGCAGGTCTTCCTTCCCGCGGAAGTGATCAAGACGAACATCTCTGACAAGATGACGGACAAGAGTTCCTGCAGTCACATGGGGAAAACGTACAAGGTGGGAGCTGAATGGTACGACGAATGCATTTCATTCTGCACCTGCGTAGAGGGAGGGAAAACAGAATGCCTGACCATCGAGTGTCCCACGGATTTTGGATTGGACGTATTGGATCCCCACTGCTTGGACTGGGAGACTGTTCCTCCGAATTTCGTTCCTAAACCTCCGCACTGCTGTCCTCAGGTATATCTAAAATGTAAACGTAACTGATTCGATACCAGTTGCGCATACTTAACGATACTTAAATTAACGTGGGTGGGTAATGAGAGATCAAGGACTCTTACATCAGTTCATCATCACTGGAACAACGTTTACAGGAAGTGCGGTGTAGAAATAATGGATCCTGCAATTACGAGGGCAACATGTACGATAACTGGAGCGAGTTACCAACGAACGTGACCGGATGCGAGAAGCGTTGTTACTGCGAGATGGGGAACGTGTCTTGTCAGGCTGCGTGTCCACCGGTCCCAGCTTTGCCACCTGCGACTCTGCCTTGTCCCTCGTATCAGGCTGCCTTAATGCATCTACCTAACGACGAGTGTTGTCTCGAGTGGAGTTGCAGTCATTCCGGTCAGCTCCCAGGTAAATCCTCGCTCCGTTGACAAAGAACATAGAAAAGGAGTCTACTTACATATCACTGGCTAACGCGAGGAAGAACAGGCGTACAGGGTGTTTGAAATGAAAGAGAAACTGATTGTTGTAGAATGACTGAACGTTTTGATGACTTTTGCATGGACCACCCTGTACGTCTATTATCAGGATTTTTGAAAAGTAGCATTTCTGATATCGTTATCGTGGTTTCCCTGGTGGCGGTGACACTACCGTTGACGTCCCTGTAGTATCTATCTTTTGACGGACCGCGAAGAGAATCCGTTAGAGTGGTAATGGGTAGAGGGTTAGGCTTTCTGTCGCGCGGACCTGACTGGAATTTTCCAGTGTAAATGTGAAATGTACATACGTTCAATGATACCCTGAAATTTAGCACATTTCATTATCGCACCATTATCATCAATTTCGATCATGTCATCCGAGACGTTCGTCATTAGTCCAGCTGTATCTGTTACTAAAACCGTGCATCCACCTTGTCCCAGATTCTTTTTATTTGAAGAAACGATCAAAGAACACGAACACGCCAGAATGAGATCCTTTGTACATCTGTAGAACTCTTACATCTAACCATAAGACACTGTACACTGATCCGAACAGGAAGAGGAAAAAGCTGTAAATGCATGCTCTGTACGGCTGCGCTTGTACATACATACTTGGACCCTGTATCGCTGTAAATATGCATGAAGAATAACGGACAGCTCGTCGACACGATTCGATTCGCGACAGCTGGTTTCGACGACCACGTCTGTGACAATGGACTTTGCTTATTGCAGGAACGAACGCGACGCCCGCGTTCCCCGGCCCCTTAGCCACAGAAACGTTCAATCGAGACCCGGTTGACGATAGAAAAAGACCGACTAACAACTCGGGATCGACCGGACCCAGCCAGCAACCGGCACGTGGGACTTCGAAAGACGTTGTTAACGCGAACACAGACACCACCACCACCCACGGACTCTTCCATTACCCCATGGACCCTGGACACCCCACGGTACCGTACAACGGACCGTACAGTCCCGACTACAAACCCACGCATCCCACCGTGGAGGATGTCTTCCATTTGTCCCCTCACACGGAAAAGCCTCCGATCGTTCCTAAAGAAAAGACCGAAAAGTCTAAGTCAAAAGCGGACGCCAAGAAACCAGTCGAACCTATCGCGAAACCGCACAAAGACGACTACTTCCCTGGACCTTTGGCACCTGATAAATTCCCCGACAAGACTATCATCCCTGTGAACTCGAACGAGAACCAACCCTACATACCAGGTCCCTTGAATCCCAACAAACTGCCACCTACCCAGAAAGTCAGTCACCCAACCGCAGATCATCCGCAGTTCGTTCCCCTGAGTCCACATCACGATGGACCACCGTCAGGATTCGCGAGCGTTCCTCAAAACGGTTTTAACGTCCAGCTGGACAACTCCGCGACCGGTCCCGCCTACGTCCCTCCGATGCTAGGCTCGGACAGCGTCGACCCCAACGTGATTGTCCCCGTGAATCCTAAAAAGAAAGCTCCCCCTGGCGACTCGTTCGACGTGGACAAAGGTAAACACTCGGGATTGAACGTTAGACCGAAGCAAGGCCAACGAAATCCTGATCAGGAGATCCTTCCCGAAGAGCTCTATCATCTGATCAATCTTCAACATCCAGGATTGGTACAACTGGAGCATAATCCGCCCGAAGGCCATCCAGGCTTGTACGATATCCATCAACAGATATCCGGTCAGAAACACTCGCCCAACAATCAGATACAGCCAGGGTACTTTGGACCGTCCGCTACCGGACCGAAGAAGCCTTTGAAGCCTCCTCACGTTTACACGCAAAAGAACGAAAACGGCCAGACGACGTATCACATTCACACGCCAGACATACCGAACACGCCACAGCAGATCGAGGAACTGTTAGCACACATCGGCCAACACGATCCTAATCCTGGACCGTTCCAACATTATCCCGGCCAACCGGCCATACCTCATAACGTGCCACCGGCTGGTTCCACCGCCACTCTGCCTCTTCACATTGACGCTCACATACCGCATTCAGGACTCACGCACTTGAACCATCCGTTCGCAGCACAAACGCCCAACCAGTCAGGTTCGTCCCTGTTCGGTAAAATCAACTTTTTTACCTATTGCCGGAGATCATTAAACAAGAGTATCGAATGTCTATCGTTAGAGAATCTTCCAGGATCTCGAGTGTTTCAATAGAGATTCCTGGAAGACGAAGACTTCCCTTTGACATTACTGTTTTAGACTATCTCGTAGGGCATGATGAATGTATGATAGTAACATGGAACTGTCTTGGTGAACTTTAGGCATGGAGCATAACGTGCCATCAGGCTTCCCCTTGCCTGCTACCATACCTGGATTCCCCGCTGCCTCTTCTTCGGACGAGGTCACCGTGCAGATTCTTGAAGCCCTTGACGAGCACACTGTTCGACTCGTCTTCACTGTGCCACAGGTTCTCGTTGGACTTCACGGTCGTGTTGAACTGCGATACACCAATGATAAAACGTACTTTACATCATGATCCAAAGATAATTATAGAATTGATTTTTTGCTCAAGAACGATTTCGTGCTTTACACGTTAGCCATCATTTAGTTGATCAGATTTTGAGCAAAGAATAATTCTACATGAAAATAATAAGTAACTAATAATCTCTTCCCTTTGCCACCCAGGAACTTCGACGTGTCCACCTGGAAATCCCAAGTCTTCGCTCCTCCGAATGACCTGATCGCAACCCCACAGCTGGAGTTCGAATTAGGCGACCTGAAACCATCGACAGAATACAAAGTGAAGATCACTGTGAAGCTGAAAGACCTGGCCAACAGTCCTACCAGCAAGATCTATAGCGTAAGGACTCTGGAGAAGAGAGCCGAGGCAACTACCTTACCACCTCAGATACCCGTCGACGCTGAGCTCCAGGCTACCGAGGTCAATTCCACCTGGATCAACGTGATGTGGAGGAAGTTCACCGAATACGAGTTGCAGTTCATCGACGGCGTTCAGCTGAGATACAAGGAACAGGAGAACAAGATGTACGCTGGTACACCATTGATCCACAGAGCTGTTCGCAATTACGTGATCGAAAATCTGAAACCGTCGACCACTTACGAGGTTGGCATCTACTTCGTACCGTTCCCAGGCCAGTTGACGGAGTTGGTCAGTGAAAAAACGGTAAGCTTCTCCATAACAACTATGGAAACCTGTTTTTCGAGTTGTCTCATCGTCGAGTCTCTTCCTTTACAGATTCACGTGACCACTTCGATGGAACCAGACCCATACTCGTTCGACGTCAAGGTGGAAATTAAAACTATCAAATCGACGGACGTGGAGGTGACGTGGAGCGGTGTACCTTATCCGGAAGACAAGTACGTGAACATCTACAGGGCAATCTATCAGAGCGACAGTGGCAAAGAGGACACGAGTACCTTTAAAATTGCCAAAAGAGATTCTCATCCAAAGACCATCATCAGTGATCTGAAACCAGGCACCAGGTACCGTCTTTGGCTGGAGGTTTACTTGACCAATGGGAGGATCAAGAAGAGCAATGTCCAGGACTTTGTCACCAAGCCTGGTGTCCTTCTACCTGCAACAGTTTCCCAACAAGGTGCGAGAATTAATCAAGATAACTTGTATAAAAACTTAGAATTAAGCTTCTGTGACCTTCGAAGACCTGTTTCTAGCACATACCTTAATAATAGTTCCACTTGCAGCAGGAAAACTTGCATCCCTACCCCTCCACGAAAGTGATTATTATGGTCCCTTGGTGGTAGTGGCTATCGTCGCATCTCTAGCCATCCTGTCGACCTTAATTCTCTTGATGATGCTGATGAAGAGGCGAACTAGCAGTAAGGCTGACATTTCCTCCCGTAAAACCACGTCGGCGTACGACAATCCTTCCTACAAGGTAGAATTACAACAAGAGACTATGGGTAATTTATTCTCATTGTTTTAATGCGATTAACCGATTAATGTCGTACGTGTTAATTTTAAATATTCATTTGTATAATGTTCTAAGATTTTTAATACCTTTTCAGACCTGTGAGGATCCTGTGAACGGTGTATCCAATGGGAGGAACAAGAACTCTGAT
Source organism: Osmia bicornis bicornis (assembly GCF_907164935.1). Classification (NCBI taxonomy): domain Eukaryota; kingdom Metazoa; phylum Arthropoda; class Insecta; order Hymenoptera; family Megachilidae; genus Osmia; species Osmia bicornis. The sequence continues at coordinate 7,315,533 of NC_060230.1, forward strand.
CACGAGATGGCCACAATAAACGTCAAAGAAACCGCCTGAGGTTCCATAATTTATTGAATTCTATTTATTTGTACGTTCGTTCAGTCCTTTCGTGTTTCTCGATCGATCATCCAGAGGACTTGGTACCCGAATGACGAATGCCAGAAAGTGCCTGCGATTATAAAAAGAAACGATATGCAATAGGAATTTTGAATCACGCAATTCGTTGAACTTACGATTTCGATCAATGATAATGTAATTAAAACTTGTACATAGCGTTATCGTGCGACGTTAAAGATCGCGTTTAGGTGATAAGGTAACCGGTTAAGAGGAGCGCAGTTCACGGAATAAATATCGTTCTATTTAGATAACAGCGAAAGAAAAGACGTAATGTTTCCCTATACGTGCATTACCGACTCATACACATTTATTTTTATGTACTTAATGTGTATTTAAGTCGTAAACAAGCAATCTCACTGGATCACAATGATCCAGCCTACATTTTGTACAGTCTGCATTTACAGTGTTAGAAATTTATACGATAAATAATAAGGTATATTACATTATTTGAATGCGAATCGAATAAAACTGTTTATAAACTGTGAAATGAAGTTTATTCTTAGCGCACCTAGCATATATAATGTCAGAAACTTATTCTAAGCTCGCCTTATGAGAAAACAACTTCAAACTTAGCTAATCATCTAGAAGATACAAAAGATACAATTGTTCTCATAACAGAGCGATAAGACGCAACATTTTCCTGATAACGACGAGTATTATTAAAGTATTGCTAGTCAAGATTGGGTTGAAGCATGCAAAAATATCAAGGTTTAAAAATATTTCTTCAATTCGGATTCCATTTGCAGGGGATCGGTCGTCGGCGCGTATCTAGATACAACTTTTCCTTCTTTGTTTATGATAAATTTAGTGAAGTTCCATTTGATGTTGTCCGTCATAAATCCACTGGCCTGTGTCTTCAGCCATTTCCATAAGGGATGAGCATTATCTCCATTAACATCAATCTTTTCAAAAACATCAAAAGTAACATTGTATTTCTGAATAAAATCTAAGATCTGCTCTGAGCTTCCTGGTTCTTGGCTACCAAACTGATTTGATGGGAAGGCAAGGATCTTCAAGCCTTCCTTCTCGCTGTACTTTTCATACAACTGTACCAGCTCTTTGTAATTTGTGTCTGTTAAGCCGCATTGGCTGGCTACATTAACAATTATGCAAACATGACCACGAAATTTGTCTAACGACACATCGTTGCCATGAATATCTCGAGCATGGAAATCATAAATTGTAGAGGCTTTGCTCCAGTCTTTGTCCTGATCCAAGGGTGCTGAAGTTGTAGCTGGACACTGTTCCTGATTGTTATCTTCACACTTTTCTGCCATAGCACTACAAAAAAGTAGTACTGCCAAAACTCCTAATTCTACAAAAAAAAAATAGTTATATTTAATAGAGAACATTTAAACATCTAAGTAGATGTGACAACTATTCAAAAAAATAGCCGGTAAACGACGACCTTGAACTTATTTACATCTTAATTATCGATAAACAAGTCAAATGTCAGACGTTGTGAAGTTAAGAATAAGAATGAAATTTTTAAACAAATTTTAAGGAACTACTTACTCAACATTCTGCTTGGTAAATATTATCACACTAGTAGAGTTTATCAGAATCAAAGTTTAGCGAATTTCCTGTAAAATCAATTAATCACGATCATACATTATTGTCAATGAATGTTAATTACAATATTTGGGAACAAACAGAAATTAAGTGTATACATACTTGATATCCCTTGGTAAACACGTCCAAACACTGCGACTTGCCCAATGCAAATGCGTCGATCTTTCCTTTGTCCGCAGTCCGCAGTTTTTAAGATTCGCGAAACACACTGACCTCTGTCCAGTGTCCTTGAAACTGCGTCATCATGGGTTCTTGAATGCTCGCAAAATAAAACAACAAAATTTTACCTTGAATTCTAACATGTTTTTGCTATAGTGTTTACTACAATAAAAGAAACATATCATCATAATCTATACATGTAATTCTATCCGGTTATTTATTTATTTAAACTTAAGTAGTTGCGATCGTACTAGTACGATCTGAAATACCGACGTTTAAAAAAGTATAATTTATTATAAACACATAATTCTTATAATAACAAGAAAGGATATTACGGTATTGTAAAGTAATTAATTTAATAAACTAGAAATACTTTACTAGCAGCATTTGTATCCATTTTTTAATTTTATATCGATGCGCGCTTTGAGAACAATCGCCATCTGACGGTGATGAAATTGGCGGCAGTGAAACAAACGTGTGTGTATATAACAACATAACCTCGAAAACACAAAAAAATTATAACCTACAAAATTGTTATGGATTACATTTAGAATGGAATAAAACTTTGCAACATGTACAATAAATAATATAAGAAAACCAAATAATAGTATTGTATAAAAGAACGTTATTTCAAAGGGACTACTGTGTAAATTTTACTGTATTTCTGTATTGACATTGAACCGCATTAAAGTATCATACCCAAATAATTTGTTTAAACTGTTATTTATATTAGACAAAAATGGTAAGTACATAAAAAATGCTGTTACATATGGTATAAGAGTAATATTTGTTCATAGTGTCTAATTATCGTTTTTTGATTCAGGCGCGAAATGCAGAAAAGGCTATGTAAGTGTTCAAAAACATGTTTCTTAAACATTTTCTTTATGATGGATAATGTTTAAATCAATATCAACCTTTTAACAGGACCACGCTCGCTCGATGGAGAGCAGCACAAAGCAACGAAGGAGCTAGAAAAGAACAAGAAAGAAGACCATACTTAGCTTCTGAATGCAGAGACTTACGGAAGGCAGAGAAGTGGAGGATGCAGATAATCAGAGAAATCGCTAAGAAAGTTGCACAGATACAAAATGCCGGTCTTGGAGAGTTTCGTATCCGAGACTTGAACGATGAAATTAATAAATTATTAAGAGAAAAACGGCATTGGGAGGCTCAAATAAAGGAATTGGGTGGTCCTGATTACTCCAGAGTTGGACCGCGTATGTTAGACCATGAAGGTCGTGAGGTAAAAATATGCATGTTGTTGCATTAGAGTTCTTTCCATCAGAAATATAAAGCTAATCGTTGTAACAAATGTTCAGGTACCTGGAAATCGTGGTTACAAGTATTTTGGAGCAGCAAAGGAGTTACCAGGAGTCAGAGAATTATTCGAACAAGAACCACCGCCTCCTCCACGTAAAACACGTGCGGAGTTGATGAAAGACATCGACGCTGATTACTATGGTTACAGAGATGACGACGATGGAATTTTACTACCTTTAGAACAGAAAGCCGAACAAGAAGCAAGACAAAAAGCAGTAGAGGAATGGCTAGCGGAGAACGAAAAGAAATCAGAGGAGGAAGACGAAGAAATCGAAACAACCGCTCAGAAAGCGATACCCTCTCAGCAAGATATTCAGGAAGCGTTACTCGTAAGAAAAAAGCAAGAACTATTAGAGAAATATGTACTTTGACAGATTTTATTCCTTTTTCATTTTTCTTTTGTATGCCTTCGATAACAACTATTTGTAAGTTTATTTGTTTAATTGTATTAGAGTACACTTTTATAAAACGCGACAGATATAATAATTATTATTATTAATTTATAAGTAATAACATTGATTAATGTAATTATTTTGTGCAGTAGACGTTCAAACTTCAATTAATACTTATTCGAGAAAGAGTGCTGTAGATAAAATATAGATAAAAATCCAACGGTAGTCTGTTTATAATCCTCGCGATCCTTACTCTTCTTTTTATTTTTTCTTCTCTTTTCTCATTTTTCTTTTGCGATAATAAGCACCGAACACTCGAGAAAGCGACACAATAGAATAGAACATCAGAGAATAAGACAGTATGAATTTGTGAGAATATCTTCGCTGTGTATACAGATGTATATTCGTACTTGCCAAATGTTATATATTAAATCGCTGCATATCAAATCTAACAGATTAAACGAAAGAGAAAATTAATCATTCCATGCGTTCCTTCCACCATGATCCGATACTTGAAGCGTTTTCTCGATCCAACGATTCTTCGTTCGCGTTCCGCAAGAAAAAGCAAGTCGTATGCTTTAATATATCTTCGTACAATTACAGCTATATCGTAACAAATTGAAGACAGTCAAAGGCATTGAAATTACCCTGAAAAAAGCCCTACTCGTTAATTAATTATCGTAAATATTTCGAAAAAACTTCCCGATCCTGTTGGTAATCGCGTCCGATCGATCAATCCACGACACGAGAACACGAACGTATCTTTTTACTTGGAAAAAAAAAACGTTTTCTCGAATCCTCGACATCGTGCTGTTTATAAACAGACCGTACAATACATAATTATGTTACCAGGACTCAGAAGTCGAAAGTATCCTAATTAAAACGCTAGCTAAAATGGCGCTACGGACTTGAATTTCGCAAAAAGTAGAATTATTCGATCGACTTGTTTTCTAGCGAAGCAACTATTGGACTAACGCAACGACTCTACAATTTATCGAGTATTTATCATCGGCGACGCGTTCTATTAATCGAAAAAGCCGTTTCTCGTTGAAATTGCGTTAATTAGAGAGAGAGGTTATTATCGTAAAAAGAATGTCTGCGGTTGAACGGGAGGACGATTTCACGCGTACACGTACTCGATTTATTCGAGTCGAACAATGATCGATCGGTCGAGCCGAGTCGATCGCTTGAATTTGCCGAGCTACTCGAAATCGACGAACTACTCGAATATTAGAGCCCTCGTAAATCGAAGTTTCACAAGGGCTCGAATATTCGAGTAGTTCGATTTTTTCGAGTAGCTCGCTTTTATATCAAACAGTTCGTCGATTTCGAGTAGCTCGCAAATTCAAGCGATCGACTCGGCTCGAACAATCGAAGCGAGTTCAGCTCGGCTTGTAAATTACGAGTACTCGCACACCTCTAACACGTACCGAAAAATCAGATAACTTCTGAGCCCTTGCAATCGCTTTCACACAATACGTGTCTACAGTGATAATAGTTCGAGCATGGATTAATCGTCGTTTGAAATTACCTAAGACGCTAAAGCTTGAAAAAGTCAAGCGTTCACGATTCACAGCATCTGTTTGTCCGTTGATCAGTCGTCCAATTCCCTTCTAGTTTATAAACGCTTTCTGGTTGATTACGTCTCTCTATCTCTACCACGCGATCGAGTGTATGCATCCTAAATTTTATTATATTACTTAAATATCAACGCCTACGATCACATATGCGTTTACGGGGTGCGTATTTAGTTTTCCTTGCGAGTTTATTGTGCGTCATTTGAATTGTGAATCTATCATCGTATACGTTCCTCGTGTTCGTCGTTACAACCCCTCCCAAGATCAGCTGACTTCGTGCCACGCACGAAACATTCAATACATGAGATGATAGCTGTTTAAGCATTGTTTGCGATGATGGTAACGATGATCTAAGATAATCTTATAATCTTCGATGCAATGCTTTATCGAACCCTCTAGTTGATACAATATTGTCACACTAAGTAAGGTTTCTAAGTTCCCGCCATTTTGTGACGCAGCATTGTTTCTGTAGGTGACAAAGTTATCTCCATCAGGTCCCTATCAAGTTCTCGATATTTTGTGAAGATGATAATACAACATTCATTCTCCAAGTAGCATGTAACCATCTTCTCTAAACTCCAATATACTATCACGACGGTAGTACAATATCAATCATAGTGTCCGTTCGTCTAGTGTATTTTATAATTTCAAATAAATTATTGAATATTCGAAAGTTTTATCAGATGATTATGTTAATTACTTTAACGCTTTTATTAAATAATTAGATTTATGATATTTGCTGCGGTTAAACTTGGACTCCAGTCAGTGCTTTTTCACTAGACGAACGGACACTATGATTGATATTGTACAATATCAATCATAGGGTCCGTTCGTCTAGTGTATTTTATAATTTCAAATAAATGATTGAAATTCTAAATTATTGAATATTCGAAAGTTTTATCAGATGATTATGTTAATTACTTTAACGCTTTTATTAAATAATTAGATTTATGATATTTGCTGCGGTTAAACTTGGACTCCAGTCAGTGCTTTTTCACTAGACGAACGGACACTATGATTGATATTGTACATAAATATTGCCTCCCTACGTGGCAAGTGGTCATTCCCTCTAGGTCCCCAGTATTCGGTACAGGCAGTAATAATTGCCACCATAGCTGACAAGTGATCGTCCCCATCACTTCCACGATACTCTATAATATTTAAATAGCAAAACAGCATTGCCTCTCCAAATGGCAAACCCTGAAACTGATACCTCGATATTCGTACCCAAGCCCTTGCCACTTAGAGAGGCAATTACGGTGTCATCGATGAAAGTCGTCTTACGAAAATAACATGGTTGCGTGCAAAAGAAATACAATAAGCGAAGATTTACAGAAGAATTTCACAGCCTCGCGTTCCATTCGAAACATTCTCACTTGAGAATCATCCAAAGGGGTTAACCACTGATGGTTTCGCGTCAATCCATTCTCGAACCATGTGATCGGAACAACAAGATTCGTCGTATACCGCTCATACATACATGCATGCATACGTAGGAGCGACCGTTGCGAATCGAATATCCGTTGAAAATTTTCGCGGAGTCGAGAGGGTATGGATAAACACGTTCACTTATAGTTAGACTCGTCCAAAGGTGAACGACTTAGAGGATTCGTAACGGGTCTCTCTCTCTCGACTCGGCTTCGGTTATCCCACGACGATTCTCCGTCGACGGACACGCGGCCTAGAAAGGGTGAAAGGCACAAAGTAAAAAATAAACGATTAAGGTTGGCTCAGGCACATATCGAGTCGGAGTTGGTTTCGCGGTCCGCCTGCTAATGTGCGAATTTGACTTATGGGACCGACGAAATGTGCATGTGTATGTGTGTGTGTGTTCTATATGTACTGTATGTATTCACGTGTACAATGTGTATTTTCATTTTTTCTCTTTGTTTCTTGTTGCATATGTTGTTTAATATACATACGTAATATGTATGCTGAAAACACCCTCAACTCCGTCCGGCGTATCAAAAAGGAATGTACTTGGTACATCGATAAGAGTTTTGAACTCAGAGTTTTAGCACAGGTGCTTTTAAAAAGTTATGACAGCATCGTTTGATTCTCGCTGCTTCGAGAGACCGACATTATTGACTTCTGTATATTCGGTATCGGGCAGTACAGAACGGCGAATCCAATAGAAGCTTCCCGTTTCCTCGTCAAAATGTATTCTCATCCGTTCGCAAGCTTGCGTATTCAAGGCTGAAAAATTCCACCAGCCTGTTATATTTTCTCTATCGATCGAACCGTATTATACTCGTAAATCTTTTAAACGCGTAGAAAATGTTTCTCCGTAACAGGAACTAGTTCATGATCGGTTGCCTCAAGGTCGCAGTAACGTGTGCCAACGTTGAACCTGCGTCGGTTGTCTCGCAGCACGCATATCGTTCCAATGTTGAAGCTCCTCCGAGCCGGAACTGTTCAATCCCAAACTGAGCCAACCGATCATCTCTCTTCCCTTCCGCCCCATTCCTCCTCTTCGTCGGTTATACACCGACAGAAACAACGTTACGTCTCCAAGTTGAAACAGAGCAACCTGTGACGGAAAAGAAACATTTAACGCTTTAAATAAAACAAGATGATAAACTTAAATACCTGGAATATGAACGTTTCCTTGTAAAGAGGATTGGGCTGAGCACGTTTCAAACCAGTCTTCGAACGTCCCATCTCGTGATCGTTACTGTCCACGAGGGCGAGTTTAACGTAAGTGTCAGGCGGTTTCGTGTCGTTCCCTCCACCGCCCCTGAAGTGTGATCCTTTGATTATTTCAACCGACAAACGTCCGGTTGTGCCATTGTACGCCAAGCCTATTAGAATCTCCGCCACGCTTCCACCCTTCATGCTGCTCCCATAAGGAGGTACCGTAGGTGACGCGTACGACTGAACGGACTGCTGTGACCCCGTCGAGTCGCTACGGGTTAGACTGCTAGTTGTTCCCCAATCTTGTACCTTAAATCGTACATTCAATCGTTAGAAATGCGATTTCAATTAAAATTACTCTCCCAACATAGATTAATATCATTATACAGGGTGTTCGACGACAGGTGGGAAAAATTTTAAGAAGCGCCTGAAACCTGCAATCCGCCGTGCACCGACGACCGAACGTCGGTTGCTGGGCGGATTGCAGGTTTCAGGCGCTTTTTACTCGAATTTTTAAATGTTAATTACTGGAAAACAAAGCCGCAAACGCTATTTCGTTATTCTTGATTTTCGAATCACCCCTTAAAATTTTGCCCACCTGTTGTCGAACACCCTGTATATTGAGTCTCGATCGACCCAAGCTCCGCTGTTCAAGGGTTACAGACTAATTCCTTAAAGGAGGAAGGTTTACCGAAGAGGTTGGCGGTGGCAGTAACGTCAACCAAAGCGTCGTCTCGAGCTGAAGATTGATTTGATCGAAGGAGACTCTGGCTTCGCCGAGCAGTCTCTCTCGACGCATTCTTCCGCCCCATAGATACACTCTCAAGCGTACCCCCATAGCGTTCACGTCTTCTGGGTTGACGCGTGGCAATAGGAAACTCTCCATGTACTGTGGACAGGTACCCTGACGTACCCGTGTTTTGCGACGTTGCTTCTTCGATGGCAACAGCACCAGTCGGACCTGGCTACCGCCTATACCTTCCGGGTAATTCCGTCCTTGCAGTACGTGCACCTGGTAACGGACCAAAGTGTCGCTTTAATGAATCCGCGCGATTACAAATGAATTTCTCGCGAGGATATCGTACAGTCATCTCGCGCATAGGTGCGTCGTATAAGAATGCGACCTCCAGGCTGCCCACTTCCTCCGCGACGGTACCCATCGTTGCGATGACCTCGTTGGCCGTTGGTCCATTTTGTTCCACCTCAACCTCTTGTTCTCTGGCGTCCAGCAGAATATTCGAGGCTCCGACTTCTACCACGCACTGTGTCCGTAAAATCAAAGTAAATCGGTCAGGTTGTTGCGCTATAGAGAGTTGCGCGATAAGATACGCGAGGATATCCGGGAGGCAATTAATTATGCGTATACCGGTCATGCGAATCGAGAACACGATATTCGGTCGCGTAACATGGAAACCATGTTTCGTTATTCGCTTTTTCATTCACCTGTTGTTGGTCACCGGGCGAGTGTTCCTCTGTGCAGCTGCTGGAGGTGGTGCCGGCATCTGAAAAACGGACGTCACGTTAGAAAATGTATGATTATTTAAAAATGATCGCAACTAACCGAGGATAGTGGGTCCATCCTCTGCTTGGATGGTCAGAGTGTCCGGCGGTGGATGCGAATGCGAGTTCAACCGACGAAGGGCGTCCTCTTCCGAATCGGAACTCGTCTCTGGATCCGAGTAAGAGAATGTCTTTCCTGTCGAGATTTCATTTCGATACGAAATTAGAATTTCTTAAAAGAATCGACTGAAACGATGACACAAAGCATCGAACGATTCTCTGGTCGCCCAACGTCGACTTACTTTGATCAAACGATACGACCTTACGATCCCGCGACTTTCGGACGAATTTTAACAACGATCCTCCGCAGAACCAAAACTCGCACGGACAAACTGCGCTCCACATTTTTTACATACGTTCACACCGAATCGCGTCGTCGAGAACAATGAAGCGCGAGAGTGCACGAGCGTATCATCCGATAAACTTATCATCGAATCTTTCAAGAATTCATTAAACAAATGAAGGTAATTAAAAGTAAGAACACGGTTCGTAACGATCACTGGTCATAACAATTTTCACAATAACATCGTGTAACCGAATGGTTGTTCACATTTCGTCACGAAAGTTCCATTTGATAGGCACAGAAATTGCGTTACGATTATTTTACAGGTGACCTTAACTGTACATGTATTCCCTTAACGAGTAGTACCACGCGAGCGAGAAAAAAATACCCGAGTCGAATCCGAAAAATGGATTAATCGGTGAATGATGCCAGGCTAAGTAACCTACCTATGTTTTTCGGTATCTGAGAGGTGGAGCTATTGTTGGACTCGCAGAGGGGCACGCAAACGCCGCCGAAAAGGGTGCTGGTTGACGGCGGTGTAAAGCACCATTTGCGGGACAGGTAGAGAAACAGTGCCAACAGAAGGACCACGAAGCCAGCTACGGCACCCAGAAATGCTGTCGCTTCCACAGGTACTGTAAATCGATCGTTAGAACAGCCACGGTCAGAATCGCCGAGCCCCTATATTTTATTCAACGAATACGTACATATATACATGATCGATCGAGGATGAATGAAAATGAAAAGAAACGAAAAATAAAAGGGCATGTTACAGGACAAGGTAGCGAGAAAGATGATCGATGGTACAAGGAGCATGATCGGAAGAAAGGGTTCTCCTTTGTCCAGGCAGAAGTGATTTATTCATTGGCCGTGGTAAAGGTGTTCACCCGTGCACCGATCGGAACATCCTTCCGTCCAGTCGTGACCGACACGTATTTCTATCGAACGCGTTCAAACAACGCCGACACGTTGCGTCGTAATGACCTGGAATAATCAACCATCGCTCCAGTTGTCACGCGAACACGCTGTGACCGATATTGCGCAGCTTAATGATTCGCGTGTGTGCCGGGGAATACGGAGGGACGCTTCCTAACGAAACCACCGAGCACGATTTTCTAATTGTATTTCGCAACAATCGACAACAACTTTACGCGTTTGCCTGAATGAACGGCGCTAGGCCGTGCCTACGCTCCGGCATCCCCGATCATAATACGCAACCGTTGTCTTCCGAATGAATGAATGAAACGACGAAGACGAAAGAGAACGTTACACTTCGTTCGAGGCGGTACATTTCGAAATGAAGGTTGATTTGCGCATTGCGGACCACGGCACGCGTCCCGCGTCGAACGACGATTCACCGAATCCCTGAATTATTCAGACGGGAACACACACGAGCGGGCGGGTTGCATACCGCAGGGGCATAGAATCGTAACTTAAGGGGGCAATCGTTATTCGGCCGAGTTTGGGGATCGGTTTCGCTCGAAGGTTCCAGAGATTGGATCCGAAGTGAATGAAATTGGCTAGAGATTAAACTAACGACGGTATAGATAGACGAGAGAACCTTGTTTTAGTTGTAGATTTTTCATGATGCAGCCCTTGTCGTTTCTACGATCATTAACGTCACCTCCTTTGCTTGGTAACGATGAACGACGACAGGTTACCTCCAAGCGGTTGAACTCATTGAGAGAATCGCGGAGGATAGTGGACTTACCCGCCAGAAAATGGTCTGATCCAGCCAGAATCATGCTCGTCCTTGTGTCACATTAAAGCCTTCTTACGTGCTTCTGTCGACCGGACGCGGCTGATCCTCCGCAAATAACGAATTCATTATCTGGTCGGCGGTGAATCGTCCGGATACTCGTGGCTGTTCGCGATCTCACCGTGAAGCGTGGTTACGAGCCAGTCGAATAATAATACGTGGGCGGGGGTGTACACACAGCACTCTGTTGCTCGTTGAGACGTGCGCCTGCAACACCTCAACCCGACTACACGCCTGCGCCCCTTGGCCAGGCAACCGTATTTCCTTCGGCAGAGGTTCTCATTCATAACGTCACCTGAAACTCGCATATAACTTTCTATTGAAATCTCGATTACATTAGCAGAATTAGTGATAGAGTATGTCAGCGTTAGAAAGAAGAATTTGTTTTCTATATTTATGTAAATTATATGATTACATTGGCAGAGTATAAGTTGTTCATTCCAATCATTCCAATATGACTTACTACTAGCGCTAGTATGCTCTATCAATATAATCTAATTACAATGATGGAAACTTTTATGCTTATTATACTATGCTACAACAGTCTTCTTCGTTATATTATTTTATCGATAAAAATTGAAATAAATAAATAATACTTTCTGGAAAGAAATGAATTATTATTTTGTGATTTGCCTTTTAAACAAACACTGATCCGACATAATTCTAATATTAAAATATTTAAGGATGGAATAATATTGATTGATCGATAGAAATAATTGATTTTTAATGAATATTAAATAATCTGAATAATATAAGGATAAATGATTAATATTTATTGCGTGTTAAAGGAAACATTTTCTAAAATTGTTGTGTTTAACAAATAAATTCAAGCGTAAATATCGAAAAACGATGATGGTTTTTATTCTCGATAATCAATATTTTATAAATGCATTTAAAATTTTTTATTTGAAAAGGATGTCACTGACACAATCATGTTCCTTGTGGTTTTGTTTATCATACAGTTAAAGGGATTAAAAAAATAACTTTAATTTGTTCCATTCAGTCGGAATAAAATGAATAGCTCAATATTTATTTAAATTTCTTAATGAAATTCAATTCATTGTATCTTTATAACTTGGATGTCGTTCAAATTGATTATAGTTAAATAAGGGCTTTCAATATGGAAACGTAAAAATTAAAAATAAAAATTATACGGTCAATTTTGATCAGTTATTGCACAATGTAAAGACGATATTTTTAAATTCGTTCTATTGCATGCGAGAATTGGGCAATTTTAAGTTGACTATTTAAGCGGGTAAGCTTCGCGTGCTGTTATTAGTTAAACTAACCTCGAAAATGTTTTCTTTTCACCTAATTTTCATCAAATATTTTTATTAAGTAATTTCAGTTATTGATAAATCAAATTCAATGTATTATAAATAAAATATAATTAGTAGTATACTTATTTGTTTAATTTCGTACTTTTTATATAAAAAAACATTACAACTAAATTTTAGAAAAGGTATAATTATTTCAGTGAAATTCTTGCTTTTGTAGGTACCATGTACATATTCTGCATAAATAATAATATAACATAGCCAAATATATCTGACTCAATTTTTAGAGTCATAATAATGTTATCTATTATTACTTTTTTTTCATTATATTACCCAAAAACAGGAATAAACAATGAGCTACTTTACTGTATTGCGCTTTAGACATTGCGCAATTTTAAATAAGTCTCTCATAGAAAAATGTTTAATGCAATATTTAATGTACCATGCAAGAGTATATTCCACTGAAATTGATAACCATCATAAAAATTATATTGCTAAAAAGGATAATATCAACAGAAGAAAAGTATTTAAATCGCGAATACTTGATGACATTAAACAGACTAAACGAAAAGTAGAAGAAATTATTGAGAAAGAAAATATTTGGACCATACCAAATTTCCTCTGCATGGGTCGAATTCTGACATCACCTTATTTAAGTTATTTAATTCTGTCACAAGAATACCAGGTAAAGTGATATCTGAATTTATAGTTATTATACATATATAACTTGTCAACATTATTTGTTTATATTCCAGGTAGCACTGTGGCTGTTAATAATTTCAGCGTTTAGTGATTTAGCAGATGGATGGATTGCACGTACATGGACATCCCAAGCTTCTAAGCTTGGTAGCTTTTTAGATCCAGTCGCGGATAAATTACTTGTAGGTACACTATTTTTGTCATTAGCATGGGTAGGATTGGTTCCTATTCCCTTGACATGTCTCGTCATTGCAAGAGACACTGCCCTAGTGACAGCTGCATCGTACATAAGATACCAATCTTTACCACCACCAGTATGTATATACACATATATTAATTACATAGCTATTACCAGCAGGTCGATTCTTAAATACATTTTTGCATAATATATATTTTAGAAAACACTGGCCAGGTATTTTGATCCTACATATGCCACAGTACAATTAGCTCCAACATATATAAGTAAAATTAATACTGCAATTCAGTTGTCTTTTGTTGCTGGAACATTGGCTGCTCCTATATTTCATTTTATAAACCATCCAATTTTGGAAATTTTATGTTATCTAACTGCAGTGACAACACTAGCAGGTGGTGTAAGTTATTTGGTATCAAACAAAACATATAAAATGTTAAGAAAGAAAACTGCAACAAAATCACCCCCTTAGGTATAACATATGTATATTATAAACAATGAATACTAAGAACAGAACATTGCCATTATTTGTAAATTTATTACTGTACAATATGATATAATTTAAATATACATACAGGAATAAAATTAGTAATAATGTATGTTTTCTAGTTATTTAATTAAATAAAGTTATTCAGTAGGTTTACTCATGTCATTCAATTCATAAGCACAACTTTCAAAATTAAGCGGATTCCAATATACTCCTATATGATCAATTTCTAATCTAAAAGGTCCTGGTTTTTTGTCTGCCAGTGTAATTCCTATATTTGTAATAAATGAATCTGGCATTTCATATTGCCGATCCTGAATTGTTCCTTTTTCTTGGAACACAAATTTGGAAAAAGGGATTTTAATATCTTGCCAATAAGGGCCACCTCTTGTATACATCAGGTAACTATAGGTATGAAACCATGTTATATCAAAATATCCCTTTTGTAATAAGTTTATCATATAACATCTACCATCTCCTCTGACTCGTAAAGTAAGATGACTATAACGATGCCAGTTATAATAATCTTTTCGTTTAAAAGACTTTCGTTTTGGAATTGTAGTTATATTACAAAAACCAGCCCTCTTAGTTTTACCATCTTTAGGTACAGTGGTATTTAATGTACCATGGAATACTCCAGTGCCAAAAGGTGATAATTCTAATCTAAAAAGATAATTCATATACATTTAAATGATTTGTGCAAAACACAATTAATACATAAAATTTTATATAATTACTTGGCAGTTGAAAAACCCTCTTTATAATCACTGTCACAGGTCACAACCCATTTCTTCAATGATTCCACAGTTCCATCAAATTTAAGTACAATTTCTTCTTCGTTTGGTATAACTAGAGTAGGATGTAGGTGTAATTTATCGCGTACCTCTTTCCCAAATAATTTACATTCCTTTTTAAATTCATGATATCCCAGTTTTAATTTTTCAAGAAAACTTAAGTTTTGTGTTACTGGCGGTTCATCGTATATTAATGGATAACCTCCTCGCGGTTTTTCATAAAAATCGAATAAACAGTTGTTTGTATGAAATCTTCTTTTGTTAATTACAAAAGTTCTAAAGGATGGATTTAATTGACGGAACATAACTATTTTGATAAGTTCTACTATACATTTAAATAAAGATATTAAAAACTAAAACGTTATAGACGACACTGCATACAGAACTGGTGCATTTTACGTTTATGAATAAAATTCAATACAAAATCAGTACAGAATTGTTTATATATATAAAAATTATTGTAATAAATTCGTAGTTGTTCGTTAAAACGAAAACGTTTCCAACGTATTAATGATACATTATATAATTTTATTAATTCTAATAGATCAACTATAAATTTCGTTCGAATGATCCATTAATTTCTCTGTAATTATATTTTTAAAAAAATGTTTGTTATAGATCATTAAAAATAATTAATTTTAATAAAATAACTGTACTGAAACATGTAAAAAGGTGCTGTATGATGAAAAGTTCGTCTGATAAGACCGCATAACACGACGAAACTTTTTATTCATAAACAGTGGTCAACCGTTGAAATCAAATTTAAGGCGACGATGGTGCTGTTTAAGCGTACTAAATTGCTAAACAACAGAAATTTAATTTTTCTACGACCAAAAAATCACAATAAAAATGGAAACACATTACATATTAAATCAAGCATCTCTACGGAGAGTGTAACAATAAAGTTATCAAATGAGTAAGAACTGCACGTGCTTTTTAACCTAAACGATAATAATATTTGCCGATTACGTTTTAATAGTTAATTTTAAATATATGAAAGATACAATAATACATCAGAGAAAATATGTAGCTATTTAGATAAAATATATTTTTGCCTCATTTTCTCAATATTTAACATTATTTATATTTGAAATATTATTCTAGAAAACAAATGACATTATCAACGGGAAAATATGCACGTCTTACAAGTGGAAGCGTTACTGCTAAGATGGGTGAAACATCAGTTATGACTACTGTTGTAAGAAAAAATGTACCATCCGATGACTCTATAGTTCCATTAACTGTAAATTATCGACAAAAAGCTGCTGCAATAGGCCGTATACCAACAAACTTTCTTCGCAGAGAACTAGGCCATTCTGAACAAGAAATTCTTACAAGCAGAGTAATAGACAGATCTTTACGTCCCTTGTTTGAACAAGGATATTCTTATGAAACACAAATTATATGTAATTTATTAGCTGTCGATGGTGTTTATGATCCAGATATATTATCTATTAACGCTGCATCTGCAGCATTAAGTATTTCTGATATCCCATGGAATGGGCCTGTAGGGGCTGTAAGAGTTGGAATAATTGATAAAAAACATGTACTTAATCCTTCAAGACGCGAACTTCAACAAAGTTCATTAAATCTTATACTATCTTGTACATCTAAAAATCTTCTTGTTATGCTAGAAGGATCTGCTGATGATATTTTGGAACCAGATCTTCGAAAAGCAATACGATTAGGTGCAAAGGAATGTCAGACAATTATACAGTCTATAACAAATTTACAAAATCAAATTGGAAAGCCTAAATTTAAAATTGAGAGAAATCAAGATTTAAATGATGATGTAATTAAATTTGTAAAGGAATTTTCAAAATCTGAGCTACGTGAGATTTTTACGTGTTATTTACACGATAAGACGTCACGGGACTCTGCTGTTTCCAATCTTAGAAACAATATGTTAGAGAGCATAAATGATCGCGGTTCAGAATTTATTTCAATAGCTACAAAAACTTTTAGTAATGTTACTAGAGAAGTTTTCAGATCTGTAATATCTGAGACAGAGAAGAGGTACCTTTTTCTTTATAAACTATACATTTATTTCAGATAATCAATCAGCAATATACATATTAAATATGAATAGTTCAATAATTTTAGATGCGACGGTCGCCAGTTGGATCAATTGAGACCAATAGAGTGTCAAGTCGACTTATTTAAGCCGCTCCATGGTTCAGCTTTTTTCCAAAGAGGTCAAACACAAGTTTTATGCACGGTTACCCTTGATAGCATAGAGAGTTCTCTTAAATTGGATACCGTTTCAATGTTGACTAGGTAACTAATTTATATAGGAATTTTCGTTAAAAACCTGTATGCGCTATAAATAAATATTGTTTTTTCAATTTATAGCGGTATAAAGGAAAAGCATTTTTTCTTGCATTATGAATTCCCACCATATGCAACAAATGAAACAGGTAAAACTGTAATGGCTAATCGCAGAGAAATAGGTCACGGAGCATTAGCAGAGAAAGGATTGAGAGCAGTTATACCAAAAGATTATCCATTTGCTATAAGACTGACTAGTGAAGTATTAGAATCAAACGGTGAGTTCGGCAAACTTAACGATAATTATCTATAATTAAAAAATTCATTCGTTCATGTAAACGAAATATTTTTTCCTATTGTTTAAAGGTTCTTCTTCAATGGCTACTGTTTGCGGTGGTAGTTTAGCATTAATGAATGCAGGTGTTCCAATATCGGCCGCAGTTGCCGGTGTAGCTATGGGATTGATATATACCCCGAACAATAATTCTGAATCTGAAGACGAAGGCTACAAGATATTAACGGATATATCAGTAATTTTGCTTTAATTAAAACGTAAATAAGAATTTGATTTTAATATTAATAATAATGATTCTTTGTGTCTCGAATAACAGGGTATAGAGGATTATTTTGGAGATATGGATTTTAAAATAGCCGGTACAAAGAAAGGATTTACCGCTTTACAGGCTGATGTAAAATTACCAGGTATTCCTTTGAAGGTAATAATGAAGGCTATACAGAAAGCATCTGTGGCGAAGGGTCGAATCATCAATATCATGAATCAAGTAATAGCATCTCCGACGAACAATAAAAAAGACAATACACCTGTAATTGAAACCATAGAAGTACCTGTACACCAAAGAGGAAAGTTTCTCGGAGTAGGAGGAGCAAATTTGAAAAAAATTCTTCACGAAACTGGAGTCAGCGTAAGTTTAAAAAATATTGGGCAGAGGTATCGATTAGATTATTCTGTTGTTGAAAAATGATCATTTCCTTTTGTAGATATATCCGCAAGAGGATACAGTATTTTCCATATTTGCACCTAATCAGAATGCAATGAACGAAGCGAGAGAAATGTTGAATGAAATTCTTCAGAAAAATACGGAACCAACTTTAACGTTTGGCGACATTTATACAGCAAAGATAACTGAAATTCGTGAGACTGGAGTTATGGTTACGTTATATTCCAGCATGGTGCCAACTTTTTTACCCACCTCACAGTTAGATAACCGTAAAGTACAACATCCCAGTGTACTTGGTTTGAACGTTGGAGACGAAATACAAGTGAAATATTTCGGACGAGATCCTGTGAGCGGATACGTTAGATTATCGCGAAAAGTGTTGCAGCATCCGATTTCTACCGTAAGAAATTACAGCAGTACCGAAGGTAAAATAAAATCAACGAACAATCCGTTTAAAAACAAAAACCTGTTACCAGTAGCTATTAAAGTTTTCCAAACTTCGACGTAATATCAATCGAACGGATTGATTAGCGGCACGTTTCAAGTTAAATAGACTTCTTATGTTCAATGATACAAAGAGATCCCAATTGAACGTGATTTGAAGGTTCAACAGATTGGAAATGCTTTCACGTTTGTATCATTACGTCTTCAAACGTACATCCACTTTTGTTCTCAGCATTGTCATTACTTCCGTATTCTTTGAAAGAGCTTACGATCAAGTTTGCGACAATATCTTTGAATGGGTGAACGAAGGTGTACGTAATGGTCACGTTTATTGAGATACTTTATTAATCAAACGTATACATTACGTAATCATACTTTTATAAAGATAATTGAACATTCATCCGTTTAGAATCCGTGAAACATCGACCGATTAAATTCGAAGCACGAAATTTTTAGTTTGATCTTACTTATTTTTGCAGAGACTTTGGAAACACATAAAGGAGAAATACGAAAATCAATCAACGACAGTGACCTATCAAGCTCGAGGAAAGTTTAATAAAGAAAGTACATCTAATTTGCAGAAGGAATCTAATGAAGATAGAAAGAAGAACTGATTGTGCAAAGGAGATTTGTAGAATAAAACGATTCGTTATTCAATAAAATGAAAGAAAAATAGTCTTTTATATCTAAATAATATTAGTAATTATCACACTTCTATTCTTGTTTATTATAACGGACAAAGTTGTCACCTAAAAGAATTCTTTTACAAATATTTGTTGAACAATTGTAAAACTCAATTTTCTGAAAAACAATACCGCATGTGAACAGAATTTTAATCATTTACTATGTATTTTCTCAAGATAGATTATCTGTATATTTTTGAAAATATAGTTCATTCCTTCTTAATTATGCGACTATTTTTATTATGTTTTCGTTTATAAATAGTCTGTTTAATTCACGATTATATTCACGGGGAATTGTCACGTTTGAATTCATCGCTATACTCTCTTTTTACGTATCATATTCTAAGCGATAAGACTTTAATATATAAGAAAGCGACAGGAAAGATTTCGTTTAGTCGTATTCGACGTTCCGAAGTAGATGTACTTCGCATTTCATCGTATTTGAACAAGGTGAGTAGAAAAAATGTTTCACTATTTCTTCAAAATTGATCATTGTTTACTATAACTGGCAATCAACCATTTGATATTAAGGAAATTAGTGACAGATAATTATTTTAATCAAAGTACATCATTAATATACAGGTTGGATAGGGACTGATTCTACGTGAAAAAATAAGTCACAAATCTATATATTAAAAAAATTTATGAATTCTATTCCGAGTTCGTCCGGCAGTTCTATTCGCCCGATTTGCATTATTTTTTTTTGAAATGAAAGGTATTTTTGCATAGATAACAAGTATTGGCATACATATACCTTTCGCCGCTCTTATGTTATATACTCAAACGTGATTTTTCTGGAATTTCTCTCCACTCAAAGCTTGTAATTGCGGTACGGTGTTCGTTTTTGTCTAAGAACACTCACAAGGGACATTACCCAATTGACACACGCCGATTTTGATGCCCTTTGAGTATGATATAGAACTCAAAAAAATATTTGACACGTATTTCTTTTATCGGCAATCGACGAAAATAGATTATTTTTCAATATATTTTTTAAACAAATAAATTTATCAGAAAGGTGGCTACATGGACAAATTTGCTGTTCAAAAACACACACATTCCATTTGGAATTTTTCGCCTACACCTAATAGTTCCTGAGATATTCAAGAAAATATGTTTTGCAACTCCAACTTTGAGGGCTATTTTCACCCGTTCAGCATGGACGATTGCCGATAAAAAAAATATGGGTCAATTATTTTTTTGAGTTCTATATCATACTCAAAGGACATCAAAATCGGCGTGTGTCAATTGGGTAATGTCCCTTGTCAGTGAATCAAGCTCTTTCATTTGAGCTATTGACCAGTTACATTGGATAACTTGAAGCAGAGTTAGGCGCGCACAACAAAGTTGAATTTCAATTTTTCTAATAATCTATATAAAAATTGATGTTTGAATGCGAATTTTTCGCACGGGTCAGCTAGTAAAGAATAAAATCTTTTGATTTGGAACTTCGTTTCCGAGAAAATCGAATTTGACCAAGTGTTCTTTCAACGGATTTCAATGTAGAACCTGTACATCCGTTCTAACAATAAGTCTTTAAGAAACATCCATTTCCTTTTTTTAATCAAAAAAGCAAAAATCTTCCTCAAAAGTTGAACAAATCAATAAGTAATCATAGATTTCTTTTTTATGCCATTTTACAGCTACGAAGATGTTGGCTGCGGTGACAATACTAATTCTTTCGCCGCTATTGGTACTGGGAAATTTCTTTGAATACGTGGATTACCCGATTATTTGCAACAACGAGACTTTAACGTTTAAAGGTTCCTGTATGGGTACAATTCCAGCTAATTTTATCGAATCTCCCAGTCTGAGATGTGTAAGCATTGTAAACAGTGATATCAGTTCTTTGGAGGAGGGCTCCTTTGATGGACTGCCAAATTTGATTTATCTAAATCTTGAAGGAAATTTGATTCCTCCGGATAAATTATTCTCTTTCGGTAACATTTTAAACATCACGGCATTGAGTCTCAATGATCAGAGGACGAACAGTTATTACGATACAGTATTGCAAGTGAACACCGTGTATCCTAGACTTCTATATTTGAATTTGAGGAATACTAAGATCTCGAGGATAACAAACACCGTGATTAATCCTTTTCCAAAATTATCGTATCTGGATCTTTCGAACAATCAATTCTCCTCGTTCAATTTCATACAATTGTGGAACAACTCACTTACGTATTTGAATCTTAACCGCAATCAAATTTCAAAGATTTCCCTCGATGACTTAAACAAATTGATATCGCTTAACCTGGTTGATAATGCCATTAAAAGTATAGGCGATGGTTATGATCTTGATCTGTGGGGGCTGAGTAGTTTAGAACATCTTTCCATAGCGAATAATCGAATAAATTTTATTAGCGAAACGGCATTCAACCACACGGTTAAGCTTCGATACTTAAATATGTCTGATAATGCTTTGACAGCGTTTAGTCCTAGATTATTTACAACTTTGACCTCTCTGGAAGTTCTTATATTGGATAATAATAACTTTAACAATATCCCACTAATAATGTCATCGAACATAACAACGTTGTCGATGAATTGTAACAATATCACCTATTTAATGTCAAGCTCGTTGGAGACGTTACCCCATCTGAGAAAGTTGTCTTTAGCCGGAAACAGGATTTCGAACATTTACCCTGCAACGTTTAAATCTCAAGTGTTGCTGGAGGAATTATATTTAAACGATAACGAGCTGAATCAGTTGTCAAAAAGCTGTTGTCAGTCTATGAAGAAACTTCGATATTTGAATTTATCGGGCAACAAATTTACTTCGATTGAATCTGTTCTTGATTTGGCTAACGACGCTTTGAAAGAGGTTTACCTGGACGGTAACCCTATTATGTACATCGAAACAGGTATGCTGAAATCAGTATCAGAAAATGTGACGATTTATCTGAACATGAACATGCCACGACCGCCGAGATTCTGTAGACGCTCAGATTCTGATTATGGCGTACCAGTATATTGAATTTTGAAAGAGAATATATAGAACAATATTATATCGGATCATGTATCAATAATACGACATATTCGATTATATTCGAATATCAATTAATATTCAAACTGTAATATTATAACAATAAATATATAATAATCTTATAATAAAAAACCAGGATACATCTTCTTTCACTTTTGTCTCTCATTAACCTTCCCCTATTCAGAAAAATTTGAACTTGAGTGCAATGCAGGCTTCTCGACTTGCTTTTGATGTTAGAAGACGGGAAAATCAAACATGGAACCTCCTATCTTCCTAGATAAAAATATAGATAAATAAAGTGACATTTGACTTTAGTTACATAGGCTGCAATAGCTATCACCGATACTCTGTAAAAAAAAAAAGATTATATTGAAATGTGTTTATCGTGCTCGATACTGTACGTTGATCAATCACGCTATTTACAATGTTTCAATAAAAAATCTATAATCGATCCGGATTGGCGGAAGCGTTTCAAGGCGAAACGTTGAACGACGCTAAAATATTCGTTGAAATTTCAAAGAAGTTGTTCAAGTAACTTCATATATTATGATTTTGACATCTTTCTTTTTCAATAAAAAATTGCTTCAAACGCTCATATTTCTTTCTTCAGTTATTGTAAAGGTAAAAGCAAATGTATCGAAAGGAAAGAAAAGTGGTTCATTCGAGTTTCCTTCCCGTTTCATGTTCATCATATAATTATTTAAACAATTTCCGATGACTTGGCAGGAATTTGGAGCCTCTCCTCAAAAAAGGGAACCAGAAGAATCCCAGGGGAACACTACAAAAGCAAGGGGGTCCGTCAGGTCACTAATCTCCCGGTAAAAATTCCCAGTCCCTTCCTACTATCAACGGGTCTCTCTTTTCAATCGTTCGCGATAAAATGATTTCACAGGAGGCAAGATATAATTTTGCAGCGGTCAATTCGTAGAAATAACAGCGGCGCAAATAGTACTGCAATTATCTCCCGGAGAGGATGGAAGGAAAAAGGAAAAAAATTGCTTCGAGTTCATTTCATCAATGATTTCATCATTACTCTGATACAGAATAAATTTAGATTAAAATGTCATTCGTGTCAGATGTTTAAGCTACAGAATATCGGAATCTGCAGAAGTTCGTTGTCTCTCGGCTGTAGAGTTTGTTCGTCGCGTCTTGCTCGAGTCTTCTCATTTAACAAGGTACGTATCGAACGATTAACGATCAATTTAAGGTAGTTGCATGGTGAAAATCAAATTCAAAAGTTAGACATCTCTTTCGCGCGGTCAAACATTTTTGTTGCAAAGTACATAGGAAAATATCCCGGCGAACTTTGCTGGCGTATTCTATTGTTTCTTAAAATGAGAAAGAGACTGCGACTTGAGGGTCGTTTTCTTTTTGCACGTACATACTCGCAAAGACGTCTACCGTAGCAGAGACACGTGTGCCGGCTACCCGAAAATTCGGATCGGGCTCGAGTCGGGAATTTTTGTCGGATTCGGATGGCACCCTGAATATTCGGATACCCGCCATTTCGGGACCAGAACTCAACAGACGAATTTTCGGGTACCCGCGCACTCCTAGTATCTACGTGTGAAAAGAAAATGACCCTCCAATAGCTGTCGGCATCTACTTTGGTTTCCGCTACGAGAAGATGTTAATTGACGTTAATTATTACATCAGCGAGTCATTGATCAGAATTGTACGTTTCGTTTCAGATATAAAGAATGATTGCAATGACCAATCCCATTCTTGCTATTGTAATCATAGCCTTAATCAATATTACTGCTTCGGCAATAATAAACTTTGATTCCAATGCAAAGTCATTGGACATAGATGTAATTCTAAAAAGACCAAGGCTCATTTGTGAGGACAATGAAGAAAGTTTAAATCTGTCAGACAATAAATTAACGAAAATAAAACCAGGATTTATTAAAAGTTCGGCAATACGATCAATTTCATTAAACAATAATAAAATTCAGGAAATACCTAATGGAGTGTTCGATCATGTTCCAAATTTGGAATGCTTGGATCTAACGAATAATAAAATAAAAACATCAGAACTGGTGAATTTAAAACATGATGGTTTAAGAACCCTGATATTTGATGATCAAAAACTCGCGAAATCAAATAATTTGATGAACGATGTATTATTTAATAAGTCACAGGTAAGTTTGCCAAATGTGCAAACTTTATCTTTGAAAGGGATTCGTTACGATACATTTGGGTTCTATTCAAATTTATTTCCATCGCTGTCTACAATTTTTTTTACTGATAATAATCTGCAGTACATAAATCCCGAATTGGAAGAATATTGCAGTCATCACTTGAGAAGTATTCATTTCGAACAAAACGGTTTAAGAAATGTAACTTTAAATGATTTGAAAAACGTGGAAGAGCTGTATTTTGACAATAATCCAATAGAGTTCCTCCAGATTGAAACTCACCCAAATTTGAAAATTCTTTCTTTGGCGAATTGCAATCTCGGAGCAGAATGGTATTTATCTTTATCTAATATAGAGACTTTAGATTTATCAGGAAATCAAATGAATGAATCTATTATCACTGAAAAGTTTTCGGAGGTTTTAAATTTAGAAAATTTGTCCTTAAGTCGTAACAATTTTACGACTATTCCACCTTTGGACAACTTGCCTCGACTACAAAAATTATCGCTCAGTTACAATATGATCGAAACGATCAATGACGTGATAGAAGCAAGGTCTTTAAAAACATTAGACCTGAGAGGAAATCGTATAAACGATATCCATCCGGGTGATTTCTGGGGTGTTCCGATGCTCGAAGAATTAGATTTGTCGCACAACCAATTGCATGTTTTGTATTATGATTGGGGTGAAAATCTGAATATGCTTCGTTCTTTAAATTTAAAATCAAACAGGTTCGCGACTATATCCCATATGAGCATTCGCTCGTTGAGCAATATTACGGATGTATATGTAGGGAACAATTTTTTTCACACGATAGACAATACTGACATTCTAGATTTATCCAATAAATGTACCGTATACGTGATTTGAAAAGAAAATTGTTAAAAAACAAAATGTATTATGTATGTAACGTGAAGAAATAAAGATTGGAAAAGGAAAATATGTTTTATCGTCTCGGCATGGTGTCTTCTGTCTTCCGACTTTGTAACGGAAGTTATTATCATTTTCTGCCCCGAAATCTGTAGCTAAACATTTCAGAGGGATATACTATACTCGTGGTGAGATTGTTGTAACTATGATATCTTTTGTAATTGGAGAACAACGATAGGTAATCAGCAAACGTTTAACCTACCATCGGTTCAACAACAGTACTTCCATTTTGTTTACCAACGACGAATGAAAGCTATATGAAGAAACAACTTCAAATTTGCAGAAAGAATCTGACGAAGATACAAAGAAGAACTGATTGTGCAAAGGAGATTTGTAGAATAAAACGATTCGTTATTCAATAAAATGAAAGAAAAATAGTCTTTTATATCTAAATAATATTATTAATCACACTTCTATTTTTGTATACAATATGTATTATAACGGACAAAATTGTTACCTAAACGAATTCTTTTACAAATGTTTGTTGAACAATTGTAAAACTCAATTTTCTGAAAAACGAAACCACATGTGAACAGAGTTTCTATCATTTTCTATGTATTTTCTCAAGATAAATTAGATGATTTGTATATTTTTGAAAATTTAGTTTATTCCTTTCTTAATTAGAAGACTATTTTATTACGTTTTCGTTTATAAATGTTACGTTTAATTCACAATTGTACTGACGGGGAATCGTCACGTTTTGATTAATTGTTATACTCTATCTCTGTTTATCAGATTTCAAGCGATAAGACTATATATAACAAAGCGACCGGAAAGATTTCATTTAATCGTAGTTAATGTTCTAAAGTAGATGTATTTCGCATTTCACCGTATTTGAACAAGGTGAGTAGAAAAAAAGAATCCAAAAAGACATAGAAAAAAATGTTCTACTATTTCTTCAAAATTGATCATTGTTTACTATAACTGGCAATCAACGATTTTATACAAAGGAAATTAATGACTGATAATTATTTTGATTGAAGTACATCATTAATATAAAGGTTGTCGTGTAACTGGCGATACAAACGGATAGCGACTGATTCTAATTGAAAAAATAAGTCACAAATAAAGAATGAAAGTTTTTCATTTGGAACTTCGTTTCCGAGAAAATCAAACAGATTTCACTGTAGAACCTAAGACTTATTCTCCATATGTCTTCAAGAAACATCCATTTCCTTTCTTTAATCAAATAAGCATAAATCTTCCTTAAAAGTTGAAGAAATCAATAAGTAATCATAGATTTCTTTCTTCTGCAATTTTACAGCTACGAAGATGTTGACTGCGGTGACAGTACTAATTCTTTCGCCGTTATTGGTACTTGGAAATTTCTTCGAATACATGGATTACCCGATTCTTTGCAGCAAAGAGACTTTAACGCTGAAAGGTTACTGTAGCGGTACAATTTCAGCTAATTTTATCGAGTATCCCAATCTGAGATGTGTAAGCATTATAAACAGTGATATCCGTTCTTTGGAGGAGGGCTCCTTCGATGGACTGCCAAATTTGATTTATCTAAATCTTGAAGGAAACGTGATTCCACCAAGTAAATTATTCTCTTTTGGTAACATTTCAAACATTATGGCATTGGGTCTCAATGATCAGAGGACGAACAGTTATTACGATACAGTATTGCAAGTGAACAGCATGTATCCTAAACTTGTATATTTGAATTTGAGGAATGCTAAGATCTCGAGAATATCAAACACCGTGTTTGGAAATCCATTTCCAAAATTGTCGTATCTGGATCTTTCGTTCAATAAATTGTCCTCCTTCAATTTCGAACAATTGTGGAACGACTCACTTGTATATTTGAATCTGAATCACAATCAAATTTCAAAAGTCTCCTTCAATAAATTAAACAATTTGATATCGCTTAACCTGGTTGATAATGCCATTAAAAGTATAGGCGATGGTTATGATCTTGATCTGCGGGGGCTGAGTAGTTTACAACATCTTTCCATTGCGAATAATCGAATAAATTTTATTAGCAAAACGGCATTCAACCACACGGTTAAGCTTCCATACTTAAATATTTCTGATAATGCTTTGACAGCGTTAAGTCCTGAATTATTTACACCTTTGACCTCTTTGGATGTTCTTATATTGGATAATAATAAGTTTAATGATATCCCACTAATAATATCGAACATATCAACGTTATCGATGAATTGTAACAATATCACCTATTTAAAGCCAAGCTCGTTGGACATGTTGCTTAATCTGAGAAAGTTGTCTTTAGCCGGAAACAAGATTTCGAACATTTACCCTGGAACGTTTAAATCTCAAGTGTTGCTGGAAGAATTATATTTAAACGATAACGAGCTGACTCACTTGTCAAGAAGCTGGTATCAATCTATGAAGAAACTTCGATATTTGAATTTATCGGGGAACAAATTTACTTCGATTGAATCTGTTCTTGATTTGGCTAACGTCGCTTTGAAAGAGGTTCACTTGGCCCGTAACCCTATAATGTTCATCGAAACAGGTTCACTGAAAACAGTACCACAAAATTTGACGATTTATCTGAACATGAACGAAACACGACCGACGAGCTTCTGTAGACGCTCGTATTCAGAATTATCGTTACAACAATAATACAACAATAAATATAGAACAATATTATGTCGGACCATGTATGAATAATATAACGATATTGATTAATATTCAAACTGTAACATTATAATAATAAATATATAATTGTATAAAAATTATTCAAGATAATTATATAATATAATTGTATATGCATTAATCGTATAAATAAAATATATATGATCTTAAAATAATAAAACCACGACACATCTCCTTGCCCTTTTTCGAAAAATTTGAACTCGAGTGCAATGTAGGCTTCTCGACTTGATTTTAAAAGACGGGAAATTCTAACATGGAACCTCCTACCTTCCTAGATAAAAATATAGATAAATAAGGTGACATTTTTCTTGAACTGCAGTTTAATTGAAAATACCTATCACCGATATTCTATAAAAAAAAATATGATTACATAGAAATGTGTTTATCGAGCTCGATACTGTACGTTGATCAATCACGTTATTGATAATGTATCAATAAAAAATATATAATCGACCCGGATTGGCGGAAGCGTTTCAAGGCGAGACGTTGAACGACGCTTTTGTTGCTAAAATATTCGTTGAAATTTCAAAGAACTTGTTCATTGAAAAGTAGCTCATTCTAGTTCTGTTCCCTTTTCATTTTCATCATATAATTATTAAGAAAATTTCCGATGAGTTGATAGGGATTTGCAGCCTCTCCGCAAAAAGGAGGGCCAGAAGAAGCCCAGAGGGGTATCCTCCTATCTACAAGAGGGTCCGTCATATCACTAATCTCTCGGTAAAAATTCCCAGTCCCTTCCTGCTATCATCGGTCCTCTCTTTTCAATCGTTCGCGATAGAACGATTTCACAGGAGGCAAGATATAAATTTTGCAGCGGTCAATTCGTAGAAATATCAGCGGAGCAAACAGTGCTGCAATTATCCCCTGAAGAGGACGGAACAGATATGGAGCCATATACACATGAAAAGGAAAAAAAATACTCTTCGAGTTCATTTCATCAATCGTTTCATCATTACTCTGAGGCAGAAGTAATTTAGATTAAAATGTCGTTCGTGTCAGATATTTAAGCACAGAATGTCGGAATCCGCGGAAGTTGGTTGTCTCTCGGCTGTAGAGTTTCTTCGTCGCGTCTTGCTCGAGTCTTCTAATTTAACAAGGTACGTATCGAACGATTAACGATCAATTTAAGGTAGTTGCATGGTGAAAATCAAATTCAAAAGTTAGACATCTCTTTCGCTCGGTCAAACATTTTTGTTGCAAAGTAAATAGGAAAATATGCGGGCAAACTTTGCTGGCGTATTCTATTGTTTCTTAAAATGAGAAAGAGACTGCGACTTGAGGGTCGTTTTCTTTTTGCACGTACATACTCGCAAAGACGTCTACCGGCGTCTGAACAGCGTAGTGGGTGGGTGCGAACTAGGGATGGGTGTGCGGCTACCCGAAAATTCGGATCGGGCGCGAGTCGGGAATTTTCGTCGGGTTCGGATGGCACCCTGAATATTCGGATACCCGCCAATTCGGGACCAGAACTCAAAAGACGAATTTTCGGGTACCCGCGCACTTCTGGTATCTACGTATGAAAAGAAAACGACTCTCCAATAGCTGTCGGCATCTACTTTGGTTTGCGCTGCGAGAGGATGTTAATTGATGTTAATTCTTACATCAACGAGTCATTGATCAGAATTGTACGTTTCGTTTCAGACATAAAAAATGATTGCAATGACCAATCCCATTCTTGCCATTGTAATCATAGCCTTAATCAATATTACTGCTTCGGCAATAATAAACTTTGATTCCAATGCAAAGTCATTGGACATAGATGTAATTCTAAAAAGACCAAGGCTCATTTGTGAGGACAATGAAGAAAGTTTAAATCTATCAGACAATAAATTAACGAAAATAGAAACAGGATTTATTAAAAGTTCGACAATACGATCGATTTCATTAAACAATAATGAAATTCAGGAAATACCTAATGGAGTGTTCGACCATGTTCCAAATTTGGAATGCTTGGATCTAAGGAATAATCAAATACCAACATCACAACTCTTGAATTTGAAACATAATGGTTTAAAAACTCTCATATTTGATGACCAAAAACCCGCGAAATCGGATATTTCGACGAACGATGTACCATTTAATACGTCAGAGGTGGGTTTGCCAAATGTGGAAACATTATCTTTGAAAGGGATTTATTACGATCACTTTGAGCTCCATTCGAATTTATTTCCATCGCTGTCTACAATTTTCTTCATTAATAATTATCTGCAGTACATAAATCCGAATTTGGTAGAATATTTCAACCATCATTTGAGAAGTATTCATTTCGAACAAAACGATTTAAGAACTGTAACTTTAAATGATTTGAAAAACGTGGAAGAGCTGTACTTCGACAATAATCCAATAGAGTATCTCGAGATTAAAACTCACCCAAATTTGAAAATTCTTTCTTTGGCGAATTGTGATCTGGGAGGAGAGTGGTATCTATCATTATTCAATATAGACACATTAGATTTATCAGGAAATCGAATGAGTGAATCTATCATCAGTGAAAAGTTTTCCGAGGTTTCAAATTTAGAAAATTTGTCCTTAAGTCGTAACAAATTTACGACTATTCCACATTTGGACAACTTGCCTCGACTGAAAAAATTATCGCTGAGTTACAATATGATCGAATCGATCAGTGACGTGATACATGCAGGCTCTTTAAAAACGTTAGACCTGCAAGGGAATCGTATAAACGATATCCATCCGGGTGCTTTCTGGGATGTTCCGATGCTAGAAAAATTAGATTTATCGCACAATCAATTGTATGTTTTGGATTATCGTTGGGGTGAAAATCTGAGTATGCTTCGTTCTTTAAATTTAAAATCAAACAGGTTCGCGACTATATCCCATATGAACATTCGCTCGTTGAGCAATATTAAGGATGTATATGTAGGAAACAATTATTTTCATACAATACACAGTACTGACATTCTATATTTACCCAATAATTATACCATATATGTATGTTAACTAAAAAAAATGTATTATGTATGTAACGCAAAGGAATAAAGGTTGGAGAAGAAAAATATTTTTTATCGTCTCAGCATGGTGTCTTCTGTCTTCCGACTTTGCAGCGGAAGTTATTATCATTTCTGCCATGAAATCTGTAGGTAAACATTCCAGAAGGATATACTATACTCGTCGTGAGATTACTATATCTTTAGTAATTGGAGAACGAGAGGTAATCAGCAAATTTGCACCCACCATCGGCTCAACAACCCCTGTCGCCCTGTACTTCCATTTTGTTTACCAACGACAAATAAATTGGACAAATTTTGGAGCAAAGATCAGGTAAGGGAGGATTTCAAAAATCTAAGATCAGAGGACGATATTTTAGTGGCTGAATTATTCTTCCTTCAGTAGACTTTGAATTTTAAATCAGTGAAAGTGTAAGTAAATTAATGATCCATTTATCATATTTTATCTTCTTCGCGTGGAATGACTATTTTGTCTTCATTTTAATAACTACATATTTCGTGCGACTTTCGAAATGCAGCAAGGTTAGCCGAGGGCACGGTACTGCCCTGAGGACGCTTCGGCATTGAATTTCTTAAGAATTATCGCTACCTTATAAGTCGAGACCAATTCGAGTCCTCTGGACAGAATGTGTTACGTCGTTCGAGTGTGCTGAACCACGGGGGACGTTTAGAAATCTTCAAGTGTCACCAATTATCAACGTTTTATAACAATTAATTTAAGTACTCGTGATAGAAGAGGGTGTATCTACGCAACCAATTGTGAGAACTTCATCTTCGAAAGGTAATTTTGATAATCAATGTTCTTCATCGTCTATTCTCTCTGCAATACCCTCCCTGTCCGTAGTCTGTCCGGTTCTTTTACACTTACAAGTAAATCTACGGAAGTGTCAGACTCCGATTTTTCTGAAATTTGGATATGTTATAATATATGAAAAACTAAGGGACACTAATTTAGGAGTTGTTTACCCCCCAAATATTTATATACAAAAAAAAAAATACGTGTTCCATAATTAGCTTTCCTCTTGAAGTTTTAACAGATTTTACTTCGATCAGATCAAAACTGATTTTTTGCAGCAAGAAATTGGTCAGTTTAGGGGTAGTTCACCCCCTAATTTTCACTCCTCTTCCAACATACCTAGGCCGATTTTCGTCTTCTATCGAAACATACTTTCATACCAAAAATCATCAAAATCGCTTCACTGGTCTCAAAGATATCGCAATTTTTCCAGTTTACCCCCCATTTTCGAGGGGTCGTTTCACCCTCTGAATGTGTTTTTCCGCCGATAAAAGAATACGTGTCCCTTAGTTTTTCATCTATTATAACATATCCAAATTTCAAAAAAATCGGAGCCTGACACTTCCGTAGGTTTACTTGTTAGCCATGTATTTTTCATCAAGTATTCTCATTTTTCATGCTCGCAGATGTCAGCTTCATGGTCGACGGGGTTGCTGATACTTGCATTCAGCTCGCAGATGCTGTGCTTCCACGACTACAATCCTCCTCCAGTGCTTGTTTCCAGATACCCCCCTAACCATCCTAAGAACAAGTACCCGCATCATCATCCGGGTAATGACGACAACGCCATCGCGGGGAGCAAGCCATCATCTTCAGCAAGCGTGGATCCTCCGGTTCCGAATGGCATTCCTAATCATTCTTCAAATTGGCATTCGCATAATCCTTACCCTGTCCATAACGTCACGTCGTCAGTTCCATATGAACCTCCCATTAAATATCAAAAGACCATTCAAGTGCAGTGTCCAGCGGCTGCGGTCCTGAATTTCGCTCGGGTAGGGCTGAGGAGGATCGGCGACGCGTTCATCGAGAGTTCAGAAACGAAGGAGCTCTACCTGGACAGTAACGAGATCTCGGAAATCTCCAGCACGGCGTTCTCCTCGTTGAATCAATTGGAAGTTCTCAGTTTATCGAACAACAACATCCCCACCGAAAAGCTGTTATGGTTCGCCAAGCACTACATGTTGCGGAAGTTGGTTCTGGACGACAACAGATACAACGATACCACCTCCTCCACTATCCAGAAGATATTTCAATCGCTGCCGAAGCTAGAAGAATTGTCCTTGAAGAGGGACGGCATTTCGCGTTTCGCCGTCAATTTGAACAGTTTCGCTCCTAGGCTGAAGTATCTCCATCTTTCGGGGAACAGGATCGACGAGCTGGATTTTCTGGACGATCTACCAGCAACTATGTCCTACCTTCACCTGGACGACAATCAGATCACCAAGGTAAGAAGCGTCGCTCTGGAACACCTCGTGGAGCTGTCCGTAAGCGGTAATCAGATCGAGCAACTCTGCACCGATCAGTGTTCCGATTCCTACCTATCGCTGAAAGGCTTGAAGAGATTGCAAAGGTTGAACGCTTCTCGGAACAGCATCAAAGCGGTGACGGACGAGCCGTTCCAGGACACGACAGATCTGATTTCCTTGGACTTGTCTCGCAACGAGATCAAGATCCTTCCGGTTGACGTGTTCAAACCGTCGTCGAAGCTCGAGGAGCTTTTCTTGAGTCACAATCAGTTCCCATCGGTACCGAACATCTGCTCGTTGAATGATCTGAGGCAGCTGGACTTGAGCAACAACAACATAGGTGTCGTCGCCAAGAACGACTTGTGCGGCGGATTGAATCATCAATTGCATACTTTGCTTTTGAGAGGGAATCATATCACCGAGGTGGACAGCGAGATTTACACGCAACTGAAGTACTTGAAGAAACTGGATCTGTCGGACAATCTAATCCTTCATCTTCCGGTGACTCTGATCCATAGGGCTAGGTCCTTGCGAACTCTTCTGCTGAGGAACAACAGCATCGAGAACATCGACGAGCTGTTCAATAGCCACTCGAGCACGTTGCAGGATCTACATCTTCAGGGGAATCCGATCTCCGTTGTCAAATATTCGGTTAGGTCAAACACTATGGTACATTTGAAGGACGTCCCACGAGAGACGAAGGAGGAACCGGAGGATCTGACGAGCAACGACATCGACGACAAAGATTATTCGTCCAACGAATCTTTGTAGCTTTAGAAAGATCGAATGAACGTTATTCGAGGTTAATAAATTATAAAGATACTAATAAATCAAAATATTATGGATTAGTCTTATGAACATATTGATAATTTTTTTTTCTTTGCTTTCAGAGTACTTGGACTAATTACCAAGGGAAGAATAGAAGAATAAACGAGGGAAAAATTGTTGCAGTGTCGAACTTTCAGTACTAACAATTAGAGTAGCAATATTAATGAAATACTAACAGATATAATACTATAGTAGAATATTGTAATACTAACATTATTTTCTTTTTTTTCTATAAGTATATATGTGGAATATTAACATTTTTCTTATAATTAATGTATTGCCAGTGAGAAATAAATGTTACTTATACCGTTATAATGTTCATTTCACTTTACCTTTTTTTCCAAAAAACTATTATATCAAGTTCCTTGAACATTCCAAGTTTCAAAAATTGTTGATTTCGTGGAAGTGATTTAAGATTCTAATTTAGAAGTTTAATAATTCCCATCCCTTCCGGATCCTCCCCTTCCGGATCGAACCGGAAGACACTCACCTTATCGAGTCAGCGAAGTTATTCTTAGCAGTCCTCCCTTCCTGCTTCGAGATGGCGATGTAATCGCGAAGGATAGTTACTAGTAAAGATAAACGAAGTTTCAAGTAAACTTCTCGAAAGCAAGTATCCCTCTATAAATAATTTTTCTATAGAAAATATTCTTCCTACTTTCATTTTTTAATTGTTCTACTAAATCAGCTCTTCGATGACCCCAAAGACAATCAAAATGGTAAACTGGGATTTAAAATTACAGAAGAAAGATAAGAAGGTACAATTGGTACCTCAATTTGTTAGCATCGATATCGACAATGAGGGTCCTTTGTCAACAGAAGCAAGGCACACTGGGATGCGTTAGATTGGTGGACAGAAAGAAGGGTCAGCAAAAGCTAAAGGAATGTTTTCCATTTAGGAGACATCCGTTTGATGGGACATAAATGGCACTCGCCCTTTCCCCTTTTATCCCTAAAGCGTAGGAGGTAACGGAGACGAAAAAATACGAGATGCTTGGTGAAGTTTGTCTTTGAAAGCGATCCTCTTTCTTATCTCTCTCGAGTCCTTTCTTGGTAAAGCACAAATTCTGTCGAATTTACCTTTCTTTTCGCTAAAGGTAAACCTTGGAACGAAGAATCCAAGAATTCTAGGACGTCGAGTACCTATGTCCTTAGAGTCTTTCCCTCTCTCACACGATTACATTATCATTGTTTTTATTTCTATCGTTGTTGCATGCAACTGTTCCCTGCGACCAGCTTCAAAGAGATCAGATTCCAAAATGGTCCCAATGGCAACAACAGTAAACCTGGATCGAGGGAGCAACAAAGGAGGAGTGTTCAATAGAAGAGCATTTTCGGATTTAACCCTCGGTTACCGGTTCAAAGATCAACGACGAACGAAAAGTGGCGAATGTAAAGGAGGGGCGGGAGGGAGGGGGATAGACAAAAGGTGAAAAAGCGAGCGAAGAAGGAAGCGTTAGGCGATGGGACAACGCGTTCCATCCAGTTGGATCTGGTGTACGTTGACCAAGCTACCTAGAGTGGGTGAGACATCTGGGTGGGGGGGCTGGCCTGCTGATCAAGGGTGTCAGTTGGGGTGTAGGAAAGAGGGTGGACGAATGGATGGGAACGCATGCGCCTGCTTTGGCCGGTGTGCGCGCTGGCAGGGATGCAAGCAGAGGGAGACAGAGAATGGGGATAGAGGGAGAGATTGGCGCGAAAGCGCAAGGAAAAAGTGGGATGGCGAAAGCCTCGGCTGATAAAGAGGAATCTAACGCGACGCGAACGGGTTGAAAGAGGAGAGGATAGGAGTTAATACGAGCGAGAGAGAGAGATAAAGGGAGAGGCTAGAGGCGAGTAAAGATCAGAGAAAGACGGAAGGATCCGCGAGCTCTGCCGCGTCTAGGCAGCTCGAGACTCTACCACCTCCACCACTTTACCCTTCCTCTTCCTAGCGCGTTTTCTCTCTCTCCTCTTTCAGTGTTCGTTCGAACACGGCCCGGTACGGTTCTGTTGCCCCGTGCTCGAAGCATCCTCTTCGTGATGGGAGCTCGTTGCCGCGGTGGTGTCGGCAGCATCCCTCGGTAGCCGATTCCACGATCCCCACCGATGTCGCAGGGCTCGTATCAGGGTGACACGCGCGGTTCTTAATTGCTCGTTCGTTCGTTCGTTAGTTCGTGGATTAAAGAACCGAAACGAGATAGGAAGCGACAACAGAGAGAAAGAAGTGCGAGTGAGAGAGTGTTAGGTGCGAAGGGTAGGTGTGCGTGCAGAAGCAAGGACACCCGCAAGGAACCCTCCGAACATCGTGTGTCGAATGGAGAAACAGTGGTGAGAGATAGAGAGATAGATAGAGAGAGCTGTAGCAGTATAGAAGACGCGGGTACGAGGAGTTTTGTTCCGCTTGAAATCACAAGGATAGAGAGGGGGTAGTGTCTTCATCAGTGGTCCATCTTCATCGAAACAGACTATAGTCCTAGTCTGTTGATAATTATCACCGAGGTAGCTAGAAATCATCGTAACGAAAGATGTCAGGGAACTATTCAGCCCGCTGCGAACCCGGTTTGGTTGTGCCAAAATGGCACCCGGAGGAGAACCTATACCTCTCGGACATAATCTTTCGCGGGATCGTCTACTTCTTGCTGCTCCTGTATCTATTCATCGGCGTGTCGATAATCAGCGATCGTTTCATGGCTGCGATCGAGGTGATCACGTCGAAGGAGAAGGAACTGGTGGTACGTCGTCCGGGCAAGGAGCCGCAGATCGTGGTCGTGCGAGTGTGGAACGAGACGGTGGCGAATTTAACGTTGATGGCTTTGGGCAGCAGCGCACCGGAGATCCTCTTGTCGATCATCGAGATCTGGGCGAAGAACTTCGAAGCCGGTGAGCTGGGACCCGGCACGATCGTCGGCTCAGCCGCGTACAATCTCTTCGTCATAATCGCTCTCTGCGTGTTCGTGATACCAAACGGTGAGACGAGGAAGATCAAGCATCTGAGGGTGTTCTTCGTCACCGCCACGTGGAGCATCTTCGCCTACGTGTGGCTGTACGTGATCCTCGAGGTGTCCAGTCCGGGTGTGCTCGAAGTTTGGGAGGGTATCCTGACATTCTCCTTCTTTCCGGCCACCGTACTCACAGCCTACGTGGCCGATCGTCGTCTGCTGATCTACAAATACCTTCACAAAGGGTACAGGATGAACAAGAGAGGCGTGATCGTGCAGGCCGAGGCTGGCGACTCGGACGGCGGGGTGGAGCTTGAGATCAAGCCGCAGCAGGACAGCTTCAACAGCATGATGGACGCGGATACGCCCGAGGCGAAGGAATTCGAGCAAACCAGACGAGACTACATCAACACTTTGAGAGAATTGAGAAAGAAACATCCGACCCTACCTCTCGAGCAACTGGAAGTGATGGCGCACGAGGATGTCCTCGGTAAAGGGCCAAAGAGCCGGGCTTTCTATAGAGTCCAAGCTACCAGAAAGATGGTCGGCGCCGGTAATCTAAGCAAGAAGATCAGCGAAAGGGCGCAGAGCGATCTTAGCGAGGTCAAGGCCGAGCTACAGAGACAGGAAGCGGAGAGCATCGACATCGAGAACGTGAACGCAATGAGGATTTTCTTCGAGCCTGGTCACTACACGGTGATGGAGAACGTAGGCACATTCGAGGTGGGAGTGACCAGGGTAGGCGGTGACCTAAGCAAACCTTGCACCGTTGATTATTGCACCGAGGATGGCTCAGCCGAGGCTGGCTCCGATTACATCAGCGCCAGGGGCACCCTGACCTTCGACCCAGGTGAAACCAAGAAGACCATCAAGCTGTCCGTGATCGATGACGAGCTGTTCGAGGAGGACGAACATTTCTACGTCAGGTGAGATCGAAGACTGGTATATCTACTTGAATCGATCTGGCATTTATTTCGATACTCAACTGGGAATTGGCCATTTCATTGTCATCCTGATATTTCATTCAATAAATTCAATTCGAACGATTCGAGTTGGTCAATTTCGAAGTAGATTCAATGAATTTCATAAATCGAGAATGTACAAACAACGCCTCGTCAGTTTCCGATCAAAATGATGTTATGTACACCTGAATTTGTTTTCGTTTCGTGGAATATTGTTGTAGATCAAATTTTTTCAACCTGTTTCATCAAACAAGAATTATTTTGAATTTTTCGAACGATATCCTGCTTTTTTTCCTTAAAAACTACCCTTTTTGAAACCAGTGGAAAACATTTGGTTAACTTGCGATTTTATTCGAACGAAAGGAACCACGAGCAAGTGCGAGATCAAAGGAGAAGCTTTCATCGTCTATAGAAAATCTGACGGATAGTAAGCTGGAAAAATAGGGAAAGAATCGAGAAAAAGAACAACAACGTGTTCCGTCAAACATGTCAGACCTTGAAAAACCCCGAGTTGGGAATTGAAAGAGGCAGAGCGGAAGCTGTACAAAATGTTTCATTGTTCCTTCAAACGTATTGCAACCTGAAAATGGAAGGAAAAAAACGTTTTCTACCTTCACTGGAAATAGGTCGAGGTCGAGGAACAATAGAGACATAAAAAACAACCGTGGTGCATTATTTTTAACGATCATTGGAAGTAATAACTGCACGGATTACACGGATGCATTTTTCCAGTTTCTGGCTCCTTCAAACAGAAACTTCCTTCCTTTTCTTTTAAATATTATTTTTCTCGTCATTGTTTATTAGGGGTGTGCGGTCGATTAAAAATAATTAACCCTAATTTACCCCGAGGACACCAATATTCATAATCGAATTCCATAATAAATATTATTAATTTCGAAGAAGTCTTCTTGTTAATACCAAGCATTTTCCATTAACATTCGTGGAACTGGTAGTCCGAACGACTAGGTTCCCTATTGAAAAACCGGAAGTAGATTCGATTCGAAAGGTTGTTGAGGGCGTTCGTCGTTTAACGAGCTCGCTGCGATAATAGATTGATAATCGTCTGGGAGAGGCGCATCTTTCAATTAACTTTAACCGGATGGCGGTTTCAATTTCATTATCGTTCAAACTCTACTCGCGAAAGGGACTCTCCACTTATTCGCTGCTTCTTCAGCGTATCGCGTACCATCAATTACCATTCGATTAATTTTATTGATCATTACAGCTCAGTTACCTTTCAGCCCTTCTATTCATCCTTTGATACTTAAAATTGTTTATTAAAACATTTTCCTATTGCAAATTATTATTTTCCAAGGTTAAATCATCGAGGCCATTTTTGAGAAGAAATTTAGAAAGGGGTAGACCAAATTCAGAAATCAATAAGAAGAGCAATTTCATTTGGAACACCGTTCCAGATTGCGGTTAGGCTTCTATGTTTTTTCTTTCTGGAAACTTGGCTTTATCTAACGAGGCAAGGGTCACGAGAAGATAGTGGCTGGAATATGCCAACGGTACTTTCGAGTACTCGAGACGAGCACGAGGTGCTTGGATTAAGAGCGACAAAATTGCTCTCTCTAGAGAGTGAATTCCCACAGTTTAAGTGGAACGAACGAATTCGTGGATCTTCGTTTGATCCGTTCGGTATGGTCAACTTAGAACAAGTGACGCTAAAGTGCCATAAAATGGCACTTATCGCGCGTCGATCTCAAGCTTCAAATTTAATAAAAATGGACCCTTGATTAATTTTTTTAATATAGAATGCCTACTGTACAGTTAGTTTAATGTCGTCCAAAAATGGTAATTGACCTCCAGATTTTTCGAATAGAATTAGAAATTTTATAATACCAGTTCAACTGCTCTATTTCGTTATAATAATCTCTTCGATAGATGAGAGGAGATTAAAACGTATGGCAGCCAGGGATCTCCGTTTAGCGAGCATGCAGCGAACGTCCAATTATCCTCCTTTATTTTTCTCATGCATTTGAAATGCACGGCTCCATTCTCTAAATGAAAAGAGGATAACTCTATGATGGTCCTTGCCTTTTCTTTTCTTTTTTTTACACATCAGTCGGCAACGCTGAATGCTTCTCTACTCGTAATCCTCGGCAATCGCTTTCCAGACTGTTGCCCTCCATTTGCCCCCGACTGATCCGAAGTTTCTCGGAATTTAAAAACCGATTCCTTGTACCGGCTGTATTTTTCTACGTTTCTTTAAAGAACACAGTCCGGCCATTTTTCTCCGGCACCTTTTATAAACCACCATCCCTGGATAACAAAATAACCTCGACGGAGACTGAAATCCCTCAACGAAGTCAGGAACGGAAGGAGAGTAGAATAAATAGACGACAAAGTGAGCTCAGGGTCGGCAAAAGTTTATCCACGGTACAATGTGAAAGTTTCAAGGAACTCTCAACAATATATAGAGAGAGAAAGAGGGAAAATAAAAGTAGAGAGACAAAGGAGATTGAAATCAAGAGAAGGGTTTAGCGGTTCTGTTAATTTTTCACGATAATCTCGAACGATCTCGCGACACGCGGGTACGCTTTCTTAAATATACCCGACACGGGCTTCGTGCGGTGCTCGAACGCTGATGAACGAGACTCGATAACGATGAAACAACCATTTTCTTTCCGCGTAACGATCGTTCGGACAAAGTATCTACCGGTCGAATCAGGTCGAGGAGAAAATAATTATGCCCGGCTGTGACACGGTGGATCTCGACCGACTCGATCGTCATTTAATGGGAGAAAATCATTTTCGAATTTGGTTAATAAACGGCGAATCCATAGGGTGGAAAATCAATCGGAATAACCTGATATTTGAATCACAATGGTAAACGAGAAATTGATGTTATAAAAATAAAAAGAGAGTAACGGAAGTTTTAATAAAGTTCGATCTGAACTTTAGTCCATCTGAACTTTTCTCTCGAAAGAAAAGTAATTAAACGAATCAATTAAATCAATGAAGGTGTATCAAAAGTTCTTCGTTTCTTTAACTTTGAATCGTGTTAATGATAGAAGGAATTATCATTTGCAGATTGAGCAACGCGTCGCAGCCAGCGATGTTGGTTTCACCCAGTTTGGCCACGGTGATGATCCTCGACGACGATCACAGCGGCGTATTCGGCTTCCCCGAGAGGGACATCGAATTGGTGGAAAGCGTGGGACAGTACCCTTTGAGAGTGGTGAGATACAGTGGTGCCAGGGGTCGTGTCGTCATCCCTTATCGCACCATCGAAGGTACAGCCAAGCCTGGGAAACAGTACATGCACACCGAGGGCACGCTTACCTTCGAGGATAATCAAACCGAGTAAGTTCTAATGAAAAAAATGTATCCTAAAAATGCAAGCTTTAAATTGAATAATTAATCCACACTACCTTTGGTACATTTGTCGTTTTCCCTAGGGTGGAAATAGGGATCTCTATCAAGACATAGAGTAATTTAAAATGAAAGATAGATTTTGAAAGGAATAGTCATGACAGATTTACGTAGTCGACGACCTTAATTAGCTTACTCAGCACCCTTAAAAGGGGTTTGGATTTAGGTAATTTAGGCTGCTGGTCGGTTATCAAGGTGATCGTTGCGTTTTTATCCATCCAGGAAGAGGAATGGAAATTCATACTTGACCTTAATCGGATTTTCAACGGGCGTCACCTACGAGGAACCTCCCGAGTGGTTTATTCTAAGAAACACGATCGACCAATCTGATTACAAATGCTCTACAATTACGCCATTCGTTCTGAAATCACTGATAGTCATCAGTGTTGCTTTATTAGCGAGGGTGGTAGATTCCAAAGTCAATTCAAGAGCTTTTAGAGTGCTTTCGTCGATTCAGGCGACCCTTTCCTTTCCTTTCGTGTACGTGCATTGATTCACACGTACTCGCTATTAGTACGTGAATAGGATCCATGAATGCATTTAGTTAGGGTCATCGAAGGGAGAGACGAGATCGAAACGCGTGGGATGTCCCTTCGACACTGATTTAACAAGATGGTATGACCTAAATTTAGCGTTTCTAGGTAAAATATATACTCGCATTGATTGAGACTGCTATATACAATATATACAATTAAAACGGTTGCGAGAGTAGAGATAGAGGAGGGATAAGATAATTTCGAGCAATCACTGTGCAATCTCAATCCTGTAAATAATTTATGGAACGAAGTAAAGACACTTTCATGCAGCTCGATTCTATACCATAATCATAGTCGATACAGAATGATCAATGACAAAATTACAAATATACATAATATATTAAAAAAGATTTCTGTGTGCTACTTAAATTCTTTTTTAAAGAAATTAAAATTTTTAAGAATAAAAATGATTAATTCTCCAACTCAATATTTAAAAAATTATTAAATTATTTAACACTAGAACTACTGAAGTTCGACGAATACTTACTTTTAAATTGAAAATAAAGTAGAAAAATAAATAAAGATGCATTTGAAATAAAATAATTTCAATTAAAAAATTAAAATAAAAAATCTAACATACTTTATTACGAAGGGTGCGATAGTTCTAGTGTTAAACTACGAATCATTAGAATTTTCAATTTTATTTTCTAATTTGTTATTTTATATTCTACGTTAACGGCTGCGAGATATTTCATTGCCATAAATCTGCGCGCCAGTAGCGAGAGTCAGCGTGTTAAGCGGCGCGTCTGACCCAAGGTGGCCTTATTCTACTTGCAGATAATACCCGCATCTTTCCCGCGGTCATGCTTACGGTTCATTTATTTCACCGATCCATAATCTCAACGAAAGAAATATTTCAAGCTGCTTATAAAATCGAAGAAGAATATATTTAATCCCTCTTTTATAACCCCGATAGATTAACCACGATATTTTCATAAAAATGCCGGATATAACCTGCATCCCTTGTTTAACCGATAACTTGTAAAATATTCCCGTTAAATATCCGCTGGGAATACGACTGGGATTTACGTAGAACGTAGACGAACGGTACCTCAGGATTTACAAAATACCTCGAAATTTTACGGGCTGGTGATAAATCGCGAGGGATACCGGGACGGAAGCGCGAGGAGCTTCGCTTCGCAGTACGTTTTATTTCCGTGCGTCGAGTTTTCTAAAACCTACCCCCTAGCTTTTTCAAGGGGAAGCTGCAGGGT
Organism: Osmia bicornis bicornis; assembly: GCF_907164935.1. Lineage (NCBI taxonomy): Eukaryota > Metazoa > Arthropoda > Insecta > Hymenoptera > Megachilidae > Osmia > Osmia bicornis. The sequence goes on from NC_060230.1 coordinate 7,358,441, forward strand.
TGAAACACGAAACTCCACGTCGACGCGCTTGTCTCGGGAGACCGAATTTTCGTTCTCCCTTTTGTTCCGAACAAATGACTTTCGTTTCTCCCCGAGAAGAAAAAAAGACGAGAACATTTTTTCTTTTAAGAAAAGAATATTGAGAGAAATTGTTGGATGTTCGAGGAATGATATTGTGTCGTCAATTTTCTTCGACTTTATTCTTTAAAAAAAAAAAATTTGTATTTATCGAGGATAAGTCAAATTTTCCACCCTCCAGGTACTATTTGTGATTTTATGAAAATTCTAGACACTTAGGGGGTAGGTTTCCCTTATCGGTCGCTTAGGAATAGAGGGCAACAATGGTAATATCGGTAGTCGGAAAGAAGAAAAAAAAATGAAAGCACGAACCCGTAAATGGGCCAATAGAGGGGAGGGAAGCCCTTAGAATGCAGCGTGTTACACCCCTGTGCACCCCTCGACCCTCGTCGAGTCAGACAACCCCGTTAACTTCTGAAGTGCTAAACACCCTCGTATCTCGCGGCTCTTTTCTTCTTTCCGTCAGCCTTTCCACTCAAACAGTGCAAACATACCCGAAGAAACAGTTTTCCTTTCATCGGGGAGAGAATTTTCGCAAAATTTCTTTTTCACGGACAACTGACACTCGGACGAGAGTGGTGTAATTTAATTGTACAAAATCTCTTAAAAATCACTCACCGAGCTTCTGTTGTAAGAACGGCAAGGGGTGGTTCCTCGAGGGGCGGCAATGTTTGTCTTTCTTGAAAGCATCTTCCCTCCAACTGCAACAATAAAATATTCGAGTTAGAAAAAGAAGAAAAAAAAAAGAAAAACTGGCGTCAGTATCGCGGGATGGGTGGGAACCCCTTGAAACCGAGAAGCAAATCCGCCAAACCGTGGAGATTTACGGTGGCAGAAGTCGAGGATTTATTATTCACCCCCCACCCTTGTACCCACCCTTTACCGTCACATGGAAGATCCCGTCCGCGAACGTTCGAATTCATTCCGAAAACCATGGAAAATTATGACCCGACCGAAAGTCCTGCTCGTAAATTTCGGCCGCGCAATCGTGAAGGGGTGGCTCGGAGGGGCGGTGGTTCCCTCGGAACCGTGCACTGTATACAGAACGAACGGTAGAGAGTGAGAATCATGGGCGTGGGATTCTGTTCATCGATTAAGCTTCGACGAGTTTCATACTCGCTTCCTTGTAATCTGCCATTCCTGCCACCTGTACATGAGCAGATTAAGCGTTCCTACGGTAATACGCTTTCCAACTGAAGCCTATACGAAATTACACGATACCTACAGGGCGTTCCAAGAAAGATGTAATTAAAAGATCAAAAATTAAAATTTTTATCCTGTAACTCCCGGAAATAGGGGGTTGCTGGGACGATTCTGAACAACATTTTCCTTTACCAAAATGTCGTTTGTAGCTTCGTTTTTGAATTATCAACGAAAAACCTCTGGCCAATCAGAGCGCGCCTTTAGCGCGGGGCGAACCATGGGAGCGATGGCTTTCGGCCGCGCTAAAGGCGCGCTCTGATTGGCCAAGGGTTTTTCGTTAATAACTCAAAAACGAAGCTTCAAACGACATTCTGGTAAAGGAAAATGTTGTTCAGAATCATCCCAGCAATCCCCCACCTTGTATATAAATAAAAGTTGAAGGTATACTCAAGATGAAATCGAGCTTCCTTAGGGAAAATGGCGATATATTTGCGAGGAAAGTCCGAGTCCCATATAAATTGGGCGAATTAACGAGAGATACTTGCGAGCTTTCCTCGAGAAAGATCCGCTCGAATGAATTTCGAACCGCGACTAACTTTCGACTTCCGAAGCCTTTGAGCTTTCCACAAAGTTTCCGTCCTATCGACGTTTCATCGAACAACTTTTCCGATTCCGAGAGAGTCCCTTAATGAGCGCCACTGCGACAGAGCGTCGTTAGGACGCTTCAAAGCTGCCACACGCGTATCGCGAACCGATGTACCAATCTATCGATTCCTTTTTTTCCCTCAATCGTTAGGGGAACAGGGTGTGGCGCATACTGCATCCAGGACTGTTAGGACATTGAACGTAAAGTTCGATTTTTCACGATTTATAATTAGGTGATTGTTGGAAATCATGATGGTTCTTTGAAATCTAGCGTTGGGTGCAACTTCTGAAAGTTTAGAATAAAATTTAAATAGTTATTTGCAGATTAGTTTGTTTCGTCGTAATAGCGAATGTTATCGAAACAGATTCACAGGATGTTTCATTCATAAATACTCCATTCCATCGACTGTACATTTAAGGGGAATGAGAGGCTGATAGAACAGGAAGAAGAGTAAATTGCACTAACGAGACCTGAAATTACACCCCGTCGCGTCCACTCTTTCTTCATTTGCAGCCTCCATTAAGGGGTAATTATTTTGAAACGCGTTTCTAAATACAATAGCTCGCGATCCAATAACGAGTTATTCCTTTTGTCTTCCTCTTCACTCTTCGTTATTTCATCACGAATTTATGCAAACTACCTCGACTGTTTGTAGATAAAAAAAAAGGAGAATCTGTCAATCACAGGTGTAGGTATTTCGCAGAAGAGAACAGAGGGAGAATTCGTTCCATTCTTTATCGAACGCACGAGTTTCCTTGCTTGATAAATACCCGGCTCGTGGATCGAAGGATAATCCCATCAGCGTTTCACCAACGGTATTACGTTCATCCTGCGAGCACAGCAGGAATACCAGATAGCTCCGCACTTATTTCATATTCCCCGACCACAATGCACCCCCGCAAGCCGCTTAAGTCCTCATCCTCCTACGCGTTCACGTTTCAGGGGGTGCTTCTCTTTTATATATGTAGAGAAGGGGATCGTTTCAACCCTTTCCCCGTGGCAAACTTCCACTGATAAGCGGTATACGTATACCCATCGTTTCGAAATTTCTACCCAAACTGTAATCCGAAGTGCACGTTGTGATAAATTGGAAAATTGCAAGTTGAAAGTTGGAAGTGAAAAGTTATAAGTCAAAAATTGGAAAAGTTGGAAGGTGGAAAATTGAAAATTCAAAGCTTGCAAGTTGGAAACAGGAAAATTACAAGTTAGAAGGTGGAAAATTATAAATAGAATATTCCAAGTTTGCAAGTTGGAAATTAGAAAATCACAAGTTGCAAGGTGGAAAATTGAAAATACAAAGCTTGCAAGTTGGAAATTAGAAAATCACAAGGTGGAAGGTGGAAAATTAAAAATAGAATATTTCAAGTTTGCAAGTTGGAAATTAAAAAATCACAAGTTGGAAGGTGGAAAATTAAAAATAGAATATTTCAAGTTTTCAAGTTGGAAATTAGAAAATCACAAATTGGAAGGTGGAAAATTGAAAATACAAAGCTTGCAAGTTGGAAATTAAAAAATCACAAGTTGGAAGGTGGAAAATTAAAAATAGAATATTTCAAGTTTTCAAGTTGGAAATTAGAAAATCACAAATTGGAAGGTGGAAAATTAAAAATAGAATATTTAAAGTTTTCAAGTTGGAAATTAGAAAATCACAAGTTGGAAGGTGGAAAATTGGAAATTGAAAACTTGCAAGTTGGAAACAGGAAAATTACCAGTTGGAAGGTGGAAAATTAAAAATAGAATATTCAAAGTTTTCAAGTTGGAAATTAGAAAATCACAAATTGGAAGGTGGAAAATTAAAAGTAGAATATTTAAAGTTTTCAAGTTGGAAATTGGAAAATCACAAGTTGGAAGGTGGAATATTAAAAATTGAATATTTCAAGTTTGCAAGTTGGAAATCAGAAAATCACAAGTTGGAAGGTGGAAAATTGAAAATTCAAAGCTAGCAAGTTGAAAATTAAAAAATCACAAGTTGAAAGGTGGAAAATTAAAAATAGAATATTTAAAGTTTTCAAGTTGCAAATTAGAAAATCGCAAGTTGGAAGATGGAAAATTGAAAATAGAATATTCTAAATTAGAAATTGAAAAATTAAAGCTTTGTTTTTCCTTCTTCACCTTTGAATTCCAGTTTACTGTAACATTCTTGAATGGACATTATCCTTGTCCGATGGCAGTTTGCTACGGAGCGTGCATTAGTTGGATCCTTTCTCGAGCGTATCCGATTGCACGTGAAATTAGTCTCTTTGGGATATTAGTGTCAGCACTTGGTGCACGACGTTGTTCACATCGAACGATCTAATTTTGCTAGGGAAATCGATAGAACGCGCGCGCGCTCTTGTTTCTCTCGTCTCTGTACCACTCTGCCAGACATCGACGATTATTGCAAATTCTGCCGGATTTATCGGTCGATATACCGCGACCGTTCTACCTTTCGATTCCAGGATTATCACCGATGTTCCATGATAATGCGATGTTTGCATAATCGAACGGCCAGTTTTTGCAAACATTTGCGTTTGCGAATCAAGCGTTTATGGGATAAACTAACCGACGCTGATGCCTCGTTTCTCAGCTGGAATAAATTTACATGAATGAAATTCGAGATAAATCACGATATCTGGAGTTCAACTCACTGTGAATTATGTATAAATTAAGAGGAAGAAAAATTAGGAGGTTCAAAGATGTCAAGTTGCAAATTTGAAAACTCTAAGCTACTAACAAGGGTCCATACCGAGGTGATAATCACCAATTTTGATGAAACTTCGCAGTTTTGCAGTTCTCATAAATTCATTCGACACATATTTTTTGTAGCTGCTAATATTTATTTGAAGGTGTTGAAATCAGCTCTCAAAGTTTGGGGTGCAGAACATACTTTGTTGAATTTTACGGAAATCATTAGAAATGGAGGTGTGTCGTAAATTGGTGCAATTTATGTCTTTGAACAACGATGTTGATGGTGTAAACAGATTTGCAAAATTTCCATTTGTTTACATAATATATTAAAAAATAATACTTTTTTTTATTATTCTCGTTGAATGTTAATTTTAATGATAAATTGGAATATTTAATTGGAATTGGAATTTTAAATTGAAATTTGAATCTACTGCAAAACTGCGAAGTTTCATCAAAATTGACGATTATCGTCTCGGTATGGTCCCTTGTAAGTTGGAAATGGGAAAATTGCAAGTTTCCAAGTTGGAAATTAGAAAATAGCAAGTTAAAAGTTTGCGGTTTCAAGTTAAACACTGGAAAATTGCAAGTTGGATATTGGAAGCGTGGAAGTTGAGTGTTGGTGTGGAGAAACAGTCAACAGGAACAGAAAGTTTAGCAAACAGAACGTGAACGAGCAAGAACACGAATTTGTTACATAGCCCTTTACGTCGGTGGGTATCGCTTGTATGGATTGATAAATCCATACTGTGAAAGAACGGTTCTTCGACAGCTGAGCAGACATTTCTGCTTGAATGACAGCTCTCGATATTTCGCATCGACTATTTCCATATACATATAATAACAAATGTTCAAGTTCATCGCTTCGTATATCAATTATTAACAACAGTTTACTTCCCTCGACAAATTGATCATTACGAACGATGGAGTTTCCAATCTTGAACCTGTCGAACAATATATTCTCCACCGACACGTGCATCGTTCGGCTCCCTATTTAACATGCCGCTTACACACCGTCTATAAACTCTTTAAAGCTCAGCGAAGCTCGCTCCATAAACTTCTTCAAAACAACGTCCTCGTGTAACAAATCGATCGACCTCGACTTCCATGCGACACGAAAAGACTACCGAAAGATTCGGTAGCAACAACACGGGACGAAAGTAAACTTGCGCAACTGAAAATCTGGTAGACAGGGAAGTTTCTATAAGGAAGAGGAAACGACAAAAGAATACACATTTGCAATGGAAATTGCTTTTTGATAGCTAGAATTCGGTTTGGAAGAAATTGAAAACTATCTGTGAATATCTTTACATGTGAAGTAGAAAGAAATTCAGAGAAAGTTGGAAGCTGAGAATTTCTAATAAAAGGTATCAACTTGGAAGTTTTGGAGTTTGCAGCTTGTAAGTCGGAAATTGGAAAATTGGAAGATCCCTAGTTGGAATTTGGAAACTTGGAAGATCCCTAGTTGGAATTTGGAAAATTGTAGGGACCCAAATTGGAAACTGGAAAATTCTAAACCCTTAAGTTGGAAATTGGAAAATTCCAAGCTCCTAAGTAGGAAGTTTCTAAGTCTCTAAGTTGGAATTTGGAAAATTCCTAGTTGGAAATTGGAAAATTGGAAGATCCCTAGTTGGAATTTGCAAAATTGGAAGATCCCAAGTTGGAAACTGGAAAATTCTAAACCCTTAAGTTGGAATTTTGAAAATTCCTAGTTGGAAATTGGAAAATTGGAAGATCCCTAGTTGGAATTTGCAAAATTGGAAGATCCCTAGTTGGAAATTGGAAAATTGTAGGGTCCCAAGTTGGAAACTGGAAAATTCTAAACCCTTAAGTTGGAAATTGGAAAATTCCAAGCTCCTAAGTAGGAAATTTCTAAGTCTCTAAGTTGGAATTTGGAAACTTCTAAGCTTCTAAGTAAAAAAATTCAAAGCACGTAAGCTGGAAATTAAAATGATTTCAAACGAAATCTCACGTATAACAGGAAAAATAACAACGCTGATTTAAATAAGAATACCATTATTATGATAATTTATAAGAGATTCACGAGAAAAGCAATGGAAGAAAGAAAAGCTGAAGGTAACAGGCAACACGATATCGACATCTGTTATATCTCCATAGGCGAGAGTGCTTTTATAAATGCCGCGACAACCCCTCAGAAGCTCTCGTTAGCCGGAGGGTCTGTACACTTTAAAGGGCGCTCTGCGTCTCTGTGTCGCTACGGCCATTTATCCATGACCCTGTTATGAATATAAAAGCTCTTTAATTGGATTCGTCTGCTTAATCGCTCGATGTAATCTTCGAATGCTATTATAACAGCTAACAAACCTTTCTCCATTTGTTTTCCCTTCCATTGAACAAAAATACATCTGGGAAACAAAGTGCTCTTGATCTTTCAAGATAGAAACGAAATCTACCAGCGTGTCGATAACACGAAAAGAGAATAAAATTTCTCCAATAATCTTTGAAATTGAATTCTACTTTGAGGATGATATTTCCATTTACAAAACATTCGGGAAAGACATCCATGGAATGGAAACACGACAGCAGTGAATAGTTGGCTCGCTGTTGAATAATTCGTAGGAAGTTTGCCGTCCAAGCCATAATCCCGATCTTCGTGGAGGGTCGTGTTTAAAATTTCAAAATTCGAAAGCGGTGCGACCCGAAAGCACCTGACACTTACGCGTCCCCTCGAAACCAGATAAATTACATTCGTGGTTCATACCATTGTGAATCCTCCCTCCTTCCTCGTGAAACTTCCACGGAAGTCTCTTTAATTTCTGACCGTCCTACTCGAGTCGGAAACTTGCCACGAAATTTCAATGTCCTCGAATATTTCAGCGTTAATTAACCTCTTCGGACCTCTTCTCATCGGGATTGGACATTCCCCTGAATGGAACACGGTATTGTTACGTCTCCGAAAGCTGGAAGGATGATTAAATTTATCTGGAAATTACGACTGCTAGTCGCTCGTTCCAACCAAGAATTTCAGAAATTCTTGGACGTTTGATGTATGAATTGTCAGGATGGATGGAATACCGATCCATTGTTGACCGGTTTATCAAACGAAGTACGAAAAGTCATTAATAAAGAATAGTAATTCGCAGAGTACGATAGTTTGCAATGTACACTAGTGGAATTAATTCGGGAGACTTTTAAATTTCTAATCAAATTTCGCATTTATTCAAATTATTTAATATTATATTCCAATCATTTTCTAATTTTAGGGCGTCGCTTATATAAAAGAATCAATAAAAAGACCATTTACAGCCATACTTTTAATATAAAATAAAAATTACAATTTCAAGATATCAATGGAGGTAGAAAAAAGTTAATTCACATTTAAAGGTTATTTCACATTTTTTTTAAATAAAATTTTAAAACATTTACAAACCAAATCATGTGAAAATATGAAGTATAAACATTATAGATTACAATAAAAATATTACGGTATCAATTTAGCATAGCAGAATATACATATTCTGCAAAAATAGGAAATAAAGAATATTTTTATTCAAAGTGTCCAGAATTAATTCCACCAGTGTATAATAACTCGTAATGTACAATATCTTACGATACGATGCGTGATAACCCCCGGTACAACCCATAATATATGATGACTCGCAATTTACGATAATTGGGACACACGATAACACCGAACGTATGCGGGTTGCCCCACAATCAGAAACCTGATTTGCAACTCAAGAGAATCACTTTCAATTAAATTTATCTGTACCACATAGTTTATTCATTTTAATGGAAAAAGCACAGAATATTCTGAAAGCAGATCGAGGAATTACTTTCAGAATGGTATGGGATCCACGCTGATTTCCTAATACATGCACGCTGCGGCGCTAATTAAAGCGCGACAACAATGGGGACGCATTAATTACACTACGTATGAATTAATCGTTGCGGGATATATAACGACAATTACTTTTCGGGGTGGTTACCTCTGCGGACGTTCCGAAGTGCATCAGTGAAACGAGTTCGTTAGCGTCATTCGATAGATGAAGCCTGATTAATTAGCCAGCCGAGAGGCTTATTTAAACGGGAAATTAATTATCGTCGCGGGTTAGCGACAGAGGTGCCTATGGATAAATAGCAAATCCGTATACGAACGGCTGCATTATCTGACTAATCACCTATTCATCCTTATATCCTCCGCTCGCATGGAACTTCTGCAAAGCAAACTTTGATCCCTCAGACGAGTTTAACGCGTGGACGATCATCGCGGAGGCTGGAAAAACGATGGAAAACGCATTCGCTCGACTCCCTTTCGGAAGTGCTAACGGAAACGAGCCGTTCTCTGCTCGTGTCGTTTGAAAACCATTCAGCAAGTCGAGTGACGCGATTCATGGCTGCCATTTTCATCGCGCATACCGCAATCATTTTTCTCCCGCAAAAACGCAAATTATCGTGTCTATTTCAGTACCAGGGTATACACACGGCACGTGCAAGACTTCATAACATTGACCACGAATGCAATAAATATGTTAGCGTGATCTTTTCTTACAGGTTTATCGATTAACTTTATATAGCGGATTAAATTAATTTCTTAGAATTTAGAAATTTCATGATTTTGCAAAATTTTACAAAATGTCTTCAAACATATTTATCTAGGTGAAGATTTTTTAGATGGAACGTCGATGTTAAAAAGAATTGCAACGCTCCGAAAATACTAGAGATACGTTTCAAACCACACCCATGCGAAAAAGAAGAGAGAGAACGGGTTGATTTTCCGCAGCAACCGCGTGAAATGCAGACAGCGCATCCATGCGCGAAACTACAGCTCGAGGTGCACGTGTCACGGTCATATATTATGCACGGCCGTGTTACGCGCGATACTTCGGTAGCTCTAAAGCCGTGTGTATACAAGGGAAGCATAGTGACGGACAAACTGCAGCTGCACACATGCCAGGGGCGCAAGAGCTCGCAACTGCGACAATAGACACACCCCGGTTGCAAAGGTGGGTAGACTTTGCACAAGCTGGCATCTTGCTACGCGCTACTGCCGTATCGGGCTTTAGAATTCAGCCGTGAAAGCAGTGTCGTTACCGAAAATCTATCCGCTACATTATTAAACGGGGGATAATAGCGAGATAGGGGATAAGCAATGGGTGAGCAGAGTAGAAATAACGTGACGATAAAGTCGAAGGTAAATGGAAGGAATTTCTGTGGAAATTGAAGCATTTCGCTTGGTAGTTGGTAGTTAATATTTGGAGGTTGGAAATTAGGAACTGGAAATTGGTCGTCGGAAATTGGGAATTACAAATTGTTCAAAGTTGGAAATTGGTAGTTGGGTATTGGGAATTGGTAGTTGAGAATTGGGAATTGGAAGTTGAAAATTAGGAATTGGGAATTGGAAATTGGAAGTTGGAAATTGGTAGTTGGAAATTGGTAGTTGGGAATTGGGAATTGGGAATTGGAAGTTGGAAAGTGGGAATTAAAAGGTGGAAATTGGTAGTTGAGAATTGGGAATTGGAAGTTGAAAATTAGGAATTGGGAATTGGAAATTGGAAGTTGGAAATTGGTAGTTGGGAATTGGGAATTGGGAATTGGAAGTTGGAAAGTGGGAATTAGAAGTTGGAAATTGGTAGTTGGGAATTGGGAATTGGAAGTTGGAAATTGGTAGTTGGGAATTGAAAGTTGGAAATTGGTAATTGGGAATTGGAAGTTGGGAGTTGGAAATTGGTAGTTGGGAATTGGAAATTATGAATTGGAAATTGGTAATTGGGAATTGGGAATTGGAAGTTAGAAGTCGACAGCCGGATAGTTAAAAGTTGGAAGTTGAAAATTCACTCTCTTAACAATCAAAAAACTAAAAGCAAACGCAATCGTATATAATTTATTTCAATTAAGACACCCTCTATATCCAGCCAACGACAGAAGGTAAGAAATTTGATTGTACGTTACTTCAAAGTTAAACTTAACAAACGATTTTGGCCCTGCATTCATAACATGGTCTATGACCATGTTACGTTTTTCTAAATTAATTAAACTCGCGCTAAAGCTCAGCCGCGTTCACGCCATGTCTGCGCTTGACGTAATTTGAATTTTCACTCGGTTCGTGAATCCTCCGGGAAGATACACGCGCGAATGTGTGCTCCTCGTGGTAGTCGCATTCTACTTGTGACCCATTGTTCAGACGCGGATTCGCGTTCCACAGAGCGCGAAGAAGCATGCCAGAAACGCGACTCCAACTTTCCTTTACGCACTGGGTGCACGATTCGAAATGTATCCTACGAGAGGGATTAAGATTTTCGGAATCTAACGCTCGTTTACCGATTCAGGATTCCTTCGAGGCGTGAGATTTACCGGTTAACCCCTTTCAAGACAATAAACCCATTATGGTAATGAGGAATTTATTCTATTGTTGTGAGAAGGAATTCTGGCGCACTGAACAGGTGCGCTGATGCAGTTTGTCTGTTCTCATGGTTATTCTATGGGGAGATGGAAGTTGAAAGATTTTCAAGTTAATAGTTTCTTGTTGGAGAGAATTTGTAAATATTATTTCTCAATTTTTAACTTTCAACTTCCAATTAACAATTTCTAATTTTACCACACACCAACTCCCAATTCCCAATTTTCAATTTCCAACTCCCAAATCCTAAATATTATTTTTCAATTTTTAACTTTCAAGTTTCAATTAGTAATTTCTAATTTTACCACCCATCAACTCCCAATTCCCAATTTTCAATTTCCAACTCCCAAACCCTAAATATTATTTTTCAATTTTTAACTTTCAATTTTCAATTAGCAATTTCTAATTTTACCACCCATCAACTCCCAATTCCCAATTTTCAATTTCCAACTCCCAAACCCTAAATATTATTTTTCAATTTTTAACTTTCAATTTTCAATTAGCAATTTCTAATTTTACCATCCATCAACTCCCAGTTCCCAATTTTCAATTTCCAACTCTCAAATCTTAACCTGCAACTTTTCTTGTTATAAAAGAATTTTAAGGACCTCTAAATCAGGGTCTAGTAAATACTTGCCTATGAAAAATTCTGTTATGCGCCAATTTGCATGGTACACGTTCCAGCAGTGTACGCATTCCCTGCGGAAAATGCCTATTCGCGACAGGCTGGCGCAATCTCAACAATAAAAAGCGTACCAAGCAGTACCACTCTGAAATTAACGCGACCAGAAAGTATCTCTCGACCGTGAAACCATGGTCCTTCGTGGGTGACTTTAAAAAATAGGCCATGCTTAACAATCGATGGTAACAATTGAGACTCGAATGCTACAATATATATATAGCAGGACGTGTTTAAAATTTCGCTCCTCGTAAATTACCCCATTTTCTACCATTCTTCTTTCTTCGAACGATTCAGGGTGATTGCAGCAGCAGCTTTTTTTCCCCTCCCCCGAGTAACGAGGTACAACGCGTTTCGTGAAAGGACGGCTCGCAATCGAGGCGTCCCAATGTCGTCGGGGAATAAAGCTCGTCCCTCCAATCTTGAGAGGGAAAAAAGAGTTACTCACTGTTTTACGAGCACGAAGGATTCCCATTCGAGTAACAGCCAGATCAGATTCTGCAGCGTTTCAATTTCCCTATCTCATTTCGCTCGGTCTGGTCAAGGCTGAGCCAAACAGAGATCTCCCGTAATTCTGTGGCCTTGTCCCGTTAAGGGGACAATTTTAGTATCGGTGAATCGTTTAACGACGATAAAAATACGAGTCACGTGGACCGTTTCCACTGTTCGCTAACCGATTCCAATCGAGTCATTTGGAACAATGGAAAAGAAGAAAATAGAGGAAGAGAATTTAACAATAATAAAATAGAGTCACCGAGATAAAAACCTGGTCAGTTTTTCTCGCTGAAAAGGAAAAACCATTCGAAAAACTTCGAGGATCGATAACAGGGAAGACGTACGATCGGTTTTTTGTATCCGAGAAAATTCTTTCCTAGAAACTGACCCACATTCCTCGCGAGAATAAGAGCGATTTCGAGTAATCGCTCGACCAGACGGCTAAGGAAACATTGCCGTGTAGTTTTCTTCCGTTTTTTTCCTCTCCGAGCTGCAGCTCGCGAAATGCAGGCGAGTCGAAGACGTTTTTTCGGTCAGCCCGAGTCCGAACGAAGCAATCCAATCTACTGGGAATTCGATTTCTCGGGAGGGAAAGCTTGTCGAAGCGATGAGAGTGAAATGGAATCGGGATGTACGCTTGATGAAAGGGTGTTTCCTATTCTGGCGATCTTTTAAGAAATTTTCTCGTTTATAATTTAGCGATAGAATATTCAATGACCAGCGTATATTTCATTTTCTATATTCGAAATAAATTGAAAGTTATCCGAGCTGAATGTTCTAGTAGAAGCATAATCTACCTCAGTTCTAGTGCTAATTATAGTCACTGGCTAACGGCACTTACTGGTGACTATATTTGTCTGGTGCGTGCCGTGTACATTCCATAATAAATGACATACAATGAAAATTTCTAAGCGACAGCTGAAATTTCCATTATTTTTACTCAAATTGAAAATTGGTAGTTTCTTAGTTGGTATTTGAAAATTGGATGCTTGCAAATCATCAGCTTCTATGTTAGAAATTCGAAACTGTAAGTTTTCTAATTGGAAGCTGATAATTGGTAGCTATTCAGTTGGAAGTTGGAAATTGGATGCTTGCAAATTATCAGCTTCTAAATTAGAAATTTGAAACTGTTATCTTCCTAATTGGAAGCTGATAATTGATAGCTTCTCAGTTGGAAGTTGGAAATTACCAGCTTCTAAATTAGAAAATTGAAACTGTTAGCTTTCTAATTGGAAGTTGATAATTGATAGCTTCTATGTTGGAATTTGGAAGCTGGATGCTTGCAAGTTACTAATTTCTAAGTTAGAAATTCGAAACTGTTATCTTCCTAATTGGAAGTTGATAATTGATAGCTTCTCAGTTGGAAGTTGGAAGTTGGATACTTGCAAGTTACTAATTTGTAAGTTAGAAATTTGAAACTGTTATCTTCCTAATTGGAAGTTGATAATTGATAGCTTCTCAGTTGGAAGTTGGAAATTGGATGCTTGCAAATTACCAGCTTCTAAATTAGAAAATTGAAACTGTTAGCTTTCTAATTGGTAGCTGATAATTGATAGCTTCTCAGTTGAAATTTTGAAGCTGAATGCTTGCAAGTTACTAATTTCTAAGTTAGAAATTTGAAACTGTTAGCTTCCTAATTGGAAGCTGATAATTAATAACCTTTCAGTTGGAATTTGGAAGTTGGATGCTTGGGAGTTAACAGTTTCAAAGTTACAAATTCGAAACTGTTAGCTCCTCAATTGAAAGTTAAAAGTTGCAAGCTTCTAAGCAAACTTTCTGTGCAAAAGGATTTGAGAGTTCTAAGGTTAAAAGAAAGTAGCTGCCGACTGAAAAAGCAGACGGAAAATTTCGTTACCTCCTAGACACACGCAACGACAAACCTCGTTTCGACGCTTTTCAATCAGCCTTCCCAGGGCATACAGGAGCATAATCGAGTAACCGACTCGACAGGCTGAGCGATAGAACGGCTTTTGCCAAATTAGACGTTCAAATTTGAATTTCAAATCGATTCAGACTAGCAGCCGGATCAATTTAGCGAACCATCTGGCTTCGTCAACGTCGAATATCATCGACGGTGCATTCTAAACGACCTGGTTGCATTTGACACCACTTATAAACCTCGATCCGATAATATATCATTGTTGATGTCCAACAGTTACCCCTTTCAATAATCTATTTATGTATTTGCAAACATATAACTCGATCTCCTCTTTTTTTTCTAGAAAAGTGATCAACCTGTCGGTCATCGAAGAGGACTCGTACGAGAAGGACGCTCTGTTCTACGTCGAGTTAGGTGAACCACAACTACAAGGAGGTGAGCATAAAATTTCCTGATCAATTGAATTTCAGTCTTTGATTAGTCTGAAGGAAAATAATCAGGGCCGGCGGCCGCCTAGGGCCCCCATAAGACGATTTTTCGTTTAAGAATGCAAGAATAATGTTTACTTGAATATGCAAATCTAAATCAGTTATACAAACTTTGATGTTAATTTTATAAATTTTATTTGAGGTACTTTATATGTGAAGGGGCCCTTTTTCGGTGCTCGCCTCGGACCCCCGAAATCTCAGGGCCGGCCCTGAAAATAACGAGGCACATCTCTGCTAATTAACAGACAAAATTTCTTCGCAAATGTGCTTCTTTCATTAATTTTCCTTCCGATCAGACCATCCTTCGTCAATTATTTAAAAAAACAAGAAGGTTAACCTTTTTCTTCTGCGATCGATAGAAGGTCCCTTCGGAAAACAAGTTGTCTTCAAGGGTAAAGGAAAACATCAAATAATCTCATTAAGAAGGTGCAGCGTTTTCAGAAGGATGACGTTATCAAGGGAATGAAATTTTTTCCTCGGCACCGCTTTGAAATTCGTTTTTTTAACGGGTCACCGAGGCCTCTAATCACACGAAGGTCGAGAACTAACGGAAAGATCGAAGGGTAACGAGATTTAAATAACGCTAGGTCGCTCGTGCAATCTCGTGGAAACGAGAGGAAAAGATACGAGAGACGGAACGGGATCGAACAAAAAAAAATTCCGCAAACTTGAAGAGAATTATTTTTAATTGAATAATCTCGTTCGACCCCGTTTCATAATTTTAAATCGACAGAAAACTATTTTTCTCCCCTTTTTTGAGGTAACTAAATACAGCAGAAAAGTTGTATAGTTTCCCAGGGAGGAAATCATAAATTGAAGGGTTGACGGGACGAGTGATTAGAGGCTTATCGATCACCGGAGAAAAATGGGAAAAGCGCGATGGTCGACGACGCTTTTCCGTATACTGATTTATCGTCGATCCATTGAAAAAGGATAAATGAAAACTGGACACGAATACCCACTGTTGTATTGATGAAAAATTTCCATTCGCTTTGAATATTATTCGAAGTTCTTGAAAAATTGAGCAGAAAGAATATTGTACCCATCGTTACATCTAACGATTATGAATAGATTATAATAAATGTGCAATTTGCTTCACGCATTTTGTCGCAACTGGATCCGACACGATTCGACGTAAGTTTCAACGAGCGGGAACGTTAAATCCCGATCGATTTAGCATCCTGCCGCGTTGATTTCCCGAAGCCGTTTCCCCTCGTAACAAACGACCTAAAGTGGTTAACAGTAGCCGCTATACCCTGAGTAAACTGACTCCATAATGGCAGAAGTACGTTAGCATCTTTCTAGTTCGGTGCAGAGGGTAGTAGCTGCCACGTGTACATGTCGCTTCGTAATTCGTCTCGAACGCTTGTTCGTTAAGCTTGGTTTATGCTTCCAATTTCTCTACATTTCCAACATAAATATAGGTATAGCATCGACGCTTTATCTGAATATTATTTCGCAAAGTTTAATGGCATATTTGCTATATTTTTAATAGCTAGAAATAAATTTCATATAGGTGTTCTAATTTTTAGATAAGTGTTAGAATTTGATATTTTATTCGTTATATAGCAATCTAAGTTTCTTAATAATAATTCATTCGAGAGCTGAGAAAGGGGAACCTTAAAACATCGCCATTTTTCCTAGACAAACCTCCATCCTCGGTACTGTACCGATGACTTAGAATGAAAAATAACGCTTGTAGGAGAGGAGAGAAAAAGGCGTTTCGTCTCGGGATCGTCTGTCAGACTCGTCAACAAAAGATCCCTGCCCCAGGGACTTCTATATACGTATTTGAACTGCATGCCGCGCGACCGCTTGCGAGAACACTGTCGCCTATCATCTCACCGCGCCGCCACCTAGCGGTCCCCGACCCGAACTAAAGGCGCCCGGGGAGACGAAACCCTCTCTCCCCCTCCACTAAACGTCTACATTAATAATAATTAATTCGAGAGCTGAGGAAGGAGAACCTATGGGTGGAGGAACCTTAAAACATCGCCATTTTTCCTAGACAAACCTCCATGCTCGGTACTGTACCAATGACTTAGAATAAAAAATAACACTCGTCCACTTTCTTAAAAGCTCTTTTTCCACTTAATGAAAAATACCAGACAACTCCATTTCCGTGCAACACTTTCTTCTCAGCGATGCCGTCTACGTCCATGATTTGAATACGACGAGGTTTCGCAGCGCGTGCACCGCCACCTCATGCATATGCATTAATATATATTTCGCGGCGTATAATCCCGCTACATTTTATACGGTCCGTGGTAACCTGGTTCCAAGCATTTTGACAATGTATTTATTTTCAAGCAAAAGGTTCACTAACTACAAACGGATACCTGCTGTTCTGTGACACTCAACCTACGACTTCCTTTGAGATTCTTTTACTAAAATGCAAAACTTTGAATATACAGGACGATCGAGAAGAAAATTCAACGTTTTTTATTTTCTTTCCTTGCGACCGATTCACTATGACCAATGGGGGTTAATTAATTGGTTAATTAGTCGACGGTTAATTTGAGAAATGAACGGAACCGGGGTCGATCGAGAATTCTCCGGAAGAGAGGATTCAGGAAGCCGCTTAATGGCCTGCAAATGTTCACCGAGCCTGGGCTAGATCACCAGGGAACCAATGAGGTATACTCGTTAACCTTTTCTCTTTCCGTTACGTATATATACGTCAGCTTAGAAACGTGTGCTAATTACAGCCAAGCATAGATAAAGATTTTTCTCGACCTTTTCTTTACTTCATCAAAAACTTCTCCGATTATTTAGATACTTCGTGACCTTCCTGAAGTCCCTGGGAAACTTGGACGCTGCATCGGGCTTCCGTGTGATCCGCGAAAATTCGATTTATTTTCACTGGTCGTGGCTGACCGTTGCTCGTTCAATCACCGACCATCTACCGCTCTGTTGACCCTCTTTAACCCAAAAATCAGAGCCGTTCCGTTCGTTCACCGGATACCTCGTCCATTAGGGATGAGCGAATACCCGATATTACGAGCTCGGGCGGGCGCGTCCGCGATACATGCGTGCCGGGTGGCCTGACTATTTCGGGTTCGGTCGGGCACAGTCGGGTTCATTCGGACGGAGCTCCCGCGGGCCACGCCCACCGACCCAACCTTTCAGGTACTGTACGCGTCCACTAAGTTGAGACTCCTACTGATTGGTCGGAGCTAGATGGGCCAGGCTAAGACACCCATACTTATACAGTTGATCCACACGCATTCTCGCTATTCGCTCTCTAGGTTACAACTACTAGTAGAAACTACTACTACTACTACTAGACGAGGGTTCGAGGTGAGGAGTAGGGGGAACGTTTCACACCTCGAGTCTCAACTTAGTAGACGCTTACAATACTTGTTAATAGTACTGTAGCAGTCGAGAAAACAAACGGTGTTTCGTCTCGGGATCGTCTGTCAGACTCGTGTGGGGGCTGGCAACAGACGACCCCTGCCCCAGACACCTATTCGGGCTGCATGCCGGGCGAGCGCTTGCGAGAGCACGGTTCCTCCCGCCGCCACCTAGCGCTCCCCAGCCCGAACTCAAGGCGTCCGGGCAGACGAAACCCCCTCCACTAAACGATTGCGACAGTACTTGCAATAACCATGTGCAAAATCTGTTTTATATGGAACTTTGGAATAAGATAATTTTCCGAAATAGTTCGGGCTGAATAGCGAAATAGCCCGCCCGATGTTTTCCGAACCGACCCGATACATTAGTCGCGTCGCACATCACTACCGTCCATCGAGACCCGAAAATACGCGTTCGAGACCCGTCGTTAGTTTCACTGACACGGCACGGAGTTTCATCCCACGGAACACTCTCCGGGATACACAGAAAGTTACGATCATCCCACACGGGAGCCGGTTAACTGTAACGATCGCGTCATCACCAGAGGCGGTCAATTACCAACGTTGTTATCGTCGCGAGAGATTCGCATTATGTATCTTTCCAGCTAACTGGAGAACTTTAGCGTCCCTCGTATCTTCCGGTGAAACCCGGTGCGGAGATCCTCCTTCCCCGTACTCGATTGCCGACGTTGTCCGTTCGTGCCACGAAACTCTAAACTCTCTGATAAACTGATAACGCGGAACGTGTAAATAAAAAAAATTAGTTTACGTAATTTCTGCTGCGCTGTCGGGTAGACTGTTATCCGTAATCACGCGAGGTTAACGACCACTTGGTGGCTTCTGTTATCGTAGAAACACGCGAACTATTTGTTATCTACACTGAACGTTTCAAGTTCAAGTTGAACGCGTTCATTATCACTGTACAATTAGGTAACACTCTCCGCATTGCTATTTTTATATCACAATGTTATTTTAATACCGTTATCGACCGGAAGACCTGCTAACGGACTTTTTTGATGTCGTCGGGTTATCGACTGAACACCAGTTGATAAGCCTTTGATCGTTGATGCTTTATTTATTACCGGAACGAAAGAGTGTTTATGATTTTAAATACCGTCAAATGCGATATGAGATTAGAGTAAACGAGATAGAGGAGGAATTTCAAAGTGGCAGTATAGGTATTTTGCAATGTTAATTATTCATTTCTTGACGCCCTTGGACACATATGTGGACATTTAGTTTGTATGATATCATTTTACTTATAAATTACTATTAACATGTTGAATGCCACAGTGAAATTGGGCACTTTTTTAAGAATAGTAATAATTAATTTTCAAATTTCTAGTTTCAAGCTTTCCATTTGTCATTTCACATTATTTGTACCATAGCAATATCACTTAAAATAATGTTTTTCTATTGTTTTCTTTTAATTATTCAGGCGTGTGTAAGTTCAACAAGCGGCCACGAATGTGGACGTTATGGTTTTTTGAACATTTTTATTGTTTTCCCCATTTTTACTTTCTGAATTCCTATCAATATAAAATGAATATTAAGTCATTTTTTCTCACTATAAAAAAAAACATCGTCCCTGAAGAGGTTAAATTAAGAAGCACGGAATAAATGTCCTAAAAAGGGGTGGATGTTTAAATGAGCAACCACGATGAAGCCCCGTGTTCACCTAGATGGTTTGAAGCCTGCTAAACGAGCATCGATGAGTTCTCGGCCGATGGCCAAGGGTTGTTAGATCACAGTTTCGTTTATTATACGCGAAACGAGGGAAGGGAAAAATTAACCCCTTGAAAAAAATTCGAATGGATGAACTTCTCTCTGTTAAAAAGAACTCGAGCGTGGTTTTCGCTCGCGACCTTAACTCGGAAACGCGATTCTCTGGTGCTCTCGCCATGAAACCAGAGAAGTATGCATCAGCGAAATGTGGGTCAGCTGGTTGAAAGGAAGGAGAGAAAGAGAGACTAATGCAACAGACGATCTATTATCCCGAAAGAAGGTGAACGAAAGCGGTTGACAAAGCGAGCGCACGTTCTCGAAACGAAACCAATTCCCCGCTGACTTGCCTCTATGCGTTCTGTTCCCTGCAATTATACTTAAGCAACCCGAGCACGCGTGTCCTTCCCTTTTTTACATATCGCTCTATTTTAAACGAAGGTCCTCTTGTTACGAGCAAAGCAAGGATCCAACCGTCGATACTCGTCGAAATCCAAGGTTGGTTGGCAAAGAGGAACGACGTGAAAAACATTGGACTCGCATTTTAAAGAGTCACCATCTCTGCTACTCGACAGGATAGATTAATGGGGAAATGTTCCCGGGAAATTCTGACGTTTTATTGCTTTCCGATGCGGTTCGCTCGTATCCCGTCTTCCTATAATAGTGAATAGGCGGTTTTATATAGTAAATTGTGATCATTTGTAGGAGTCAGAACACCGGAGAGGATCCTTGCCATTTATAGTGAGACGCAAAAGTATTTGAACACCGTTTAAAAGAGAATACCGCATTTAAAATTGGACCAAATAACTTGAAGTTTTTTGAGAAGCTATAAAAATTAATTTACTAAGGGCTGTTGCTGTTTTAAAAAATTACAATTTGTTGAAATCGTGAAAAAAAATAGTGCAAAAAAAATTACCTATAATGAAAATTTAAAATCTCTTGCTGAAAATTTCATCAAGATCGGTCAATGCACTTAGAATTTCCGAAAATTGCAACGTTTCATCTAAGAATATATTTTAAATTTTCATTCTAAGCTCACAGAAAAAAGTTGAAAAATTACCCTTCAATATTTTTTTTCAAGATTTCAACAAATTGTAATTTTTCAAAACAACAAAAACTCATATCTTACAATTAGTAAATTAATTTTTATAGCTTCTCGAAAAACCTCGAGTCGTTTGATCCAATTTTAATTGAGGTATTCTGTTTTAAAGAGTGTCCGGAGTTTTACTTTGAGCCACTGTACTTTCAATGATATTTATTATATTGGATATTATAATGAATTTTGATTCCAAGTATTCCTAGTATTTTTAGAAAATCTCTTTGTGAAAAAATTGGAAAGCAGTGGGGGGGATTTGAACTCCAACCCCCTGGATTCGTAGTCAGCGACCTTATCTACTTCGCTAACACCTATTCACTCCTATTTTTATTTTCACAACCCTTCTTATTGAACGTGAGGGGCCAATTCCTTTTTAGTACGTAGTACCTTAGAATTTTAGTAATTTTGTAGAAAATCGTGGAAAACAGAAACTAGAGCACTGAAATTCGGATCCAAATCTCTATTATTACTCATCGATAGAAACTTCAATAATAAACGTATAATTTTAGTATCAGTCTCGTTATTTCCTACCCACGCATCGAGTCACAGATTGGCCTTCTACAAATCATAATTCATAATAGTCTGACGAGTCTCTCGGGAGTTTATCTCGATGTCACTGATCGTTCATTAACCTCGTTATTCCCGCGAGAAAAAGAGTTACGATTCTCTTTCTCTCTTTCCTGCTCGATATCAACGACCTTGCCAATGGTGTTATCATCGACGAGAAATTTCCTTCGCTTAGTCATTCAACACGGTTCCCGCCAGATCAACCGAGCTGAATGAACCGTCCGGTTGATTCATCCACGTCTTATCGAAGCTTAATAGATAATCTCTTATCGCCTACTGCTTATCTCAACTCGACGCGTGTCTACTCACGCGCCTCTGATGGCCTCGTTTCCCGTATCATCGACGACCTTTAACGTAATTGCTGTTACATTGTCGCTCATTTCGCGTGGATGATGGCGCGCGCATTATGGAATGCGGACGTCGTTATCTCTGACGAGGCTGAGCTGAGTTCGCTCTAAATTTAATCTCTCGTCTTGGGATTCGCTTTGTTTATTTATTTATTTGAATGTACGGGCATGGTCCTATTTTTAAATGGATACATAGATTTTAAATGGACTCATAGTTAATAAAAATTTTTGTAAACACGTTATTGCTGGTCTGTGCAAAGCTGGTACAATATATAAAAAAAAATACAAATAAAATGAATTTAAAGATATTTTTTAAAATAAATAATAACAAAACTTCCACTTTCTGTGATTGCGGATTTTGAATGATAATATATTCGTATCTTTCGCAGGAGAATATTTTAGGATACCGAGAGAGATGTCTAAATTAATTATGGGAAAAGTTTGTTTAGGTAA
The DNA here is from genome assembly GCF_907164935.1 of Osmia bicornis bicornis. Classification (NCBI taxonomy): domain Eukaryota; kingdom Metazoa; phylum Arthropoda; class Insecta; order Hymenoptera; family Megachilidae; genus Osmia; species Osmia bicornis. The sequence continues at coordinate 7,380,412 of NC_060230.1, forward strand.
TCCTCCGTTTTTCCCTCGTCCGGACGAAAAACACGATCAAATCAGGATCGGATCGGAATGGTAATTAAGGGAGCGGCGTGTTCCGTAACGGAAAGACGATTTTCCGCGGCCAAGTTGGCAAGTTTCGATAAGCGGGGCTTTAATTAAAGAAGCAGGGAAGTTCCTTGCGGCGAGGGTTTGCCGCGTGACCGAATTTCCGCGAGGCACCTATCACCCGCAGCCGTGGCAAATTTTGATATCTTTTTTTTTTGACACAGGAGAGTTGTGTGTAAAATATTTCTGCGCGTCCTTCGCGTCGCGACGCTTTTAAAATAATGGGCCGCTGCTCGCGATTTTGTGGTCTTTTCCTGAAATCGATTTACGTTTCCCGTGTATCGTACCCCTATTTTTTTTTTGTTCTCTTTTTCATCGAAGAGAAACACTGATGAAAAATTATTACACAGAGGACGATTTAAATGAAATTACTGAAAGGGAAAACGAGCATTCGAAGGAGATCGATTTGTGTTGTTATCGTCGCAACTCATTTGTCGACGAACGAGCGACGATCTTTCCATGGGAACGAGGGAAAAGGGAGAATAAGAGTCGGGATTAATTAAGGCGACGCTACCAATTCAATAGAATTAATTGACCTGCGAGAGCTTAGGGAATCGAGAACATCGATTTGTGCCGGTGCATTATGACCTAGTGCTGCTGCTGCTGCAGTGATTTAGTGCCTCATCAAATTCCCAGTAACGACACAATGCCGTTCAAAACTTAATGGAACTCTCCAAGAGTTCTCCAATAATATAACCGCGATTAAACAAAGTTTAGATGTCGATCTTTGACGTGATAAAAAGAAGGTTTTGCATATAGAATGACCATTTTAAAGCATGAAATTCTAACATAAATTCTTGACATAAAAGTGTTCTAAAATAACATTTATGGCATATCAATTTAAAGTTTAAAGAAGGAAGAAAACAACTACATACGAATTTGATCGATAATCTTAATTCAAACCTTTTAATTCTTAATATATCCCAATGGGTCGCGAAGGATCAGAAATCGTTGACTTATACTACTTAACTGAAGAATTCTGCCAATAGCACTTCTATTTTGTTTGTCTATTTTGCGTTTCTTCTCAGGGTTGACAACAGACGATCTCTGCCCCAGACACCTATTATATTGCAATTCGGAATTCCTATACAGGGTGACCCTCTCGCAGCCGGACGCAAAGGAACACTGGCGACAATGAACCATTTGACCGCATCATAAAGAGGTCCGCATTGTCACGTGTCAGCGGGGACCTACCCGGTTCGAGACGACTCTACAGGGTGATCCTCTCGCTAGGGGACAATGAATCCCTTGACCGCACCATGAAGACACACAGAGTCGTCTCGGCCCGGGTAGGTCCCCGCTGGCACGTGACAATACGGACCTCTTTATAGTGCGGTCAAGGGATTCATTGTCGCCAGTGTTCCTTTGTGTCCCCTAGCGAGAGGATCACCCTGTATGTGTCTTCATGGTGCGGTCAAGGGGTTCGTTGTCACCAGTTCCTTTGTGTCTGGCTGCGAGAGGATCACCCTTTGAACTGCATGCCGGGCGACCGCCAGCGAGAATATCTGTCATCTCGCCGCCACCTAGCGGTCCCCGGCCCGAACCAATGGCGTCCGGGGAGCAAATCCCTCTCTCCCTCCACTAAACGCCTAGAATTTAACACTAGAACTACCAAAAAGGTCAAAATGACAGGTTTCAAGTTTCTTATTTTGAATCATAAAATTTATTAAAGCCTTTATCTATTTATTGATAAATTGTTAAATTGAACGCCAGTAGTTCCAATGTTAAAATTGCTAAGCCATCTCCTTTCTCTGTAGAATTATCTAAATTTTATTACCCTTGATAACACCAAGGATTAAGACAATTTACGAACTTAAGCAAACCTGAACTGTACAAGTCGAACGGTCAAGTCTAATCTTGAACAGAAGATCGCCGGCCTGTTTGATCTGGCACAGGCTGTCTTAGCAAAGTGTACCAGCGTAACAGGCATTTCGTACATAGCCAGGAGGAACGCTTTACTCGCGGGTTATTTCGTCCGGACCTAAGGGTGGAAGTTGGAAAACTGTTCCCGAAAGGATTCCCCGCAGTCCAAGAGTTTCAACAACTTTCGAGCAATTGTGCCCAACCTTAATTGCTACTTCTCGAATCCCGGCCTTTTACGAGCTTAAAAGCTTCCACGAGAAATTTCATCGAACCCCGTTCGATCAACCGAACCCGTTCAAACGTTCGAATATTTCTTTTCGGACGGTTCGATGTTTCTTCCTCGAAACGGCGCGTCGATAAATATTCCACGAATCCAGGCGTCGGGGAGGGAATAAAGATAAACGATCGGGAGAAACGTACCGCAGGCAGGAAAAAATGATTCTCGTTGGTAGTAGCGCCGCGTTATCGATCTGCATCGGGTCAAGAATAATTTTACATCGGAGGATAACACGGTCGCCAAGTCGCCAAATGGACTTTTATTGCTTGTCAAGCGAGCTTTTAGAGAAGTGATTTTCGATCACACTCCAACAGGACTTGTAATCTTTTATCACGTCCTGAATCATATCCGGAAATCTTTTCATCCAAGATTCGAAAGGGCAGAGACAAATCGGCATTTGGAGCCCATGAAGGTACGAGGTTGGGAAAAAATCCATCCGACCATGTGCTCGGGCCTGTAGTGTTTCACTTTTCGAACGTGGATAAGGCCGAGTCAGAAAATACCCCTTAGTTTTAGGGGGTGCAAGCCAGAGCGGATTTTAAGCAGTTACAACGAAAACACGAAACCGAATAGTTGGCACTCCAGTGAGTCGTGCCACCCTCGATTTTTCATACCCCTTTCATGATTACCATGATACCCAAGGGATTTTTCATTCCCTTGGTTATTCTTTGGGTCTGTCATTCCTAACGTAGACCCCCGCTGCGGCACTTACCGCAACAATAGGGCCGCTTTTTTTACGACTTGCCACTCAAACCGAGACGTATCTACTGAAAATCGGGAAATTTGTAAACGTTATATCCTGAAAACTAATTCAAATCGAGTTAATGTTAGTTTAATGAATTCGTCTTGAAAAGCTCTATTACATGATCTGAAAAAAATATATGGTTCCATTTAAAAAACTAAACCTGACCATCATATCTCTTAAATTAATAAAGATTTTTCACCACAAACCATATCAACAATTTTTTGTATCATTAATTTCCTGTATCCAGGAAATATAATCATAATAGTAGGATTTGGAGTTTATTCGGAATCCTAACTCCTCCCTACTCCTAGTCCTCCTACAAAAGATTGGCGCAATTTTGGATCTGATATTGAATTTCAGACGTTCCGAAGTACGCGTAACTAATTTTCTTTCGTTCAGCTACAGTTGATCGTCGAGTGTCTCCGATCGATATCGCAGTTGAAATCCCAGAGGATGGATCAGTCATGGTAAGCTGGCCACGACGTTCGCGATTCGATCATCGAAACGATCTCTTCTTTTGTGCCGGTGCGAGGCTCGTCAAAGAGAAATTCAATAAAATGGTAATAAAAACAATTCCGTTGAGAGCTCTTTCTCTTCTCTACTCTATCTCCCGCTCTAGATATCAATTTTTCTCTATCGTCGCGTCGATTATACTTCCTCGGACAATTGGGAAATCGGCTTTTCCATTGTTCCACGATCACGTGATTCTATTTTTTTCCGAAAATAAAATCGTCCCGCAGCAGGGAATGGTTAATTTCCAGTCGGACGATGAATTATTTGTCGTCGATTTCGTTTAATATAGAGCGTATGAATAAACGATCGCCGGGAATCGGCTCGGTAAAATTGGCGTCGCGAAACCTCGATGAAAATAACTTTTTAATAGGGAAGCTTTAATGAACGACGAATAAGAAAGTGGGCGGCTCGCCTTAACAACCTCGTCTTCTCCATTTAAACGACCTCTATGTTGTAAATAGCGTTCGAAGCTAACGCTACGGAAAATGGGACGATTATTTAATTCAATTTTCAGATAAGCTTTCATCAATATTCATATTCCAAACAATATAACAGCTTAATAACGTCGTCCTTTTATTTCAGACATTTTCTGTTTCGAAAACGATCATTTTCTATGCAACAACTAAATGCATCGCAAAGCTTTTCACAATTACGCAATCGGGGACGTTGTTTCCGACGCACGAGCGATCAAATTTCTAAAATGGACTGTCCGCAATTTTCACGGTGTAATTAAGCTCGTAAAAATATAATTTCACCGTCGTCCAATTTAAGCGTGCCCCGTTATCCCGGATTATAGTCGGTATCGCCAGCTACGTAAACGTTACTCCCCCGACCGTTAGTCAAATCACCGAATTAATAAGTTGAAACGAATCGAATTCGAGGCATGGATCGGTTCAATTTCAATTCAAGTAAATTCGACCGTACACCGTTGCTCCGTTTAATTCGTTCGATTTCAATTGAAATTATTGCCGAAAATGTAAAGAGGAGAGGTAACGTGATTCATCGTAATAATATTTCGTAAAAGGATCTAACCTTGGAATAAATGGAATTTAATTAAAATTTATTTACACCTGTATCCTCGCGAAAGGATACCTGAAGTTTAATTAAATCCTGTAATAAGAGAATGCGTTGTGTTTAACAGCGTTCGTGTAATTTCTGCTGAAAATTCCCGATCGTTTCGTAGATGCGAACTCGAAGCACGTACGGTATAAAGAAGTGTATACACACGTGGCAACTGAAATTGCTTCTTAGACTTTTAAAACAGAGTAGAGAAACGCGAATCGATGCAGCCGGTGGTCGTGAAAGTAGATCGTTCAGTTGCTGTTTTGTATAATATCAAACTGCAAACGATAACGTTATCAAACTTCTAATTAAACAGCAAGTGCCATCTAGCGTTAATTTTATGTCATTAAATCTTATCAGACTTTCCATACTTTAAAATTGGTTATTCTTCGTTACAACTGACGACCAGCCATTTTGTATTAAAAATATTGGTAAAACGTTTATATAGCCATTTTCCTGAAACTTTAAGCTTTAAATTGATATACCATAAGTACCATTTTATGATACTTTTATGTGATGAAATCATGCCAGAAGATTGATATGTTTCGAAATTGATGGTTCGGTCAGGGCCGGCCCTGGACCTAGGCAGACTAGGCGGCCGCTTAGGACCCCCATAAGACTATTTTGCGTCTTTTTTCTATCTCGCGTCTACGCAATCGAAGGGGACACTGTGGGAAAGATCCCTCCGAAATTGCCACATAGCATTACTTCAGGGGGGTCCTCGGTCAAGAAGAATAATGTTTACTTGAATATTAATCGATGTAAATTCAAATCTAAATTAGTTATACAAGCTTTAATGTTAATTTTACAAATTTTATTTGAGGTACTTTTTTTTATGTCACATATGTGAAGGGGCCCTTTTTCGGAGCTCGCCTCGGACCCTCGAAATCTCAGGGCTGTGTAATATTTACTCTAATGAGTAAACACATAGTTTAATTAATTAACAGCGATGAAAAGTTCAGGACGTTTAAAGCCCGATCGAGACAGCGCAGCGTGTATAATTGAAAGTAACCGAGGGGAGGAAGGTGTGTGTTCACAGCGCGAACTCTGCCTTTAGCTACACCACCGCTGTAACTAATTATCCACCGTGTAGCGGTTAGGTTTCACGATGCACCTAATGCATTTACCTGCACACCGGCGCTACTCTATACTTTACACATAACCGTTTGGTAACTACAGAAATTCGACTGGCGTTGTTGCTAATGATTAATTGCAAACCTCCCGAAAACCGCACGGTTAGACACACGAAATTGGATCGTTAAATGATTTTCATTTTAACGATACGAGAAATTTAAATATTGATCGGTAGTAGGAGTGTGAAGGGGGGCCGAGCATTCGGACAGATTGGATCATGACTGAGTAATTTTCAAGCAGTTGTAGACAAAATGGCGTTTCGTCTCGGGATCGTCTGCCAGAATCGTCAGTGGGGCTATAACCCAGCTTTTCGGAACTCACGAATCGCATGCCGGGGGACCACTAGCGAGAACAGACTCAACCCCCCTGCCACCTGGCGGTCGCCCTCCCAAGCTAAGGGCGTCCAGGAGAGACTCACCGTCTTCCCTTTCCGCTAAACCCCTACACAGTATTTATTTTTGATCAGGTTGCAAGTGATTTTCTATATAAATAATTATTAGAGATGTGAAAGGTACCCGAGCCTCGGGTTAGGTCGGGTAATCATTATTTTACCACTGACGACAACCAAAAAATTAAAACTACTCGAAAATTAATATTCAGATTTGAAAAATAAAGGATTGGAAATGGAAATGTTTGTTTGCAATGTTTCCCGAATGTTTCGGGTATCCGCGTTCCAAAAATAGAAAGATCAATCCGAATCTCGTAAGCTCAAGCACAATTCGCGTTAAATCCCGTAATCCACTTAGAACCGGGGTAGGCAGAGGGCTGGCTATTCAAAGACCGGCTGCACTGTAACCTTTTAAACGTCTCAAAGGGCTGCCAGGGAAACCATGTGTATTCACAAAGCTTTCCAAACGAATTTTCCTCCAAGTTTACATACCATGAAAGCGCAACCTTCAATCACGATAAATCCTCCATTATCTCTATTTCTCTTTCATCTTCAAGGTTATCGTTTTCCCTTGAACGCAATCGATAAAATCCGGCCTGTTCGAGCTCGACGTCTGAAGTCAGGGATTCGCCGCGATCCTCATTAAACGTCGCGATTAAAAACGAAGAGAATGAACCGAGAGATTAAGGGGATGAAATCAGGGCGCGGCAGAGATTCCGTCGTTTCGCAATTACGCCCGGCGCCGGCTCGTTTCCCGGAAACTCGAGATACCGCGCTTGAAACGACGTTACACGGATATCCGGGGGAAAAAATAATGTAATCTCAGGTCGGTCGCGAACGTACCTTCTGTTAAATTAACGCTGATTTCACGAGACCGTCGCGAATTCTCTGTTTAACCTCGAGATTAAATATTTTTCCTTACGGAAATAGAAATACCGGGACGGGTAAATGTTTTTTTTTAAATAAATAGCTCTATCCAGAGTCTTAGATGGGATATCCTTTTTCCAATTCGTAGCCGGTACGTGTGACCGTAAATAAAAAAGCAGAGGGATCAAAAGAAAATTGAATCTGACCGAAAACACGACAGCGTTGGGTTGCGATATCGGATTTGTCTGGGAACAGATTTTCTTGCAATACGAGCTTTCCAAAGGATAAGAAGCTTCTACTTGCCGTTCGAGACGGAAATGCGAGAGTAAGCTAAAAAGCGTTGCAAACGGAATAATATTACCCCTTGGAAGACGTACATCCCTTCGCGTCAGAATACGAGACCACTCGAGGGAGAGTCCTTGCACGGAGAATAGACGTGTCCATCAAGAATTCTCCATTTCAAATTCTTCATACGTTGTTTTACCAAACGAGATAAAATAATTTTTAACAAAAAAAAAATCCGACTTCGAAATGCACTAAAAAGTATAAAATAATTTCTATTCCATTTATATCTGTATTCCACAGCTATTAATAAAATCTACTTAATCATTAAATAGGATACTAAATACATTTCAACCTTTTCGGAGATTTTGAAAAATCGCGATCGGTATATTCCTTGGAGGGTAACCCTAAAGAATAGGTTTTTTATTGTAATAACAATAGTTATTAACAATAAGAAGTTACATAAATTTTGGGAAATGGAATCATCGTAGAATGATCTACGAAATGTGAAAACTTTCATCGCAATCGGTGCATTCCTTGAACCAGAACGTATTTTGCAATAATGAAAACCGTTCGGAATAAAAAAATGCGAAATGTTTTTATAACGGGACCAATCGCAAGACATATCCTACAAGACGCAAACGATTTCATTCCGATTGGTCCATTCATCTCAGAGTAATCGGTGAACAAAGCCAGGAAAAAAAAAATATACTAATCGAATTGAGTATCCTCCTCCTTTTCGAAGTCGGATAAAAATGCCAGCAATTCATTTCTGACAAATCTAATAAATTATTTAATAAGAATTTTTCAGTCCTTTCGTAACGCAACGATAAAAAGATAAGTGCAATTTTTCCAAGTTACAGGAATCGTGTAAAAAATACACATACACTCGTGAGAGATAAAACGATTCGATAAGAAAAGAAAGCATCCTCTGGGATGGTTCCAGGAAAAAGTGGCCGTAAAATTGCGAAGTTTACCCAACTTTTGTTTTCTCCTGCCACGTTTCCGGTACGATTGTCGTTGCCGAGCCAACGAACTTACAGACGCGGTATTACAGCTTGTAAATATTTTTACAATCCATTGCACTTTGGGAATTTTCTCGATTACCTGCAGTCATTCTTCTCTTGCAAATAAAGAAAAATAAATAAATGCATTGTAAAATTGTTATACACACGTGCGAGTGTATTAGTATCAAGGTTTGAACGTAGCTAGACAGCAATGCTATATCGGTAGCGTTGCAGGGCAGACCGGGTATGGTTGTCATAATTGTTATAAAAAAGAAACTAAACAATAGAAATGTACTGATAACCCATGGCAACGCGTGGACATATTGTTCACTCAGTTCGTTGTAGATTAGTATCAAGACACGATGAGTAATTATTAGTTTTGATACACCTGAAGTAAATTTTTGCAGTATCTTTTTTATTAGATAAGTATATTGGTTTCTTAGTATCGACTATAACGGATTTAAAATCCGATAGTTTAGAGTTTTATCCAACTTATTCTGACGATCTTTTTGCATTTTTCGAACTTCGTAATAAATGAGTGGATAGTTTAAATTATTTAACGGTGTGGGTTAAATTGTCACAGAACATTTGGGATTATTTGTCATATGTATTCGACTGCTGACTTAATGATCTTCAATAATTGATAAGTTTGCTACAACTACTTTTAATTTATTTTTAGAATTCTGAATTTCATTATAAAAATTAAATTTTATATTTAATATTGTTTGAGATTCATTTTTAATTTTTTCTTTAAATATTTTGAACTGTAAGTTTAATTCTGTGTTCAAGACTGTACAGTTTCTCAGTTTCATTATTATTTTCTGTTCGAATTTCAGAATGAAACTAAATATAAGAGGTTTTTATAACGTACGTGATAACATTAATAATAAAATTGTTCCTTTTTCAATTGATTTTTTCTTAATAAATTTGGCTATTTACATATGTGACAACCAACCCCAGCTCGGGGTACATTGTCACAAATCAATTACTACAGATAATATGAATTAACTCACAATCTTATTGATAATATTGATAAAACTAATTTTTTTTATAAACATAACCGCACCTAGTTTATATTAAATTATGTCTGAATGAACTGTCCTGCAACTATAACCTGTAAAAAATAAAAATAAAAAAATCTCACATCCATACCCGGTCTCCCCTGCAGTGTAAAAATGTCACGCAAGTAGTAGTAGCCGATATATGGTCAGACGTCGGGACACAGAATTAGCATACGAGTCTGGCGCGTTTTACACGGCTATAATTTATAAAACGACCTATGTCCTGTTCTCCTCAATTAAATCTATTTTCCCTCCTAAAGAAACACCGCAGCTGGCGTTTCTTCGGTCACCTAATACTTAAAAAAAAAGAAAGCATGATTCGAATTTAAACGAGTCTAAATTCGTTCTAACTGAATACCTTGCAATTCCTATGAATATTACAAGGCAAGTCGACGATTCCCTCGCAAGTCATCCACGTGTCTGACCATATATCGAACGTTGGCGGAAATTACACCGGAAGAACACGAGACGAACCGTTTAAGTAGTAAAATCCGAATTTTTGTCGACAGCCGACGCAGGAATCGCAGTCGCGGCGGAAATGAAGCAGCCGGAAGAGAGGACCGCCGAGGAGAAGATGGCATTACTTGGTAAACCGAAGTTGGGAGAGGTGTCCAGAGCACAGATAAGGATCAAGGAATCAAAGGAGTTCAAGAACACGGTTGACAAGCTGGTTCAAAGGGCCAACGCCTCTATATTACTCGGTGAGTCGACCTTTTTCCGGATCAACCCTTTCCTTTTCTAAGATTCCAACATCCTTCATACCCAGAATATTTTATGAAGATAAAAACTAGAATACTCGAATTTATAAATAAATTCTTATACCGGCATAGTCTCGAGTGAGGATAGTTTACAGTAGATGATCAAATTATTAGAGCCACTCGCATGAATTGACGATTTTACATAAAAATGATTAATAATTTTTTTATGATGTATTGATACTTGAAAAATTATGATACACAGTTGAAAAAAATGAAACTTCTTGACTGGTTTAGAAATTCTTCGGACCTCAACCCCATCGAAAATTTATGGAAATATTTACTATTAGTAATAAATGTCAATTGATTGAACGTTTGATAGAAGTATGGACCAGAAATAAAGCAATCAAAATGAATTGCTTAAAATGCAGTAATTGCAGCAAAAGGCGGCATAAGTATAATCTTTTAAATGTACTTGTTTATTCTTATAAGTATTTTTTTTGTATATTATTAGTGGAGGATTATTGATTAAAAGTTATTCAACGTAAATACCTTAAAATACCTACTTTTCATACCATGGCTCTAATAATTTGATCACCCACTGTACATTGAAGTTATTATCAGACTAGAGATCAGTGTCCTTTATGATATCAAATTCCAAAGTTCCATTCTCAAGAGGGTTCGAGCGGAAAGTCTAGAATCGTGAATCCGACTGGGACGAAAGTTCAAACGAACTCTAAATCGACGACGGTTCTATCGCTTCGCGGCTCCTTTTGTTCGTCGGCTCGTTTTGCATTTCCCCCCTGTTCCTTTTGTGAAAAGAAATCCTCTCTAGCACCCAAAGACACGCCTTCCTCTCGCCGCGTTGATAAAGCGTTCTTGATCGATAGAGTAGTTTCGTTGCTTTCGAAAAAAAGAAGAAGCGAATTAATGGATCGTGGTTGGATGACGAATGGATATCTTTAAAGAAACGTCTGACGAGGAATTCAATCCTTTATCGTTTTATAATTGTAACGCGATTCGATTGATTTATCGATCGCCAACGTGTCTATCGAACCGAAGGACATCTTCGTTAATTAAATAGGATCTGGTACAATTTCGCGAGGAGAATTGCTTTCGAGATTGACACGGCTCTCTGCGAAACCATTGTCCAAGAACACTATCTCAAATTCTATTCAAGATCAAGTTAGAGCATTCGGAATTCACGAGGCATAAATCTTGCTTCGATATGTTTGATACGATTCCGGATAACTTCCATGGAAATTCGATAGGTGAAAAGATTATTTGATTCTCAGGAACCAGCTCCTGGAAGGAACAATTCACGGAGGCACTGACGGTCAGCGGAGGAGACGAGGACGAAGGCGAAGGAGCTGGTGAAGCATCCGCCCCATCCACCATGGATTATCTCATGCATTCGGTCACGATATTTTGGAAGGTGCTGTTCGCGTTCGTGCCACCGACAGGTAAGTCACCGTATCGAGTGCCTCTCGAAATAATGGGACGCTTTTTACGGTTTACCGAAAGGGGTAGGAGAATATCTTAGAGTGGTTTCCGGCGGCGCTGCATCTGGCACGCGTAAGTTATATGTTTGCCAAGTGTCCCGTGAAATGTCCTGACATCGGATGGAATAAATTCATTCTCGAATAATTTTTTGAAATTAAATATAGATATCATTTTTCCATTTTTAACAAATTGCTGTTAATTTATTTGTTTACGAGGGAGAAAGATGTATTCTCAATTTTTTGAAATTAAATGTAGATATCAGTTTTCCATTTTTAACAAATTGCTGTTAATTTATTTTTTTACGAGGGAGAAAGATGTATTCTCAATTTTTTGAAATTAAATATAGATATCATTTTTCCATTTTTAACAAATTTTTGTTAATTTACTTTTTTTACAAGAGGAAAAATGTATTCTCAAATAATTTTTTGGAATTACATATAGATACAATTTTTCCATTTTCAACAAATTGCTGTTAATTTATTTGTTTACGAGGGAGAAAGATAATTCTCAAATAATTTTTTGAAATTAAATATACCTAGATATAATTTTTCCATTTTTAACAAATTGCTGTTAATTTATTTGTTTACGAGGGAGAAAGATAATTCTCAAATAATATTTTGAAATTAAATATACCTAGATATAATTTTTCCATTTTTAACAAATTGCTGTTAATTTACTTTTTTTACGGGGGAGAAAGATGTACGATCTTTCGCTGTCTGAAAGGGAAAAGAATCGGCAGGATTTTACCTGAGGCGACGAAACGTAGACATTCCCCTGACGAAAAAGATCTTCCCACGGGTTTTTACTTGTGGACAGGTAGTGAGTTAGTGGAACACATACAATCCGTTGAGCGTTCAACGCTGCCAGGGAGGAGACTTTTATTGCAAGAAAGGCTCCCGCCGGAAATGGAAATCGTGCATTCCCCGCGGAGTATGTTTGTCCTTTAAATTCGAGCCTTGAATACGTTTCTCTTTCCTTGACACCTTCTTTCGTTCTTGATCCTTTCAATACAAAAGACGTTCATATACGTTCCTCGAAAAGGTTATACAATATTTTTTTTAAATTTACGAAAAAATTCAACAAATAGTTTAGAAGGTGTAAAATACACAAACGTAAGGGGGTTGTAATAAAATTGAGAAGAGAGCAGAAATAAATGAAGAAGAGGGAAGGAAAAGCTATTAAGAAGCTCGTCTGCCTTGCAGGATGTTTATGTGGCAGCGATATTGAAGGTCCGAGTTTACTCAGAGGAAATTAGCTATCTACCATGACAACTACGGATGATGATTCGGAAAAGTGAAATCATCGATGAAATGAACTCGAAGCATCTTTTTTCCTTTTCACATGTATACGATTCCATATCTCTTCCGTCCTATCCAGGAAATAATTGCAGCAAAGTTTGCTACGCTGTTATTTCTACGAATTGATCGCTGCAAAATTTATATCTTGCTTCCTGTGACATCGTTCTATCGCGAACGATTGATAACCGTGAAAAAAGAGAACCGTTGAAAGCAGGAAAGGACTGGGAATTTTTACCGAGAGATTAGTGACATGAGGGACCCTCTTGTAGATAGGAGGATACCCTTTGCATTTGTAGGGTTCCTCTGGGATTCTTCTGATTATATGATGAAAATGAAAAGGGAACGGAACTCGAATGAGCCAGTTCTCTTTCTTTTCGATACATTTGCTTTTGCACTTACACTTACGATAACTGAAGAAAGAAATTCGAACGTTTGAAGTAATTTTTTTATTGAAAAAGAAAGATGTGAAAATTATATTATAAGAAATTACTTGAACAACTTCTTTGAAATTTCAACGGATATTTAGCGACGCAATCCGGATTAATTATACAATTTTTATTGAAACATCATCAATAATGTGATTAATCAATGTTTTTTATTATAAGATTATATATTTTATTTATACAATTAATGTATATGCAATTATATTATATAATTATTTTCAATAATTTTTATACAATTATATATTTATTGTTATAATGTTACAGTTTGAATATTAATCAATACCGTCATATTATTGATACATGATCCGACATAATATTGTTCTATACATTTTCTTTCACAATTCAATAATCCTCACTATCTGAATTATTCAATTCTGAATTACTCAATTCTGAATTACTCAATTCTGAATTACTCAATTCTGAATATGAACGTCTACAGAAGCTCGTCGGTCGTGTCACGTTCATGTTCAGATAAATCGTCACATTTTCTGGTACAGATTTCAGCATACCTGTTTCGATGAACATTATAGGGTTACCGTCTAGGTGAACCTCTTTCAAAGCGACGTTAGCCAAATCAAGAACAGATTCAATCGAAGTAAATTTGTTCCCTGATAAATTCAAATATCGAAGTTTCTTCATAGACTGATACCAGTTTCTTGGCAAGTGAGTCAGCTCGTTATCGTTTAAATATAATTCCTCCAACAGCCCTTGAGATGTAAACGTTCCAGAGTAAATGTACGAAATCCTGTTTCCGGCTAAAGACAACTTTCTCAGATGGGGCAACGTCTCCAACGGGCTTGACATTAAATAGGTTATATTGTTACAATTCATCGACAACGTTGTTATGTTCGATGACATTATTAGTGGGATATCATTAAACTTATTATTATCCAATATAAGAACTTCCAGAGAGTTCAAAGGTGTAAATAATTCAGTACTAAACGCTGTCACATAATTATCAGAAATATTTAAATATCGAAGCTTAACCGTGTGGTTGAATGCAGTTCCGCTAATATAACTTATTACATTATGCGCTATGGAAAGATGTTCTAAACTACTCAGCCCCTTCAGATCAAGATCATAACCATCACCTATATTTTTAATGTTATTATCCGCCAGGTTAAGCGATATCAAATTGTTCCACAATTGTACGAAATTGAACGAGGTGATTGTATTATTCGAAAGATCCAGATACGATAATTGTGGAAAAGGATTAATCACGGTGTTTGTTATCCTCGAGATCTTAGTATTCCTCAAATTCAAATATAGAAGTTTAGGATACACGGTGTTCACTTGCAATACTGTATCGTAATAACTGTTCCTCCTCTGATCATTGAGACTCAATGCCGTGATGTTTGAAATGTTACCGAAAGAGAATAATTTATTCGGAGGAATAAAATTTCCTTCAAGATTTAGATAAATCAAATTTGGCAGTCCATCAAAGGAGCCCTCCTCCAAAAAACGGATATCACTGTTTGCAATGCTTACACATTTCAGACTGGGAGACTCGATAAAATTAACTGAAATTGTGCTGCTACAGTAACCTTTCAACGTTAAAATCTCGTTGTTGCAAATATTTGGGTAATCCGCGTATTCAAAGAAATTTCCAACTACCAATAGCGGTGAAAGAATTAGTATTGTCACCGCAGCCAACATCTTCGTAGCTCTAAAATTGCATAAAAGAGAAATCTATGATTACTTATTGATTTGTTCACCTTTCAAGGAAGATTTTTGCTTTTTTGATTAAAAAAAGGATTTAAAAAATGTTTCTTGAGAAGATAGATTTTATAGTGAAATCCGTTGAAATAAGACTTGATCAAATTCGATTTTCTCGGAAACGAAAATTTTATTTTTTATTTTTGACTTATATTTTCACGTAGAATCTATCCCTATCCGCTTGTATCACCAGTTACACGACACCCTGTATATTAATGATGTACTTTGATCAAAATAATTATAATTATCAGACACTAATTTCCTTAATATGAAATGGTTGGTTACCAGATATAGTAAAAGCGAAACATTTTTTTCTATCTTTTTTTCTACCCACCTTATTTAAATACGATGAAATGCGAAGTACATCTACTGCGGAACGTTGAATACGACTAAACGAAATCTTTCCTGTCCCTTTCTTATATATTAAAGTCTTATCGCTTAGAATGTGATAAGCAGAGATAGAATATAGGAATGAATACGCGACGATTCCCCGTCAGTATAATGTAGAATTAACCAGAATATTTATAAACGAAAACATAATAAAAATAGTCTTCTAATTAAGAAAGGAATAAACTATATTTTCAAAAATATACAGATAATCTAATTTGAGAAAATACATAGAAAATGATTAAAACTCTGTTCACATGCAGTTTCGTTTTTCAAATATTTGTAAAAGAATCATTATAATATGCAAGAATAAAGGTGTGATAAATAATAATATTATTTAGATATAAAAGACTATTTTTTTTTTCATTTTATAATTTTTCACATTATTGGCCAAGTAAAACAAACCCTCCGAAGAGTTAAAATAACATTTCGCCCACGGCATTTCGTCACGGATCGAATGAAATTGCCGGTAGCAAGCTGGTGGTATTCTTTACACTCCGTTTCCGATAATAGGTCGCGGGAAATTGTAATTGTGACCCATTGACGCAGTGTGGTTGTCGTCATTTGACCGTAAAGGCTTCCTGATCGATGCACCGGGTAATAGTAGCTCGTGTCATCGTAGTGACGAAAAAAAATATCACTCTATCCCTCCGGCGACCTTTACACTTCCGTCTCTTTTTTCTCAATCGGTACGAAATTCCCATATTTTTCAATAAACGAGAGAACAATAGACGCAAGTATCTCTGAATCGATGTCACGTCCGTGACACGAACCGTCTATCATCCCGAACGAATTAACAGATAGATAAGAATAAAATGCAACGATAGCGAGGTTCGCGATCAGTTTGCTCGAAGAATCCTTCAGCTAAATCTAGAGAGGCTATAAAGTGGTTTTTCCTCGGACGCGGATTATGCAGAAGGGGTGACGTTCGATCAGGATTCGATCGCGCCAGGTCGACAGCCACTCGATGGAAGCACGAGCAAGAGCGAAGAGTGTTCCTGACACGTCCTCGAGGTAATAATTTGAGCGACACACAGATACACGCGTGTATGTGGACGAGTGTTCGATGCATCGGCTCGCGAGAACGATTCCCAGCGACGTGAAACGCTGAAAAACGACATCGAGTTTTGCTCGTCTCTTCGCCGACTGCCTGGCGAACGAGTGTGCTTTGGCAGTCGCGTATTTTCGAAGGGGAAAGAACAGAAAAATTGTTAACAACCGGTTGTTTATATCAGATAACAACTTTGTGATTAGAAAATGATCTACAATATTGCTCGATAAGCTCATGAATTTGGCAGAGTTAATCTTGTCACGATAAACTGTGATGAAACAGTGAATCAAGGGGAGAACGAGGAAATTAAGACAGCAGGCTGGTTGAATATCAGTGGCGGCTTGGTTTAACGACTCGTCGGGGAAGAAAAAATGAAAGAGTAACGGTTGTCTGGTGATTAACGCGATAGATCACGTTGACAGGAGCATCAATCATTGGTGATACAGGTACGCGGAACAAGCGGAGGAAGGGTAACGTGACCTAGAATCGATTGAAAGGTCAGGAAATTGCTTGCTTCGAATCTTTTACAGAATACTGGGGGGGAAAAACTTGATACTGGTTGAATTATAACTGCGAAAATCACTGACAACGAGTATAATCGAATAATAAATAAAAAAGAAACTTCATCGTTGCGATAATAGTGGAAGCAGACAAGCTAAGTAGTCGAGTCAGCGATTAGGGAGACGGAGACGCAGACAGTCGTGAAAACTCCAGTTCAATTCCCGATAGAAGAAGAAATTTGTTCTACGCTTATAAAATGCAGGATTTACTAGTATCTGTATTATCTGTATTATAAAAACAAAGAAAATCTCATTCATAAAATTCAAGATTTTACTAGTATGTTTATACTACATCCAGATATCTATGCATACTGGAGAGCCAAGAGAAGAATGGATAACATGAATATTCTACAGGAAAAAGAGATAGTAAAAAGCAAGCAATGGGGAAAAAGGTAACAACAAGCAGTGTTACGAAGGGCAACAAAAAGGTACTCTGGAGAGAGTTAATTCCAGAAGCAAGATAAATATGCCGCGTTTCTGAAAATGGATGAGCTTTATCTTCGAGTAAACTACCTTCTAACTAGCTAGTAGGGTAGTCTAGTACACCGCCAAGGGTTCTCCACGAGCTCGATGATATCCCTGCAGGGGAGGGATCGCAACTGCCGGGGGATTTGTGACTCTCATTGTCTGCCTCGACAGAGATACTTCGCTCACCCTTACCGTTTCAGCTACAAAATTATCTGAAACCCTTCGTATACTACCTGGTTTACAAACCACAGACACGCGAAACACACAGATTTATATTTAATAATAATAAAATAATAATAAAAAGGAAGTGCCGCTTGCAAACAGGGTAATGAAAATAAAAGAATTCTATGAAAATTTCCTAAAGTCTGGGCATTATTATGCTAGCTACGAAGGCGGACATAAACTGCAGCACTTCACTGGTCAGAAGATTATGCAACCCGGGCGTGTTCCAAAATTTGATTGCAAAAAGTTCCGACACGAAACGAGCTGGTACACTGCTCCAGATGCGACCACGGCGCAATGAAATTCTAATTTCGACCAACGAAAAACAAATTACAGATCTATTTGGCTCCGTGCTGCTTTCCCCGTGAGCTTCGGCTCTGTCGACCAGGATAGAATAATTCGCAATGCAAATTCTCTCTACCCGTAATTATAACCACCGTACACTACGCGACCATTTATCATTGTCCTAGAAAAGTGATTTCACTCGAACCGAAGAATATTATTCAGCTTATTTGTCTTCGGCGTTGCATTCGACAAGAGTAGCGAAATAAACGAGGTCGAATTTTTCTATTTACTTCTTCCTTCTTCTCGAGAGACAGCAATGTTTCACGTTCAATCCCCGCTTACATATGTATACATACACGGACAGGAAGATGAAACGTTTTCCATAAAACCAGGAAACGCAGGATCCACCGAGAGAAGGTGAATAATTGCATAGAATAAAGCTGTTCGTAACGAATGAAATTTTCGAAATTTAAAAAGAAACGTAACAGGAAACGGTCCTTCCTTTTCCTGGATGAAAGAAGTAGAAGGGTGAAAAGGAAATTAGAACACGGAAGATAAGAAAAAAACACCGGCAACGCGTCGAAGAATTACGAGCGGTAACTGTCCACGTACATGGTCGATTAAACTTGTCCGAGTAAACTATATTAAATTCCTGTCGACCAGGAAATCTTCGGAGACACCTGACCGACGGTTCAACCTTCGACCCCTTTTATGATACAGATCCTAGGAAATATCGAGGTCGTTTCTTTCACCCCCTACGAGTGGAAATGACGAGTCTTATAGGTCAAACTCCATTTTGTCCGGTTAAACCGGTCATGAAATACTGCACCATAAAGGAGATTGCAGCTAGGGCTTAAATGGTAAGCTTGAAACTAAGAGAAACTTGATAATGTCAACAAATGTAACGTTATCTTTCATTAAAATTCATTCCAACGATGCAGAATTATTTTTCAATCTACTCTCCGTTTAAAAACGTAGCAGAAAGATAATTCATCGCAATGATAATATAAAAAGTTGAAAGAATATGGTATGATTTATTCGTCGACAGATGACTGGTTAAACATTCAATTTTCTCTTGCTTCCCGTACCATCAATATCCCTGCATCAAATATGCAAGTGCACGCGATCTGTTGTCCTATGCTATCGAATCGAAGGGACGTTAGAAAGTTACAGGGTACAACAGATACAAAAAGGGAACATGATCCTGCTGCAAGTTGGCTAGATAAAGTAAAAACGATCCTACCCCTGGGAATACACCGAAGTATGTACCGTGTAGAAGAAACGTGATGTTGTAATATTCACGAAACGTTACATAAAGGCGTATTAATGAACGTAAAGGTACTTTTATTGAACGCGTGAAAGTCACCGAAGATATTTACGAAGATAAAGTAGGGGAGACCGGGTATGACTGTCACATTTATTTTTTTTATGTTTTATAGGTTACAGTTGCAGGGAAGTTCGTTCAGACATAGTTTAATATAAACTAGGTGCGACTAAGTTTATAAAAAAAAATTAGTTTTATGAATATTATCAATAAGTGATAATGTACCCCGAGTTTGGGTTGGTTGTCACACATGTAAATAACCAAATTTATTAAGAAAAAATCAATTCAATTGAGAAAAGAACAATTTTATTATTAATGATATCACATACTTTATAAAAGCCTCTTATATTTAGTTTCATTCTGAAATTCGAACACAAACTAATAATGAAACTAAGAAACTGTACAGTCTTGAACACAAAATTAAAAGAGAAAAATTAAAAATGTTAGTCTTTGTATTGATTATGAATCCCAAACAATGTTAAATATTTATAATGAAATTAAGAATTCTAAATCATTAAAAATAAATTAAAAGTAGTTGTAGCAAACTTATCAATTATTGAAGATCATTAAGTCAGCAGTCTTATCGTTAATCATTATTCCTGGCGAATAATTTTCTGTGACAACTTAACCCACACCGTTAAGTAATTTAAACTATCCACTCATTTATTACGAAGTACGAAAAATGTAAAAAGATCATCAGAATAAATTAGATAAAACTCTAAACTATCGGATTTTAAAGCCGTTGTAATCAATACTAAGAAACCAATATACTTATCTAATAAAAAAGATATTGCAAAAATTTACTTCAAGTGTATAAAAACTAATAATTACTCGTTGTGTCTTGATACTAATCTACAACGAACTGAGTGATCACGGGGAGAGGCGACAATAGATTATGTCATGGGTTATGAGTATATTTCTATTGTTTAGTTTCTTTTTTATAACAATTGTGACAACCATACCCTATCTCCCCTACATCGATTCCAGAAAATAAAAAAAGGAAGAAAGTGGAATCTTTTTTTTAAAATCTGTTTTTGAAAGTGTAGGCGTTAATAGACAGGGTCGCAAATGTTGGTAAATTACGAAACTGCCAGGTTGCTCGTTATTCGCCTCTCGTGTTGAACTTCATTAGCCATTCCAGCCTGGCTTACGATAAATCGGTGGATCGTAAAGCTAGCTAGAAATAGGGGTATGAAGGACGTTAGGATAACCCGTGTCCCTGATTAAATTCACCCTCGAAAGATGATTGTTCTGTCTAACAATAATCTACTGCCTCCAATCGAAAGAATTCCCTCTTTCAAGCACTCTCATTCAACGATGATGGATCGATGATAGTTTGACGATGCTTCTGTCGAAGATAAGGGCTGTTTCCATTATACCCGATTCGAAAGTATGTATTATTATGATGGATCGGGTTCAGTTTTCGATAACCTCATTTAGAACAGTCATAATTCGCGCTGAAGATAACGAATATTTCTCTCCGTTTCGAATTAACGAAGCGAATTGTACGAACGTTGCGATCTGATGGATCGCTTCTTCGGGTGACCAAGTTTTCATCAAGGTATCGGAATTTCCATCGTCGAGACAAAGTATATAACAAGAACAATCTTCGGCGTGATGGATCGTCTAGAATGTTTGTAATAAAACGTCTGTTTCTTCATATCTTTTTATTTCTTTAATGAGCTTCTAATTAATAGAACAGATCAGAGATGGATAATGGGTTTTAATTGGAAAATAGTTGAACCATGAATGTCCATAAAGGGTAAAGCGACATCGAGTCGCAAGGCTGGAATCCTCTGAGGACAAATACGTTGCTGTCCCATCGTGATCCAGACACGAAGGTGGTTTCGGACCGTGTGGTTTGCCAATAAATCAAGCCGCAGGTAGGCCATCGACGTAGCCAATATTCAGGGGAAACCGAAGATCGATAGCCACCGACTGACCTGAGGACCGTGTAAATGAGATCAACTTAGTGGATCATCGACACTATCGATCACTTTCCACCATCCGGGCCACTGCATTTTTCTTGTCGAAACGTTGACGCAGAATTTGTTCATACAAAGTAGCTCATGTTTTTCAATTCGCTATGAATAATGTAGCGATCCCATACTTGAAAATCTTCTTCAAAAAAATTATTATAAATAAAAATATATTATTCATCTGTTGGTCTGATATTCAAACACTGATTAGCCATTTCTAACAAAGCCGTCCGCTAAACAAATGATTAGACAACCGGTTAATTGATTACCCCCTTTCATCGGCTGGTTCACACTCGAACTTCCGGTCGAAACCATTAACCAACTAGGCTACAACCGGCCTTATACAATACATACATCGTAGGCCGATGGTCAATTTACCTAACCCTCTGTTGCGTGACGGCGACGAGCAAGTCACCCTTCCACCATCCCCACGAATTACAGGATATTATCCCTGGTAAATTCACCGGAGCACGACGAGCCGGTTCGTACCGATAGGATAGAAATTTACGGGCGAAACGTTCCTGGAACAACGCGGACCCAATGGTCCTACAAATTCCTGTGAATTTCCCATTTCTTTCTCTCGGCGATCCTTTCAATCTTGACGCAAACTTCCTTTTAATATCAAGGATTACAAGTTAGACAAAGATTCCGGCAGCTCTATGAAACGAAATTAGCCACGTCCAACGGGGTCTTAACCGACTCGGGAAACGACTTTCCAACCAACATAGTTAGCTGAAAGTTTTCGAAAGCTGAAAACGTGTTTATGGTCCGCGCTCTGTCCGTTCGTAGAATCACGGATATGCTTAACAGCCGCAGTGCTCCGTTGCTTTTGTTCGCCGAACGTGACCCGATTACGTCGTATAAATTACCCGGACCACGCGTGACAGAAATGCAGAAGCACCGATTTCGATCCGTCGATGATACCCGTTGCGATTTTCGAGTTCGCCTGATCCTCGACGAAAAATCGTCACACCTCGCGTCATGCAGTCGCGACGGTGTGATTTATGGAGGAGACCAGCTTCTGGCAGTTTAAAGAAAGAGAATAAACAAAGTCAAGCCCCGCCAGCTTGATACACTGCTTTCGAGGACTTTCGCCGGTTCAGCGGACTTTTGCACCGTTGTCCGATTCCGAGCTGCGAAATAAAACGCGTTTTCTTTCCTACTTCTTTCCGTATTTTCCTTCCGAGCTACCCTCTCGCTGCTTCTTTCCAACGTTTCTCTTCTTCAGACCCTTAGGCTGGCAGCTCGATTCGAAGACAATGTATTATTCACCTTGCCGCACCGTTTCTTCTCCGACACCACCTTCGTCTTCATTTTTTCATCGGATTTCCTTGAATCGGTGGTCGAATCGAAGGCTTCTCTTTGAGGTCCGTCGTGTTCCGAATGAGTTTATACAGTGTGTGATCATATTATTATGAACAGTTCGAAATTACCGTTTATTTGAAGTTTGATCGGGAATGGAATTGAAAATACACTTAACCCTAATTACTCATTAAGGATCTGAAAGACCCCAA
Organism: Osmia bicornis bicornis; assembly: GCF_907164935.1. Taxonomy (NCBI): domain Eukaryota; kingdom Metazoa; phylum Arthropoda; class Insecta; order Hymenoptera; family Megachilidae; genus Osmia; species Osmia bicornis. The sequence goes on from NC_060230.1 coordinate 7,403,149, forward strand.
CATCAACTTTAGAGATTTTTTTCTCAAAATATGTCTCTAGATGATAAAAATAAAATTTCAGACAAATGTAATCAAAATTGAAAAAGTTATGAATTTTTGAATGGAAAAGTGGTCCCTCTTTAATTTTTAAACTATCTGAACTTTTCTCAGATCTCCATATAAATTGAATACCTTAGGAATATGTGCGTTCCATTTTCTCTGTATTAAATATTATCTCAAAAGTTTTTCAAGGCAAAATCTATATGACCCCTTGTAGGAAATGTGATTTTTTAGAGGTGTGAGTGATTAGGGTTACTGTTATATTTTTATTATTATGATATTGCTATATTTTACAACTTTTATAATTTAAAACACATTAATGTTAATGGCATATTTGGTCACGTCGCCCTTGACATCTATAATTGCCTGATTACATCTCGGCATGCTTTCCATATTTTTTCGGCAATTTTCTAGTATTTCTGGGTCCGTAATACCATACGAATATAATTTTATCAATCAGTTGTTGCTTGTTAATTATTGTCTCTGATGCAATACGACGCTTTAATAATTCCCATAAATTTTCTATTGGGTTCATATCTGGTGAGTTTCCAGGCCACGGTAAAAATTGAATTTTTTTATTAGTTAGGCAGGCTGTTACGGTTTTTGCTGGAAAGGGTATATTTCACTTTTATGGAATAGCATCGGAAACATAAAATATGTAAGTTTTCCATCTGTTCATAATAATTTGATCACCCACTGTATATATATTATTGGAAATCTTCTGTTTATTCTTCGAAGGTTGGAGAAGTTTTCTAAGCTATCTAATTTATACCCCCACTTTGCCCGAAATTTCGAGAGGACCGTTCGAACCATCTGAACCAACCCCTCTGCCTAAATTTACAAACTGTCCCAGGGTGTAGATTTCTTCCGCAAGGGTTAATAGCCGAGAGGGCGACAACAGTAAGTAAATTCCGGAATACGTCAGATTGCTGGTCAAAGCTTAGAATTGTGTACCCAGTATGGAACACGCGGAGCTGTTCGCACGGATTGTACAGAGCCTCGAACGACGGCACGTAAACGGCCGGGCTAATTGCATGGTACACAATGGACGGAGGGGATCTCTGTCTGATTGTCTCTCCCGCCGTTCTGTGTAGGATTTGGCAGACAGTAGACGGACAATCCTGGACACGGATCCTTTAAATTATTCCGACAGGACAATTAGCCGTCCGTTCGGTTAACGAAGTAACCAGGAAGGATCCTGTTTTTCCGTTTACTCGATGATTCTAGGTAAACGAGACTGATTAAAGTCGATCGAGCGTTTTGAATAAGAAATTTCGACGAGCAGATTAAAGGACAGCTTGCGAGATACATATTAATCAGAGACTTTTCATCTTTCCCTCGACTAAGTAATTAGATCTCGTTTGTCATGATTGAATTTCTTTAGACGGGAATTAATTATGCTGTTTAACTTTGAAATATCAAGCATCAATGATTCTCAGATTTTGTGTAGAGCAAGGATATCTTCCGTGTATCTTCGCGCGTTCATCCTCTTTATCAGGGGAGAATGGGATCACCGGTTGGCGAAACATTTCCATGATACTCCTGGCCTATTTTTCCTCCGCCATCAACGGCGGAATGTTATCCGATCCTTTCAGCTACTCGTTGAAAGATTCACGATAAAACGTGTGACAGACGTGGCGCCCTATCTGATACGCTATTCGTTTCGTGTTTTCACGGATAGAGGTTTTTATTTTGGATTATGTTACCCCAGAGGTCGGTGGATATGGAAACATAAAACCACCGGGTTTATATTTTCCTTTTTATTCTATATTATTCGAACAATTTATTTATCCAGGATGAATTTTATGGAAATCTTGATTTAATTTTATGGTGTCTCAACCTGTGCGTTAAAGGGCTTGGGTAAAGAATGGTTGAACCAGGAAATGGTATGAGACACGCGAGGGTCCTCCTTGAGGGACCGTCACAAAAGCTGGGTGATACCTTAACTCAGGCCTGTCCAAGTAGGGGAATCCACTCCTGGAACACATGTTTCGGTTCCTCTTCCAACGTTGCTCCTTCAAGTAAGATGGGACCGAGGAGACGATACCGCCGCTAGGAAAGACGGAGAGACGGTAGTCGGGACGGTCCCATCTTACTTGAAGGAGCAGCGTTGGAAGGGGAACCGAAACATGTGTTCCAGGAGTGGATTCCCCTGCCTTAACTCACCTGGACAGGGCGCAGTTGCGCATGCTCGTGGGCCTAGTCACTAGGCCCTAGTGACAGGACACTGGTACACGAGGAAACACCTTGCACGCATGGGACTCACAGAGGAGTCGGCATGCCCAAGGTGTGAGGAGGAGGATGAGACACCTCTCCACGCGCTCTTAAGATGTAGGGAACTAAGGGCCCTAAGAAGATCAATCCTGGGGATCTCGGAATCCTCATCGTTAATCCCCAGCTGCCAAGGCACAGCCAGTAAGGAGGCTGCCTTGGGGTACAATGGTCCCGAAGGACTGAGATAATAATAATAATAATAATTTAATTTTACGATGGGATATATAAATGACAAGAACAGCAAGAATAAATTTATCCTCACCTACCGTTTACCGCCCCCGAGCAGAACATTTCCTTGCTCCGCTCGTACTATGTGATAAACAAGTAATAACGTTTGAAAATACGAGATGTTTCGCGTGCACCGGTGCACGAGCTCTAACGTAAAAATTCTATCCCCCGGTGCACGACTGTTTGTTCGGAATAAAAATTGAAAATTGAGAGCATACCAGCGAAATTTCACAACGCGACTTCCACGAAGATGAAATTATTATAATACTAGAATTTTTTGAATATATTTAATTAAACCTTCCGAATAGTAACAACCCCTGTGTTCAACGAGTTAATAAGAAAACACGAGAAGATCGATTGCCGGCATAAAGCATGATACAAATAAATTACACCGCTCCTAGTGGATCCAGCAGGTAATTGGCCGGATATTTTTCTCAATTAAAACCGTAATACCGTTTCGCCGGTAAGTTTCCTTCGTCCTGTCGGACCTGTGTAAAAATGAACAAGCCGGTTAGTAATGTCGATCGATATCCGGCCAGACTGCTGCTTCTACTACTGCTCGAGATTGTGGGGCACGCGGAAATTACCTGCGGAAATTTCATTTCGTTGGGTTAGGCTCTAATACCGGTAGTAACAGACGGAGGAGAGGTATTGCTGAATACTAGATCAGATCGGGCCGACAGGATGCTATCGGGACAGGTATTTTATCGCTAACAGCCCTCTTTTGCTATGGATCGTGCTTTTAAAGACAACAATCGAATGGTAAAGCATCGTTTCGATGAAAGATTATTGCATATCGAATATAATAAAAAATATTACTTCTCTTGAATTATTACTAAAGTCACTAAGGAGAAAAATGTCTGAACGTAATGAGAAACCTTGATCTAAACAATCTGTAGAGAAGCCTACACTGGTTGAATTAATTCTGGACACTTTGAATATGATATGCTAAATTGATACCGTAATAGTTTAATATTTTCACATGGTTTGTAAATGTTTTAAAATTTTTATTTAAAAAATTCTAAACTGTGTTGTTATTTTTATTTTTGCAACACGAAACTTCGCATGATGTAAAATAGACAATCACAGGATGAAAGGAATGTGTTGAAATTGTAATTTTTATTGTACCTATATTAAAAGTATGTTTTTATATAAGCTACGCCCTAAAATTAGAAAACAACGGGGTGTTTGACAACAGGTGGGAAATTTTTTAACGGGTGATTCTAGGGATCAAAATAAAACGAAAATTAAAAATGACGAAATAGCGTTTGCAGCTTTGTTTTCCATTAATTAACTTTTAAAAATTCGAGTGAAAAGTGGCTAAAACCTGCAATCTGCCCAGCAGCGACGACTAAAAATCAAGTCAGCAGGGGTGGGTACAGTCATAACAGATGATAAATGATAAGGGACGATAAGTAGGGAACCGAGACGTCCGTATAGTATAAAAGGGATCAGAAAGGTAGGGATATCGTAATGGATATGGTAGCAGATTCTGAACCCAAAGATTCCAGGTTCGTGCTACTTAATCCCCTATTCCTCACAAATTCCTGCACAACAAATTTCCGAGGAATTCCCTGTCCGAATCCTGAAGATTAGTATTAGTAATTCAAGGTACAAAGTAATCTAGTTCGATCGAATTCCTTTGTCATCGATGACAGAGCTTAGGAAAAAGCTCTCGTCGTTCAGCTGCTACCGTAATGGGTACCTCCCGTGAAACTTGCACATTCGCTAGCGCAGCTGGTGCATCCATGTACTATGAAACTATGTACGCGGCGAAGTTGAAGAGTCGAGCTTTCGCAGTGATGATTTGAAATTTACCGAAATACAAGCAGCGAAACAGTTCTCGAAACGTTTCGTTTTAATTTCGAGGGATTTTCGAGCACCTCATTAACGAGACGTACTAATTGAGTTTACTTTGACTTCGATGCTTGAAACTCCAAAAGCTTTCAAACTCTCGCTCGTCTAACTTCTTCCGTGGAGAAAGGAGAAACCCGAGAGAGGTCGATGGGGAAAAATGAAATGACATTGCGTGGAAATGCAAATTGTGTAAGAGTTAAGGTATCGCTTTCGTTTACCTTGCGGAATTCATCGATCGACGTACCGTCAAGGCTACAATCCCTCGGCTGAAACGCCACGAACAAATAATTGAACGCGATGAGCAAACGGAAACCCGAGCGATCCATCAACGATTAAAGGGTGCAAGGCTTTTTAACCAGTCGACTCGAGTACCCTTTATTTACTCTACCAAAACTGTTATCTGATTTTCACAAGACTGATAATTCAAGAATGAAAACAGCTAACGTCGAACAGGATACAAGTGTTTAAACAGCATACTTAGGCGACTGGATAACTCAGCATCCTTAATCTCCCGCGTTGACTTAACGCGAACTATGAAAGCTTATGCTGATTAGCAAATACGCTCAAGTTTGTAGGAGGTTAATCAAAATCAGGGAGAGAACGACGGTGGTTGCTGTATCAAGAGGATCCCTGAGTATAATACAGGCCTATTCAACGCGTCTGAGAGATTCACTCGAATCCCAATGCATCCTGGTTACCTTTCAAACGATGCAGTCACAAATTGTCGACGTTTCCGATGCATCGAGTACAATTCGTTTCGCGATCGTTCAACGAGTGTTAATAATAGGATGTTCAAGGAGACAGAAAGAGATATTAACCGTGGGAAACTTAATTGCCTCTGAAGCGAGTAGTTAACCAAAATACGAGAGGATACAAGGGGAAAAAGATAAATACGCCATCGTCGACGGGGTTAATTAACGCTTGCAAGTATACCTGTAATTACAATCAGACGCGTAATGCAAGTAGACGTTAACACCTTCTTTCCTTCGAACAACTGTTTTGCTCGTTTATTGGTACCCGGTTATAATTAAGTGTGTTTCTTTGATTCTATGATTTATAAAAGCGACAGACAGCTTCAGTTGAATACTACGGGGGGTTATAACGATGTACACCCGCGTGCAAGGATATCTACTCTCAAAAATTCACGATTAAACATTATTAGAGCCACTCGCATAAATTGATGATTTTACATAAATATCGTTAACACTAGAATTACCGGCGTTTGATGCACTCTTATTTTTAAGTTCAAAATCGTTATTAACTAATGTACATTACAACAAAAATACCTCGATAAAATTTATAATTTAAAATAAGAAACTTGAAATTAGTCATTTTGATTTGGTGGTAATTGTTAAATGAAAATCGAGTTAAACGGAGCTTTTGTTATTTTTTATGATGTATTGATACTTGAAAAATTATGATACACAGTTGAAAAAAATGAAAGTTCTGGACTGGCCTAGAAATTCTTCGGACCTCAACCCCATCGAAAATTTATGGAAATATTTATTATTAGTAATAAATGTCAATTGATTGAACGTTTGATAGAAGTATGGGTCAGAAATAAAGCAATCAAAATGAATAATTGCAGCAAAAGGCGGCCTTACGAAATACAATGTGTAAATATAATCTTTTAAATGTATTTGTTTATTTTTATAAGTATTTTTTTGTATATTAATAGTGGAGGATTATTGATTAAAAATTACACAATGTAAAAATCTATAATATTCAAATATTATGAAAATTATTTCATGAACGATATAAAAATCAAAATATTGATTATTTATTTTTCTGAAAAAAAGTTAACTCTATAATTACATCTTTAGAAAAATATCCTGACATAGTTATTCAATAATATTGTTTTCCATTGGATTTCAGATATTGCTGGTGGTTACCTATGCTTTGTCGTCAGCATATGCGGAATCGGTGTGGTGACGGCAGTTATTGGGGACGTGGCATCCTACTTCGGATGCACTCTGGGAATCAAGGATTCCGTCACCGCAGTGGCTTTCGTCGCGCTTGGAACTAGTATCCCCGGTAAGTTAACGTTCTTTTTTAACAAAACTCCTTATCTCAAAACATAGCATGTTAAGTGTCTGATCGCATGAATAAAAAAAATCCATTAAATATATTATACCTTATAAAAGTAGCAACAAGATCTCTAGATATTTCGAAATAAGGATAATAAAATTCCGACATTCTGTGATTTATTTACAATTACTCCCATAATTTCGTTGCAGATTACCATTTTATTCCTAGTTATGATTTTACATATGTATTCTAACCAAAGGAAGTTTTTTTATCGCTGAAGGACACGCAATCGTTTCGCGGTTAAGGGTTGAACTAATCTTCTAATTGTCGGCACTTCTGCTCGCTTAACAATCACACGATGTCCTTGGTAACGCGCACGGCTTTTTCCACTCGAAACGACTCGCTCTTAATTACCGCTAATTGTACCCTCTCATTGAAAAAAAAAAAACGACTTATCGTCCATCAGGATTTCGTCATGTAGAAAATTCCTTAGGAAAAAATCCTGCGCCCGTTTTGGATCGGAATTACTGCTTCTACTAGATGTACAGGACGTCTCAAAAAAAAAATCAAAATATCGCGTACTATTTTACAGAGAAGGCTGCAAGTTCGGGGGATAATTATTTAGAAGTTTGCCCTCCTCACCGATTTTTGTAACCTTGAAATATGTTGTCAAAGTTATTCTGAACAACTTTTCTCTATACATGTTATCGCCGCTCGGCCTTAATTTTCGAAATATTTGCAAAAATCGTTAGTTAAACTTACAAAATGGAGATTGAATAGTGATTGAAAGAGTGATTGAAGTGGTTTGAGGTTAGGGTTACGGTTAAGGTTCTGTTTTTGATTTTTTCGCGGTATAATTACTCTTTTATATATTGTATACCTGTTATTCATTTTGTGTTTCGTCAGAAATTGGAAACATTTCGGCCATCATGTCGAAAAATGCCGAATATTACACTCTAAGCCTAAACCTAACCTAAACCTAACCTAACCATAACCCTAACCCTAACCTCAAACCACTTCAATCACTCTTTCAACCACCATTCAGTCTCCATTTTTCCCAGAATACAGTGTACTGGTGATATAAGTATAACTACAATTTTTTACGAATATCTCGGAAACTAAGGCCGAGCGGCGGTAACATGTATAGGGAAAAGTTGTTCAGAATGATAACCTTGACAACATATTTCAAGGTCACAAAAATCGGTGAGGAGGGCAAACTTCTAAATAATTACCGTTCGGGGCTTTAATTTTCTAAACGAAATCAACGTGTCACGAAATTCGTGCAGAGCTCGATGCGTGCGTTAACGAGACGGTGATAACACCGGATACCCTGAAACTGGCTCGAAAACACAATTTGCAACAGAACAGAGAAACAAGAGGTAGAAAATGGATATAGACCGACCGGGTAACCGTTTCAGCTAAACCACTGACAAACTATTAACGTTATCGAATAAGTGTGCGTGAAATGTGCATCGAGGACAACCGCTAGCCGGTAATCAAAGTACATCTCGTTTCGCGGTTTGCCGAAAAACACTACAGAACAATTGGAACCGATAGATTAGATACGATAGAAATTTTTTGAAGAGAATACTTGACACAGAAATACTTCTTTCAAAGGATACCTGTGTACCTTAATCTTCTACAAGTGGAATCCTTTGAAAATTTTACAGAATTTGTCCAATGTTACAGAACATTAGTCAATTTGTATTTAACACTTTGAATAGTTATTATCGGACGATTTATATTAAAAAACCGAATGAAACAGCCGCAGAATCTAATTAACCCTCGCGGATGAAACTGGGCTTGTATAATACCAAGAATCTTTTAATTAAACGTTGTTACGTTAACTCGCTTGCTTTCTCGTTCGAACGCGAATTCCCTCTATTCACGAAGGAATCTATTCAGCGAAGCCGCGTTTATTTCGTCAAGGAAAAGCCGAGGGAGAGAGAAAGAAAGAGAAAATATAAATTTTGTAACGTCGCGGTCAAGACGGCTGCTTTTTCAGTCGGCGAGTGGGCTCTTTTGAGAAAATCAAGTATCAGCTTATTGTTGAATAAAAGGATAAAGGCCACGATAAGCAGGTCTCTTTCAACGTTTTTCTTTTTTTTTTCACTCTATCCTTTCCTTCAGAAATTTCTCTCTTTTGAAGGCCGGCTTTTCCGTTCCCAAGGAAAGGGCTGTTCTGAAACAACCTCCACAAATGTGGAGATTTTTTAACAACCTCGTAAAATATTCACGCACGTATTCACCGTGACGTGCGGGGAATATCGTCTTGGAATAACTATAAATTCACCTTGCTCGGTACGTTGCGCGTCAGCTCGAATGCATGGATAAAACTAACGCGAGGGTAACCCGATAAACATGCCGTAATTCATGGCGAACGTAAAAACTTCAAATAAAGCTTATCGACTAATGTATCGCCCGTTTCACGCTTGTACGACGTATGTTAAAAAAGATACTATTAATTTATGAATTTACGTTAACTATCATCCCGTCGATGACGAAGCCAGTGTTAAAGAGTTAGGCCACTTTAGAATTTTGAAAAAATCGAAATTTTTTTTGCTTAAAAGGTGCCTTAATGTCTTAAAAATGACATGGCAAAAGATTATGGTTGGGAAAAATCTGTAAGTACTCGAATTTCGAATTCTGCCGCAGCCCCTCCCGTCCTCTGCGCCTATTACTGAAGACTTTAAACGCATTTTTCTCGAAACCGCATTTTTCAAACCAATCATTTGAATCATCACCAATTGATTTGAAAATTTAACAGTATATTCAAAACTAAATTCTCTACCGAACTACGTAGGATTTTTTCATTATATTGCATAGTTCTTTTGTTGTAAATAATTTTCTGGCGATTTTTTCTTAAAATTTTACATTTTGCAGAAATCAATCTATCAAAAAAATCCTACTTAGTTCGGTAGCTGTTCTCATGTGTAATCGAAAATATTTTGGCTTTTTATCCTAAGTTAAAAATTGCAAGAGCTGCTGGTCCGGCTGTTTAGCTCTACAAAAAAGAGGCGTCATCGAAGAAATTCTGCGGAGCCCATATTTTGACTTGAATCACTATACAAAAATTAATTTTTAAAGTTTATTAGTTGTAAAATAAAGGCATGCTTATAGAATTTGGATTTATTCCATCATTTAAAAAAAAAAATTCCCAAAATATACCTATTTTTTCTTGCTCTAGACTGGCCTAGACTCTTAATTCAACTTTACTACCCTTCCCTTAATCTGTTTCGCTCGTCAAATACGAGTCGACGAAACTGTAGCCGTAACCGCGAACGATGTAAAACGAGCGGCGTAAAGGGACGACGAAAGCCGCAACGATGGACCACGAAAATGCAAATGGGCACGGAACTCGATAAAAGCTGCACGAACTGATTTATTTCGATAATCATACGTGTACACAGCCCTTACGTGCATACGACACGCGCGAATTGATAAACGCGTTTGCACGTCGTCGTTCACGGTGCTTTTTACGGGAGAACGGATTTCCAGGACAATTCTATTCGTTTCCGTGCGACATCCTGGCTTAGCCTGGAAAATAAGCGTCACCAGAGACGCTTGTCCTTACGGAAACATAAAATTTATTTGGTTCCTTTTGATTCGTTCACATCAACGACGCACCCTATGCGTCATATATTTTCTATACGAAGCAACCGATGACACACCGTATACGTCATATGCTAATTATACGGGAGAAACGACGACGCACCATATGCGTCCTCTGTTAATTCAATCGACGACGCACCAGATGCGTCCTGTAGAGGTGTGCGATTGTTCGAGCCGAGTCGATTGCTTGAATTTGCCGAGCTACTCGAAATCGACGAACTACTCGAAAAAATCGAACTACTCGAATATTCGAGCCCTTGTGAAACTTCGATTTACGAGGGCTCGAATATTCGAGTAGTTCGATTTTTTCGTGTAGTTCGTCGATTTCGAGTAGCTCGGCAAATTCAAGCGATCGACTCGGCTCGACCGACCGATCATTGTTCGACTCGAAATTCGAGTACTCGAATAAATCGAGTACTCGCACACCTCTAGCGTCCTGTATTAATTCAATCGACGACGCACCATATGCGTCCTGTATTAATTCAATCGACGACGCACCGCGTGTGTCTTATGGAGAAATTGATATCGGAAAAATAAGGTGGTAGAAGGTGGAATCGATATCGGTTTGCAGTTAAGGTAAGACCCAGTGTCTCGAATGAGTTAATTTCAAGGCGGGGGCAATTTACCTTGGACTCGATATTGGCTTAAAATCGATACTAACTTACCGAGTCGTAGAGGGAGAATTTATTAAACGATCAAGCTGTCGAATTAATTTTACCCCCGGAATCGCGTAAAAACGTTTTAATACCCATCCTCCCCATGGGAATTCCTTATATTTTATATTATGTACCGTATATAGGAGATACGTATACATTTCGTTCCGGTTGCCGCTCGGTTGAACGCGCTCCACTTTCGAAAAAAGACGATACGCAACCGAGCGGAAGCAAGTCTAATGCAAATTACAGCTCACGTCACGTGCGATTAACGCGACTGACGTGAATTTATCAACGAATTGCAACTGGGTCCAGCTTTCCTCCCTCGTTCCGCATTCAACCGGGGTTTTAGGAGTTACTATATAAGGTAATATGCGGTTGGTAGAGCAGAGGCTGGTGATAATTTATTACGCCTAGCCTTTGTGCCTCCGAACAATGCACGCGACCGTGCCCACATACCATCCTTCTCTATATCTCCGCACGATAGAGCTGGCTTGAATTATTGCGTGAAAATCGTTTGTCATTTTATAACACGAAAATACCTCGGTTAGAATAATATACTAAATGGCTGATTATGAAACACATTTGACGACGTAAATGTTAATATTCTTCGGATAAAATTTGAATGGTAGAATATACCGCTGGCCTAGTTCGATCGCGAAATAAGGATATTAAATGGTACCATGAAAATATCCCCAATTTATAGATCTTCCTGTTCGAGGACAGCATTAGCAAACGAATCTACCGGATCCAGGATATTCAATTTTATACAGCCTGGAACGTAACGTTGATCGAAAGTAATGATCCGCAAACTTGGACCAATCGTTTGCCTAGGATATACCCGGTCCTCGAAGAGGAAGAGAAGGAAACAAGGCTTTAGCATTTGCATTAAATCCACTCCTTGGCGAACTGTTAAGACGTTTCATACATACTTCAGCAGGTGAATTTATTTCATCTATTTCTTAGAGGATTCGAGGCCTTTGATGACAAAATTATTCCACTCGATATTACTCATGTGGAGTCATAGTAGTTGAAAGGTTTAATCTTGAAGAGATATAGGTGTTTCGAAGAACAGATCAGAAGGTAGAAGATGCACCGTCTAAGTTTTAGAACAACCGCAACCGCTGGGCGGAAGTTTCACGCAGACCAGACAACGCTATTTCGAATTGTAATTTATGGATCGAATAGAACGATCTTCGAAGATACACTAGATCTCAAAATTATTGATTTTGTTTAAGCAATTTTATTTAAGAGTAGTAGGCATTTTTTGAGGTCAAAAAATTGAATTTTTGTTCTAGACAGTATTATAATTTTTTCTATTCGATATTTCAATACTTTCTTCGGCTAAAATACACATCTAGTATGATACCAGATGCCGTAAAAATTTGAAGTTGATAGCTACATTAGAACAAGTAATTGTACCGCAGAAAATACCCACACCCCTTAAGTAATTAAATCTGAAGAAGAGTCGAAAACTTTAATCTTCCCGTGTGAAATTTATAGAGATGTGTTCCTAGAGATTTAACAAGGGTCCTTATATTTTGGGCAGTAGTATAAGAATTTGTGATATTCGTCGCGACAGTCTCGAGAAGTTGTCGAGAGATACCGCATTGGCCGGAAGTAACTCCATTCCAGAAGTGTTTTGCCACGGCGAGGAGCAGTGGACCCAACGAACCCGTCGCGATATCTTTCAAACAGGGACAATAAAAGGAATATCTTGATTTGAAGATTCCAAAGAGCCCGCGGAAAACGATGCTCGCGTCGGATCTTTTTGGCTCGAACGAGACACGTACGAACCGCATAAATATTAATGAGACCGTTCTAGCCAGCCGAGTTTCCTCAGCCTCGTAAAAGTACGGGGACACGTACCGAGGAAAGCCAATAGTTAGTCGAATTATACAAATTTTCTCGATATCGAATTGTAAGCGTGCAATGAGAAACGAGCGTGCAATTGATTCGAATGGCCGATGCTCGATTAGCATGAACCACGAAATTACAGAACGAACGAACAAACACGACCGACCAATAATATCCTGCTAATTTCTTGCCCTATCGTGTTGGCTAAGACAGGTTCGTGGGGAAATTGGAATCGATGGAATCGTGAAAATTTAACACTTTGCCTTGGAAAATCAAATCACAATGGTGTAAATTACAGTCACGAACAGGTTGTGCATAATGCAACTAGTAGATTACTATTCTTGTGTATCCTTTACCTTTCGTGCACAATATCTTAGTACTAACAATGGTACCTCGGTATACGTCCTGTTTGAACGTCACAAATTTTGCTGAGATAAATAATTATCTCAGAGGCAAAATTGAATTAATAATCAATTATATTCGGAGTTGATGTATTATTAACTGACTGGTTATACAAGTAAGGATATCATATAACCGCAAAACAGGAGGCAGTAAAATTTATTCCATTTGGTTTGTTAATTTAGAATCTATCATTAGGTTACATTTATATTTTACAAATTAATTATGTTAAATAAACTAGTGAATATTTTTTATAAACTTCTAGGACAGTGTTTAAATTATTTTACAACCTCATTAATATAGGTATAATATTAATGGGAGTTTTTTTTTTTACATGAGAAAGGATTAATCATTTTTACATTACTTCTTATGGGAAAGGTTGGTTTGGTATACGTCCTATTCGGTATAAGTCCAAACATCAAGAACAGATTAAGGTCGTATACCGAGGTACCACAGTATTTCTACAGCAACAATCCTTAAATTCTAATTGAAAATATCTCCAGCGAGTTGTAGCCCAATTTAAATAAAAGCTAGAGAGCGATGGAAAGGGTGAAAAGGGTAGCGAGGAAGGTTCCATGAATTTTTATAGTCATGGCGAGGAACGATGGTTTCCCTCATAGTGGTCCTTGAAGTCACGAAATATGCAAATTAATCCGATAATCGAGTTCGCATCGTTCCACCGCGATAACCCTGCCGTCTCTATTAAAGTTTCTCAACGCGTACTGGTCGAGAAAATACACTTCCGAGTACTCTGTCATTTTTCCCAAACAGGAACTAAAATTCGGGCTGAGAACCGATGAAAAGGAAAAATATACACAATCGAAGACCAAGAATCTTCCATTACAGACAAAGGGACTTAGAGCGTTGGTCTTCGATGCACAATAGGATGCAAGGAAAGTAAATCTGAACGTGTGATTTTATTGCAGACACGTTTGCGAGCAAGGTGGCCGCCTGCCAGGACAAGTACGCCGACGCGAGTGTGGGGAACGTGACCGGAAGTAACGCGGTGAACGTCTTCCTGGGGATCGGCATCGCGTGGAGCATCGCAGCCATTTACCATGCCTGCCACGGCGAATTCTTTATGGTGGAACCCGGCAAGTCAGTATCGATTCATCCCTTACTTTTCGATATCCTGCTGATACAGGTTGTTTCAACAGATACGTTCTACTTATTGTTAGTAAAATAAATAAAACATTTAAACGCGCAGTCATCTACAGAAACTAAGTTCATAACAGGGCCGGCCCTGGGCCTAGGCAGACTAGGCGGCCGCCTAGGGCCCCCCAAGGTCCAAGAAGAGTAATGTTTACTTTGTAAATGCAAATCTAAATTAGTTATACAAGCTTTAATGTTAATTTTTTAAATTTTATTTGAGATACTTTTTTTTATGTCATATATGTGAAGGGGCCCTTTTTCGAAGCTCGCCCCGGACCTCTGAAATCTCAGGCACTGGCAAGCAAACGCTATTAAAAATTTAATTAGATATTTTCATTTTTTTTAATCTTATTTGCTATTTGCCGAATATTTTATTATTTTCATTATCCATCGTTTTAAATATCTAATAAAAATATTTCTAATTAAATAAGTAACAAAATTTCTAATAGATAATGGCTTTATTTGGCACTTCAAGTGTCACCCAAATAGGGGTGAAAGAAATCCAATTTAACGAATTCTTTTTCCAAAAGCAGGCACTTTGGAAAACCCTATATTACCTAAATTTAATCAAAACTTTGTCGACTCGCTCCTCACTTCCGAATATCCCGGGTCACACAGCTTGTTCGAAAGGAGATGCAAATTTAAAACTTTAATAAATGGTAACGCGCATTTTGAAACACCCTGTATCCCTTGAATTTAATCATAACTTTCGAGAAGTCTTGTATTGCGTTCGAGGATAAAGGGATAAAGTTGTTCTCGTTTGGGTTCGATCCTCCTAAGTTCTTCCCAGTGAACTTAATGCGCGGGAACTTTCTTACGAGAACATGAACATGAAGTCGAATAAACAGAATCAACATTTATCCTTTCTACGATTTTGTTCGCGGAATATAAGTTTTAATATATACAGTCATTTTTCGTTTACGATTTTCTTGATCGGTAAAATTTTCCTGATATTTCAACAACGGAAATTTAACCGACGCTGCTCGTCGATTTATATATCGAAACGTGACCACTTCCGGCGACAGTACACAGATCCAGAAAATTGTTATCCGTGACGTATCGGCAGGAATATTGTACGGGACGTAATACGCGATACCGATATTTCCGAGACGTCAAATATCGAAGGCGAACGACGGGTTGTTCTATACTGAGTCGATCATGCATGAATTTTTATATTTTTCAAACGTTTAGCGTCCGATTTATGTATCGCGATCGGTAACGATGCAAAATTTGTTGCATCGTGCACTAAATACAAATCCAACAAGATTGGACATGCCTTTGTTTTCGAGAAGTGTTAAATTTGTGCCTCAAAAACAGGATCTCTCCTGGTATAAAAATATGAAACACTTCACAGTAGAATAGTCTAAAACGGTTGAGTGGGATAAGAAATTCACCTACAGGTGGTCAGACAACTAGGATTCCACGTTCATAATAATATTGCAAAACGAAAAATTTCGAAATCGTGGCGTAAGTAACAATGTTGCAAATCGAAAAATCGCGATCGAGAAATCCCAGATGCCAAGATGTACATACGGGATGCAAAGATGTAAGTTATTTCAATGTGAGGTGTGGTAAAAAGAAAGACTAATAAAACAGGCACGATGTGCTACTGTACCGACTGTACTCTGCACGTGCAGATCTAACCTCACACGGGGGTTTCTGAAACCCCCAAATCATAATCCCTTGAAAGCAAAGGCATGTCCTGTCCTGTTGGATCTATAGTCATTACATCGTATAAATAGCTTATTGTTAGATATAAATAAATGAATAAAAAGCAGTCAAAAATTTGATTCGAAATTACATTTGGCAAACACATTAGCTAAAATGTCCTTCACAGCGACATGACGTTTCATTTCTCAAACGTTTTTTAAAACAGACATCTACTCAATAAATACTTATACGACGCAGAATACACGTTTAGATTGCCATGCGGATTGTTACTCACCGGTAATCAGCCATTTCCTATGCAAGTCACCATGGATGCGTTTCAGTTCAATTTTCTTTGTAGCCAGCTGCGGTTGTGATACTGGATATCCTTTGAATTCGAATCTGAATGAATCTCGCCACCATGGGAAACGTATCCGCGTAGAATCCTAACCCAATCTTCGTGAAAACTCGAATCTATTGACGCAAAGCTTTTGTGTAAATAGTACACAACTTGTACCGTGTCGATTGAAATTACTTCCGAAATTAAACTAGAAATAGTTACTTACTTTGAACAAACGACCACCAAATCCATTAGCTGACGATGTAATTGATCTGCGATTCAAACCGCCTTTTCGCACGTTGCATGCGCGTACGCGTATGCGCAGAGAACAGGAGTGAGGGAAGAGAATTGCACACTGTTGTTCGCAGATGACGCTGTAATGGCGTTTTCAATAATTTTATGTTTTGAAACAGCTTGGCTTTTTCCGTTACGTTGTTCTGCACGGAAGCGTGCCTGGTGATCCTGATTTTACTACTGAGGCGGACAAAGAGTGTTGGCGGCGAACTCGGCGGCCCTTTCGTACCAAAGGTCATCACATCCACGTTCCTTTTTTTCCTATGGGTGTTCTACCTCGTAATGTCGACCCTCGAGGCCTACGGCGTTATCGAGGGCTTCTAAGGAGCCCGTTCGACGCCAAACGTCGGCCTACCTGCTGCGTCTATCTTAAACTCTTACGTCCGCCAAGGCGTGTGCTCAACGAAACGTTCTCTCGGCAAGTATACCATTGATTCTCTGTTTATCAACACCTATTCATATTGAAATCCTTGTAAGCTCGTTCTCAGCTTAACCACATGACATCATCATTTTCTTCGTACAACACATTTCTGTCTTCAGTTCAGCATCCAGTCACGTGTTCTCCATCAGTCAAGGAGGGAATGAAGAGGAGAAGCGAACTTTTTATATCGAAATATTTTTATTTTATCTAATCGATTTATCATTTCTCCTTTCAGGATAAAAAAAAGAGGAAGGGTGGAATCGAAGGGGTGCGATTTCGCTGGCGAACGAACTCTGTGCCGGATCACCTACTGGTAGCTTTCACCCTCCCATCCGAGGACGATTAACAACGAACGTGATCGCATGATGATTGTCGAATGCCTGCGTGTGCGTACGTACCTGAGAGAGAGAGAGAAAGAGCGCGTGAGTATGTCTGAAAATGTGTAATTTAACTGAATAGTGAAATGTCGGAATTAAAAACAAGCATGAGAGATGATAGAGAGACAGGGAGAATGAACGAATTAGTGAGTTTGCCTTAAAAATAATGTTTAAAAAAAAGATGAAACATAACGAAAGGACGTAGGTAAAAAAAAAAAACTCGTTTCTAGTCTCGAGCCACGGCTCATATGTTCACAATTGTTATCGAAAAGAATATATTATACAGGGTACAGTTGTATTCGTGATTTAATCATGGAAGTAGTGATTCTTTATAGAAAATAATGTTGAAGATATGGACAAAAATTTTTTTTATAATCTTATGGTAGATGATAGTCATTTGAATCTCAAATATTTAAAAAGGGATGTTTTCCTCCCACGATGTTTATTTAAGATGAGTCTTCATTGGTATTTAACAATTTAATTCTTTTAATGAAGAATCATTCCTTTTAAGATCGTACTACGACTACAACCGGCCTCTGTATATGCACATATGCATACATCCACAAACATATACACATACACGTACTAAATAGCGTATTTATTAAACCGTTTAAGGAACACAGGTTTCTATGGTATTTTAATAGCGAATTGTATTGCCATTCCTCCTTCGCCAGAGAACGATGTCGCTAATTTTATATAAACGTATATTATCGAACGATACGACATCTGTCAGCACTCCTCGAAATTTTCACGGATTAGATTGTATTACAGTATTGCTTTTTCAAGTGAAAAGAGAGCGAGAAACAAGAGGTAAAATCGATAAAACACGTGTTATTACCTTCATGGAATCGTAAACAGAGAATTCGACACTGAGAGAGAGAGAGGTGATACTGTATTATACAGGTTCAAGCGAGAGTGAGGTTCCAAGTGCGTATGCGCGGTAGAACGTCGAAGGTGATACTATTAGATGCTGTAAAGTGGGCCTTCTCCCACCACTCCTCATTCGCTGCGCAGAACCCACTGCGCAACGACCTCACGTGTCTCCCCTCCTCTCTCCATTTCCCCATTCTTTTTCTTAATAATTATGAATCTAAATGGTTTTTATTTATTATTTTTCTATTAGTTTATATTTTTGAAAAATCTCACTCTCGTTTGGCAAAATTATAAAATTCTATACAATCTTAAGGCTACGTTCGGATTGATATAGTAACTTGTAACTATCCTGGCTAGTCTAGTGACTAATACAAATTACTATACCAATTTAAATGCTGCCAGCAGAATAACGAGGATGTGTTGGAGATGAGGAGTTGCTACTCAGAAAGATGGATATCTTTCCACTTACATAGTCAGTACACCCATTCCTCGATTCACGCGATCAAAGAAATATAAAATACAAATTTTCTCAACACGCACGCTTCTCTTCCGCGATGTTTTTCTTTTTGTACTACAGAAATCCGATTTACGCGTCAAGAAAAACGTAGAAAGTGTACTTGGCGTGGATCAGGGAAGTGGGTGTACATTGAAAAAGAGGTCGTCGGATCGTATCGATTTGAATCGCAAAGATCACGATTCGCGACCGTCGATGGAAAATACTATTATAGATGCATAAGTCGACGATGTACGCGGCTAACAGCGAGGCAATGTACAGTGGAAGCGCGAATTTCTCATAGAATCTTTCGTTTCTCTCCCAGAGGAGATGAAACTTCCTTCAAAGGAGTACCGTTCGAGAGAAGAACACTTGAGAAGTTGCAGAAATTACTTTCGAACAAACGTTTCCCCCAGAGGTACACGGCGTACTTATCGATCTACTTAAGACCGTCAAAGGATTAAAGATTTGCATACGTTTCGATGGAGGAGCCAAAGATATCGCGCGATCTCGATAATAAGCCCCGCTAGCCGCGAAATCGATCGGATTCGTTATCCGACGCGGTGAAACGCGTTTGTTATTTGTTAAGGATAAGTAGGTAGGCACGATTGAACGTAATCAAATCATTGCTCGAACGTGAATGTTTTCGTTGGTATTCACTGCCTTTGATCGAGGCTCGCTCGCGTCAAGTAAAAATTAGATAGAATAGAAAGTGGATGAGTTTAGACCAGGCCTGGGCAACTGGTGCTCTTGGGCCCGCGGCTGTTCGCCATCATTCATGACGCAGTAACGTCAGAAGTTGTTAAGAGGAGTAGGAAAACTGCTCATTTTCCTTCCTACTCTTTTCTCATTTGCTCGTTTCATCCCACCATATGGCTAATGCTCTTTCAGGCATGGCTTAAGTGTTCGCTCGTGGCTATAAGATAACTGCCCACTGGGCACCTAAGTGCCCAGGCCTGTTTTGGATATACGATGTACAAAATGGTTCATGGAATTGGGACGGATTAGTGTAACTACTTCTTTCATTGAAAAATGATGGAGAAAGATGTTAAACAGTGTAAAATTTGATATAAAATAATATAAATTCAGATCGTGCAATTCTTTTTTTATTACTCTTCAAACAAAAATTATAGCCCGTCCCTGTTTCATGAATCACCCTGTAGGGTGGTGGTAAAACAGCTTCACACTGTTCGATTCGAAACGTGACGGTAGCCTGTTGGAACGGTTAATTAAAATCGAAGTGGTAGACAATTATCGAGCTAGCTTCTTTATTTTTCTTCTTTTTTTTTTTAACCGTGTTCGAAGTTCATTAAAACATTATCATATTATCGAACGTTAATCACGGTGACTTATTAAACGTTCTCAGTGAGAACAAGCTATTCGATCGATTTCAGCGAAATGTTATGAAAAGAGAACAGTCTGAGAGGCTGTACATAGTTGATGTTCTTTAGAGATTAAAAAAGAAAGAAAGAGAGATTTAATAGATGCTGTAAAGGTTGTAACTAATTAACCAATGAAGTAATACTTCGTTTCTTTCGCTAGATCCCCGAAGGGGAGTTTTTGAGTGAACCTTACGATAGGAGTTTCAACGGATTTGAAAAATTGATATTAGTAGAGGAAATACTAGGGGGTTGAAAAACACGATAAAACCATCGTCGATGGACGACGTTGTCGCGATGCCAGCCAAAGATCACAGATACAGTAGAAGCTCCATTATCCGGATTAATAAAGCGACAGAGGTACGATACAAAAATAATATAATATAATTTACGTGCAATCGCATAAATCATTTTTATCCGAAGGCTATCAATAAATCTTTCAATACTTCAAATGTAATGACAATCTTGTTACCGATTTTAATTATTGTTTTACAAAGGTGAATTATTTAAAAATCAATCATTCAGATACTGGAGATTCTACTCTATACACATATATGTATCTATAAAAAGAAGAAGTATATAGTGTATGTACGTATACATACAGCATAGATATTTTAATAAGAGAATCGTTCAAAGAGATTTAATATATATATATACAAACACATATGTATAAATATATATATATACATATTTAGTAGGACGTGTATAGACGACACTCAATAGCAAAGCGTTAAAGTGATAAACCGTAAATGGGATCTGAAACGTGGCCGAATTTTCGTCGTTCGATCGCTGGGCGAACGATCTTTCATCGATACACGAGTAAATCGCGAACCCAATTCGAAAAGTGACGTGACGAATAAAATCGTCGCCGATTTCTCTTTCGATCGAGCTAACCAACTCGATATACACTATACGCGTGGAAATACGTTCTGCTACCGAGTACCTGATTCATCTTTCGATTTGATCATTGCGTCTACACTTTCAAAAGGGTTTGTTCACTTGTCAATTGGTTTTACCAAACTTCCCATTCATCAAAATACATGTACACCCATTACACGAAAATTGGACTACATATACGACGCGGACTATACGTGATGTATAGCCAGTCGCAGAAATATAGACTAATTTTTTTAATTCAAAGTATAATAAAATAGCGATGAAAAATCAGAATAAAAGCTCTGTAGAGTCGTTTGAAATTTATCAGATTTTTGAGGATAAAACGTGTCTTCATTTTTTTATGATTGAGTTGAACCAACGAACCGAGCAAACCTGATCTAGAAACTCGTACACTGCTTGCTAACAGCCACTAAACGTCGATGCTTTTAACCCCTTTGACTCGACTATCTTCGCTAATGGAATCGTTATCATGTTCTTATCTTTCTCTCGTTCGAGGAACGACACCTCCACCGGTGTCACGTCGCTTTTCTCCTTCGAACATTACCGATTCACGCGAACTGGAAATGGAAATCGTAATGGAAATTCTACGATTTTCCAGAGTTCTGCGATTTCTTATTAAAGAGTATCGAAGGCACAAAAGATGATTATCAAAGAAACGATTTGATCAAACATGTAATCAAAAATGCTACTCGTACCTCGCAGATCGGATCGTCCAGCGAGCATTACCGACGAGAATTTATGGAAACGGGCGATCTCTCTTCTTCGTGCATTTATTCCAATTACTCTTCATCCAACGAGCAAGTCCTTTCAATTCTATGCTATCAAGCGGACCTGCAACAAAACCAATTCAACCGCTGCATGTTTATGCCACGAATCGAATTGCGCTCGTTTTATTCGCGGAAAACGTCGTTTTTTTTTCAAGCCGTGCCACTCTTCCTTTCATTCCCTCCTTTTTATCCTGCGTTCTATTTGTTTTTATTCACCGACATCGTTGTAAAACGTTCGTGTAGCTAACCCTTGTCCTGATAATCCATTTACGTGACGATATTATATTGTCGGATTAAAAGGAAATTTTAAAAAAAGGGTGCGCTTTCAAAAATAATCCAAACTCTTTGAAAATGTTATTCAATTTCAAGTCATTAGTCTTTACTTGATAAAGGTTGATCAGCGAATACATTTTAGTATTCATCAGAAAAGTTTATTCTATTAAGCCTAATCTATGCCTACGTATTTATTCTTATTTCCCCATTTTGGAATTCCGATCTGTACTGACTCGAGGAAAGCTCAGGAACGAATGAACGTTAGAGATGGAAAGTACATTAGGAATAGGAATGCGGGTTCGATTGGTCGGAGTCGGTGCGTCACGCCTCACGCGCATGCGTTCTAGATCATCGCGCGCTATTGGCTAACGCGATCGCACACCAATCGCGCCGCCTGACAAAGAAGAAAAATGAGACTTCGCGGCAAACCGAGTTGCGGCGAACTTGGAACGCGAGGATCAAACGTGGGGACAGGGCGGAGCGTGCGAAGTACTGTCCACCGATCACAAGCAGTCCCATGAGAATAACGCAGTCTGATTGGCCGCGCCCCACCTCAGCTCACACGTGACGTCGACCGTGACGTGTGATTGGTCGACGCGGTCACATCTACTAATCAGGCTCGTGTAAAACTACGGGGCCAGGCGATGTGTGCGTAGTATCTCCTCTTGCCCCTCTGCCGTCCCGCGAGACTTCTTGTCATCGATGGACAGTACGTCTACCGCCGCTCGCCGATAATTCCTGTGGTTATCCAAAGAGATTATCCATAGATTATCTTCTTCTTGAGCGCGGTACCAACTCTGCCGGTTTCGTCGATATTTATGTGAACGAAAATAAATCATATTTCGCACGCGTAACACGCACTTTCCAGCTATATTATTTCATTTATAAATTATTTTTAATATTAATATCGTCAGATTTTCTGCTTCTCCTATATCATAGTTTTCCCTGTGAAAGTTGTAAACATTCCTGTAGGAACGTTTAAACAAAAATTCCCTCGCGTTTTCTGTTTCGTGAAAAGTATGAACGTGTTGTTAAACAAACGTTTGATTCTTGTTTTTTTTTTTTTATAACAGCAAATATTCGTAAATATTTCTATGTGAACAACTGTACGTAGGTATAGACTGGGCTTTAAATTGCATTTTCTTTTATTTTTCATAAATGACAGTTCGTGAATAAATATTTTTCGCTCGTTATAATAGAATTAAAGCATGACGGATTAAACGGGCTGTTCGAAGTGCCGATTTGTTGATTTTAATTGTTAATTAGGGTAATTGTTTCTAGAGAAGACGAATTAATTTGTCGTTCAACCGAAGGATATTGCAATAGATTTGGCAACATAAAATAAGTAGTGAAAATAAAATCATTAGTATAAATTAGAGCAAAATTAATTTCGCTTATTTTAAAAATAAAAATTGCAATAATTTTTCCAGCAATCTAGTACAATCTAGTTCCCTATTCACTTTTCATTACTCTAACTGTTCAATGGATACATATTAATTCTGAAATAATGATTCGGTATAACAGATTAATTAGAGAAACCAATTAGCAAATGTGTATCTCACAATCAATCACGAAAGGAAATCTCGTGTTATTGAAAGTAATGAAAAATTGTGATACTTTCTGGCACTCGAGGCTTCCATTTAATCGGTCGAATTCGCTTATCGTTAATTAAGGTACGTAGAATTAAATAAACGAGAGATGATCCTTAACCCTTTCAAACCTCGTTTCATTTCAACACTTTGGATAATCTCTTCTCTGTATTTATATTAATGTAGATATTACATTATTATTTATTGATAATTGTTCATTGTTGACTTAAATCTAATGATTGAAATATGACATTAAAGGGTTAATGAACATCCCTTTCGTTCGGATCTAAGAATGTCGTTCCACGTGGCCAGCCCCAGTCTCCAATATTTAATTATTTAATTAAATGAAATTGTATTTACAGTCAACGTTGTTAAAATTTCAGAAATATTGGCGATAGAGATTAACACGTTTAATGTTCCCTCGAAATTAACCCCTGACTTTAGAATTTTTTATACAAACTTATGGGCTTTTAAAAAATCTAAAAAAAATCGTTCGATAAAATAAAAAATTTCACTTATACCCTCGACGATCCAGATTTCCCATAGGGAAATATAAAATCCTATATATAATAAGCAAATGAATTGCAAAATACTCTGCAATTTGTTTATACAAATTAGCATGAAACGTGACGTTCGAATTGTTTGCATTGAAGGGGTTAACTTCGACGAAATGCTCTTCAATGAATCGAAATGATCGATTAATTTCGCCAAATTTACACAAATTAGAGGAATCAGAAACGTATCGCAAGTGTGTTCGCGTAGGTTGATTAAATCGAGTAGCCGGATACCAATTGTATTTATACGTTTTTTGTATTTTCTATATACGATAACGATCGGTATACAACAAGTAATTAGTTGAGTACAGTCAAAGTGATTAGAAAAAAGAGGGAGGGATAAGATTTTAGTTTAGAATTGGCATTTGTAGGTTATATAAAATCGTAGGATTTAATTGTTAATTAAAAACAAATGGAACCAATCGTACGATAGATGCAGATTCTTCGAAAGTAAAAGAAAAAACTTTCGTGAAAAAGACTTGAAAAGTAGAATCGTTGTTTAGGGGCGGAGCGTCGGAGGACCCGCCCCTGTCGTCTATTATCGACCAATTATTATGTTCTCACGATAATATTCTATATTTATTCGTGATTTAGTCTCCGTACGTTTAAGTAAAATTATTCGAAGGGAATTCGGTTGTCTTTTAGTAACAATCGACCAAGGAAGGAATCGTCTGACTTAATATCAGTTGTATCACTGATTAACTTAATTATCTTAAGTGTTATCCTTCTCGAAACAAAAGAGATCCATGTGTTCGATTTTGACTTAAAACTAATTAGTGTGCGCAAGGGTTGAAATAAGTTCGATATTACAAAAAGTATCTGCATCACGGTCATACGCACAGCAAGGACCAGTCGACGAAACCAATACAGAATCAATTAATTAATAACCAATTTAAAAAAAAAAAAGCTGAAACGAAGAATCATCTTATCAATGCAAAACGTCTGTTCTCTATAGTTTCGACTTTCGTCCGTTGATTAGTCAACTTTGTACGCGAAACGACCAACGTTCTACGGAGAACCTTCGATCTGGACCAAAGATAATCAACATTTAGACGCTTAAACCGATCACAGTTTTAGAAGAGGCGTGATATGATTTCACGAAAGTATTATAACTCGCATGAGAGAAATAACATTCCTTTTACCAGCTGGTCTGATAACTCATTCTTCTAAATTCTCATTCATCCACCTGGGCTGGCCATGTCCCTCTGTAAATACAACCTTATCGAGGTTTCTATTCGATTTTACCAAAAATCCTCTCGCACGTATACACTTTGTCTCTTTCTCGAACTATAACGCGTTAAATGTAACGATGTACTCTATCTATACCTATATACATACTTTATTGTCAGGACTGCGCAACTAGTTGCCAAACTCAGCCACTCACAGTATCATCTATCCAAGTGGCACCAACTGAAAGTCCATGATTTATTATTAGAGAAGTAGGCATTTTATGAGGAACGGGGGTACCTAACACCTTTAGGTAAACGTTGAAAGTGCCTACTTGTCATTTAGAGTGGTAATACAGTGTTTTCTTCGCAAAAACGCTTAGACCACGCCTCCAGCAGCGCATAGGCCACGCCCTCGCAGTCAGCGCGGTGGGGGAACGCTCGAGTGGTGGGGCAGCGCCCCTATGTATACCGCTGTTCGCTTGCGTTCGCGATCATCGACCATACGCGCATCTTGGCCCTAGTTGCGCGGTCCTGTTCTTTACTCTTTGATCTACCGTTCGATCTTTGTCTCTAATCACCGCTCTAACAACTCGCACGACACTCGTAGACAGAGCAGAACTCCATAGGACCATTTCGACGTCTCGCTTTCGTCTGGGACGAGGGATAATCTCGCGTGTCCCGCCACCCTCCGACGGAAAAGAACGTTTCAACTCGTCTCACCCCCTCGTGACACGATAAATAATACGAGAACGGCGGCGACGAGGGGTGGTCGGTACGTTTTCTGGAAACATTTCGTGAACTAAAGTTACACTGTAAGATATAGCGAAACTTTGTAAAGTAGATAGAAACGAAGGAGAAAGAATAAAAAGGGAGATTCGTTTGGAAGGGGTGGCCGACCTTTTGATGGCGCCACCCGTACGAGGAAAGAGGACGGATGATGCACATTGAAATCCGAGTTTTGTATCGTAAGAGAAACATACACAAGTAAACTCGCTCGCCAGTAGACATGTAATACACACGTGTACATATATTATATGTATATGTATTGTTGCGTTATTGCCTAACGTTTTAATGATAGGTACGTTAATAACTCTAACGAGAGAATTGTAAAACCTTCTTCCTTCTTTGCCGTCAGGAACGTCTGTCCGATGATTAGGATGACTGTAGAGTATATATATAATAATATATACATATATAAATAGTTCTATTGTAAATAGGTGATGAAGGTTGCTGATTTTAGTGAAATTAAACGTGTCGTCGACTAGAAATTAATTCGTTGCCTTATAACATTTGTAATTTAACTTGTTTATAAATATTTTATTATTTATCTTTCAAACTCTGAGACTTTTATTTTTAAACATTCTGAAGGAATATAGAATTTTTATTTTTTTTTCACTGAATGGTGTCTATCAAATACAAAATTTAATTACTTACTGAAATTAATTTATAATCTTGTGAAGAATTATTTAGAAGTTAGAAACATTTCCCTTTTCTCGTCGACGAGGCGAAAATTCGTCGTTTTGTTGACCGTTTCCTCGCAGGTCGTTCAGAGGCCTCGAATATTCTCGCTGTTCGATCGTTTACTAAGATCCACGGTGGACACCATGGTCCCATTAGCGCGTAAGAATTCCGATAGTTCTTAAGCCATAGCGAAGATAAACCGAGAAGTTCAATGCAACGGTGAACAATTGAAAAGATAAGAATGTTGAGATTAACACGTTGACGGAATACTTCAAACAATTTCCCATACCATATTATCATTTTTCTGATGATGGTTGTGAAAATTTATAAAATTAATATTATAAAACCTCTTCACATTCTCTGAAAATAATCACCATTTCTCCTCTTTTTTTTTTAAATAATAACTATTAATAAATGATTTCTATAGCAGTCAACGTGTTTACCAACAAAGAAAAGGAGGAAATAAATACAGAAATCCAGCTGTTCTTTCCGCTCTATCTTCGTCGTCCTTTTATCCAGTTTTTCTAGTCTCTCGTCTCCTCTAACTAAACCGATCAATCTATCAAGATGTCGCCCATTTGCATCGATAAGTGAAATATACGATACTCCCCTTCGCTCTGTCTATTCTAGATAAAATCAACCTATTTTCACAGATTCGACGACAGACTACAGAAAAAATGATTTCTGTTCCGGTTCTTGTATTTTGCACGAATCTTAAACCATGACCATTAATTTTAATATTCGTGAATAATAGCAGCTACACGCCGGTAGTATTTCATTCCTCGATGTAAATGGGTTAAATCTGTACGGACGATCACTCTGCTCCTCGTTGCTCCTTGTTTTTGTTCGTCCCCTTTTTCCAAACCCCACCATCCGCTTCGACGAAATTCCAAAATTCTCTTGGTACGGTTCGATCGGTCGCACGGGAACCTCCATTAGCCGAGACATTCTCACGGTACAACGAAATGCGATTACGTTTACATTCGCACGATTCTATATCAGCCGAATCGAGAGACACTGTTTGACTAACCTAGTGACAGACTCGTCATCGTGGCAGCAAGGTCGATACTCGTATAATCGGTGACACACCGTTCATGGAAAGCTCTTCTATTTATTTTTTAATTAAACATTGGGAATTAAGAGCAATTAATCTGACCATTGTAATATAGTAATATAATGGAGTATAATATACAATAGAAACGCATAGACTATTATAATATGGTAGTATAGAAATGCATAGACTACTATAACATAGTAGTAAATAAACTAGTAACAGTAGTATTGCAACTACCATAGTAGGGTGACTACGTTGGTAAGCTATATTACTATAGTACGGCAGCAAGTAGATTGCTATCGTGATATCCATCGACTGCTATAATAGAATGGTTTCGATTAAGGCTGGTTCAGACACAGCTAGTAATTTAGTCGAGTGGCGAGTAGTTTAGTGTATGGACACTACAGTTTAGTCGAATAGTTTAGTAAAACGATTTAGTCGGGCAGATCCGTTTCATTGGATTTTTCTGGTCGAGTAGGCTTCCCCCTCCACTAACTAGGCTTCCCCCACCACTAATTAGGCTTCCCCCTCCACTAACTAGGCATTCCCCACCACTAACTGGGCTTCCCCCACCACTAACCTGGCTTCCCCCTCCACTAACTAGGCTTCCCCCTCCACTAACTAGGCTTCCCCCTCCACTAACTAGGCTTGCCCCACCACTAACTAGGCTTCCGAACAGACCTGTCCGGACGCATTTCTTTAATCAAGCGATATATCTTGTACTCTCGATTTCCAAAGCTCAACTGTACTAATCCGGACACTTTTCTATACGCTAAACGGTTTAGTAGTAAGTAGCTACTCCCCACTCGACTAAATTACTAGCCGTGTCTGAACCAGCCTTTAGAGTAAAGTACTACTATGATAAGCTATAGTACCTCGACGCATAGAGTACCATAGTAACCTAAAGTAACTATCCCAGTAGGGTAGCTCTGGTAATTTATATTACTATACTACAGTAACACATATAATCTGCTATTAAAAAATAGTAAAATTCTAAATTGTCCACCTGCGCCGTTTAATTTGAATCCTTTCAACAGAGTTCGTCTTATAAGGATAATTCTTCCTTCCATCCCAAAGTTTTTCACTTTTATTCTTCATTATATCAGGCCAAACAAAGTCGTTTCTATAAACCGCATGATGGTTCTTCTTCAGATACATCTCGACAGGAGGGAATCTTTTGAAGAGCCGTCTAAGTAGATAGCCTCTCGAAACGGTTGGATTCAGGGAGAGCACGAAGAAGCAACGTTATATCCCATTATGCGAAAGTATCGATCTCGGTTGCCTCCTTTCTTCTACTATATCAGCGAATCAAGCTTTATCTTCCGTCTTCAATGTATAATTCCTGTTGTACAGAAGAGCGAGAAACGGCCCGATAATTGGCCGTTCGGTAAAAAATTGTAAAATCGTTGCAACACGTTAAAGCCGTTTCACGCCTACGCTCATTATTAATTATTACTATTATGATTATTATTATTACCGGCATTAATCGTGCCGTCGATTCGTCGTTGGTCGTTTGCGAGCATTCGACGAGACTCGATGGAGAAGTTGAAATAGAAAATTGGAGGGTATCGTCGCGAGCAAACGACGAAAGGACGAAACAACGTGTTAATTGTTATTGTACGATCTCGTTGAGAAGCCCTAAGAAAATAGAGCCGAGGAGCTCCTTGCGAAATAGGGAAAATCAGAGTGAAAGAGGAAGAAAGAGAGGGAGAGAATGAGAGAAGAATGTGAGAAAGAGAGAGAGAGTGATGGAAGACCACTTGCCTTCGAATGCAACGAGAAATCCTTTCGTAGAATATACATATATCAAAGTGAATATTATCGTAGTTACCGAATGATCTTTGAATTCATTCATTTACAGAAATTCACTATTTTAGACACGAAGTTTAAAGGGACAGGTGGTGTTGATCGGTTGAAATCGTTGTACGATCTCGTTGCTCGATCGCGAGTGGATCGTGCGTACCGTAACAACATTACGCACGACCGACTAAGAATCAATCAACTGTAAGTGAGTCGAAAGTGCAAAATATACAGACATTAAATGTTATTTACACCAGCTGACTGTTTATTCGAAACGACACGCAAAAAGTGGTTCAGAACTGAAATTTAGTTATTTAAGCTTTGAAATGAACAGAATAATCGGTAATTTGCCATTGTGGGCACTGATGACCGACACCTCAAATTTTTTATAAAAGAAGAGGAGAAGGCAAACTTTAAATAGTTTCAGTATTATATTTTTCAAAAATGGTGGACAATTTGAAAAACTAAATACTATATTAGGAAATTGACTTTTTAGCAAATGAACAACTAATTCTTCCATCTGGACCACTGTGCGACACCTTGAATTTTCCCTTTGAAAACTGGAGAGAGACGAGGGGAGACTGGGAGAGCCAACTCCCTAGTACTTCACTCCAAAATACAGATTTCCAAAAATGTTTAACGTTCCGATTCCTGATTCATACGCGTTAATATTTTATAAATCTTTTTGCTCCCATCTGAACGAATAGCTGATCAGCTAACCGGAAATACTACCACTCGCGCGATGAATGAGGGTTTAGATTAGGTGGTTGATGGCAAGTAATTAATCGATTCAGTACACGTCGCGATTGTCTCGCGACGAGTACAGCAACTTACAAATTAACCGACTTGTCGTGCCGCGAAAGTGCTAATTGTTCTCCAGAAAGGCTCGATTGGCTTCGAAACGGCCCTATTGTGCCAGCGAGACAATGGAACCTATTGCTGGATCGCGGCGCATTCCCCGCGATATTATATGTACTTGTTTCGAAGCTGTTACCACGATTCGGTTATCGCTATTGCGTTAAATAGACACGTGTGCATAAAGAAATTTATTTATAACTCCGCAGGTGAGAGACGTAAAGGCACGCGGAATTGATATCGCCAGCACGCGAAGAATTTTTCTCTTATATCGTTAAGTAGTTTCCTGTGTTGCAGGAATGTAACCTGCTGAGATATCGTGACTAACAAAAGTATCACGCGTTTGTATCTCTTTTAAACGCGACAATCGATTCATTTTTTTCCGAGAATTCGTCCAAAAGTATGTCGCGAAAGATTGCGCAACGTGTTTCATTCTTTTTTAATTTCATGCTTTGGGGTAATGGACAGTAATTTTGTTAAAAATACAATTTAATTAATAGATCAAAGGAGAAACGAAAAAAAAAACAGATACCATGTTTTTCTTTAGATAAAAGAGAAATTATCCCCTTACTCGAATCTGGATAATCCATAATGGCTACTGGATTAAACATTTTCCTTATCACATCTTTGCTGTACAATGAAATATAAAACGTATGTTTATTTTTAAAATAATCACGTCGGAGATTATTGTTAATTGCAGGAAATGAAAATTTGGAGAATCTTTTAAAGTGTCATTTATTTTCAATTAAAGACACGGGACTCGTGATATTCACGTACGAGGAACGTTTTATTTCTGCAAGCAATTATTTCATTGATAAGCCGCTGAGCAAACACCGCAATCTTGGAAGATTCAGCTTCGCGAAAGAATCACGGTTCAATATTTTGCCAAGATTTTTCTCGGCTAGATTGTGTCAACTTTCGGAAGCCTTCTTCAAACGGGAAGGATTCGAGCTTCTTATTGAAATCAAAACAGTGGAGGATGAAATAAAGGAAGAGATTATTGATGATACCAGAAGAAATTTGCAAAAATCTAAAATGCAACATTGTAAAATAAGAATTTAACTTGAATAAGGCAACTTTGATATGAGAAACAATTTGCAAAAATCTAAAATAAGAATTTAATTTAATTAAGGCAACTTTGATATGAGAAACAATTTGCAAAAATCTAAAATGCAACATTGTAAAATAAGAATTTAATTTAAATAAGGCAACTTTGATATGAGAAGCAATTTGCAAAAATCTAAAATAAGAATTTAATTTAAATAAGGCAACTTTGATATGAGAAGCAATTTGCAAAAATCTAAAATAAGAATTTAATTTAAATAGGGCAACTTTGATATGAGAAGCAATTTGCAAAAATCTAAAATGCAACATTGTAAAATAAGAATTTAATTTAAATAAGGCAACTTTGATCTTAGGACTTCTGTAACAAATCATTCATGAGAGTCTCCTCCCCTTCCATTGACAACTTCTACGTTTCTCGCGATGGATGCGAAACGAGCACGAGAAATCGATCGTTTGCTGGGTCATCGTTATCTGACAGCACTATGCAAATTGCAGCCAGTTATTTTTCCTCTTCGACAAACGATCACGGTGCCAGTGGCGATCGCAAGTTGTCGTATCACTGACTCTCCATGGACCCAGAGGATCATCCTACATCAGCACCCTGACCTATCTCTTGGAACATATTACGTACTTATTCTTCAAATGAAAAAGAAAAAAAACATATACCTAAATTTGAGTGTCTGTAGGTATATACAGAAAAAATTATATGCTAATTGTCGAAAAATATTTTTGAGGTAAGTCATTACATGGAAATAAGAAGATTCACTAATTACAAAATTAATTTTTCAATTTAAACTTCTCATTTTTTTTTTTCATCTCGCGTTACTATTACTGTAATAAGGTCATTAAAAGTTAGTTAAAATATTTTTTAAGTCCACGCGTTAACCGCGAATATGAGTTATGAAATTACATTTGGGCGTTTAAAAAACACGAACGAAGGTCGATGGATTTTTCCGAATTAAAACAGTGGAACCGTCGTCAGTTTTACGAGTCAAGCGGAATTTTAATTAAGCGAGAGGCGATGGAATTAATTACGGTGAATGTACGATTTCAAGTTCCCAGTATCCGCGAAATTCGCCGATGAAAAAAACTGAACAAAATGTGTGCTCACGCTTTTTAAAACGTTTCAGCTCTTTTTTATTGAACAATACTTTCAAATATTCAGCAAACTTATTTTATTATGAAGCTTTTATCACGAAACGATTGTCAATGGGTTATACCAGAAAGCTTTATATAAGGTTTAACAGGCAAACCTGATGGAAAAATACAAAGTTTATTTATATCGTAATAAAAAGAATTTTATAGCACTGAAACAGTGCCCTACTGCAGGGGTGGGCAAATAGCGGCCCGCTAAGTGCTTTTTGTGGCCCACCAAGACAGAAAAATCCGTCTTGAACCAAGATTTCCTTCCCGTGCACGAAGATTCGTCTGGTATTTTCCACTAGGAATGAAACTGCCACTATTTTGTTTTATTTATATTTATTGATTTTTATGGTACAATTTATACCTTTCTGAAATGCAAAGTTAACTAATGAATGCAATCATTTTAAAAGGTGCGACCCTCCGCTAACTTCCACTTCCACAAAGTGGCTCCCAAGCCAAAACAATTGCCCACCCCTAAAGCATCTATAACTTTGAGAATTTTTTTTCACGGTTAATTAATGTTTAAAAAGTTTCAACTTTTACCAGGAAATATAGATGTAGCTTTTAATTTTATATAACAATTTTTAGAAACTAAAAATGTTATAAAACAGCAAAGTTATTTATTAATTTCGAAAGCCCTTCCGGTAGAATATAATATTGGTACTCGCCACTTCCAGTAGGATGATACTTAAAAAATTGAAATTTGAATTATACTTGAGAGTTTGTTTCTTATTTAATGTAAAGATCTTAAAATTTGTTAAGCAAGGAAAAGAACGCGATAAAGGCACACAAATTATCGTGATAGCGTTGATAATGCGATAACCTGATTTCCGCCTGAAATACATACGTGTACTATATATACTTATATAAACAGGATGAAATCACACGTTAATCCGTTAGTTTCAGTAAAATCGCCGATGATGACCAAGTTTAGTGGACGTTTATTGCTACACGCGGTAGTTTTGGTGGCTGCAGTAAAGTGTGAGGAACTGGTGGACAAGGAATGGTGGGAAACCGCGTTGGTTTATCAAATCTGGCCAAGAGGATTCCAGGATAGCAACGGGGACGGAGAGGGTGACTTAAAGGGTACGTTATAACTCGAATTGAGAATCCACAGGTGTGTTAATGCTTCTACAATAAATCTTCAGGTCTAAAACAAACCACAAACTGGTTGATGACCTTTTGGAATTAAGTGGCATGTCTCTGAAAGGATAGAAAAAAATGCACCTCTCAAAAATAATATAAAACGTAGAAAATATTAGCTTCCAAGGTTTGAAGTAAATCTAACTTCAAAAGCATACTTTAAACCCTTATAATTTAACAGTCTGGTCAGAGTTTAAACAGATATATTCAATCGTGGAATTCCATTCTCTTCTTGATTCTATTTTTAAAATTAATCTGAATTCAAAAATTCATTGCTCGCTTTTATCGCTGACTGGTCAAGATACCAACCGAAGCTATTTCAGATCTCCTCTATGGTCATTCAATGATAACACACAATCGATACATTATCGTATGATGGGAATTAATTTTTCCATTCAGAAAATACAAGACAAAATCAGATTTAATCTAAATAATCAGTCAATCGTAATAACAAACATTTGTGATTTTACAATCACATTAACAAATATATTCCTTGAGATAAGATGCACCTGCAGAAATCATAAATTATTGTTTTACACACAGGTATCATCAATCGCCTTGATTACCTTCAGAATCTCGGCATCGACACAATATGGTTAAATCCAGTTTATTCATCGCCTCTGATAGATTCCGGATACGATATTTCTAATTACACCGACATAAATCCAGTTTTTGGTAATCTTGAGTACTTTGATGAATTCATAGAAGAAGCACACAATCGTGGTAAGTTTCAATGGTTTTTGTTTACTGTAAATACTAGTACCAGAATTCAAAATAGAATAATGTGTTTTAGACCTGAAAGTTATTTTGGATGTGGTGCCAAATCATTCTAGCAATGAACATAAATGGTTTTTGCAGTCAAGTAAAAATGTTTCACCATACAATGACTACTATATTTGGGAAAATGGAACTAAGGATGAAAAGGGCAAAAATATACCTCCTAATAATTGGGTAAGTTACGTGTAATTTTCAGAATGATTTTGGTAAATGTGACTTACTGTTGTGTTCGATTCAGATAAGCACCTACAGTGATGAAAAGGGATCTGCATGGACATGGCACGATACAAGGCAACAATGGTATTATCATAAATTTCATGAATCCCAGCCTGACCTCAATTTGAGAAATGAAAATGTGTTACAAGAATTATTGGTAAAGTATTTGCAGCTATGACAACATTTTACAATTAAATGAAAAATTGATAAATATCTTCATTTTTCAGAATGTTTTTGACTTCTGGTTGAAAAGAGGTGTTGACGGGTTTCGAATCAATGCAGTATCATACTTTTTTGAAGATCAAGAATTAAGGAATGAACCTAACATAGGAAATGGAAGTTACACAACTGGATTACCAGAAAATACAGCTCTTATCTATAGATTTCGTTCATATATCAATGACTGGGTAGAAACAAATAATGCTAGTTCAAAGTACATATGAAAATATTATCAATTCTATTCATCTTATTTGACAGTACTTGGATCAGATTAATATAATCTTTAATTTACAGATTATTGATTGCTGAATCTTATGATTCTGATGATGTACTGATATCATTTTATGGTAATGATACCCATGAGGGAATTCCACCCATTAATTTTCGTTTTATAACAAATATTCAAAACACAAGTACTGCAGGACAGATCAAAAATGTTCTTCAGGATTGGATTCAGAAACTTCCAAACAATGCAAGCACAAATTGGGTGGTAAGGACATACATATATATATATATATATATATCATAATAATACTTCGCCAATCTCTATTTTGAATCTAAACAAATTTCTCTACATAATTCTAGCTTTCAAATCATGATAATTCAAGAGCAGCTTCAAGAATCGGATTAAACCGTGTTGATGGTCTTCATATGCTTAATTTGCTATTACCTGGCCAGGCATATACTTATTATGGAGAAGAGATTGCAATGTTAGACAGAAAGATGTCATGGAACGAGACAATTGATCCCTTAGGTCGTTCAAGGACTAAAGCAACATACGAAAAATATTCCAGAGACCCTGCAAGAACACCAATGCAATGGAGCTCTGATACATCAGCAGGTTTCTCAACAAATAAGACTACGTATCTTCCTGTTCACCCAGAATACACAGACAGAAATGTTAAAGCACAAGAAAATAAAACACAGAGCAATTTAAACACCTACAAAGCCCTTGCAGCTCTTAGAAAAGATCAAGTGTTTACTCATGGAGATTTCGAGTTTGCAACCTTAAATAATGACCATATATTTGTTTTAAAAAGGTCTGTATAAAGTATTCAAGCGTCTAATCATATACTCAACAATTATCTAACATGATTTGTTATTAGATTTCTGAAGAATTCTCCTATATACGTTGTTGTCATTAATCTGGGATTACGACAAGAACGAGTTAATCTGACTTCATTGTATCCGAATTTAGGGGATTCTATGGAAATTGTTGTTGCTTCCAGTAATGCAGTTCACGTATCGTAAATATAAATCCATATTTTAAATATTACTTGAATATTCAACAAAGAATTCAAATCATGGAAAATGTGTAATTTAATTTTTTTCAGAAAAGTCATTTCAACAAGGAACTTTGTGCTCACTGCCAATGCTGCATTGGTATTAAAAGGCAAGGAGAAGGATCCTCCTGCCTCAGAATCGTCTACCTCACTTCCGCCCACGATTCCGGTACCAATTCCAACTAAGCCTACAAATTCTGCCTCTACGTTCAAGTTGCTATCACAATTGTTATTAAATACCATTATTGTGATACTACTGTTCAAATAAATATTTAATGATAACTTTAAACAATTAAAAAATGACAACTATAAAACAATCGACAAACGCGTGTATTCATTTCAGCCCATTTTAGCTTGTGGCGGGTTTTTTTTTGTAAATATTGAGAAATTCAAAGATGATAAAGCTTTTGTTCTTTGACTTCGGCAATGACTTCAGGAATATCGTCATAAATTCTATATACGTGTCTGCTGATCTGCTTTATAGACGGCGAGTCTATTTCTGTAAAGACATTGACCCCAGGTGTCATTCTGTTTCTGAACTGTCACCATAATTTATATTAATGATAGCACACTCTCGCTATTCAAACATGTTCGTACAACAGCTTTGATTGCATTGAATGACACATAACGAGCTAAGCAATGTAACCTCCAGGTGCCGAGATGTGTCGTTTTAGAAACCAGTTGCATGGACACTGAAACATGGTTAGTTACGGTGCTTTAGTCGGCATGAAGTCATACGAGTGATACGAGTTTATCTCTGATTATTTGTATTACAAACAACAACGGGACACGAGTGAAGGAAAGCTTAAAATAGTTTGGTAGTCGGTAAACGGGGAAATTATGTGTGTCACAGAATGTTTGTAATCACGAATTGTGTTTTCATCGTGGATCTGAGTCAAGTCACGTTTTCTACGTTTCACGGTAATATGTTGATTCCCCTTTTTCTAATCAACGGCAACGGCAAATTTAAACCAAGGCGTAAATATGCTTGATCGCCTCTAACGTATCTCCCGGGAGATAAGAGTGGAAGACAATAATAGGGGCGACAAAAGTTTTCGCCATTCAATTGGTATCTATTCGTGTCTATATTTGTCCGTGCACATGA
Source organism: Osmia bicornis bicornis (assembly GCF_907164935.1). Lineage (NCBI taxonomy): Eukaryota > Metazoa > Arthropoda > Insecta > Hymenoptera > Megachilidae > Osmia > Osmia bicornis. The sequence continues at coordinate 7,440,442 of NC_060230.1, forward strand.
ATGCCGCGTTCGTCTCTTTATTGTACCGTTTAGTACCATCGATTGATCATTAACCAAAATCGCGTCTTACTTTTATAAACACAATCCGTACCCCTGCTGTATCTACAAGTAAAGAAACGATGATTCAAGAAATACATTAGTTGACTATCCTGATGGTGCGGGAAGAAACAAGAAACAATGGAACATAAAGAACCTAAAGAAAACACCCGCCTACTTTGCGGTAAATCGATCTACGAGGCAATAAGAATCAACGGATCTAGAGGAAGGCACAAAGATGCAGGTTTGATATTATCGTATATAAAACAAACGCAAAATTAAACGAACGATCGGACGAAATCTGAAATTCGAATTCGACCAATCGTATTTCGCTCAGGTGCCCGCGCAACGGTGTGTCATGTGGGTTCCTATAACGGAAATTTACAAATTGAAGGTTCAATTGAATGAAATGTAAGAGAATTTATAAAAGAACAAATATAAACAAACGTACGTAGATGACATATACTTGAATGCACTGTTGTTACAATAACACTTAACCCATAATTGTGAATATAAAATAAAAACTTACCAGTTTACAGGTTAACGTAAATGTCACACGAGCTGAAAAAATATGTACAAATTTAATTTCAGAATCGATAAACGATGACTTTAAATACTACACCATCGAACCAATGTGGATGAATGTCCGACTGTGCATATTTTGGTTTCTGTGGTTACTGTTGATAGTAGTCCTTTTGGCGTCCATATTTTTTTATTGTTGTCTGCACACACAAACATGTACTAATCTTGGAAATATAAATTCTTTAAATGACACAAGAACGGTAAGCAACTGAATGGATTTCGTAATAGACTTTAGATTAATTTTTTTATTATATAACTCACATTCCAGTAAATTTTCCACATGTGGAGAACGCGCAAAACACATATGTGCAACGTGTCTCCCTCTTTCTAATCAGATGTTACCGGCAAAATCCACGATGAAAGGTCAATGTGTCCAAAGAAGATAATACATTTTTCTGTGCTATCGGTTAGATATAAGATAAGCTTGTAATTCCTTGTTTGAAGGAGACTAGAGATTAGGACAAAAACAATTAGGGACAAATATTAAGCGTATTATATGTACATATACATATCATTTTTTATTTGTATATTTAAAAAAATGTGTATCAATCATATTGCGAAAAATGTTTATAAACATGTCATAATAATTAAAATTGTTAACAAATGCAGCTGTGATGCAAAAGGTGCGCACAACTGACGAAGAAGTTCGTGCGCTGCTTCTTCCGTGCAAGTGTTCGTCGTTTAAATGATTGGATCGAAATCAGAGCATTTATAGCAGTTCTGGACTATGGGATTATGGAACCCCAGGCAAAATAATTTTTATAAGGAATTTTTCACTGATTTTTCCTTTCCACTTATATCCTCATGAACATAATATACATCCAAGAAACTCCTTTTGAACTATTCTTAAGTTAATTCAGGTGTGACATGGATTATGTATCTGTTAAGATCTGTAAATACATTGATATAAAAATAAACATATAAATCAGTATCTAAGTCTTAAAATAGTTATGTTTATGCACTGTTATCTCAAACAATTGATATTACAAATATAAACTGAACAATTCTATAAACTTTATTTTAATTTTATAATATAAAACGTATCTCAACGTTATTTTCCTCGAGTTCCAAAGTCGCGGTATTTTCCAGGGACAAGGGTCGTCCCTGATTTTCCTTGCACCACTGCATTTGTGGTAGTAAAAGTAAAAGTAAATAGGCCCAAAAAGGGGAGCGAGAACCAACCAGACATCTCGATGGGGTAGAACCCATTTGTCCAGTCATTCTTGGAGCTGGAACGTTAAGGGAACGTTATAGAGGAATCGTTAAAACTTAGTCGGGGAAAAAAAAAGAATATCCGTGCGACAGATTCTGCTCATCCCTCATACGTATAATCGCTTGAGTACGTCCTTGAAATTGGTCGGTGATCGTAATGGAGAGTGGGAGGTTGAATTTAGATAACGTCGAGGCGAACGGGAATAGTAAGGAAACGGCAGTTGTTGCCACGTACAAGGCGCTACCAGACGACGACTGTAATAGACAAGATAAAGAAGAAAACGTCGCCATGGGAAAGCCGAATAATGAGACTGATATCGACGATGAAGTTCATGAGAAAATTCTCAAAGATGAGAATAAAGTCTCTCCCACGAAAGATGCAACCGAGGTAGGTATATAAATAGGTATATTTCAGAAAGACGCACCTAACTCACGTGCGATCAATAAGCTGCTCCATTATCACGAACAATCGAAACTATTTCCTTTATTTCATCATAACTTTCCCTATCTTTTTTTACTTCTTAGAAACAGAATAAATATTTCTTTTATCTTATTTTTGTTAAAAAAGAACTTATTGTTGCATAATCTTAAGGAAAAACCTCGAGGGAATAACCATGATTCATGAGCCCAATGAAATATGTGATAAATATTCCTTGAATCTATCATTTAATATGTTATTATTGTTATTATTTATAGGTAAAATTTATTTCTGAAAATGGAGATGCTAAGATTGATATTGAAACTGTTAAACAAGCTCTGTCTGGAATGGGCAAGGAGGAACTGATGAAATTTGCTAATGATCCATTCTGGATTCGATTAAGATGGTTTTTGTTCATTGCTTTTTGGTTACTTTGGGCTGCCATGTTAGGTGGTGCTGTAGCTATTGTAATAATGGCACCAAAATGTTCAGCACCAAAACCAAAAGAATGGTGGGAGAGAAGTCCAATCGTACAATTAGATCCTGTCGAGACAAGTAGCCATGATTTGAAAGGCGTTGAATCCTTGTTAGACAGTTTAAAAGAACAAAATATAGAAGCAATTTCTCTTGCATCTATAGTTAAGGAAAGCCCAACAGGTATTTGTTTATATATGTATAGTCCTTACATTAATGTAACAAGAACTAACATATTATATGTTGAAATGTAGGAGGAGTGGAAGATTTTAAGGATATCAAGCCAGAACTGGGAACTATAAGCGATTTAGAGACTCTTGTAAAGAGTGCTAAAGAGAGAGATCAACGCATCATTTTAGAATTAGATCCAACTCATACATCTACCGAACATCCATGGTTCAAGCGTTCTGTAGAAAAGGAAGATCCATTTACATCTTACTATATTTGGGCTGATGGAAAAACAGCTTCTGATGGTAGACGTAATCCACCTAATAATTGGGTTAGTCATAATTTACTTCAAGTTATAACTTTATTGTTTCATATTGTACTTCGCAACATATATTTTCGTTTAGTTAAGTATATTTGGAGGATCAGCATGGGAATGGAATGAACAAAGGGAACAATATTATCTTCATCAGTTTAATAAAACCCAACCTGAATTGAATTACAATAATCCAGCAGTGGTGGGAGAATTTTCAGTAAGCTTTTCTTTTTCTTTTTCGTAGCCGTGTATAAATCCAAACATATGCTAAACAATATTTCATCATCCATACAGGATATTTTGAGTCATTGGTTAAAATTGGGAATCAGTGGTTTCCGTTTAGCTAACACTCAATATTTAACCGAAGATCCGGATCTTCGTGATGAATTTAGAAGTACCGTTCCCATGGAAGCAGATAATTATGATTCACTAGTACATGCTTATACTAGAGATCGCCCCGAAAACGGTGTTGTATTATCGAAGTGGCAAGAAAGAGTATATAATGAAACAGGAAGCACAGGGTAAGTTGTACTTGAATCAGATGTTCCTTCATAAACTTATACATTAAATTATTTTTTAGGTTGTTCACCCTTCAAGACGATATCGGAACTGATATCTTGCAAGTTTACAATGAGAAAAAAAGACTTATCGATATTCCCCAAAATTCTCAGTTCCTTGCTAATGCAGATAGCAATACAAATGCCACAACCTTGCACAAAGGTATTTCACATTGGCTAAACTTCACATCTTGGCCAGCTTGGAATGTAAGTTACTGATAACATTATTCAAACTATCTTCACTCGTGACAAATGAAATATAATATAATTCTGTTGTTTAGATCAATTCTAAGAAACAAAGCTTGAGACAAAGAATGCCTGCAGATATTGCAGACAGTCTAACACTCATGACTTTGCTTTTACCGGGAACTCCCATACTAAAATTAAACGATACGTTGTCTGCAAAGGATGCCTTTGCAACCTTAACGAAAGCACGTCAAAGTTCAACATTCCTTCATGGAGAGACGATGCTTAGAATTGTTAATGGAAGCGTATTTGTATACACAAGGTAAAGAAGAATCTCTTTTTATATGATTACTAATACTCGATTTTAATACGTATATTAACTCTTTTAATGTGCAAAATCAAACAGTCGAACTTATATGACCAAGAAAGTTAAACCAATTTAGATCTCAATTGCTATAAATCATCTCAATCATCCTTTGACACTATACACAAACCCCAAATAATTCACAGAACTCACACAAATGTACTATGTAATTTACTAACCAAAGATTAATTTGGCTTGTTCCATGCTTCCTGCTATGCAACACAGGAGCTGGTGAGTCCTCTCACTAACATACTGCATGATTGTAATTGATTGTAATTCTAAGTAACAACAATTTTGACTAATATGTTCTCGAATTAATATTGCAAATATTAAATTTGTTTATATTTCTTCATTTTTAAAAAAACTGAGTTACGTTAAAGTTAAATAATTTGTCTAGGTTAAAGAGCGGCAATCCTGGCTACTTAGTAGCATACCAAACTGCAGAAGAGCCTACCGTGATGGATCTGTCTAATATACCACAAATCTCAGATGAGATTAGTGTGGTTGCACATAGTCCCAACTATGTACAGGATGGCGATACAATAAGGTAAAGTATCATTTTACTAGCACTCTCTTTAATTTTCGTGAAATAATATTTCCAGTAATCATTGTCGATAATAAAACATATTTTCGTTACAGAACAAAATTGTACTCTAACAGGGTTCCTATATCGGCCAAGAGTACGGTTGTTTTAACTTTCGTTCCAAAAAGTTAATTGCCAAATTAAAAGGTGTCAACAATAATAACAATAATCTCTACTTATAATCCTTAAATAATGGCATTTATTATATGTATATTGCTTTTGTGAACTATAAGTTAATGTAATTAAATGTGATGCAGACAAAAAAAAAAAAGAGGTTGTTTTAATGAACTCACCACTTTTTATTTTACAATATTGTTTATTCGATGTGAAGTTTATGCGGATCTGTAAACCTTGCTGTAAGAATATAAAATAATGCTGGCAAAGGAACTAAAGTAAGCATAGCTGGATGAAAGTTTAATCCACGAAGAGTCGCTATCGCGACTACTCCATATCCATGTAATAGCCAGTGACCTAGAATAACTATTATATTCTTCATGTCAGATATGGAACTTAATAATAATGATTTCATCGTCTAAAAGAAGTAATAAAATTTAGTATTAAAACGCGTTTAAATATACATTTTTTTAAATTTAAGTATTACCTGGTTTAATTTGAATGCAAAATGTGCTGCATTAGACAAAACAGATAATGTTATTGTTATGTATGGAAATGAATAATCTGTAAAACAAATTAGTGAAAATTAGAAACACATCATCTCTATGAACACCAATTATTTTACTCACATATCAGACCACTACCAATTGCATGTAACAATGCAAGAATGGGATAGAAATAAAGAGCAGCATAAATTGAAAATTTCCCTTGTTTTGGTAAAAATTTTTTAGCTATCAAGGGCCTTATCAATAACATAATAGCGGTCCCCAAGGCATAGAAAACAAAGACCATAGTGTACCTAAAAGTTTAGTAACTAATTAACTGTTAAATCGATAAAGTAATAATTTCTGGTTTGCAGGATTACTAACAGAGGATAAACTGCTTCTTGTGTACAATGTAGAGTCTCTTCATAATTTGGGCTAGGATTATGCAGTAATGTGTACCAGTCTGAAAGTTTTGTGGCTCTACATGATCTTACTGCAAATGTACCTATAGGATCTGTTAATTGTAATGTAATGACAGATGCAGCAACAACCTCAACTAAAGCAGATAAATGTAATGCAATCACTTCCTTGGGTATATTACGTCTCATAGATATCATGTCAATACAAAACCAATGTAATACTAATGCTAGCAATACCATAAACCCAAGGTACAGCCAGTCATAAAACATTGGCTCATCATCACAGGGTACACATATTGATGATGCATTTGCCCTAAATCCTCGAGGACATGCACCACAGTCACTCCAATTGCCATCAGACAATAATTCCCTTCCACAGTACAGGCCAGGGCATCGAGTAAATAAATTTAGAGCACTTGCCTTTGATACCGAGCACATGAAGGATTAAATAAAAATAGAATTATTGTCAAAATATCTTTAGCAACAATGTGGCACACATTTGAAGGTTAACCAACAAGAATACTGTAAGACGTATCGTGTGATATCATGACGTAATCTTATAGTTTGTGTTATAGGTTCTGAGCTTTATTATCGTAAATTGTAAATATACAAATTAGGAAAGTATTTTATTTCAACATTTAATAGATCGTTCTGACAATTGTTTATAAACTGTGATCAAGTATATAACGTCATCTGATGGTTACACATGGTACATTCTCGATCATGCTCGGCGTCCCTCTAGAGTAAATGGTAGTCTACGCCAGCAGACGGGAAGATGTCCCCATCATTGAGTAAAATTTTCTGAAATAAATAGTCGCTAAAGCGATTTGGTTCATTAATTAACCAATAAAATGAATAATGAGGTCGATTCGAAAATCGGTTGTCAAAAGTATATAACATATATATATATATGAAATTGTATTTAGCTACTCGCCATTCGACTAAATTACTGTGCCTTGAGGTATCATACCCAATGGTGGGGACACCTCCCCTACCGCTAGTTTAGACCGCCATTTTCCCTAGAGGAAGGTCGAAAAGATAGACTGTAATTTGAATCGTATCCGTCCTGCCACCTTCAAGTAATATGATCTAACTCTAATTAAATCTTCTAAATATTATAATTACTTTCAATTGTAGAATTACATAAAAAATTGTGAAATCATCTACACATGTTATGTATATTTTGGAAATAATTGTAATATTTTTTAAATACATTTTTTCCACCTCTCATTTTATATCATCTGTACTGTTTATTATCATTATTTAATTCTACTCTTATGTATTTGTAAATATTATTGAGGAAATATGTATACAAATTTAAAATATCTATATGTATATTTTTTAAATTACAGCTTCATATTTTCAAAATTAGAATAGTAATTTGAATTTAGAAGAATAGTTAACTTATGAACGCATTTTGTACTGTGACTAGATCTTTATCGTAACAAATATGTATATTACCGGCAATGTATGTACTTTAATTAATATCATTTAAACAAAAAAAAAGAGGATATCATCCTTTAGAGGTTTCTCTGTTTCTCTGGTGGTTGCTCTTTCCCCCCTAAAGACCATGCGATTGGCGCGGAGCTTGTGACGTAAGTCAGCAACGGTTCCACCCGTGGACCGTATCGAGTCCCCTTTTATCTTTGAAGATCCCCGGTGAATACGAAATTTGCTGAGTATCATATCAGCTGTAGTGGTCGTTTAAAGATCGAGTTTCTCGCGTCATTTTTATCTTGGCCTTTTGATGATAAGAATTGTATTTTATCAACGAGATATCGTAAGCGACCATTCTCCACTTTTAGTCGGTGAGTATGTCTTCTGCTTAATTTCCGGTCGGCTGTCATTCCATTATTTTGTTCTAATTGTATTAGAAACAATTCATTGTTTGCCAACAATTCTATTCTTATCGAAAGTCATCTGACGTCTGTAACTTTTACTTCAATTAATGTCAAATAGTAATTAAGTAATTTTATGTGATAAACTTTTATATCTAAATTAATGAATTCTCTAATGATTCCTGTAATTGAGAAGATACATTCTATGGGTCATCATTGGTTAAAAGTACTTGTAAGTTTAAAATTTTCCATAAGTTCAAACCTAACCTTTCTAGCATGCTGCATTATATGGATGATATAATTTGCCTAACCTACTTTATTAGATACTTGATATTCGCGTATTTAATACTTTCCATGTATCTATTATTATTTATTTTCAATTATTTTTTTAGTTACTTGTTTTTATATATATTTAATTAATCAAATTATCGACTTGTATAATCAAAGTATTTATTTATAAATTATTTTAAATTTTCAGTTATGAATTTATCATTATTTCAATGTTAATTTACATCTTTATTCGTGATATTATGTCAGAGTATTATGTTAACATTAATAAAATTGTATACATTGTTTTATGATATAGTATTTTATATGTATATTTATTTAAATATTTCTCATAAATTTTCCATAAATTTATAATAAATTGCACTGATCAGTGCATCATACAATCTTGTTATAAGCTCTAAGTACTTATATAATATTTTTGCAGTTTTTTTGCATTTCAAGGCTTAAAAAACAATTTAAGATGTTATCAAAACTGAATATTACTGGAATTTGTTTTGGAAAGTCAGAATAGAATTAAAAACTCTTTCAATGGAATTTTCCTAGTCGGAAGCGTTTAACTAGGAAATATCGATCGACGCTTAAGTATGTATATACATATGTCGAAAGTCTTCGAATCGAAACATATCGAAAGCCGTATTAGGAACAATTTAAAATGACAACTGCTTCAGGATTTGCCACCATTAATTGTTTTCAATTAAAATCATATTAGGCAAATTTACTATGTCTCCAAATTTGTATTACAATTCATTTATTATTGTTTTTTAATTAAAGCGCTAATTGAATATCAAATAGCCATATGTCCTTGCATACATTATGATAATAATCAATAGTGTTATTGAATTTACATTTAAATTGTCGTCTCGTCGATTAATATATAAACTATACATTTTTTTTTTTATCGTCAGTATATTGAGTAGCCAAGTATGTAAGTACTTTGAATGTGGAACATTCATTGTCAGCCAAAATAATGCTCTCAAGGTTTACTGGAAGCTCAAGAAATCAATGATGTGTCCAGGTCATTTCTCAATAGAAAGTGTTAAGGTGGCTAGAATAAAAAATATTATATACTTCTGTGCATATATATAATATATTTACATAATTATAAACACATTATTATCAGTAAATAATTCTTCATAGCGATATATACATTTCGACGATAAATATTTTGCATGTCTGTATTTTTAATTGGCGATCAATTCAGATCAGCGAATGATAATTTTTAATCTCAATTTTCAATAATTATTCTATTGCTTAAAATAGAAATAATAAATACTAAAATAGAAAACAACGTCAGTCTTGAAATGATCAAAACACGTGTCTGAGAATAGAATTGGTGGCATTGAGTCCCTTAGAATCTCCAATGAAATCTTTCTAAGAATAACAATATAATATCTATCATTTTTATATTAACAATTGTAATATTGAAATACACGTAATTATATAGAATAGGGTACTATAAGAGCACTATAGTCTTAAAATTTGTGAATCTATGTTATTGTTACTTAGTTTGCAAACTTTTAATAAAATGCAAAAATTTCCGAGCGTGAAGCTTAGAGTAAATAGCGCCGTCCCTGACGTATGTTATTAAGGTCAATGTCCTATTAATTTTATGCACATAAATGTTTAACAGCCGAAGCGTTAATTAAGTGTATACATTTACTAAGCAATGAATGAATCTACTCATTTGTTAAGTAAATGAATTCACAAGCAATGAAACTGAAACTGTTAATAATAGAGTTATACCTTGTTATATCTGATGTAGTAAATGTATGCACAACGCAAATGCATCAATTCAAACGAATGTTGCACGTTTCATCTTGGTTTAACAACATAAAATGATTAATAAATTTGTATTAAGGAAATATATTAGTACAAAAGTAATTTTTCTAACAGGGAGGAAATTCTAAATTCGAGTTTCAATGGAAAAAGACAACGAGAAACAAGTTGAACAATTTAAGTAAGTTATTTTAATAAAGTAAGCTTTAATAAAGACTTGCTAATATTTTTATTATTTATTCATTTTAGACTTCTACCAAAAATCATCAATGGCGGTATCGCGGGTATTATTGGGGTCTCCGTGGTATTCCCATTGGACCTGGTTAAAACACGATTACAAAATCAGATTGTTGGTCCAAATGGCGAAAGGATGTACAAATCAATGTAAGTAATTCTATTCAAAATTCATATTATAAAAATATTTAAAAAAAGAATTAATTAAATTTGAATTTTTCATATTTCAGGTTCGACTGTTTTAGAAAGACTTACAAAGCCGAGGGTTACTTCGGCATGTACAAAGGGTCCGGTGTAAATATTCTGTTAATCACACCAGAGAAAGCAATTAAACTCACTGCCAACGACACTTTCCGTCATTATTTATCTCCTGGACCGGGGTAGATCGGTTTTTTATTACACTTATTTAAGAAAGGTAATGGTAGTGATAACGATAACAATGTTGATTCTGATACCACTACCGTTATCTGTACTGATATTAATACTAACATCAATATAAATAGTAGTCAGTGGCGGCTCGTGACTGAAACGCAGCCTCGCGATTACAAATTCTTATAAGCCACCACTGATACTAGCTCAATGCGAAGGTCGTCGATATCGAACGTTGGGAACATGACTTGTTTCCATTTATGTTATTTGTGATGATAGCAAAAGTTTTCATTTTCTATACAGACAGAAACTGCCGTTAGAACGCGAGATGCTTGCCGGTGGCCTAGCAGGTGCTTGTCAAATTATAGTCACAACCCCTATGGAGCTACTTAAAATCCAAATGCAGGATGCTGGACGAATAGCAATGGCAGCGAAAGAAGGTACCTAAATTTCATGAAATTTGTATAGAAAAATAAGGAGAGCAATTAAAAATAAAATAAACAATGAATTGTACTATTACAGGAGGGCAAAGTGTGCCAAAGGTGTCAGCCATTTCCCTAACAAAGGATCTCCTTCGAAAGAAGGGTGTCGTGGGACTTTATCAAGGCACTAGCGCAACAGCCCTTAGAGACGTTACATTTTCTGTTATTTACTTTCCATTATTCGCTAGATTGAATGATATTGGACCAAAAAGAAAAGATGGCTCTTGTAAGTTTTCCTGTATTACTTGAAAACTATTTGGCTCAGATTTTTATTAACTTGATTTTTTTCTTTTATTATTACTTATAGCTGTGTTTTGGTGGTCATTTTTGTCTGGTTGCGCTGCTGGTTCTACAGCTGCGTTATCGGTCAATCCATTTGACGTAGTGAAAACTAGACTGCAAGTAATCAAAAAGGCACCTGGTGAACCCACGTACAATGGTGTATTGGATTGCATAGGGTAAGTTTAATCGTATCGCAAGAATACACTACTATACTTGAATTATCACAATTATTTGAAAAAAAAAAAATAATTTTGATTTTGCAGTCAAACGTTGAAAAACGAGGGTGTGACGGCGTTTTTCAAAGGTGGCGCATGTAGGATGATTGTGATAGCGCCCTTATTTGGGATTGCACAAACCGTATACTACCTCGGCGTCGCAGAGTGGCTTTTGAGACTTAAATGAATGCTCCCCCTCTACTCTTCTCTGCCGTCTGAATACTCTGGGATTACAGTGACAATAACTGGCGTATTATAGATGTATTTTCGCTTAATATTGTTCGTTAGTTTCAGAATGAGTGACACCTCTTCTGAATTGTTTTGGAATCTTGATTATTGGATGCACGAAGATACACTGCTTCGTTAGACAGATGAGTTCCTACTTTTATCAGGTATTTATTACAAAAAGTATATCTTTTCCTTGCTCATTTTTTCTTTTATAGCGTAATATAATTACTTATAACAAAGCATTTAAATTTTACTAAATAATAGGAATCGTGGAGGATCTGAGTTGAATTATTTTAAATTTTAAGTTAGTTAAATTATTTTACTTTTATAAGTATTTAAATTGTGTCTCTTCTAATAATCAAGGTTCTACTATGCCATGTCGGGATTAATTCAACGTTAATAATAGTGACGTTTATTCCGACCTAGTATTATAGTTGAATGATAATGAAATCCACTATTTACGACGATGGTCGCTTATTTTCATTATTAACGAACTAGTCATCGTAGATTTTGTTGTTTCAATTTAATTATCTTCTAAAACCAGTGTTTCCAAAATCTTATTTAATTCTTGTTATTATTTTAATTTTACTAATTTAGGAATTTAGGAATATAAAGGAATTTTAACTTATTGAAATTCCAAATTTCTTATGTATTAGTTGAAAGAATCATTGATGTATATTTATTTTAATGAAAGATGGAATCGTATATGAATGCTAAAAAATGCAAGGTATGTTACATATCTAAATATATTATTTGTAAATAACTATTTACAAATAAGAAAAGGTGGATTAAAAATTGTTAATGTTATTTTAAATTTAAATTTTTATAAATATATTTAAAAATGTTATGGAAACACTGGTAGTATATCATGATAAAAGGAGCCTATATTTACGAACTTTTAGTTTCATATTCTAGCTAATTTAGTTATCAAGAATTGTTACAATTATAAGAATGAAATGATACGACAGAATAACTCTTAATTGATGTGATCAATAATAAATTCATTCCATATTAATTTTAAATTTTATATCTTTATTAGTTTTATTAATTACAGAAATATTATAAAGATTTCGAAATTAGTAAAAAAATTTTTTTGATACTTTTATATATTGTTTTTTAATTATTAAGATGTTTTAAAGATATCATAGCAATTAAGAGTTAAACTGTTCCCCTTTCTTTATTCTTCCTGGGCAATTTTGCGGGGAAATTCTAGATAACTTTCTTCGAAGGAAGTTCATGTCAATTCTGGGAACGGTTGATTAAAAATATAATAAAAATCTTAATGTACATTGACATTGTACAAAAGTGAAGTTAATCAATTTTTTTGGACAACGAATTATTAAATTTTATTCGTTCAAAAATGAAAGAAATAATTCTTTTAAAGTTTTATGCATTTGCAATATTAGAAATTGTATAGATTTAGCGTTGAATTTATTTTAACCAACATATCCTGCAATTATATTAAAGAAAGGAGTAAAATGATTTGCTTCGTTAAAGTATTCATTTATTTAACAGTTATTTCTGCAAAACTTTTTTTATTAAAATCGTATATACAAAATCAGAGTGGAAAAAACGAAACAAATTTAATATTATGGTTCTTAATTAGCTCTTTTTGAAATTTCACATTCTTTAACGCTAATCCTTGCATTTAGATTTCTACAGTGTCAACTGTCCATTTGAAGTTAATAAAAATCAAAATCTTCCATTGATTTTTTTTCCCCCATTATTAAATTACAGATCCTTGCGCACGTTAACTGTACAGGAAGACATTTTCCATTAATAGTCAATATTTAATTAATGTAACAATTATAGTTACCTTGCGCTGTAATGATGTACAGGTTTTCGATACAGTTCAAAGGCACTTCCTCTTTGTTCCCTGCTTCCGGCAAGATCTAGCCCGCTTGGTTCTCTGTTATGCCCTGGACTAGTTGGGAAACTTTGCGTTGGTCCGTTGTGTCCATTGTTTACAACATATCCATTGTGATTCACGTTACTTCTATTATGAGAGAGACCCAGGCTCAATTGGCTGGCACTATTACTGTGACTGTGAGTTGACATTGGCGGGCTACAATGCGCATGTGTGTGGCTCAGGCTATGATTGTGAGCTGGTGTTGAGAGATGGCTTAAATTGTGATGAGAATTTCCAAGATTTGAATCATGTCTATTCGGTGGTGGAATATTGTAATAATATTGTCCGCTGTTGCGTTGCACGTTGTTAGTGCCTTCTGCCTAAAAGAAAATTGACAAAACTCTTGTTTTCATATATCACACCTTTTACCCTGTAGTTTCTCCTTTAATTTTCTTTCAAATAATTTTTAGTTACTTACATGAGAAGTAGCAATAGAATAGCTCTTCGAATGCTGGTGAGTATTATTCCCCTCGTTTCCATTATTCTCTGACTGTGCCAGGTTTGCTTGAGGTGGCCTGTAGTTTTTTGGTTTTGGAGGTGGTATGGGTTTGTATGAACCTCCAGGTTTATTTTGTGGTAGTGTGATGGATTTGTAATCGGTCGTGCGGCTACAATATATAAAGCAAAATATTCTAGCTTACAGGAAACACGAGGGATAGTATTAAATAAATCATATTAAAAAAGAGATATAAGCTGCCTGCAAAATAATATTTAATGATACAAGTAAATAAAAGAAATTGTTAGTATAGTACACAGAGAAAACTACAAAATAAATATTCTTATAGCAAATATTACTACATGCAAGAAAAATTAAAGAGACTATGAAAAGGCCACGTGTGCACTTATGCTATTCACTTGGAGTAAAATAAAAATAAAAATAAAAAAAATTACAATGCAACAGAAAAATTCAAACTAATGTATCACGACTGGAAATATAAATTCTACAAGTTCTCCTCAGTGGTCGAGGTTTTCGAGTCATCAGTCTAAAATAAAAAGGACAAAGAGAAAGAATGGAAGATAGATAAAAAAGTGTATACATTTCTGTAATATATTAGTTGTTTTGAAAATTCATAAAAATATTTTTTTCCAAGTATAAAAATAAACTGTTATAAAAGTTTTACAATAGATCTTTTTAACCAAATGCACTATATTTGTGTTACTGAAAGCTAGTTTCCCATCACCTCAAAAATACTATAGCAAATACACACCTGTATTTGGCATAATCGGTACGTGGTTGGGTCTCGTGGCTAGGAATCGGTTGTGCTGTTGATCTGGTGAATCTGTAAGGATCATGCGACCTCGGTGGTGCACCACTGCTTTTTAAATCATCCGGTACATTAGGACCTAATCTTCCAGTAGATGTACTTAAACCTGGTGCTCCATAACTAGCGTTCCCATTTGTATTATTATAGGAATCATATGAAGACATGCTATCATAGCTTCCCTATACAAATACATATTAAAAAAATCAATAACATTTGTGTAATAATTAATATAAAATAATTTTAAGTAATTCATACCGCTTTTGGCTGAGCTCTTTCAAGCGATGACGTGGCATTAGCTTTATGAGGTGTTGCATTTATGTAATTTGCTACATCCAAAACGGAATCGGTTTTATTAAGCAATCTTTCTTGAGCAGATCTTCCAATAGTATTTCTCTGTTGTTGTTGTTGTTGCTGTTGTTGATTGCTTGGCTTTGCATTACGGTCTACTCTTGGAGGTAAATCGGGAGGACTATGATGAGAGGATCTGGGTTCAAAGGAGCCACCTAGATACTCTGGTGATCCTGACTGATTGCTAACTTGTCCTGACAAGGAGAATCCGTATTTTCCATCTCCCATTCCTCCTTGTGATCTTCTTTTTGGTTGCTCAAATGATTGCTGGAAAAATAAATATTTGTGTTATGTTGGTAAATCATAGTTACATCAACGAGTATTTGATTAATTAAATTAAATTAGGTTTACCTGATAAGTTGTTGAATATGGTGGTGGTGCAGCAATGTCATCCTGCGTTGCAATACTTGGGTCAGAGCTGCTTTTCAATCTAGAGGGTGCACCCAGAGCACCCGGTAAAGCTGGTGCCGGACTGAGTTCCAAGTCACTCTCCGGAGAGGAAGCATAGGAGAGGCGAGATGTCATCGGGAATAGGAAGTCATCCGAGAGTGCTTCTTCCGGCTATCATCGCAGGACACAGAGGACGACACATTACAGCGGTTTATGCTCTATTTAACCCTTTCAGAATTTCCCTCTTAACAGCACAGTGTAAAAATGTTTAATAAAGAATTAAAATTTTGTAGAACATTTGAAAATACTTTATACATAAATAATGTTCATCTGAAAGGGTTAAAATTCAAACAAAGAACAAATACTTGCCATTTGGTTAAGCTTAATTCTTAAAATCAGTTAAGGTATTTTCAAGATTACAGGATCTGATTTATGAAATGTTTCTAATCTTCCCAATTGAGAATATTTGATTTATCGTTGAATTTATTGGGAAAATTAAAAAATTCTTGACGATTACTCAGCTTAGGAGAACCCAGGTGTAACAGCAAAGACATACAATACCACCAAACATTCCGTTAGTTTTGAAAATAAAAATGAAGGATGAATGATGAACAGCATTTCTATGAAATTAATTTGATTGAAAGATCTCGTCAAATTTAATGTATTATTTATTCAATAACATACAGATTCTCCACTCTGTTTTTGTAAAAATTTCTTATTAACAGAAATTTGTTGTGAAATTTTTAGAAGGATAATACATTAAGTTCTGTCAACAGATGAAGTGAGAAATTAGAATCTTATTAATCATATTACAATCGTTTATTCCTCGTGATTTCCCCATTGAATCTATCACTAGAAAAAAAGAAGTTTATTTTAAAGTCGTCTCTTTTATACATGTAAAAAATTATAAAATTTTCTTCTTGGCCATACTGACTAGTATTTAAATACTTATAGAGTATTAAACATATTATGAGATTATTTGCCTTACAATGTACAATAATATATAACAAAGCTATGAAATAATGTAGCCATGCAAATTAAATTAAACAATAATATATAAGGTGTCTCGAATATCTCAAGCATTTTCTTTCAACTTAAAATGTTAAAAACAGTAAATTAAAATTGATTGATATTTACGTTAACTAGAATTATCAGAAAACTTGTATAAAAAGAACTGAAAAAAAAAAAGAATCTTTCATATTATAAATTGATACAAAAACGCTTTGGGAAACTAGCGATAAATCTAATAACTTGAAACATGATAATCAAGACACCTAATTAGGAAAAGCAGGATTTATATGTAGCCGAAAAATTGCTCACGGACAACGTCAGAAGTTAAAGATGGATAAGAAGGTAATGAAAACAATTTGTCCGTGTGATATGTATCATTTTCGTTCACGTCATGGTACACGATTTCTTTTGAAATCGGCGGGGGCAGAGGAAGGGGAGGTAAATCACGAGGTTCACCGGACGAATGACATGGCTCCCACATCATTTGTCGACCATATGGCTATAATAAATTATTATAAAATAATTCTATCAACTGTCCAGAAGCAGAAATTCCATTATTTTTCTGATATTTCATCCCCAATGTTTAATTTGAAGAAAAGAAGAATGACTTTATTGAAAATCGTACTGTGCAGAGTTAGCATTAAAAATATTATTACAGGGTCAACAAATATTACCTTAGTTTGACTCATCCAAAGTAATCCCTGTTGTTGTCTATCGATCAATTCTCTCAATTTCCTATACCAAGCTTCCGGTGTGGTCAAGGTAATCACTGCGCTGAAGATATGGCCCCAAATTTTATCTAACTTCTGACATTGTTCCAGGAGCTTTTTACTGCTTTTATGCGCCGATCTGGACAAAAATTCAGATTCTTTTTATTCACAGAATTGAAAATATATATTAAAATTACTTACTTAGGAATTCCGGCACGCATCTCCTTAATAATTTGTTTAGTTTCAGCTTTCAGAAAAATAACAATAGGGTAGAATTGCGCGTAGTTCAATCTATCCACAGCATTTGGAGTAATATCTAATAAGGCATGCTTCCCTCTATCCATCACTTCTCTAATAGCACTCAGTCGAATGATCCCTGATGACTTCGTGTTCTTCCCAACGTTATCATCCAACTGGTTTTCCATTTCTGCAAGAAGATAAATATTTTTTTAAGTTTAACAATTTAATATCTGCTAAAGATTTATATACTCACGCGGCGATGTGAATTTATCAGGAAAGTCTTTTAAGAGTTTTTCTCTAGCCAGGTCTGCAACAGGACCAAATAGTACAACGGGTCTGACAAAACCAGGATGTCTTAGAATGACTCTTTCATAGGCTGGAAATTTGCTAACGCTGTCAGAAAACACTACGTCGTCCCAGTGGTCCTGGAAGACAATATAAAATAATTTTAATGGTTATCGGAATCAAGAATCAGAGCTGTCCCTAGAGTTAGTGAAGCCAAGAGGCAAATATTTAATTAGAAATGACTGTCGATACCTAATTCGATTAACTTTTATCAAACGCTTTATCAAGTATCCCGTTTGCCTAGTGCTAGGGACGACCCTGTTAAGAACCATTGTTTTATATGATAATTGGTGAAACCTACTCTTCCAAGAGATTTCGAACGCCTATGACTGCTTCTTCTTCTCCTAAAGAAGCTACCCCTACTTTCACTGGCACTCATTTCCTTCTTTGTAGCATTGAATTGTGCAGTTGCTAGTTCTTCGGCTCGGGCTTTATTCGGTATTATTCCTTTCTGTACTTCCTGATTGTTCCTACCAATACGGAACACTTGCCACGAACCGACCACACCATTGTGTAAAGTATCCACTACATGAAATACATCTCCGCTGCGGAAACTCATTTCACCTTTTTGTGGTTGTTCATAATGAAAGTGAGTTCTGTAACATCGAATGAACATAAGAGGATGCCTTTTAAGTAATTACATACACTTTAGGTTATTTAGAAGATGCTTACTTTACATGAAAAGAATCACCCTTTCCAGATGCTACTACTTGATCATATTCTTGTCGTCGATGTTGAACTATTAAGTCAATTTGTTCTTGAAGACTGAGTAAGAAAAGAACGGCTTCTTCTCTTGTTACTCCTTTCATATCCATATCATTTATCTGAAATTGTTAATAGATACGTTTAATTTTAAGTTCTCATTTATCTTCTTGAAAGAGGATTACCTTTAAAATTTTATCTCCAGGTTGTAAGCCTTGTAGAGAAGCTGGACTTCCTGCTTGAACCGCTGTCACAAAAACACCCGTCTCATTTCCACCACTTAGGCGAACGCCTACTGATCCTTCTTTTTGAAAGGTAATGAACCGAGGATCTGGCCTGAGAATATTAAGAATTATCATCAATTCTTAAAACAGAAGTTATTAATTAACATTTTTATATTAAAAAATATAACTTACATTGGAAGTTTATTCCTAGATAAATCATCATCATAGAGCTGTCTCCTTGTGCTGTAATAATCTGAAACAGGTGTATAAATTTTTCCTTCAATACTATATTAACTTCCAAACGATAGTTTGTTTATAAAATCATACCCTCTGGTCTAGGTGGTGGTGGTCTAGGAGGATCTACAGTTGGAGTAGCAGGAAGATCCAATTGACTAAGAGAAACGTCCATTAATGGTCCCCTGGCTCGACCCCTAGGAACAAGATTACTCTTGTCCTCTATGGGCTGTCTCGTTGGAGGTGGAACATACAAGTTTTGACTACTGTAACTAGTTGTCCCAGAAAGATATTCCCCAGTTTCGCTCTTCGCTTGCTGTTGAACGTGACAGCAGGAATTGTCCCTGGTTACCACTATCGACAGTCTATCTTTACACTGATCCATTAATTTTTTCGCTTCTTTCAGACTCATGTTGTCAGTGGCTACGCTGCCTATTCGAGTTAAAACATCTCCTGGTTTCACTCCTGTATTCTCTCGAGTTACCTCTTTTACATAGAGACGGCAACCAAGGACAATTCCAAAGTCTAGAATAAGAAAAGAGAGATTAATGAAATGCTTATCGAAATTGAATCTGGTTAAAGTATGCTGCTTACCATCTTTCTTATTGTTTCTTGTAAGCGTCAGTCTATGACTCTGGAGCGTAGAGTTCCCCAGAGTATTGGAAGAATTCGAAGATGCTCTGCGTTTAACTACTAGTAGCACCGTTGATCCTGAATCTCTCAGGACTCGAATCGCTGCTCCATAATCAGCACCCTCAAGTGATATCCCATTTGCAGATATTATACGATCATTCACCCTGTAATTAAAATGAAGGTAAAACCACCTTTAAGAAATATCTAATTTTCGACCATCGTCCGATTCAGAAAATCATTTAGTCAGTTTTCTGCAGATAATTATCCATATAAATCTTCTTACTGTAATTTTCCTTCAGCTGGACCAGCCTTTAGGACATCAGAAATTGCAATGGCAGGATCACCGTTTGTAAAATGAGGATTATCCCGGCCACCGGAAACAGCTATTCCAAATCCATAACCAGGAACACGGGTGACAGTTACGTGATGGACTTCCCATCCTCTATCCCCGTTCTGAAAAATTTTTAAATAGATTATTAATGGAAAAAATTGTATCGTACATTAGAATACTTTGTTACTTGTCAAGTTTCAATGAACCCATTCCTTTTCCAATAGATAAGAATGCAAGAAAACACGTGAAACAGTAATTGGATGAAAATTCTAAGGGTTCTTTAACAGGATTCTTCTTCTACTTAACACATACTTAACTCTACCCTAATTGTAGACCACATTTTATTGCAAGTTGAATGTTTAATGATAATTATTATTTTAAACAATTATTTTACAAAATACCAAAATTTTTAAGAATCCTGATCCATCTCAAAAAAAAAAATCTTAATTACGCTCTTGTACATAATAGGTCAGTATTTATCATTTTAAGATAACAGTAATCAGTGAGTTCATTTATTTCTGCTAAATTGTACTTAATTCGCACCTGTATATCAATTCCGGCGGAAGTATTGTGAATAATACCGTGAGTCGTCGAAGAAGAATTCGGGGAATTTCCCGAATTCCCGACACTCACATTATTATCGTTTCTCTCCATTTTGGAAAACTTCGTTTCGAAAATCCGACGTTTTCCTTTTCTAACACTTCTCAGGAAGCATTTTTATTACATCTACATTCTTTTCCTTTTTTTGTATATTTTCTGCATTATATTTGCATTTTTTCGTTGCACCTATTTTCAGTTACATAGCTAATTTATCAAAATTAATTTTGATTTTTTTTTTTTTTTAATTGTTAATGTTTACAAAATGCGCTTTTTGTAAAATTTTGTTACAATAATTTCTCATCTTTTTCGTAAGCGTTTTTGCTATACGATTATTGCCTACTATTTTTAATTAGAATTCTTTATCGCAATCTCTGTTAGAAAAATAAAAATGGTAAACGTTCTGGCGGAGTTTTCCGGCGCATAGGCGTCATAAGCATCGATGTAGGAGCTAGCAATCCCACGTGCATCCCAGATACATCCAACGTTTATATTTTTTTTTTCAATCCTACGATAGTTTGTACTCTAATGGTAAGCTACACCATGATATTTTATTCCAGAAGATCGCACAACCTCATTTTTACACGAAAGAGTTTTCCCAATCACATTGCGTTCCACACTGATGAGCTGCGTTCAACATGCGGACAATTCAATGCAACGCGCAGTTATGGAATTCCATTTTCCTTTCGAGTGCTTTAGACCTTCACTTTCTTCATCGTTCTAATTCCATATTTTACGCACCGAGTTTCTTCATTGATCTTGAAACGTTTCGTCTAATTAATTTTGATTTCCTGGTAATAATCTCCTTTCTCTTTCCTTCGTTCATAAACTTCAATTCTTTTTATTACTATTTTTATAGTTACTGCTTGTGCGTATTTGAAAAAAATATTATCTCTTTATATTTCCACCTAAGTCATTCATCTTTCAAGTAAAAGAGCTTTTTATCGTACGTTTTGTTATGAACAAGAAATTCTTTTAAAAATTTCCTGGTTGTCCTTCAGAATTACTCCGAACTATTCATTTAGCTTTTTTGCACTTTGCTGACTGCATCAATTCTGTCTTTCATCGGTGTCCCATTATCTTCTACCAAATAAAACTGTAAATTTATAAAATGAGACGTAAAACAAAAGAATTCACGCGTCCATAAATTATTTCGAATTTACGCGCGTTTACAAAGGACAAAAGAATTTGAAAAAAAACAAGTTCGAGGAAGTATTTTAATTTTTTATTTGTATCAACTCTCGTATTTCAGAAATATCAATTTGGCTAAATAATAGAGAAAAATATTTATTAACTTCTTATCCTTCTTTCCAGTTTAAATTTTAAAATTTACTTCAACAATTCAAGGTTACAATTTTAAGGTTACTTCGAATGCCACTTGTTGCTCGGAAAAGCAAACAATCAGGTCGGAAGTTTCCATGCCCGAAGAGTTTCACCGCTTTTATCATTGGAACTTCCATTTTCCGAAGGGGAAAATCATTGTGTACACTTGTGCATTCTCAACAAGTGGGAAAAATGTGGGGAGAAAAAAGGGATCTGGCTTCACACGAAAAATCACTATCACGTTGTCAGCAGAGAACGAATTCCAATCATCCGAGTCACCCTCGGCCAATGGAAAGAAGGACTATGAGAAATTTGAAAAAAGCAAAGAAGCATTGTAACTTCCGCATCCTTCAGAGGTAATTCATTTCGCAGTGTTTCTATATTTTACAAAAATTAATTTTACTATCAACTAAAATATCTAAATCTAGAAATAGCATAGCAAACGATAACTTTACATTTAATCTTCTAGTATCAGAAAATCAAAGAAGAAAGATTATCCACAAAGAAAATGGCATTAATCTCGTATGTCTTCCTCGAACAAAAATAGAAAATTACAACAATATCTAAGAAATTCCTCACGATTATGGTCGAATGAATTTTCATCGATGCCCATAAATCTCAGTGTTTACAGTAGGAAATCCATAATCCACGTATCGGCATTCCAAACAGCACTGGCACTTTTTAACATCCACCAATATTCCATGTATAATCCCGTACCGAAAAACTTTATTATCTTCGCATACGTTCATTCACATAGTTGAAGAAATCACGAGGAAATGCACACAGGAGAGGAAGAAAAGGGAGACTATACGCATGTGGAAAATTAGGAGAAATTCTTGTTCCGATGACTCGAGCGTGGCTTGGCTACAGCAGGCGGCAGGTCGACGCAAATCGGATGAGAAACGGGCTTGGCGGCTATGGGGAAGAGTACAGAGCCTGCTCGAGTGAACGCGTCGTGAAGAAGTTGGAAGTGGAGGGGAGTCAGGACCTGCGCCAGGGGACCGGGGTACGGTGCTGAGGCGTACAACATGCGCGTGCCTGCACACCGGTTT
Source organism: Osmia bicornis bicornis (assembly GCF_907164935.1). NCBI lineage: Eukaryota > Metazoa > Arthropoda > Insecta > Hymenoptera > Megachilidae > Osmia > Osmia bicornis. Next base: position 7,463,379 of record NC_060230.1, read on the forward strand.
TCGGCTTCCCTAGTGATGGGCCCGATCTCTCGGGACGAAGGCTACCGTGGTATGTATTCAGTGCTTATTTCATAGATTTAATAGTTAATAATTTATAAGAGAGCATCTTACTTAACTTCGTGGCCTTACAGAGTGTCATTCTTCATAAGAATAACGGTATGCTTCATTAGCGCCTAATCACCCCTTAGGGACGAGGAACTAACTTCAGAGTCAAATGAGCTTTACTACTTTTCCATAGTAGAATTTAGGTACTTTGATTTATTTTAAGATTGTGAAAATTTATGTTAGATTCATTGTTAATGTAAATGTGTTTATTGTGAAAGTCGATAGTGAATTGGTATATCCATGGGATAAACCATTGGTCTTTTTTTGTATGGGACACCCGGTACATGGAGCTTGCATCTGGATCCAACGCACGTGCGCGTAAATCACGATGAATGCACTTATTATCAGTGGTCCACTACGAAATGCTAAAAGTAGCGAAACTGGCGTATAGAAAATAAATAGTACGTCCAGTAATACCTGATTCTAATCAATTTTCTCTTGTATACTTGTCTGTGTATTTATTTATTACCTTGATATATAAAATTGTAAATGTAATGCTAGATTAAGTTTTAACTTTGTGTTTTTAATTATATTAGAAAATTAACAAATTGTAATGTTAGGAAGAGGTGTAGTGTCAATTTTTCATTTTGTATGATAGGTACCTATTTTGTATTGTATTCAATGCTATGTGCTACCTGTGAATCTGAGGGTAAATTAGAATAGGGAACACAAACGACTGATACCTGAGCCAAAGCGACACATTCCAGCTGCTTGTAAGGTGTGTCATATTCCAGTTAAATTGATGCTTTTCTTTGTGTAGGTTTTTAGCGATGGCTTTAAGTTACGAGCCGAGTTAATACAGTATTTTTATAACGGAATTGTAATTCTAAATGAATATGTATTAAATAATTAGATAGAATGTTTTTCAGATTTTAAATAAATTTTTAAGTATACAACTATTTTGAAGAATATTACATTGCATTACTATTCGAGGCATATATAATTCTATATCTCCATCAAATATTATAATAGGTTTGAATTTTACAAATTTTAATTACTATACAATGAAAGTATCAATTATGGGCGGTCACTTGAACTAAACCCTTTTGAATATCACGCTGATGCTAAAAATTTGAACAACGCCATCTAATAGTTGGTGTCGGCGTTTGCTTTTTTAGTATTAGGCTAGCAGAAATGCGAAGAAGTGGCACAGAGGTAGTATACGTATGATAAGGACAGACACCCACCCACTTTAAAATGGCGTCACTTGAACGAAATTCTTACAACAGAATATAATTAATTACTCATTTTCTACGAACAATTTGTACACTTTTAGAGTTGATTATTAAAACAGGAGATCTTGAAAATTTTCTCATGTAAATTTCGTACTCCTTCTTTATGCAATTAATAAATTATTCATGTGTTTAGTGATGCTGCGATAATAACTGACACAGGGTGTCACTTTTCGACAGTTTATTTATTTCTTTAGTTAATTCATAGACTGATTCAATAGCTACATTCTCGTATAACTTTCGTTAATATTTTCCCCAAGAATAATTAGTTATTTACGATTATGCTGACGTGTATGAATTCATTAATAACTCATTAATTACGTAAAGAATAAGTGCGAAAGTTATACGGTCGCCTACTTTAATCATCCCCTCTAAAAGTGCACAAATTGTTCGTGAAAAATAAGGAATTAATTATATTTTGTTATCGGTGGTGATTTAGTTCAGAAGACGCCATTTTGTATGCTACCTCTATTCCACTTCCGTACATTCCTACTAGCCTGATACCAAAGAGCAAACGCCGACACTATCCGTTAGATGGCGTTGTTCAGATTTTTAGCGAACCGCGAAATTTGTATAGTGTTTTAAAAGTAACCTGAAACTATTGTTCAACGTGTAATAAATCAGATTTTCTAACATTGTTTTTTTCTTCCAGCTTCGACCATTTGTGCCTGAATTCTTTGAAATAACACAAGACGGAAATAAAATAATTCCAGAGAAGATGATGAAAATTTGCAAAAATTTTTAAAGGAAAAAGGTACAGAAGGTGAATCATAGTATGTTGTTTAAATATAAAACATAATGGTGTTTTATATTGATGCAAGAAACATATCTACTATAGGTTTAAGATTATAATAAAATAGTTCCAGATTACTTATTAAACAACTAATTACTTAAATGTTTAATATAAATAATTAAATTTAGTCCTAGTTTAATAATTGTATGTACTTATAAAATAACGTGTGCTCCTGAAAAACTGATTTGTAATTGGTGGTGTACTATTACAAGGTTTACACACAGATGATGCATTGCAAAGTAGCTGATATGAAAAATGAAGAATTATAAATTATCTGTCCCTGGACAAATATATTACTCACCCTGTATTTTCTTTTATGACTTCTAGGTTGACTTCCAGGCAGGAGAAAATTGTCTTGAGGCACATACTGCTTTCTTCTGGATGAACTCTTCTTTAAATCATTCCTCTTTTTCTTCCTTTTCCCATGAGGAAGTAGTTTATCAAATATCTTCATTTTTCTATTTTCAACTGCCTTTGGTAGTTAACTATATAGAAATATAAATATTGATATTAGCTTTGTAATTTTAAAACATTTACAACAAGAAAAAACATTTCTATTTAACTATATTTTGTTCACTGTTCACAGTTAAGAAATCATCACCAAGAAAGCAGATTGTATTGGTATCACAAAGGAAGAAGTCTATCATCAGAAAATAATCTTAGGACAACTTACTTGGGACAATTTTAAGTGGAAGAGTATCGAGCACAAGACACACTGAACGCTAATACGAAAAAGAGTGATGAGAAATGAAGAGATACCGATTTGAAATGTGGGCGGCTTCGTAACACGGCTTATCATAGCGGGTGTTGCTGATACTGGATGAGCCGATGGAATCTCTGTAATTCTACGTTGCCTTTGGACGAACGATCGATCTGTCGACGAAATGAAGCCCCAGAATCACATACTGGCTTCATATTCTTCGAATTACATATACGAACGTTTCTTCACCTTCCACGTTTCAATTTTACTGTATATCAAATATGAAAAGAATTCTTCAACTAGTTTTAAAGGGTTGAAAGTAATGTAGGATTTTTTTAAAAATTCTGAAGGCTCTATAACTATTTAAATTGATGTAACTAGGCAGATTGATCTTCCATAAGTAATAAGTTTTCTTGTTATTAATAGAAAGATTGTAGTCAAATGAAATTGTATCGATGTTGCAAGCTAGTAGCTTTAGAATTAAGAAAATAAAATATTAAAATGTGGAAATTCAGATTTTGTACATGAAAACTTAAGGTTTATTGCTTATTAGGCACTCAAAATTTATTAAACAACCAAATAATATTTGTCAATGATACAAATTCTAATAATACAATTCAATGAATGTAAAAAATATACAGTAATATCATGCAAAACAAATCTCCTCAAATCTGGGGACCGCTATCTGATAATTATGAAAAACAACGAGAAGTAAGAAATATTTTTAAACTATAACAATTTTAAATAAACCAAATAACTTAAACGATTTATATCTTTGTCTTCTCGTTGATCTTCGCAATATTTGTTAAATTATAGGATAGGGGTAAAATGATATTTAAGCTTCGTTCAGGAATTATCTTATTTTTTGCCTTAAGCGTAAACGCAGTTTCATTTTGGTTCAAGAATGTGGCGATTTAACCCACAGTTACAGAGCGAATGAATCGAAGCTATTATATTATTAATTTTTGACTATCATTCGATCGTTCGACTCGAATAGAAATAATTACTTACATACATCTTCATCTAGTTAATTACATGATTATACTTCTGTCTAAACACTCAGATCTTTACTGCTTCAAATACAAATACAACTACGATATATACCAGATGTCTCAGAAGCTTTTTTTTATAATTATAATTAAAAAAAGTAAGAATTCAGATTAATGGTACATCGAATAAAAATAAGGGAAAAAAGTACAATGAACTTTGTTTTGTTATAATGAGACACCTGGTATAATCACAACGATACAACAACTATTTAATTATCAATATCATTTTTAATAAATATGTACTTTTTTCTCGCAGCAAGAACAGTGTTCACGTTGTGAAGTAGTAAATAATTGTCTTTAGAAAAAGTAAAGTATAGGTAAAAATTTAGTATCAAGATATTTTTTGGAAGAGATTGTCCAAAACAATAACAACACTATATCATATATTTCATGATACAATATTCGAATAAAAATAAGATTTCTAAGAAAATCATGAAATAGAAATATAAGTACAACATTTCTGTCATAGTGTTGTCATTATGGACATTATAAATCACCAATTATTAAAGAAAATATTAACAACGTTCTGGAAGAAATTATCATAGAAACAAATGTTTTATTTGTTGCTTCAAGTCGCTAATTAAATTGGCCACCACAACGAGGCAGTATACTTAGCTCGAGACAAAGAATATTCATGCAATTAATCGCAAAATTTGTCTTCAACATCGCTCCAATATTATTCAATTGGTCGTGAATATTTCAAATACAAAAACTCAATAGTTTAAGTACAATAAAAAGGGATTGTACAAATTATTTATCATCATCTATTGTTATATTAATTAAGAAGTACACATTCGGTATGGAATTATCTGTATAACTAAATGGTATTCAATACTGGAGCAATATAAAATTAATATTGTAAAAGAAGAACAGAATTAAACTTTATAAATACTCGTTCAATCATATTATCAAGTATACTGAGAAACTGGGTGAAAAATAATATGGTACAATACTTTATATTCTTATATACATATATGAAATAATACTTAGAAAGGAAAGGATATAAAACAAAGTTTTAAATATATTATTTACCGAGTGTATCTTCTTTGATTCGTCCCTTGTAATATTTAATTAAATTTACCAATTGTACATTCTTAAAATTGCTTGAACCATTGCTTTCCCAATTTCTCAATTATATCCTTAATCATACTTGTATAATGAAATCGCTTACAACGTAATTTAACATTAATGAAATTTAACAGATCAACTTTGACTTTTAATATGTTTTTTTTTTTCTTTTGAGATCGCACGGAATTATCACCGATTGAAATATGACTGCGATGTACCGGTGTCACTTTATTAGGTGTATAAATTAATTCAGTACTTTCTATTTATTACGATTTCAAATCCAAAAATTATCCGTCGGTGAAATAAGACTATAATATAATTTTGTAGAAATAAATCATTGATTTCTCTTTTTTTTGAAGCACCAAATTAATTTGTATACCTAATATTGAAAAGCATATTTGCAATTCATTGATATGTTAATGCGTTGACTACCACTATTAAAATAAATGTGTAATCTCCTCATATAAGTTAGGAATTCATAATGTTAACTTTTAGAAAATTTTTTTGTAATAATACTAACATTTTTTTTACTTTTTTAGGTTGCTGATGGACTAAACCAAAATGAGAGTACCGATCTTCCCCACAGTAGTCAACGTGTTAACCGGTAACAATAATATTGCAAATAAAATAGCCTCTATACAATAAGTTGAAATGGAGACAATGATGAAATGGAATAGATCGTCAACAGAATCTTAAATATTCGATAGATCTTGTTATAACGGTAGTACAGTCGCCTTTGCGATTCTCTATGAACACGTTTATATCAACACGGTAAAATATATGTGCATGTAACTACTTAAGAATTATTACAGAGCCGCTATCTTTTTATCTTGTTTACAATTACATATAGGTATATATGTAATATGTATACATATATACGTGTAAATACACACAGTGTTCTGAAAACGGCGATACAAATGAAAAATATAGAATTCCTCGCTCGGTACTGAACAGACTACAGAAAAGAGTAATCGTTTCTCATGTTCAGTTATCTCGCTAATGATTGCAGCTGTGCGTTCATGAATTAACCCGTTAAATAGGTAAATATTCTGGTAAATAATCTTTTTTTTCTTGGGGCTTTTCTTGGGTTTGAAAAGTGGCGTGGAAATATAATAACAATTACTTCAATAATTAGAGTTAATGTGATTTTTTACAAATAAATTTTCAATTAAAAGAATTAATAATGATTTGTCTTTCCAAGTTAACGGGTTAAACATTAATGTATGATGAGATGACGAAGCTGCGTTTGCATTTAATTTAGATTATAACTTATTTGAGAAAACTGAAACGTTACTTCATTTTTCTAGGTTTCTTTCTGGCGCAAAATCTTACATTTCTCGCTTGTACAGCACTATTTTCGGCACACCTGAATATATATATATATATATTTATATTTCATATATTATTTTGTAGAGTGCCCATTAATCTGTCTACCGCTTTCTTACACTCCTTCTTGATTTTATGTGTATTCAAGGGTGGGTAACCCACTTTTTTTTCTTTTTTTCTTCATAGCTTACGCCACTTGACATTAGGCGTAAGACTTACAAGTGGTCAACAATAAGAAGCACAGTTTTAACAAGTAACGTTTTGTTGTTTCTTTTTTTTTTTGCTTGTACACATTCATTCAGTATTTCTCTTCTCTTTCACACATGTACACGCACGCTCAGGCATACATACATATATACGTGAACATTCTCCCTTTCCCTCCCGTCTTATCTTCTTCTAGCCTGCTTCTTTGTTTCCCTCGTTTGCCCGTCTTCTTGTCCCCTCTTCAATCACTAGTTGTCGTACTATGAAAATTTACTTTATCGACATTATTCAATGTCTCTTCACAGAGCTTCTATCTTCTTTTTTTCTATTTATTTTCTTGCGTTGTGTCTGAAAGCAAGCGTAAGAATAATGAGAAATAATATAAAATTAAGAATAAGACATATACTTTAGAATACATTAGGAAATAGTATTTAACTACGCTCGTAGTATCTCTTTTATCCAAATGTAATTTAATGTATAATGTTTAGGTCAAATATTATTTTACCGAGAGCGTTAAATTATGTGTGAAAGGGTTAGTAAGTCGGGGCTCGGAAATCAGGCATTCGCTGTTGCTGTTGCTGTTGTTGTTGCTGTCCAAATGGTGGCTCTTGATAGCCTGTATCAGTCGCGTCAGGGTAACTTGTATATCCTGTTCCACCAACTGGATCAGCTTCGTAACTGGGTGCAAAAGCAGCATCGGTTCCTTGCTTGAATCTTTGGAAGGCGAACCAGGCACAGCCAGCCTATTATAAAATTGTATCTTATATTTCACATAATTTAACTTCCATTCCCTTCCCTTCCAATGTTACTCTTTCAGCTAAGATGGTAAAGATCCTCGGAAAGATTTATGAAATAAAAATGTACCCAGGTGAAAATGGAGAAGAAGGAGAAAGCGATGGCGCTTTGGACATTGTTCACGCCATAATTGTCCTCCGGTGTTTTCGAGTTATTCCAAGCATTGGTTAAATAACAGAATCCGACGAAATAGAGGAATGCCCAGAAGCCTGAAAAGCTAAACATGAAAATTCAATATTTCATTACTACGGCCCTCCGCAACAAAGGTATTAATCACAATTTCATCCAAGGAATCTCCTCATTATATTATTTTTGTATTAAAAATAGAAGGTACCCTAAATCAAGAAGAACAAAGTGTTTCCTGGTCTTAACGGAGGACATCTGCTCGAAGAGGTATTCCCCAGCAAGGAATCCGATACTTGCAAGGAAGGCGAGAACTCCAATTCCTATTCCATAATTGCAAGCGTTGTGATCCTCGTTGTAGAGGCACACCTCTTTTTCGTCTGGTCCTGTCTTGTACCCCTTGTTGCTTATGCATCCGAATACAATTATTGCGAATAGCTACAAAATTAAACAATTTTTATTTAATAATAGTATTGAACATCTTCAAAAGAAAATTCTAATTTAAAATTGACTCATTAATTAAAATAATTCCAATTATAACACTATATTCCTTTTGTCTACCTAGTATACAAAATTATCAGATTATTGAATTTTAATCTTAATCTTAATAATGATTCACGATAAAGTTATTTAAAAAGATGATTCATTTGCAGGATTGTTTTTATTGATCTGAAAATTCATATTTAGAATATTATTTCAAAGAATTTTCTTCTACCTTATTAAATATTTCTTTTTTACCTTGAGCGTTAATATTAAAACGTGGTAAGCATCTTTAAAAAAGATCAGAAATTCATTATATAAATGACATTAGATAAAGTGAAGTAGATAAATGAGTTCCACATGTAAAATCTGAATCCGTGTTAATGAAAGTATAAAATGACGATTAGTTTCCCGTAAAATTCTTCGTTTCTGGGGCAATTAAAATTTCCGGTGCTTAAATTAAGTCCCTCGAAGCAATTCTTGATAGATTTGCTTATTCTCTACGTATCTATTTAGGTAAAATCGAATTCTCTACATTAGGCTTGGTCCAGTTTCGCCGTGACATGGAAATGGGTTAGACGAAGGTCGCGGTTTGTTCTGGGAAGCAAGAAAACAATAAAAGTAAGGAGGTAACAAGATGAGATAATTAAAAAAAATACAGTTTTTCAATTACTGGATTAATTAAAAGCAATAACAAATCATTCAAAATTCAAAAGAAAGAAGATTCGCAAGAATTATTATAATTTTTAGAACTATTCAAAATTCCTTAATTCCTTTTGACTTAGATTTTAAATCATCTATTACCCGATCTTATGAATACATTTTTTAAACTCGCAAATATTGTAAAATAAATATTCCAAAGTAGCTGACATATTAACATGCACTTTCAGTTAATTATAATAATTATGTGATCGTTAAATACTCTGGTCACGATCAAATTACTAATACTTCTTCTTTAAACGATTCCTTATATTTCAAGCCTTAATGAAAATTATGCATCATTTTTCAAAATTCAAATATTGCTTCAAAATCAATTTCAGTGTCTTCCGCAACTCGTCCTCTCCAATTCGAGTTTTATAATCTAAAATGCAATAAAAGTTTGACCGACGACGATCAGAAGGTCCGCCTAAAAGAACCCACGAAATTGATAATTTAGGTTCATTTGAATGTTGAGATGAAGCATGTTCGAAAAATCAATAGAAAATTTTACGGGATCCGGTATTATGGGATAAATTACAGGAATTCGCGAAAAATCAATAGAACCCCATCGTGTCGGGTTGGTGGGGGTGGTTCACCCTTTAAAATCAATGCTTGTCAGGCAAAATCGACGTATCCTTTAATTTCTGAAAACGACATTATGAAATGAATGAACAGAGGACTTGAAATGATATAACTTACCAGGCATACTACTCTTAAGATGACTTGAGGCCTTTGGACGAAGGCAATGGGATCGAAAGGGGCTCCAGCCTTTCCTCCACCGTACGCTCCACCGTCCATCTTATTGCGACTGAGCTGAAATTTGAAAGCTCGAAGCTGATGGAAGCGCGCACGCGCTACGAGATACTTTTTTCACTCCCACTACCTCCCTTTTTGGGGTGGATCCTTCCTCGAGGGCGCTTAGGGTAGATATACTGACGTAGATTTGATCAAATCGGGGATTCCTCACCACTTCTATATCATTTATTTATTAAAAATTATCTGTTACAACTTAACATTACTTGTAATAAAACTATTCTTATCAAAATTAATGATTACTATATGCTTTTATTATATTCTTTTTTCTATGCAAATCATTTATACAATATGAATAAAAGAAAATGAAAAAAACTTACAATATAATGGAAAGACATAGAAAATGATGTATTACTTGTTTAATGTTTGTATTCTGCTTACATCAAAGTAGTCAAGTCAAATAGATCTTCATCAATACAAGTGTTACCAGTCCCAATCCACTAATCAAAACACAAATACGCCGAGTATTATCGCGTTTTGATTTTACATCTGATTGCTAAAAATAATACAAATTTTAAAGTAAAATTGATTGAACTATCATGTATTTGGCAATTTGGCAAATGAGTGGCTCAATTAAATTATTGAAACATACCCTTAGAATTAATTCCTGAAGTAGAGAAAGATTTTTTTGCGCTTCTTTCACTTCTGCTAATGTTGCACTAACAGATCCAGGCAATACTTCAGAAGCACTCAAACATTTATCAGGATCAATAAAAATGTTAATTCTTTCTTTTGCGAGTCTTAGTCTACAATATGCTACAAATGCCTGTATCAGAGACAATTGCTGTTCTCCGTGTTTAATTATTTCAAGAAAATGTTGGAGCCTAAAACATATTTTAATTTTATTTCTTGAAATAATAAACTGTTGTATACAATGTAAAAATTGAATATGGAAATGAAACAATTTACTATATATTTGTACCTGTCTTGAACATTTGTCTGTGTAATTCTAAACTTTCTTTTTTTGACATTTAAAGTATTTTTCAGTTCTTCAGCCTTTTGAGGATCAACACCTGCATTGAAATTCTTTGGATTAGACAAATTATCTATGCTTTTAATAAAGCGTACAAAGGATAATATTTTAATAATTTAGAGTGTACCTAATATTATTAGTTCTTCTGTACTAAGCTCATGTAGTATATCAGTTGATATATTTCTTTTCTTAAATTCTGGTATTAATTCACGTATACCCAGACCACGTAACAAGGTGGCTGTTTGTTTAGTGAAACTAAAGGAATCATAACACTCCATTATCTCAAGTAATATTAGAATAAAAAATTTTAATTTCTAATTTATGTTAATTAAAATTTGATAATTAGATCATGATATGTTATTTTAATATTTTATAACAATTCCTTTGTTTCTTGTTATAGAATAAATGATACTCTGAAATCTACAAAAAATTTATATTATTTATTGTTAGAAAAATGCATTATTGACTTTTAGTCTTGTTATAGCTACAAGATATTTATATACATAAGTTAAAATTTGCATTTAAAGGTATAATAACAAAATTAGTATCTCATGTAATGATTGGTTAAATGTTTCATTATAAAATCATAAAACAATAATGATCTTACATTTATTAAGTAAATTATATTTGCATATATTTAGGTTGATGAAAAATGTATACCTTTTTTGACTTAAAAATAAAATAATAAACTTTATAATCTATGAAATTTTCAATATAATTATAAAAATAGTATCAAACATTTATAATTCTATTCATAATGAATCATTTAACACAAGTTATTGATTTAATAGAAATATCAATATATGTAATATATACAAAATTTATACCACAAAAATGAAGAGTATTTTGAGGTTGGGTAATTAGTATAATATAAACAATACATATACAATATATCAGTATACAAATCTGTTAAGCATTAAAGTCAGTGAAAATAATAACAATTAACAGTAATACTCTGATAACTAAAGGAGAAGTATATTGTTGAAAAAAGTGATAACCAGATACTCATGAACCAATTGGATCATCTATCGTATAAATTACATATCGCAGTGAAAACTGGCGTTAACGAAATGAGAATCGAATTCAATATGAACTGGACCTTACATAAAGCCAAAATACAATTCGTGGTTTGTAAAGTGTCGAAAAATTAGCGGATATTTCTGTCGTTGGACAAGATAGCCCGAGACATGGGGAAGGTCGTGTTCGAGAGGAGGGACGGAACAAGTGTCTGTGTACAATATGGCGGCGCCCGGGGCCTTAACTGTCGTGAAAATCGCCAGGAAGTAGCCCGTAAACGGAAGCCGCGCGGTGTCGCAGCGAGCCGCGGATCCCCGCTCCGAAGGATGTGATCCGAGGAAGAAGAAGAAGAAGGCCGAGTCCAGGCCAGACGAGCCTTTTTCAACACTGCCACGAGGAATTACCGATTACCAAACTTCCTCGGGTTAGTATCGTGATCATCTTCGTGGCTACGCCGACGATGGAGCCCAGGGAACGATACCAAGAGCTCTGCAGACTTTGCGCATCCTACGACGCCGTCAAGATGGACATCTTCGGTCAAGAGGGCAAGAACAGACAGCTAGTTGACAAGATACAAGCTTGTCTACCGTTTAAGGTTCGGCTACGTTTGTGTACCAGATATACACGATTCCTTTGCGTCGCTGCTCCATTTACTACGTGTCAACTTTATTTCTTTTTCAATGAAATACTCCTTTTTCATTTATTATTGTCATCGATGATTTCTATCAATTGTTTTGTAATCTATATAGTTTTTTTCGTCTGTACACCATGAGATTTTCGATTGCAAAAGATTACAGCTATTTTACTTATTTTCGCTTTCCTTATCTTCTTTACTCAAGAATTTCTATCCTCTTCTATTTACTATAACATGGACTATTTTGCTACAGTTCTTTTTATTATGTTGACAATTTAGTATTTTGTCATCCATCTTGTTGTTTTTATAACATATCTTTTTTATAATATTAAACTTTCATTATGCGGTTTTATATTTTATACAAATTAGAAATTTTATAGTTTATAGTTTTGTATTTTTTAAACTCATGTTATGGAACATTTTCTATGTACTTTTATTCTTTATAGGAATTATTTTGTTATATTTGATTTAAATTTGTATATGTGATGTACTTTGTTTTATAATTTATAAACATTTATTTTAATTTGAATTATCTTCTTCCAGTACATCATAATTAATATGTTAACATAGATTTTGTAACTACAAATTGAAGAAATTCAATGTTATTTATTTTTCTATTAATTCTGTATAAAGTTTTAGAAACCTAATTGTTTATGTATTTTCTGTATTTTTTTTAATGTATTTGAAATTTTAATTTTATAAGTTATATCATTATTATTATTATTCACATCAGATTTTGTATTTCACTTATTGTATTTTTCTATTACATAAATATTTTTTATCAGGTTTTAGAGATAAGATTTAAATTAAAATATATATTTTACTACAATTATTATATTGCTATATTGCATAAAAATATAAAGTAATGTTTGTTATTATTAGTTAATATATTATATTAAAAATATATATTATTATTGTTTAATGTACAAGTATTAGAAATTTATATAATGTTATATAATTCTCAGTTGCATCAATTACATCATTGCCAAATACATGCGAATCATTTCCATGATACAAATAATATCAGTATTCTAAATTTATTAATTTCTTTTGTTATTTCATACTACTTCATTTTCATAGATATTGCTGTATTTAACCCTTAGATATTTGAATTACAGATTGCTGAAAATGATCGATTGCCAAAATGTCTATGTTACCGGTGTATGTACAATTTGGAAAATTTCTATGACTTTAGGACAGCATGTGTCAATGCAGTGGCTCTCTTGGAAAGATGCTTACCACCTTCAGAATCGGTAAAATAATTTTGATATATTAAATTAGAAAATTCTTGTTCATTATCTTTTAACATACTAAACACTGTTATTGTACGAAGATATTATAATTTTCATAATAATAATAAAGTAAACATCGAAACAAACTAAACATTAAATACAAAGTTATTAGGATATTTATATTGTGACAGTTTCCTACTTTTCTTTTAGAATGGAAATGTTACAACCACCTTGATGTGTTGTAATGACTTAGAGCTGTACAAAGGAAAAGAAAGCATACCAGTTCTAATTCCAGAAGCTCCTATTGTAAATCCAAATGCTGCTTTAGGCACGCCACCCAGATTAAATTCTGATGGAGAGGCAGACCATGAACCTGAAGAAACTGTTGATAACAGTGCTACAGATGAAGGTATCTATTTCATTTTAATTTCTAAATAATTCCTATTCTAATACCACAAACGTAAACAATATTGAATAAAAATTAAAGAAGATAAAGTATTTTTGTGTAACCTGTTTTTTAAAGCAACAATGGTGGATGATGAGTTTGAAGATCATCGTTCAGAGGAGTATGAAATGGATATGGAAACAAATCCAAGTGATTTTTTAGAAATGACTTCAATGGTTACTGAAGAACCTGAAGAATCTATATTGAGATATCAAGAACTTCCTAATCATTTGCCAGAGGTATTGAAATTTAAAAAAAAATAATTTTTCCTAGATTTCCAAATTTTCTAAAATTTGTATAATTGTCTTTTTCTTAGCGTTTAAAAAGCTATATAGTGCCTCCGTATGATTAATGGTAATTGTTTATTTGCATTGTTTCAGCATACGTCTCAGCAACACGAAGTTTACGTTTGTTCCTTATGTAACAAAGCATTTAGTTCGAAAGGCCATTTATCATTGCATGCACGTATTCACGTAGGAGCCGGTGATGTTATTGGCGAAAAAGTTCTTACGGATGATCATACATCCTACAAGAGGCCATACCAATGTGATCTTTGTCATAAATCATATTCAACTGCTAAGCATCGTTGGGGTCATGTTTCTACAACTCATAGGTTTGTGTTCTCGTGTGATTAACAATGTTTCAAGCTGATAAGAAGGAAAACTTTAACGCGTTAAATGTTGTGAAGGTTTACGAGAAAAGTTTATATTGTAATAATAATGATAGTAACTGATAATGTAATAATCTTTGTGTTAGAGGTCACCCTGCAGTGACATGTGGCTATTGTTCACGGATCTACTCAACCCGAACAAATTTAGAAGAACATATAAAATCACGTCACGCTGGTCTTCCAGCACCCGCAGGGGTTCCAGTGAGCAATTCCTATCGTCCGGAGAATAGATGCCAGTGTAATATTTGCGGGAAAATTTGTACAGATGCCATGGAATTGAATCTTCATGGTAGAATTTGCACTGAAGTACAAAATCTACCAGGGAGAAATGATAGCAGGGATAATAAAATCGTCGATACTTCTGAAACATCCAGTATTGGTAGTGATGACGATAGCAAAGATTATAGGTACGATAATCTTTAATATTTCAAATAATTGTAGATAGTTAAACATAAAATATTTCTCATTTTTAGAACCGCAGAAGCAAAATTAGCTAACAATCCTCAGTTAACTATTTTGAAACAAGCATTGACAAAAGGAGATAGCCTTAAAAGAGATTTTGAAGACAAATTTACGGCAAATTGTAAACCACAGAAATTACCTAAGACAGGTGACTTGAATTTTAAAATTATTAAATCAAAATAAGAGTTAAATATTATATAAATTGAAAAACTAAAAGTTATCTATTCATTTTTTATTTACAGAAACCACGGATATGCAGAGTAGTAAAAAATGGTATTGTGAATGTTGTCCTCAGTCGTTTACCTCAGTTGAGGATTTAAAAGAACACGAAGGGATTCACGATGCTGACAAGCCTTTTATTTGTATTCTTTGTAACAAAGATTTCGTTCTTAAGTCTTCCTTAAGCAAACATATTCAGATGTTACACGGTGTTGATCCATATCCTTTAGTTGAAAGTGATAAGTGTTTGAAAAAAGTAGTTTCTCAAAGTTGGCATGAATCTATAGATATTGATTTATACGAGGGTAAAACTTCTTCTGAATTTCCTTTATCACCAGAGGCAAACGAAGAAGAGGACCGTGAAAGTGGGCAAGAAAACCTTATTGAAATTGAAACTGTATTCGTATGTGAAATCTGTACTCGTGATTTTAATGATCGCGCATCTCTTTGGCTTCATATTCGAGCTACTCATAAAGAATTCGCGGCATTTGCTTGTGGTGTTTGTCTAAAAATTTGTGCAGACAATACGCAGCTTTTGAATCATGTGAATATGTATCATGGCGGTTCGAAGTTACTACTATCCGAACAAAGAAGATACAGTTGCACCATCTGTGGCAGGCAACATGATTCGAGAAAAAAATTAATTGCCCACGTATCTATACATAACGTCGATCCAAATTTCGACCCAGCAAACTTTGTACAATTAAATAGTAATTACTACGGAGAAAATATGAATGGCAATGAAACCACAGAACAAATGCTTGATTACGAAGAAGACGGGGACAAAGTGGATTGTTATATTTGCTATAAATCATTTCCTAGCGAAGATCATTTGATAAGACATCAAAGAAATGCGCACAGGGTAAGAATATTTAAAAAGTAAATTTTATGATTTATAGTTTTATTTCGTTGATGTTTTAGAGTAAAATAAATTCTTTTATTTTTCAGTCTGAGCAATTAGTGCCAACAGGAGATCCTTTAAATTCGTCCAATTTAAACGGCGGTGGAAATAGAGCTCAGTATCATCTCTTCTTTGTCTGTGAGCTCTGTGGTAGTTCGCATTCCAGCAAATGGGAACGTTGGTTACACGTTAGTTCATCTCATAGCAATGAACCAACTATAAAATGTGACCGTGAGGATTGTGGTAAAATCTTTGCCACTAAGTCTCTTAGAAATGATCACATTCAACATCATGCGATTCAAGGTTCATCTCCTAACACATGCGAGATTTGTGGAAAACTTTGGGGTAGTAGAGTTGATTACTGGAAACACGTTATGGGAGTTCATTCGGACACTGTACCATTAATTTGTGGTGTCTGTCTGAAAGTGTTCCCCAATGTTCTACAATTGAGTACTCATGTAAAATCAAAGCATTGGCCGTTAACAAATGGCGACTTCAGTTGCGACATTTGCGGAAGACCGTATTCGAACAAATCAAAAATGTCTAGGCATAGAAAGATTCATGGGTTCGAGGAGATTTGTGATAATGTAACAGAGAATAGTGAAAATAAAATAGACGGACAAATCAGGGAAAGCGAATTAAGCTGTGAACTATGCGCGGACTTGAAATTCTCTAATCTAGAAAAATTATGTAATCATAGGCGAATTGTTCACGGACTTTTCCCTTGTGACCTCTGTAACAAATGTTACGGAAGAACTTCTCATTTATGGAAACACGTGAATAGAGTTCACAAGGGTCACGAAGATGTAACTTGTCCTTATTGTTTAAAAACAAGCGCTTCAAAGGATCATTTAGCTGCACATATTTCTAAAATTCATAGATACGAACCTGATTCTAGGAAAGACAGAAAAGATAGTAGACAGTTTAAGACTGAAGAAGTTAGTTTGCATTATTGTGAGAAATGTAATAAAGGATTCCATAAACGATACCTTTTGCGCAGACATATGAAAGGATGTCAGAATTACAGAAAAGATCCTGGAGCTCTTTTAACTAGATGCAGAGCTTGCGAAAGAATATTTAAGGATCGTGCCAGTTTGCAGAAACATATTGAGAATCATCATAGCACGTACACCTGTCATCTGTGCAACGAGACGATTACTTCGAAACTAGGAATTATGACGCATAACAGAGTGAAACACATGGATCATCCAGATTTAACTTGCAATTTTGGTTCTTGTAGGAAATTGTTCAGGACTAAGGAAGATTTGGAAGCTCATAGAAAAGATCATAGGTATCTATTAAGCAAATTATGAATTTTGTTGTAATAAAATATTACATTATAATTAAATTCTTTCATTTTTATTTAAGGTACCATACAACGCCAAATGTTTGCGACTTTTGTGGTGACACTGTTGAGAACAAACTCAAGCTAAAAATGCACGTATTATCGCTTCATCGCAATGAAATCGGTGTATCGTGTGGAGTTTGTTTAATTCCAATGAAAGATCCAAAGGAGCTTAAGAGTCACGTAGAAGAAGTTCATTCCAGTGTTCTATCAAGACCTAACACATGTCAAGTCTGTGGAAAACAATATGCATCAAAATGGAAAGCTTTTGATCATACTAAAAAGTGTCATGGAAAAGTGTTCAGGACTTGTAAACAATGTTTGGCTGTTTTCACCGAAGATTCTGCTATAAGAGATCACTATGAAAGAGTGCATAATATTTCAAAAGACCAGTTCGCTGCATTTGAATACAGGTTGGATATTGGTTCAAAGACTGAAGAATTTGAATTGGAGTCTCCTGACGTGATAGTTAAAGAGGAACCAGAGGATTTAGAGTATGATGTAGATCCTTGTGACGAAGATTCTAACGACTCAAAAAGAAGAAGATCATTAACAGATACTTTTGATTGCGAAATGTGCCCCGAAATGTTTGTGAGCAGCGATGCTCTTTCCAAACATTATCGTAATATGCACAACACGGATCCAGAAAGAATGTTCAAGAGATTAAAACAAGATGAACAGCGAAGGATGCGTGGAAGAATGAATTTCTCTTGTAAGAATTGCAAGAGGCAATTCTGCACCAAAACATTGTATTGGAGTCACGTTGCAAATTGTAGAAGAAGTGCTGTACGAAAAGAAGTAATTGATTATTGTATTATAATTTCTAAGTTAAACTTTCATTTTATACTAATTAAAAAATCTGTTCTATAGGAAGAATTATTGCCTATGCGTAATAATATGTTAAATACCATTGGTAATGGAGAAGAAATGTTAAAAAATAATCATCAAATTAAAAAAGAGGAACCTACAACAAATTTGAATATTCCTGACTTTAATCTCTTCGAAGATATAAATCTTCAGTTATCAGGACAGAGACCGCTTCCAAACCTTATGCCACTTAATCAACGGTAAGCATCACAATGAAATGTAACCATTTTCTTTCTGTGTACAGTAAAATCTCTCTAGTTGTCCCTTTGTTCTCATAGTGTCTACCGATTTCGTCCTACGTCTATGTATGTCTGATCCGACGTCTATATTCTCTTCATTGGAGTCAGTCGTGCAACGCCCAACGCGGCTTCTTTGATAAGAGTTCAATTAATAATAAAGAAATATAAGTTTTCTTAATTTCACTTTTATTTTATCTATAAATTTGTTTAATATATTGTTGAGATTTTTTTGGTTAAAATGAGACCAAACACGATATAATTTGGGTCTTATTTATTTATTTTATATACAAAGGAACATCTCCAATGCGAATTTTTTTTTTCGTCCATATACTTCATATTATGTCATGTTTGGTCTCATTTTAATCAGAAAAATTGTATCAATATATTAAAATAATTTGTATGCAGAAAAGTCTAAAAATAAGAAAGTTAAACTGTTGTTAATTTCTCTTTTACGACTTGTCGCCAGAGATCAAAAGTAGCCGCGAGGCTTCGAAAAATTGTGTCTACCCTGCCCTTATTGTTCACATTCGCTTCCCAGCTTACGGACAACTAGAGAAATTTTACTGTAATAACTATCATTTCAGAGCAAAGTCCACGATGAAGTGTTCAAGGAAGGATTCTAGGAAGGTTTATGATGAATCTACAAACACAGAATGTACTTGTGAAGTTTGTGGAAAACAGTGGCCAGCAAAGAAACATTTATGGCAACATCTGATTCGTTTCCATCGAGCAGAAGCTGCAGTTACTTGCGGGGTGTGTTTGAAGCTCTGTAAAGACTACGATGATCTGGCAAACCATTTAAAGGCTACACATGAAGCAATTCTTTCATGTGAAGGAAATAATTTCACGTGTAAAACTTGTGGAAGGTATAGAATTTTGCTTTGTTAATTACATCTATATTTATTTAGAAATAAATCTTCAGTTTCTTTTTTTTTTGTGATAGGTATCACAACGCCCGTAGTAAATTACTACTACATACAAGCATTCATTTGGGACATACAGCCAATAGTACTTGGTGTTCAAAATGTAAAAAGAACATAACTGATGAAGCTGCTCATGCAAATGTCTGTTCTGGAAAAGTAGAGCAAGAAGAAGAACAATTAAAGAATGATGAAAAGGCAGAAGTAAGTCATGTCGGTAACAATAAATATCTAATGACAACATTTACTTTGAATAAATACGTATATAACAATTATTATTTCTCTCAACAGGGAAGTCTGATGGCAGATGATACAATGATCGAAGTAGAAGAAGGAGATTTTGAATCTGAAGTTGAAGAAGCAGATACAGAAGAATCAGAAAGTGGTAGTAGTACCGAAGTTGAAGAAGAAAATGAATCGGAAGGTGAATCTAGAGCCACTGGAGAAATTACTTACAACTCGGAAAGTGAAGATTCTGAAGAATTGGATAATTTAGATATCGAGGAAAAGAATATGCAGCGCTATACTTTGGAACGTCTTCAAGAAACCCAAAATACAGGTACCTATATAATTTATACACATTTTTAACAATTAATTTAAAATAGAAAGTTAATTAACAATTAAAAATTATTACAGAAACGAGAAAGAATACACGTTTATCAGACGATGATGGACCTCCAGTTCTCAGTCCCATGATGCCTTTACTTCATGAAAATATGTCCGCAGAACAATCGGCGAGCCACAAATTTGGTTCTGTATTGCCTCTAAGTGAAAAAGAAATAAAAGTACGCGATTTATCTGAAATTCGAAATGGATCTTCACCGAAATCAGTTAATTTATATGAAAAAGAGCTACCTGATAATCCAACTTTGGATTATGTTTCTAATACATTTATTAATAGAGATGTTGGAGATTTTGAAAATACGAAAGTTGAGTTTGATGAAAATTCTGCTGAAGAAAATGACGAGCAAGAAGAGAATGACGAAGAAAATGATGAGCAGGAAGAAAATGACGAGGAAAATGATGAAATTGAAGACAGTAGAGAGAATGAAGAATACGAGGAAAATGAGGAATTTGATGGAAATGAAGAAATGTACGAACACGAAGAAAACGAAGACAATGAAGAGAACGACATTGAGTTACACGATGAAAATGAAGACAATGAAAAGAACGATATTGAGTTACATGAAGAAAATGAAGACAATGAAGAGAACGATATTGAGTTACATGAAGGAACTGAAGAGAATGACGGGAACGAAGAGAGTGAAGGAAGCGAGGAAGAAAATGAAGAGCATGAAGACGATGAAGAAAGGGAGGATAATATACAGTTGGACGATTTAGAGGGTGCTGTGTTAATGGTAGCTGAAGGAGATCAAATACTGATTCAACAAGACATGTTAGAAGATGAAAATGAAAATTCAAAACAAGAATATGTCTATTCTACGCTTAGGTACACTTCAGAAGAGGACAGTGACGATGCAAGGAAATGAGTGCCAAATCGAGATTATTATTTGAAGAAATGTAAGGTGAGACAGAGTTATTAGACATTGTTTCAAGAATTAAGAATACGTGGAAATGAAGTCAATGTGAATTGAAATCCGCATGTAAAAAATTAAGAAAAGAAACAGATAATATTAAATACTAGTTATAAATTATGTGAAGTAAGATATTTTATGATAGTAATTAGTAATAAATATTTGGATATGTTAAAAACCAAACATTTAATTACCAAATTAATTAAGTTAATTAAAATAACTCGAAACATGTCCACGTATTCCTAAAGAAAACTATTGAAAAAAGTCGAAGTTTGTATCGTTATATTCTGTATTAAATATACAGATTTATTACGTGATATGTACCTTGGAATTTACGAAAATTCATACAGATGACGCGGTAATTTGTAAATACATTAGATTAAGTACTAAAATTAGCTTTCGCAAATTTTATGATAGGGGACTGTTTTCTCATTATATCTAATAGATGAAAAGGTATGGAATGAATAAAAAGCAGAAAGGAAAGGGTAAAGCGTTAGGTGTACAAATTAATTATGTGCCTTTAGCACTACGTTATATAATTTTTAAAAAATAAATATTCGATTCAAAAAGAAAGGCATTAAATTAATTTCTACAACTAATAAATTAAAGATGACCAAAAAATTAATGTAATATAATAAAAGGACGGTCCCCAAATCCTTAAGCGATTTATTTAAATTTTTACTAATTTTGACTTCGTAGGCGCAAATCCGAGATGACCTCAAATTAATTTGAGGTAATTCGATCGGTATCGATATTTCAAAAATCTTTTCTTATTTCCTATAAATTTTCTCCAACAAGAAATAGTACAAAGATAGCAATATACAGAATTTATCATAATATTAGATAAATAATTAACATTATAAAATGACTAAAAACATTGAAATTGTATTTAAATTCTAAGCGCATTTTTTGATATCTAGTATTGAATATTCATTTCGAGGAATATAATAATGTATTTGTTAAACTGTTATACATATCTATGTTGATGCTCTATTCTTATTATAATAATTATTATTTTTATTATTAATTATTTCGGTATTATATTAATATCGATTCGATTGAATGTACCGTGGGAAAATTCGAAATCAAAGGATCAAGAAACAGAAGATTAGTGTACATAGTAGTCGTATAAGTGATTTTATGTACAGTTTACATTATAATTATACGAGACAAAAAACATATTTGTATGGATGTACGAAGAGAGTATGATTACTGTGTGTAAAAAAAAGGCGGCTTCTATTACTTTTTTACCATCATATATTTAAAAGCTTAAGGAGAAACTGATAATCGCTTCTATTTTCCACTGAAACTGTACAATAGTACAATACTTAACGAAAGAATTTCGATAATAAAAGAAATGTTTTTTTAAAACGCACTGAACATCTTATTTGATTCAGTTTCTCTAAAAGACTCGTTTCGTTATAACCTTAGAAGCCTTAGAGTACACGTATAATCTAGTGCAGTAAGTAAAACTTTCTTTCAACCACGCTAATTTTATTTGGATTTATCCTAGTACTGTTAATAACATTTATCAAAGAAACAGGAAAACAAATCAAAATGTGATTTCCATTTATCTTCAGACTAGTTATCAATGGTACTTCTTTTAATTTTCCTTCATTTCTTTTCGTTTATTTATTGGGGCATTCGCTTCCGTTCCAAGCGTGTTAGTGCATAAGAAATGAAAATAGCGATTCGCATTTAACGTTTGTAACGATTACAATAAAAAAATTACTAAGTTGATTAACTCCTTAATTTTATTTCAATCCTACGAGGAGTAGAAACAAGTGATTCGAATAGATTTCATTTTCAATTTTAGCGCGGGAAAGTTTATCGTTAAAAAAGGTTATAGCAAAAAATTCAAACGTTACGTGTCATTAGCTAAATAATATTTTATCGTACCAATGTGATATAAACAGGATTAAAAAATATTTCGAAGAATCTAATTAATGTTTAAAATACAATTATTTTCAATATTAATCAATATTAATTAGTTCTATTTCTTGGTTTGCATTAACGTAACCTGTAATTACGCTTACGGCAAGACAACTATCATTGATAAATAAAGTAAGGTTGAAATAAAATATTCTTTTACAAAGAAACAAAATATTATTGTAAATTATGTAAACAAATAAAACACTTGGCAGTTAGTTTATTTGTTGTGAAGGAAATTTTATTGTTTTTAACAAATTTGTATGTTTTCCGTTCAGTATACGGCCGCTTCCCGTATCGGCCAGATGGTATAGTAGTTGATCCACAGTTTTTTATTTTATAAAAGTTAGTATAATTTTATAAATGATGAATGGACAAAGAAATAGAAAGTTAAAATTTTATGTTTCCAGATATTTGCTTCATCTTCTTTAGTTCTTTCATGCATTCTTATTTTTCAACGGTAAATTACAGGATGAAGAGGCAGGCGTTAGACCGGCATCGAACCCAAGTTAATTGCTTTTCCGAAAAGTCATTGAAGCATGACCAAGACTGTAGGCTTAGTCATTCGGAACAATTGATTAAAATATTTAAACAAAAGTCTACTTCTTTATTTTGCAAGTACGTACATACATATAAAAAACATTAACAATATATTTGACCCATCAATATTAAAAATTATTATTTATAGTCATAAATATTTTCTTTTTTTTACCACCCATTTAGTATTATAAATACATATTTATTTGTCGTAACACATTAGGCGAGAAGTGGACCGGTCGTTGTGAGCTGCAATCCAATGAGCGGCGGTAAAGGTGTTAATTACCTATTTGTATGTATTGTTTATTTATAATATAAAATATAAATCATATAGAAACATTCCATTAATTTTAACTATATTTTTAAATTATGTTTCAGTTTGTTAGAGATGAAACAATTTCAAATGATTAAAAACATGGACAAAATGTTATTTCATTTAAGGAAAAATTGAACATTGAATTTATAATAGACTTATGTGCAAAAATTGTTTAAATAAATCAAGGTATTTTTATTTATTTTATTTATAATAAAAAGCTACACGTGTAACAATTATAGTTATATAAATTAATTAATATCTTTAATGACAGGTTCTACAATAAACAAAATATCGCAAATACGTAGAATGGAAGGCAATAAACGTAAAATGTAGAATGGGACGGAATCGAGTTCCCTTTGGAAAGTCTTTGAAGCGTGGCTCGGAGCGAAAGAAGAAAGGTTTCAAGAAATCGGACGATTGCTTTATTAAGACGTCAGAAGGTACAGGATAGGCCGGGTCTGTGGTCGTTATTGCCTCAACCGGGTTCTCGCTTGGGACAATTGCTTCGAAAAGATCAAAAAGACCATCGAGAGAAACTGACAGCAAGAAAGAGCGTTGGCAAGAGGGAGATGGAAAGAGAACAAAAACCACCGTGCTGACCCTTCCTGCGCTGCTCACACTGTTGAGATACCGGGCAGAGTTTAATCTTTGTAAAATTCTAGTAATATATTCAGTTTACATTCGATTAACACTGTATTTAATCACAGTGTTATCGTTCACGATTAGCATGAGAGATGAGTTTCAAAGAAACGATTAAAAAGAAGGTCTGAATGAAAATATGAAAGTTACATTCTTCATTGTATTTCAAACTACACATATAATACATTAATCCTTCAAAAGAAAAATCTTTGAATACTCATTCTGCTTTTACTATTGTTATTTACATTTAAGTACGTGGCATCAAATTGTATCAACATATTAAATTAATAGTTTTCATTTTCTTTCCAGATTTGCATAAGATGAGTGTTTAAAGATCGACTATGGAGATTACATTTGATCTTCATGGAACGTGAGTTATCGCTCAAGTATCTCTGCACGCATATCTCACGATCTAGGTATTCCATAGATCTTTCATGCTTCATCAAAATTTGCTAATCTACATCTCCCATCACGTTTCCTGTATAACAGGAAGCTGATTTTCATTCTTATCAGATTGAAGTTTCAATTTCAATAGTTCAAATTAAACGTATGTATATAAGGTAATTCTAAAAACAAATAGTAAGTAAGCCAGTTAACAGATTGGGACCTGTTGAGAACCTTTTTTTATTTCTTTTCAGAAGACTAAGTCGAGAACATTTATCTAGGATGTTCTAAGCAAACTAAGGCACGCGCTTTCGTCGACTCGTTAATTCGGAAACAAATAGCCCTTCTCAACCAAGGACTTGGATAAAATAGTAAACACATAGTAAACATCTATAATCAGTAGAAGACTTTGATAAGAATTATCAATAATTTGAACTACTTCATTCTGTGTAATGAATAAATAGAAAAAGAAATAAGAGGTGTATGGGTTCACAGTTTAGTCTGTTCCTGAGCTCTCATTCTACCAGCAGAATCGATTAACCGGTTCAATTTGTACTCAAACAGCTAATCTTCTTTGCGCTGTCCTCTGCTTCACGTTCAAAGGAGTGAAGTTGAGTTGAGAGTCACAGGAGCCCGGTGAACGCTGGTGGTAGGGAATAGAAGTAGTAAGGGGGCCTGAAAGGGAGCCCGATGGAAGGTCGGCACAGGAAGAAGGAGAAACGTAAGAAAGAACGGAACGCATCTAAATGCTGGACTGTTCGACGTCGCTCTGAGAAAGGTACGAGTGAGGACGGGGGAAAAGAGGGTAGTGTTGGAACCAGGCTGGTGTCTCAATCAGCCAAGCAGGTTGGGGCACCATGGACCACTGTGGGTGGAGGATAGAGCTAGCAATGGCAGTGAAACGACCTTGCGATGGGAACAAGTTTTTCTCTGTAGTAAATCCTGGTAATATTATTAATACATTGAAGAACAAAACAGTCCTGAAGTATGTATTAACATAATAATTTGTTTTCGCTTCAAAAAACTAAAAGAATATTTTTAAATAATCTGCAGATAAATCTGAAAGTATTTTATTCTCTTTCTTTTATTTAAAAGATAATACAGCAATAAACATACTTTATGGATACTATTGATGTACATTAAATAATTACATGCAATGCTTTTGTAAGTTTTATTAATTTTATTTTGAAGAAGTTGTTTAATAAATATACCGAAGAATTCTACCCAAAAGTATTTCATACTGTAATTTAATTTTTATATTGTTATGGTGTATAACGATGTAGATAATATAGTAGTATAAACATTAAAAATAAACAAAATTGTTAAAATTCTAGGTCTGATCAGGACTTAAGTCTATCAGTAGTCCTTTCGGTCCCGGGCCAGTGGCGAGTAGCAGGGAGGGGGGAAAAGAGCGGCGCGCGCAACTTCTCGACACAGCGGGGCAAGCCGTCACAACTCAATCTAGTGTCTCGGTAATCGTGCAAGAGGAAGGAGGTTTTTTCTTTTCTCTCTTTCTGAACAGTGTGTTATAATTCTTGACACGGAATCGCAGTTTTCATTGGTGGATTAGCTTGTACCTAGAATCCTAAGCTACATCTATCTCTGCTGTTGGAACAATGTGATTGTTTGCAAGGTCAGTACTCTAAGAACTTTTTACTTTTAATCAAAATTTATAAGTGTGATATTTTAAATAATTTGTTGACATATGAATATCATACACTTGCAATTAAAACAATACGTAATATTAACAAGGCGTGTATTTTAATATAAACATAATATACATAATTTTATTTTATTTGATAAATTGTGTGATGTTATAAAAGTGAACAATTTATTAATATTAAATCTTATTCTTTAAACTGTTAATTAACACTAAATTAAAACAGTAATTCAAACTTACATGTGTTGTATTATATATTATAAAATTTATGTAGTATAACATGATCGAGTAGATTTGATATTTGAAATAATGTTGTATTTCGTTATTCACACTTACATTTTATAACATTAATTATTATTAATTATTAAAACTATTTAAACATAATATAACGATAAAAACGATACAATAATTCTATATTACGTAGTGTCTCAATGCGCATGCGCGATAGATTCTTTTCAAACATGTGTTTGATTTAATTAAGTAGCACACTTCCGAGGTATTAACCCGTGTCCCATGTAAGTGTTTGTATTCCTTAACGCGTGTTTGTTTAGCCATTATTTTCTCGCGGCAAACAAACCCTCTCCTGTGTCAACATCTGCTTAACGCCTTAATTGAGATTGCCCAGAGTCATGAGCATTGATTGAACCATCTCTCAACAAGCTGTTTCTAAATTAGCATACGCCGGTCGAGACGTTTCAATGTTTGCCCTCGTGTTTGTTCGAAATGAGATTTAAACCGGAGTGCAAAGTAAAGTTGATCATCACTGAGGGTCTATAGGGCTGGCCATCTGTCCCTCGTTGCCACGTCTGCGACGTCTTGGTGGTCCATTTTGGGGCTGGTGCGCAACAGCATCGGCACTAGCGCTGGCAATGAAGCGCTCTCAGGTAGAATCTGCCCTCCTCCGTCTTCCCCCCCCTCCACTTCTTTCTCTCACTATCGTGTGCACGCTGACGCACGTGCTCTCTTTCACCCCCTCCCTTATACGCTCGTTTCTTTTTTACTGGTATCAGTTGAAAGCAGTGGAGAGACAGTAGTAGAGCGGGAGAACGTTCAACCGTGTTATTCTGATAGAAATCCTAACGGTGATACCTACACTTTTCCTGTTGATACATTACTGATTACATATCTGATTGAACTTTGCAAGAAATTTTAGATAGATACGAAGTATCATATTTAACCTTTATGTGGGTATCCGGGTACCCACCTGAACTTTAACATTCCAAATATTTTGCATAAATTTTTATTTAAAATGATGTACGAATTCAAATATATTACGATGAATTGTAGATGTTTCGAGAGGAAATTCGTGATTTTTTACCGTGACTCGTGAAATCATCCCATTAACTCGAATGACAAACAAGTCTGATTTATTTTAAGAATATCATGGAATGTCTCTTTACGGTACACATCTGTTACAGGAATCCGCAAGCATTTCGTCGCGTGGAGTACAATGCCCGGATTAGAATTTATATTGTAAATGAAAATGTAAATAAAATGAATAATAATAACATATTAAGTAGCTCAAAGAAACTTAGGCAGAAATTTATTCCTTTTATCTCTTTTAATAACGTTTACATTGTGTAAGATCAGATATCATCGAGTATGTAACAGCATATGAAACACTCGTTCGATAAACATGCCACTATCAAATTACTGAGAATACAAAGCTATCCTCGCAGGGTTCTGTGAATGAAAATTATGCACGCAGTAGGATAAATAAACAATTATCAGGTGAAGAAATGTTGCAAATTTTTTGCTTTAAATTTTATAAAGCGTTTGTTCAATATTTTTCTAAATTTTTTTTTTTTTTTTTTTTAATTACATCGAATGATTAATAATGATTGTTGTTATTTTGAAAATGTTCTAGAAAGATGTCACGTTGGTTCGATCTGTCGAGCATGCTCCTAATGGGTATGGTGTTGATTAGTTCAATAGTGTGGAATGCGGCTAAAAGTTCGATCATGAGATGCGAGGACGCGAAACTAAAATGTGCTTACAGAATAGGCTGTGGTACTGCTCTACAGCACTATCTTACGGGCTGTGCACCCGTTCTCCAAGGCAATGATTGTTCTGAGACCTGCCAACATGCCCTTATTGCTCTTACAAGCACCGATGAGGGCAAAGAACTTATGACAGTACATATCACCTTTTTGTTCTATTAGAAAGAGATTTTTTTTATTATAACATAGATATAGATATTCCGTTATAAAGATAGACACACTTATGTATATTATTTATTTATTTATTTCAATATATACGGGCATAGCCTTTTATAAAAATTGTTACATAGCAGGAAATAAGCATAGTATATCAGTTTAAACATTAGATACAAAAAATAAAACAAAACAAAAATTATTACTTTTTAAATAACTATATTAGGATTAAATATTTTTCCGTGCTTTTGTGGATTTAATAATAAAAAGTAGAGGTGTGCAAGTACTCGTAATTTACAAGCCGAGCTGAATTCGCTTCGATTGTTCGAGCCGAGTCGACTACTTGAATTTGCCGAGTTACTAGAAACCAACGAACTGTTTCAAACAAAAGCGAGCTACTCGAAAAAATCGAACTACTCGAATATTCGAGCCATCGTAAAACTTCGATTTACTTGAAAATGAATTTTCAGCTCGGCTATTCGAGTAGTTCGATTTTTTTCGAGTAGCTCGTTTTTGTTTCAAACATTTCGTCGATTTCTAGTAACTCGGCAAATTCAAGCGGTCGACTCGGCTCGATCGACCAATCATTGTTCGGCTCGAAATTCGAGTGCTCGCACACCTCTATTGAAAAGTGGCGCGAGAATATGATAAAGATAACGATAACGATAATTTTTTAGCCAATAACATTTCGTTATTGTTGCTAGTGCGAATGCGAAGACGAGTTGTGCCTGCAGTCAAAACAGAGAGTAGAAATATGCAGATCCTCGGTGACAATGGCAATGAACAGGACAAAAGTGTCCTGTAGAATAGCAACATGGATTTGTAATGCGGATGCTCTTTGTCAAACTGCACTTGCATATTATAATAGATTCTGCAAGAGCATGTTCCAAGGACGAAAATGTACCAGACGGTAAATCAAATTATTTAAATAATTTCTAAACATATAGATACTGGCGCAAATCAATGTCGTACATATTGTAAAGAAACATTTATTATTAAACAGAATAATTAATATATAAAACATGAATAAAACTAAGGAAAACACTTTAGGTGTAGGAATTCGATAAATATTTTAACGAGACAAGAAAAGGCTGCGAAATTAAATACATGCCAATGTGATGGTTTTGAGGAGTATGACTGCAAGGGAATTCATCGAAATATGAATCTCTTGTGTTTTGGAAAGATCCACCATGGTTACCGAGATGTGAACGTCGATGACGATAAAAGGAATGAATTTCTACGACCAAATATAAGTCTTAGAGGAGACGGTGTTCAAACACTTATCGACAGACGGTTATTTTTACTTATTTTTATAATTTATTATATATTTAAAATAAGACAAGGCAAGTGTACCTAATTGTATCATTAATAATTTGTAAATTTTTAGTGTACATAACAGTAATTAATATTTTACTTATATATTTGTTTCAGACTGATGATCCAGAAAAAAAAAGACAGAAAAATCTCCAAAAAGATAACAGTATTTCATGAAACCAATTACCAAAGATCTTTATCAATTTTCTTAACCATCAATTTGAACAATAATGAATTACTTGTATTTTATTAATAATTTAGAAACTTCATTGTCGTACCGAAGAGCTGAATTTTCTATTAAATTTTCCGGTTTTTTTTTGATAAAATTTTGTACAAACGACAAAATAGAAAATAGGGGAAGAATCTTGTACAGTAGAAACATTGTATAGTGTATTATAGCAAATGTAACTGAATGATTCGTTACAAGTATTTAGTTATAAATGAATTTTATTTATGAAGGCATAATCATGTAAATATCTACACGCCAGAAGATGATGTTCTTGTTTCTTTTCCTGAGTACTTGGATATGTGGTCAATTCAATTTTTAATTACACATCATTAATACTTCATTAATATTTCAGATATAAAAAAGCTTAAAAGACTGTTATAATATAAAATGAAAATGGATATAAATTATTTACTATGTAATTAAATATAAATATTTGCTCAATTAGCATTCTGAATGGTAAATTCACAGAGGCTTTAAATCTGTGTTCAAATATTAGATATTATTGACAATAATGAAGATTAATGTTTATTGTGTAAATAAAGTATATAATAAGCGTATGTATAATTGTAAAATGTTGTGTATTATAATGTTATAAATTACAGATTTTTTTTCAGTATCAATAATCATAATGTAGTAGAAGCAAAAGCATAGTTAACTTTGAACAAGTTAAAGAATATATTTACAAGTTATTGAAATTTACATATTCATTAATTGATTGCTTTCATAAATTGAAAATTTTAGATTTGACGATATTGAAACAAAGTTCTTACCGTGCATTTGACATGAAATACAAGAAACGAGATAAAATGTTTCATGATAACTGATTTTATTAATTAAATGTATGGAAAAAATTAACAATTTAAGGAAATCCATCATCATCCTCTTCGGCCATTTCTTTAGCAAGTTCCAAATCTTGCTGTTCTCTTTCTCTTCTTTCTTCAGCTGATTCAAGATCCTTTCCATAAGACTTTGGAGGATATCTCATAGCTTTAACACTTTGATTATGTAAGTCTAAACAGAAAGTAATTCTCTGATGGAACGCCAGTAACGGCTCTTTAGTACAATAAATGTCAGTAGTTTCTTTGCTACGCATGTATCCGTTTTCTGGTTCTAGGGTGGCTTCAATTACACCATCTCTTATAGCTTTAGCAACAATAAACTCTGCATCAACGCTAGAATCTAAACCCAACTTCTTTGCAATGTCTGAGGGGGAAATTCTGGAGTATGACAGTCCAATTGATCTAATTGCAGTTTTAATGACATTGTGTCTCAATCTGAGGATCAAAGTGAACGTGTGATCCGCCCTAAATTGTGGTCCAAAGTTTTCTAAAACTTCCCCAAAACGTTGAAGATTTCCTAAACGTACGGCTTGTGTTAATTGAAAATATGGAGCTAAAGCACGACGCATAGCTGCTTGTCTGAACGTCTGACGTTCAGGGATATCTCCTAGTAGAAGTTCCACAGTTACAGCTAATTTCTGAACTGTTTGACGAAAACCTACCGCAGTGCTTTGTGGAGCCTTCCTGAGAGCCTTCAAAAGAAGAAGTATAGTCAATACAGGAAACCTTAAAAGTAATAGTAAAGATATTCAAGACACTGAAAATTTCAACTTACTTGTACTAAGTATTTATGTGCAGCAGAATATTCTAATCTTGCTGCTTTAATACGTCCCAAATAATACAAAAATCTAGCCCATTCATTATTACTCGCAGATTCTGGGAAAGTTGATTTGAGGACAAGTTTGTCCGCTTGATCGTACAAATTATAATGCAAATAATTTCTCAGTAAACAATTAATCAATACTGCCTGTCCTTCAAAATCATTTCTCAATGTTGCTGTTCTCAATCTCAAATGTAATAATCCACGAATCTTATCCAATCTTCCAACTAGCTCGTATGCTCTTGAATAATAAAAATAACATTTTGCAGCAATCAAGTCGATGGTACGCCTATTTTGAGCAATAATCTTTTGTAGCAATGTCTCAGAACACTGAACAGCTTCTTCATATTTGTTACTATCGATTAAATGCACCAGAACTAATAAATGAATATAAGCATCAATTTCTGGTAAAGGGTTTATGACAGAGATTCTGAGCTTTTGCGTTTCTTCAGATTCGGTAGGTTCTTCCAGCCATGACAATAACGCATCACGTTCCGGGCATGGCTTTGAATAGAAGCTTAAAATTACTCCACGTAACACGTTTGAGTTTAATCTTCTACGCGTATTGGGTAATGTACGCAGAGCTCTCAGAATGAAACGTGGTTCTTTGCTTTGCACAGCTTTCTCTATCTGACGGGTATGTTCACGGATGTCGTGAATTGATTGAAGATCTGTATCCTTTTTATCAGAAATGTCTCCATCGCCATTTTGACTTTCAGGAGAAATTATTTCAACATCCATAGCGTCAGGATTTTTTGCTGGTACACCCATTTTTGTTGCACTAAACAAAGTAAGTTTTTGTGTAAGATCTATAATAATTAATAATGTAATTTTTATGCTATGTAAAAAAGATCAAATATGTTCATTACTCAATTAATCAAATCACTATATTGGGTTTTTTAACGAAATAATTTTACAAATTGCTTACTATTTATTAATTTAACACTGATCTTTGAATAAAAATTTAAATGGACAATTTGATCATTAAATTGTTAACTTCTATAGTGTCAAATGGAGGTTGTATTCTTTAAATAAAAATCTATTGCTTTACTATACTCAATATCAGGTTTGTAGTATATCAGCATGATAATAATAAAAAATAACAGTAATATTTCACACTTACCTTTGTTTTAAAGTTTTGTACAAAAACTGAAAGTTTGGTGGATAAGGACAATTCTACCTTTTCATCGCACCAATTCACAGTCATGCATAACTATATAACAATAAGTAAGGAAAGTTATAATACAATATCATACAACTACCATTCTTCCTAGTCTTTCTACTCCTTCAATTTTATAAGTGCCTGACATTTTTGACTTTCCAACTATAATGTAAAATATATAATATAATAACATATGTGATAAGTTATCCTAAAAGTATTAAAAATAAGAAAGCAATAATCCTTTAATTTTCTTGAAATTTATATTTAATTTTAAGTAGATGGCGCAATTTACAATTTCTTGAGTTAGTACATATGTTCATCTAAGTATATAACTTCATCAGTGGCAATAAAAGTGGCCAGTAGACATGAGATAACCTCGATACTAAAATAATACAATATTTTTAGTTACGATAATGTAAATACCTGCACCAGGGCAACATCAAGAATTTTATTTGTTCATTTTTCTGTCATACTTAAAAATGAATTTAAGTAAAAGCGAGAAATTGTTGGCTGCTAAGAAGAAGGTACTAACTTTTCAAATTACTGACAGCTACCTAGTACTTTTTTTGCAATAATTATCTTATATTAAAATATTACGTTATAAGTACGGTATTTGATAAAATTCAATTTTGTTTTATTAGCTCAGAGAATTTCAACTGAGCAAGATGCAAGATGGTTCTACCAAACAAAAACAACATCCAATAAATTTGTTATCTTTACAGGTAAGGTAAAGGTGTATTGTAATAATGGTTTATTTATGATAATATTATTTCATATTTATACTC
The DNA here is from genome assembly GCF_907164935.1 of Osmia bicornis bicornis. Classification (NCBI taxonomy): domain Eukaryota; kingdom Metazoa; phylum Arthropoda; class Insecta; order Hymenoptera; family Megachilidae; genus Osmia; species Osmia bicornis. The sequence goes on from NC_060230.1 coordinate 7,496,992, forward strand.
GTGTAATATAATAATTATTAATAATTTAAAAGAATCAGAATAAGAATTTTCTAACATGAATTTTATTAACTTTTAGTGCCAAAATGCAGAAGTTAATAAATCTGATTCGGAAATTGTAAATATTATGTCAATAGCAGAAGCTCCTAACAACAATATGCATGTGGTTAATGAGGATCATCAAAGAAATGAAACAACACCTACAGCTCCAATGACAAATATACAAAATATAATGAATCATAAAGAAGTACATCATTCTGTGGAAAGAACTAGCAATCTTTTGCAAGAGACCCAAGAAATTAATTCAAAAGTGGAAACTGAAAAGAAAATGGAGCTAAATGACTTTCCAAAAGTACAGAAGGAACATCTTTTAGAAATGGCTTCTGCAGTTGAGAATGTTTTAACCAATGATTCTGAATCGGTAGAAACAAATTTAGACTGTGATTTAGTATGTCGTAATCAATTTTTGAGTTCCTATTTAGAAGAACAGAAAAAGATTGCTACCAAATTGCATATAGAGCTTAGTTTTGCTGTAAGTATGCGTAAAAGTTCATGGAAATGTGATTTCACTGTGTGCTTATAATGTAATATTTAATTTTTAACAACAATATTTTTACAATGAAATTGTTTTAAACGTATTTTAATACATTGATTAGCGTAGCAGAATTTCAGAGTTAGAAACCAAATTAGAGACAAGAGAAGCAGAATTTCAAACGCAATTGGCGCGTGAATTAAATCCTTTAAAAGAACAACTTCAAGTTCACACTCAAACAACTGGAATATTAATAGCAGAAAAAGCAGAACTATCTGCTGCGCTTAATCAAGCTCAGCAAACTGCTAGACAAAACGCAGGTTAGCTTTGTATTATTTAAACATCATTGGTTTCAAAACAATTAAGCACCTGAAATATTTTCCTTAGAAGAGGTAGAAGAGATGACGGGGAAGTTAAAAAATTCTCACGTCCGTATAATTGAATTAGAAAAAGAAGTGACCACTTTAAAAGATAGTAACGAAGAATTAAAGAAAAATGTTCGTGGGTTTCAATCTGAAATCGAGGTTTTCGATAAAAAATATTTTGAGCTGAAGAAAGAGAATGAAGATCTAGATTTAGAGGTATCAGAGTTGAAACAAAAATTCAATTTGAAGAAAACAGAATTAATTGCTGTCCAACAAGAACTCCAAGAGAAAACAGCGCTACTTTCATTAAGTGAACTTAGAATACAACAGGTATTGCATATGCATTCATTATTAATGAAAAGACATGTAACTTTTATTTTTATTTTATAACAGCTGAAGGGTACTACACCAACAGAAGAAGATAAGCATGCAATGGTTCTTTTAGAACAAGAATTAGCACAGGCTAAAGAATCTCTAAAAATTATTAATACTGAAAAAGATGAAGCTAATAAACAGTATCAAAATTATGTTAAACGGTTAGATACGCAACAAGCTAAATTGTTAGATGAGGTATACTATATTTTGAAAAATCATTGAAGATTATAAATTTTGTTTGTTATGTCATTTTCAAATTGTATTAATTTTTTTATTTCGTTCATAGATAAAAGGTCAAAATAAAACTATAGAAGACTTACAATTAAGAGAACAAAGTTATATACAGAGATTATCAGAACTTGAGCAACAAGTGCAACAAGAAAGAGAAAAAGTAGAAAGCTTATTACCTTTACAAACTCAGAAGGGTCAAATTGATACTTTACTAAAAAATATAGACGAACTTACTTTGGAACAAGAACGACTTCATATTACACTTTCAGAGAAGGTAAGTTTTACCTGGTAATTTATTCAGTTTTAACACTGATAAAAACTACAAATAGTAGTATAAATTTATCGACCAGTTAATTATAAACAAGAGACTTGGAAATGAATACTGTAATAATAAACTTGGATAACAAATTCAAATACAGAAATCATGCTTTTTTGCATATTTAGGATTCACAAATAGAAATGTTAATAAAAGAACTAAATGATTTACGTGAGTTAAGCAATCAAGAAGCAGAAGTAAAAAAATTAGCTAATGCTCTTCAAAGTGAACAAGTAGGAGCATCCAGAGCAGTTCATCAAAATCGACAATTGAAGGAACAATTAACTGACATGGAAAATGCTTTCGTTTCTCTAGTAAGCGTATTTTTGTAATTGATACAATATTTAATAAACAAGAAATGAATGATATTTCAATATAATTTTTAAGAGCAATGCAAAGTTAGACTTGACTGAACAACTTCAAGGAGAGCGTTCAATAGGACGAAAATTAAACGCTCAGTTAAATAAGGTAGAAAGTGAATTAGAAGAATTGAAAGAGAAACTCAAGGAAAAGGAAGCTGCTCTTGAAGAACTTGAAAAAGAAAGACTTCAAAGTGCTCAGATAGCAGATCAAATGCAACATTATCAAGCACAGTCGCATCATGTTGATACTTTTCAACGAGAGCTTCAAAATGCTTTGGTAATTATTATTTTTTCTTAAATTCAACTACATTTATTGAAATTAATAAATTTTTAACTTTCGTTTTAGATCACCATAGAAAAATTAGAAAAAGAAAAACAAGAACTTATACATAAATTACAAGAAAAGAGTCAAGATAGTACTATTAACCAAAACGATTCACATTTTGTAAACATAAATAATACATTGAATCAAGAAACAGAAATTGATTCGGGCCGGCAACAAGAAAATAATGTTACAGCGATAGAACCTGTTAAACAACTTGAACAAAGATTTAAAGAAACGATGGAACGAGTTGCAGAACTTACGGAAGAGAAACAGAAGCTTGAACATCTTGTTCTACAACTTCAAAGTGAAACAGAAACAATAGGTGAATTCTGAATAATTAATTTTGTTTTTCTTTTCTTACACTGTGTATTTTTTTAGGAGAATACATAACATTATATCAGAAACAAAGAGCAGTTCTGCAAAGTAGAGCAAGAGAACGAGACCAGATGTTTAGACAATTACTTGAGCAAAGAAATCAACAGCAAGAGCAATTACATAAGTTAAAAATATTAGTCATTGATTTTCTCAGGAAGGAGTATATACATTCCAATGGAACTGAACGTCTAATTGAAACAGGTACATTTTTTATTTTACAGAGATAAATAATAAATTAAGGAAAATGTAATAAAATTTAAAATGTATTTAAAATAGCTGTTTTAATAATATAGTAAAAGATTTTGCTACATATTATTTTTCAGAGACGGATTCGAGTAATGATACCGTAACCGCAAAGAAAAGTAAAGAAACAGTGGATAAGCAAATAGAAAACAAAAATGTTTCGGAAATTCTAGATGTTTTAACAGACATAAAAGATTGTAAGGACTCTTGTTTGTTCGAACCAAATTTCCATCCATGCCCTTGGTGTTCTGGTAAACTACTAACAGTATAAAAAAAAAAATGTGTATCCTATATCTTTAATATAAGATATTAATACAGCATTTTTAATCGATAATGATCTGTAGAATATTATTGTATATAAGATAAAATTATACTAATTATAATTTGTAAATGACTGATATGAAAAGGGAATATTTTCTTTAAGAACGATCATTCTTTTTTATTAAAAAAGATACAATCTTTATTTAAGCTTGAACATGTAATACCAGTAATGTCAATATAAAAAGTATCTATCTTTTAAATATTGCTTATAATTTTAATCGTTTTGAAATTCTTATGTTGTCTTCGTTAGTGTCACCATTTGTTTCTTCCTGTTCTTCAATAATGAAAGCAGCCTTTCCTCTACGTCTTCTTTCTAAAAAGAAAAAAAGAAAATTTAGGATTTGTTTTTATGGGATGGAAGTTCATATGTTATACCTGCTTTTAAAAGAAGCTTTCTGCATTGATGTAATACTGAAGCTTTAGCTTTAACCTCATTCAAACCAAGTAAGCATGATAAATTTATTAGATCATACGGATTTCTGATTGTTCTAATATTATTACAGCCACTGGATAATATTACATTCTAAATAAAAATATTTAATTAACAATTTTCTTATCAAGTTTTATTCTTATGAATAAAATGAATATTTGTATACCTTGCTTTTCCCATAGGTATGGAAAAGATGAGAGTAATGAATAGCAAGCTTCCTAGATTGTACATTTAACAAATCCGCATATTGTATTTCAAAATGTATCCCTCTTTCAATAGCTTGTTCATATAACTTTTTATTCAATTTCATAGTTACAAAAGATGGTCTTAGTGTAATTAAATCTGCATTTAGTTGAGTGCATGCAAACTGTAAGGCATTTTGTGATTTTGGAGCAAAGGCATATAAATCATATTTCTTTAAGGCTGGACAATGATTCAGTATATGTGTCTTTGCAGGATCAGCACACAGAAATGTGATACGGTTAAAAACTTTCAGTTTTCCATCAAATTCTTTTCTTATACTTTCTATATCAACTGTTTCAGGAATAGTGTTCTGTGATGCTTCTCCTTCGTCATTTTTCTTCTTCTTCTTTCTGTCTGTTACAAGAACACTTTCATCTAAGTTAGTGTTTAATGCTACTGTTCTAAATCCATATTCATATAATTTTGATAAAATGCAATGTAAATTTTGCACATTGTTTTCTTGAACATTTACACACAAATCATAAAACCCTGTACTTTGTCTGATATCCATTTTTAAAAAATATTAAATCTATGTTCAAGTAAGATTTTCTATACTTACTTGAAAATTGAAATCAATTTAAACTAATTTATTTATAAAGTTGTAAACATTTTTGTTGGTTTTTAATAATTAAAAAATACATCCTAACCTATAAATTTGAAGATAGCAAGTGCTCAGATGAGCTATATATATTTACATATGTATACTGTATACATTATGTATATGTATACTGTATACAATTAAGTTTTCTAAGATGAGGATAGGAATATTTTATTAAATAATTGTAAGTGTAATTATTAATTACAATATTTATAAATTTTAATTGTCATTTATTTAAATAAATATCAAATCAACTTAAATCGAAAATTGTATTACCTCGGTTTAAAATATAAAGAATCAAACTATTAAATATTCATATCTTATAATTTAAAAAGTATGAAATTTAGAATACATTTGAATATTTTCGAAAATATTAATGATACGTATATATGTACAGGAAAACTTCAGCTGTAACTTCCAAATTTTAAGAAATTAATCGCTATCTGCAGATTCTGCATCACTCGAAGGTGGTGTGCTTTCAATAGCTTCTTCGTCACTTCCTTCATCAGACTCTTCTTTCTTTTTCTTCTTCGCCTTCTTATCATCGTCTTCCTATAAAATAATTAGTAGGATTGAATCAAGTACCAAAAAAAATTATTTACAGGAAGTTACTTCCGACTAATATAAGGAAATTGTATTATTTACCGTAGGACGTTTATCTCCTTTTTTCTTTCCTTTATCGGCTTCAACGTCATCATCTGAATGTTTCTTCTCAGATTTCTACACACACATTTAATATAAATAATGTATTCCAATATTTATTAGACGAATATCGAATTATTATTTTACCTTAGTATCTTCATCACTACTGCTTTCATCTTCACTAATATACTCTTTGCTCTTATAATTAGGTACGGCTATAGGTTTAACAACCTCTTTTTTACTATCAGGCTTTTTCTTATCTGCCTTTTCTAACTTTTCTGCTTTCTCAACCTTTTCTTTCTTTTCTTTTTGTCCACCTCCACTAGCTTCGTATTCTTTCATTGAAGCAGCATATTCTTTCTTTGCTTTTGCCGCTTTCTGTTCCCATTCCTAAAAATATTCAGAAACACCATTAAAATAAAAGGAAACCTAAATGTCAGTGTATATCTAATGTAGTTATGAAGGCTTACAGATTTATCTTTAAGTTCTCTCCACATTTCTCCTCCTTTCTTCGCTATTTCTGTAACTGCGATTCCAGGATTATCTGCTTTAATTTTTTCTCGAGCACTGTTTAACCAGATCATAAACGCGGTTGGCGGTCTTTTGGGTTTATTTGCATCTTTTTCTTTCTTTTGCTTTCTCGGTTTTCTGGGTTTCTCCGACTGAGAAAATAATACATATTACAAAATTTCAAATCAAAAATTAATATTCAAATAACAAATTGTAATACTTACTATTGTTTTGGCAGATTTTGGTTTCTTCTCCTTCTTCTCTTTCTTTTCTTTCTTCTCACTTTTTCCAGAAGCATCTGAATCATTTTCACTTTCTGAACTATTAGGATTACTATCGTATTCCTCTGCTACATCACTCTCATCCTACACAAAAAATATATAGCCACCATTTAGTTTGCAAAATTATAACAAGGTTTAATACAAAATTTTAATTGTGATAGAGCTTTACTTGATTGGGATTGAAATCTTCATCCGTGGATTCCTCTTCAGAATCTTGATTATCTTCTGCATCTCTTTCTTGTGCCTCTGCTTTCACTCTTGCTAAGTAAGCATCTGGTTCATCTTCCTGATCACTATCTCCAAAATCATTGTCATAATTCAATTTATCCTATTACAAAGAAAAAGACATAAGTATTTAATTAATATTATAGGATATTTATAAATGGATACTTACACTCTTGCCTCTATTTTTAACGCGTAGCTTCTTCGAGGTAATAAAATCGAAAAGCTTTCCATATTCTTCTTTTTCAATACTGCTAAATGTGTGAACAACCCCACTAGTCAATTCAATTTCAAAATCAAAAGATCTAGTGGAACCTCCACCACGTGCAAAATTAACTGATGCTATTTCTTCAAATCGTATGTGAATTGGAGGCTTATGAACATAGATGAAACCTCTTTCTAGAGGATACAGGTATCCTGCAGCTGCTTTGAAGGAACAGCTAATTGCTAGAGTACCAGAATGACTGAAAATTATAATAAAACGAATATGTAGGTAAGTTCTATATAGTATATGATAACTTTAATATCTTATATATAAATTTACCTGACGAAATTTCCAGGACCAGTGAGCTTTCGGTTAATTATCACTTTCATCACTTTACCCATCACTTCATAAGTTGGTCCTGATAACTCTTTCGGTAATTTATCTTCATACTTTTCTTTCAGTTCTTTCCTATAAGACAGCATATGATTTTAATGAAATCATGTATTTCATTGTCATTAAAATTTCATGAAGGCATTTAATATACAGGGTAACAATTAATCTTTACATACTCGGAGAAAGGCAATTCAATTGAGGTTTCTTCTTCTTGATTAAACAATAATACTAAATAGTGATAACGAGTTTGACCCTGCTTAATTGGTGGATCCAAACTAACCTGAAAAAATATTACTATTAATAAACTGGTTAAAGTATAAGAAGTAACAGCAATTATATAGAAAACTTACCACAAAATACATTTGCCTGTTATCTTTATGAGGTAAAAGAAACAACCTTAAAACAGTTGACATTGGAATCTTATAATCAAATGTTTTACCGTGTAATTGGAAAAATGATTGGAATATCTTTATATCGTAACGACCACTGAAACGAGAAAATTAGTAAGTTAAATTACTTTAGATTAGTGTTACTATTTATTATTATAAACACATACCGTGGTGTGAGACACTGAATTTCCCTAAATATAGCAATAGCATCTCCGCTAACACTAATAACAGATGCTTTCTCCATAACTTGTTGATGAAACGCTTCTACAGGATCCTGATCTGCACTGTCACTAACTGGAATGTGGAACCTCATTTCCATTAAACTTACTGGAGCATCATCATTCTAAAAAAAAGTATTATTAAAATACTGATATGAAGAATTAAACTAAATTCTTATTATTAATAAAGGTATATAAATCTCAACAATTTCAAACATAACACTGTAATATTCTGTTAATTAACCTGATGAAATTCTAGGGTAACTTCATTCTTCCCAGTGTTACACTGAGAAACATCATAAAGTGGAATTTCAAAAGCAGTATGATGACCAACATCAAAACTCAGAACAGAGCCATTAAATCTAGCAGTGCCCCAGTTCCAACCTTTCAGGCTAAGTTCTTTTTCTAACATGTCTTTTTTATAATTCTGGGTAAAGAATTTTGCAATCTTTTCCTGGTCCTAAAGAAAATATATTTCATTAAAAATACAATAATTAGAACATTGATAAACTTTATACGAGAGTTATGTACTCACTCCTTCCTTGAAGCCACGAAATCTATGCAAAGTTCCATTCTTAAGAAATATTCTAAGACCCCAAGTACCAATGAATTTCTGATAATTTACCATTTCCATATCAGATGCAGAAATTTGTTCTACTTTACCAGTTTTTTGATTTTTGAAAATCAAATGTTGGTCTGTTAGTTTTAATCTTCCAGGAGTCTGCATAAAAGAAATACAAAATATAACAACAAGAAATAATAGAATAATTAACCTATAATTGAATTCAAAAATTACAACTTTGCATAAGCAATAATTTAAAAATAAGATCAGAAATAGGTATGATACATTATAATTATGAAAAAATATATTATTTACCATAGCTCCTTTTACTTCTGCAAGTACATCTGTATATTCTAAAAAATCCATCTTTAAATATGATCAAAAAGGATTGCTTATTTATTAACCACCAGCCAAACGCATAACCTTACACTTTAAACGTTGATGGATAGCCGCTTTTTCTTTCTCTGAAACAACAAAGAATGAAACTCAAAACATGAATTTCTTGTGTAATGCGCGCCACTTTATTCCCTCCAGTCTTCTTGTGAAGGTATAATATAATTGGTCAACATCATAATTAAAAAGCTAGGGAATTATGCAATGTTATATTGTATTTTAAATTTTCACTGCTATTACATACTTAATTATATTTAATAATTCAATTTGTATATGTAACTTCAAATTTTAAGCATGAAAATTGATGAAATCTTAATGTTAAAACTGCATAATTGCAATATTTAACAAATTTGATTGGTGAACTTAGTCATAGAAGATAGAGTTTCAGATAGAAAAATCTTTGCTTAAAATGCACCGTGTATTGAAAATGCAATTCATACTGAAATGAATAGATAAGTTAGTAAATTGAATTTTGATTGTTTACATGTTTTTATTATGTATTAAAATTACTACACTATAACAAAAAATATAAAAAGGTTGAATGCTACAATTATAAACATTTTCACAAGTTTAGTGTTACAGATTTGTATAATTGTTACATTGTAAGTAGACAGTAATAAATAATTGAAAGTATGAAATGATCTTACAATCTTTATAATAATTATATAAGTTTATAGATTACTTGTTTTAGAGTTTGTGTTTCTAAAATCATTGCATCATTGTATAACTTAATAATGATCATTTGTTTTGTACTGTATATAAGTTTAAGTACCGTTTCTTTTCAGACACTAGCAATGGTTCAAGAAGAATTTCCATCATTAAAAAATGATTTGATTCTGAAAGCTGCACGTGGGGAACCAGTAGAACATATTCCAGTATGGATAATGCGTCAAGCTGGAAGATATCTTCCAGAGTTTCAGGAAATCAGATCAAAGCATGACTTCTTTTCTGTTTGTCAAACACCAGCTTTGGCTTGTGAAGTTACTTTACAACCTATAAAGCGATTTGACTTAGATTCTAGCATTATTTTTTCTGATATCCTTGTTATTCCACAAGCAATGGGTTTGACTGTTGAAATGGTTCCTGGAACAGTATGTTTAATAATTTGTAAAATAGTATAAAAGCAGCAACAGATGATTCAGCATTATTTATTCTTCATTATTATGCAGTAAATGAATTCACTTATATTACAGGGGCCTGTTTTACCTAATCCTCTAAATGAGCCATCAGATTTAAGTAGGTTGATTAAACCTGATGTGGCAAAAGATTTAAAATATGTTGGAGAGGCTATAACTTTAACAAGACATAAACTAGAAGGAAAAGTGCCATTAATTGGTTTCACTGGTGCACCAGTGAGTAGAATACCTTTTTTTAAATTTTACAAATCACATAGTTGTAAAACTTGAATTATGAAACAGATATATTTGGTAGTATTCATATTTATGAATTGTTAGTGGACACTAATGAGCTACATGATCCAAGGTGGAGGTAGTTCAACAATGACAAAAGCTAGAAGATGGTTGTATAAGTATCCAAAAGATTCTCACACACTTTTACAACTGATTACAAATGTCATAGTGGACTATCTTGTGATGCAAGTTGAAGCTGGAGCACAGGTATAATAAATAAATAAAAATAAAAGACATTAATTTGATTATAAATTGTAACTTTTCTTTTCTGTTTATAGTTGTTGCAGGTATTTGAAAGTCATAGTGACTTTTTAAACGACGAGCTATTTGAGAATTATTCATTTAAATATTTGAAACAGATCAGTGAAAAAGTGAGGCAAAAACTGAAGGAAAAAAATATTTCTGAAGTACCAATGGTAAATGAAGTCAATATTGTAATACATTGACGTTAGTTTATTCTTTAATTTGTATAGTGATAAATTATTGGATAATTTTCAGATTGCTTTTCCTAAAGGCGCAACAATGAATTCTTTAGAAATGTTAGCAAAATCAAAAACTTATGAAGTATTAGGCATAGATTGGACTGTAGATCCTATAGAAGCAAGGAAAAAATTGGGTTCTGATATTACTTTACAAGGAAATTTAGATCCATGTGCATTATATGCTTCTGAGGTTGATATATTATTTAAATTTATTAAATGTTATTGTAAAATTTTTATTTCTTTTTTCTTTATACAGGAAGAAATAATGAATCGAGCTCGAGATTTGGCAATGAAATTTGGTAAAACCAGATATATTGCTAATTTGGGACATGGCATTCTACCAGACACACCAATTACATCTGTTGCTTCATTTATTAAAGGTGTTCATTCAGTATAATTTATTAGATACATTTCTAATTAAATACATTTTTCTTTTTACAGTATACCTGTATAATAAATTGTTTTGTTAATGGATTTTATATGAATTAATTAGTATATGACCAACTTCTATTATAAATACAATACAGAATAAGTAATTATGACAAAAATTTAATCTTATAAAAGCTTATTTAATATTAATCAATTGCTAGAAGTCCTAATTGTAAAATTAAGAAATCTTTAATTTAAATAATAATTTTACATTTTTGACGATTAAGGGAAGGGATTTTTAAAACTATGTTTTTTTTATTATTTGTGTATGTTTCATGTATACATATACATATATCCTGTTTGATACATACATTCAATACAATAATAAAACAAGCACGAGAATAAATTTTATTTTGTTATTGTACAATAGAAACATTAATGATTTAGTACATATCAATAAAGTACCAAATTTAACTAAACATCAGTTAAATAGCGCCTGCGTATTATGCCTAACTTCCAACTGGCATAAAATTTCACATCAACTTTACCCCCACATGACAGACTTTTAGCCGGAATCCGTGGATCTATTCGGGTGGCCCCCTGTCGCCGATTAGCGGTACGCGCAAGCGCAGCCAGCTCTTCTGGTTAGAGTGTCCATTTTGATCACATGTGAGTATCTCCAGTCTGTTCTCCTTTTTTCACGGTGAGTTTACCCGATCCATTTGTGATTACTCGTACAAGTTTGTAAAACGTGTGTTAAAAAAGTCTCGAGAATAAGGAACGAAATTATTAGAGGGCAGTTCGGTATTCGTAATTTTTTCCACTTACCTCGAGAGTCGGCAACTTCGACGACGAACCGCACGCAATTCTTTTCGCGCCATCTTCTTGAGGAAAACGATCAAAAATCCGCAGTAAACTCGTCCTCGAAGGTAATTCGACCTTCGTTAGACTTTCCACTTGATTTTCTATTGAAAGGATTTAATAATCGGTCAACTGTCAGCCGGGTTGAATCTTTGGTTAGATCGTACTTCTACAACGTGTTCGTTTTCTCTCCAATCATCATCTCAAAGCTTTTTCAAGCTTTTTGCGTTTTAAGCTTTTCTTGTAAACGTTTTATAAAATTCTTCTATCCAATTATAGCTAAACCTTTCTTTTTTCCTTATTTGTAATATCAGAAGAATAAACAACTTTTTTGAAATTTTGAATAATCCTTACTGCATTCTATCAAAGGTGTTATTTACTGTTATATTTAATTTCTATGTAATCAAGTGCAACATTTTTTATTAATGCTTCCAAATTTTAATTAAAAATATCAATGGACTTTCTATGTCTAAAGAGATGGTTATTAAAATGTTCATAGTGTTACGTTTCAAAACATATTGTGAAAAATTGAACAGTTCTATGTTTTATGTTTATCTTTCATTCTAGTATAATAATTTTTATATTAATTGCTTTAAAATTTTGATTAAAGCATGACTTTGATTCTCATTTAATTATTTGCCTGAAATACTAGTATTAACATAATCTTGATAAATTTTGTTATCATCCATTGTTCATGACAGATTACATTTCATATGATAATCGATAAAGATAATTCTGTAATTCTTTCAAAATTTCTTAATTATTAAAGAAAATTATAAAGTATATTTTGGGAACTGTATCAGTTATATACTTATACAACCTTTTATTACATTTTATTATTACATTATATTGCAAGTTGTTTCGTTGATAAAACTTGGTTTTATTAATTGATTATTATTATTGTTCAATTCAACTTAAAATGAGTTCATGATGCTTTGATCCCTGTAATACTTCATATTATGCTTTTTAGTATTCATGTTGCATAACAATTGTAAAAGATGTAAAATTTAAATATTTTCAATTTAATATTTAGTATATTATATTATAAAAATATTTGATATGTTAATCACAACTAAATTTATATAGATTGTATAATAGTTTGATACAGAACATTTAAAATTATGAAAGGGGTTTCCATATTTGCTTATAATACTTTAAAATCATGAATTCCTTTCATTTTTAATATATTTTCAAGTAAAAATGAAGTTATGAATATTTTTAATTATATAATCAATCTGTTTTGTTTGCAATTGAAGTTTCATTATTAATCTATAATTATTAATTATGATTTCAGAATAAATAAAAAACAACAAGGATGGCAGACATTGAGGATACTCACTTCGAAACCGGAGACTCTGGTGCTTCTGTAACATACCCTATGCAGTGTTCTGCACTGCGTAAAAATGGGTTTGTAATGCTCAAATCACGACCATGTAAAATTGTAGAAATGTCAACATCAAAAACCGGAAAACATGGCCATGCCAAAGTACATCTTGTAGGCATTGACATTTTTACTTCAAAAAAGTATGAAGATATTTGTCCTTCTACGCACAACATGGACGTGCCATTTGTTAAGCGAGAAGATTACCAGGTATTTAAAAATTTACATTAAGTCAATGATTTGTATGGAAAATATTGAATAAACCATTTTTGTTTTTAATCATATTATTTTTTTAGTGTTCTTAATGTATATTTGAAATATAGATTTTTGTATTCATTTTCTTTATTATATTACAGCTAGCAGACATATCTGACGATGGCTACTTGTGCCTGATGGCTGATAATGGTGAACTTCGTGAAGATTTAAAAATTCCTGATGGTGAATTAGGTGCTCAGTTACGTGCCGATCACGAGGCTGGAAAGGAGCTTCTGGTAAGTGTCATTGTTACAGAAAATAATCTTTTGTATTCTTATTATAATAATAAAATATCTTTTTCCTCAAAAGTAGTATTATATATACCGTGGCAACATGCAAATGCGCATATTATGAACTGATGTTAATAATATTCTGTGAACTAAATAAAATAAAATTTAGTATAGGTCATCTTACAGTACAGATATTGGCAAATAATTATAATTATCTGTTGATTTTTCCTCATAATTAATGAATCCAAAAAGTGTTATTGCAAAAAATATAGTTCTATTTTTTAAATATTTGTATTGTATTTCAGTGAATTAATACGTGTAGGGATTCTGTATGTGTATTTTTTGTATAAAAATTTTAATATAAGTTAATGAGAACGGTAATGAATCTAAAAAGTGTTATTGCAAAAAATAAAGTTCTATTTTTTAAATATTTTTATTGTATTTCAGTGAATTAATACATGTAGGGATTCTGTATGTGTATTTTTTGTATAAAAATTTTAATATAAGTTAATGAGAACGGTAATCTGTTGTTTCAGTGCACTGTACTGAAGGCCTGTGGTGAGGAGGTCGTGATCGCCATCAAAACTAACACTGCCATCGATAAATAATTGTGTTCAGTCCAGACTCCACCATCACATTAAAGAAAAAAACAAAACACACACAGCTAATATATTATTAAGAGAAACCTAAGATACAATACAAGATGATCAATGGTTAACATAAGAACTATTACCAACAACAAATAGAGAGGAAAAGAGTGGGGGGCACTTGAAAAGAATAAAATGAAGGGAAAGGAAGTAAGAATAAGGAAAAGGAAAGAGACAAACAATTATATAATTATAAAAAATGAAAGGAAGGGAAAACAAATGTGCGCGAGCGTGTAAGTGTGAAGGAGGAGAGGATTACAAATAATTGCAAAAAAAAGAAAAAAAAAACAAATAAAAAGAGAATAAACCAAGAAACAGTATCAGCTTAGACCTTAAAAAAACAAAGAATGTTTTTGGCGGCTTAATGGGTTGAGATTAAAAATGCAATTTTGACAATGGGATATTTTGAAAAAGAACTCTTTTGTCTTGATTTGTGGTTTCTAAAATTTTCATATGATTAGAGTTCTATTTCTATTGGAATTTCAATTACCCTTGCAATAATGATTATATGCAATTCTAACTGATGTTATAATTTTATTGAAATTCTAGTACATTTAGAATTTTAATTACCTATAAGTTTAGGTTCCTTATACCAACCCTTTATTACATTATACTTTTCATTGAAATTTCAATTCTTTTGCACTTTGATGTTTGATATCTTCTATTCTACTGAAATAAGTAAAATTCTAATTTCATTAGAATCTTGATTCCTCTAACATTTCCAGTTTTGTTAGAATTCTGGTTTTTTCCACATTTGAGATTGATCTTTTTCCTTTTATTGAAGTACTACGTCATAGTGTAACTGTCCCGATTTAGAATTCCTATCCTATTTTAATTTTGAATTTTTTGTATACAATTATATTCTAATTCTATCCAATCATTAGTAGAATTCTATATTTAAGTTACGTTAAACAAAATTCATGTTTTTATTACAGACTCTCTTGAATTTTGTATCTATCCAAAGTCCTTTTGTCTTATTAAGTACTTGTTTTTATAATTTGCATTTTACTAAAACAGGAATGCTTGAAATTTTTGATCTCTTTAAAAATTTATATTATTTTCGATTTGATAAAAATTACTACTATTTTTTGTTTAATTCTTCCAATTTACATGAACAATTCAGGTTCATAACTTTCACTCAAAATTAAATTCTGTGCTCGCAATTCTACATATAAGAATATTAAAGTTTTAATTTTAAACATAGATCTGAGAAATTTTTATTACTTCTCTGTGAATTTCAGAAATTTCATTTGAAGCTCACGTTTCTGATGTTGTTTTGTGTAGAACGATTCCCAAAGCAACATTTTGACATTCAGAATCGAAACTTCAAATTCAACAAATGTAAAACTGAAATTTAACATGAAATTTTGGAATTCAATTTGAATTACGGATTCTGTATAATCAAGTTTCGAAAATAAAAAACAATGTCAAATTTGAATTCTGAAATTTTAAGTTCATTAGTTAATTTGGTTTCTGACTTGAAATTTTTCATTGCAATGTAAGAACTGATCTTACATTTAACACTTGATTTCAAATCAGACCATACCATCTACGAAAAAAGTAAGAAAATGCAAAAAAATATATATATAAAAAATGAATGATAACAAACAACTAAGCTACTATAATCTAAGCAGACTAATTTAAGATTAAGGCGACCTAGATAAATGAATTTAATCGATAAAAAAGCCGAAAAAACGAATCAATAGGCCTCACGGTCGTACTTCAACCACGAGAGGTGGAAATCATTTTCTTTCTGCTTCTCTAAATACTTTGATTATACACCACTGCTGGTCATTCTTTTAATTTACTTTTTATTAATTGATCAATATTTTAATGATATTCCGAGAGTATTATTTTTGTCTTAGTTTCCAATTAATAATAAATATTAATAGAATCCAACTGATCAGTATAATAGCTCATTTTTCCGCCACAGATTCATTGACACACACAGTTTGAAAATATTCTTATAATATTATTTAATACTATGTATACGCATAAAATCAATGTATAAAACATGTTTTACGAATATAATATATATATATATATATACATATACATTTGAAAAAATTTAACCAGCATTGGCGTATATAAGAAAGTAAAGATACGTATGCATACACACACACATACACATATATGCGGTGGTAAAGTATATGAGAATACACACAAGTATATACGAAAGTACATGATTATGAAATTAAAACCAGGAAACACAGGCGTAAAATATATAACTAAAAATGAATACCAACGAGCATTTGTTTATACGGCAGAAGTCAATGGAGGATAAATAAATGAGATAAAAAGCAGTCGATGCTTTCGTGTCACCTTTTATATATTTTGTAGCTTGCAGTTTTATTGTGGTATATATTTTTTTTAAATTCAGCTTTTATAATTCTTTTTCATCGTTAACATTTTTTTTTATTAGACAGTCCTATTAGTATTTTGATTAGCAATAATTAATAAAGTTTGTAGTTAACATTCTATATTCAAATTTTGAATTCAATTAAAAATCAATCAAATAGTATTCGATAGTAATTTACGAGAATTTATAAAAATTAGAAATGACTGAAATTTTCGTTTAGTTAAGTTCTAGTATTATTAAACATATTTGGGTGGGTACTCAATAATTTATTAGAAGTTTATTCGCAAATATTCTCTTTAATATTCCTACATTTTCAAACATTAATACTCTTATATCTCGTATTATTATTAATTATTAATGATTAAAAAAACATTACGAGTGCCATTATGTATATTTGTGCTAGTAAGCACAAGCATACGCTTTTATCCCTTATACACATACACGCACACACATACACACAATATACAAAGAACATGACAAAAGATATGTAACACAAAGATGTATCTTAAATGCGATTATGACTGCTTTTTTTCATTTATTGTAAAACTTAGATACGTTTATAAAAGTATAAAATATTAAAGTTTTATAATTTATGCCTATGTGTATTAAACATTATAGGCATACTGGGTGATTAAAAAAGCACTATTATGAAAGTTTTGTACATTTGCATAGATAAAATTCTTGGATATAACGAGAAATATAGCAATTTATAAAAATAATAGTAAACAATATGCAATTCTATGAAAGTGTACAGAAACTTCCCAATAATGCTTCATAAATTAATACTTAATTTAAGTATATTTAAAATAAGTAACCACGCAAAAACATAAAACTTAAACATATTTATTGTACCTATATTTAAAAACATTTTTAACGTAAATATGCATTCCATGAAAATATGATAAATTAATTGGTTTGAAGTGTAAATAGTGATTTTAGGTGTTACATACCTTTAGGCACATCCTATATATATATATACATAAAACCCAGACACTCGTAATGTTTCTTAATATTATATTCAAAATCTCGACATAATTAATAATTGATATTCAATTATTCATTCTTTAATACTTCAGGAAAAATTCATCTTTACCGCTGCACCCTGCATATCACAGGAAACTGTTCAAAATTCTCGTCAATAATGACAGCAACAATTCGATTTTTAATTTTATCATTTACGATATTTTTCTTATCTTTTTTTATTGACATTCTTCTAGATCGAAGAAAAGTTGATCCTCTTCGCAGGATCAATTATTGGCGTTTCTCCTTTGAAGTGCGGCCGCTAGATCCTGTCTAAGAGCAGCCTGTTGTCTTTGATCGGCTAAAGATTGCACAGACCTTAATCCATTTACAATGTCTTTCGTTTTTCCAAAATATATTTCATTTAAAGTATTTCGAATTTTATTTTCCATGTCCTCGACCATGCGACCAATGTTTGCAATATGAGGAGAACTTTCGCTTATTTGAGCATCTTGTTCCACCTGAAAGGTAAAACATTAATTAAACGGATATACAAAATTTAGACGAAGATTAATTAACAAACCTGTCTAGTAAGACTTCCTCCTAAATTCATTGTTCCAGATCCATGCTTATTAGTCTGCAACCAAAGCATGGCAGTGGAAGTTAATTTGTAGTGCGCAGTTCGTCCAGTGGACTTCTCTTGAACTTCTACTACATGAATGGAATCCCAACAGCCTTTGATTTTCTTTGAACCATCCCCTGCTTTTTTAATTAGAATCACTGCTGCAAAACCATGATCCAAGTCCCATAAATAGACAGAAGAGACTCCACCCTCGAAGTAAAGTTCTCTGTACTGATCAAATGCATGATTTGCATCTATTTCTAACTTTCTGAGTCTCTCAGAAGGCATTGAACCATCTTCTAATGGTGGATCATAAGTATTACTCCAAGGTGATCTAGGGGAAGGTGATATTTTAAAAAGGAATAAATGAGAATAGTATGTTTAATTACCTATAAGAATCTCCATCTCTATTATAATCGCATAGTAAATAATCTTTTCCAGATTCTTTGTCTTTTGCAATTTTTAGAGGTTGATCAACTGAAGATAAAAGATCTTCGCAGAGAGATGGCACTAGATCTATTAAATCACTTAAGTTTTTTTCAATCTGTTGAGGAGGTAGTCTTCTCATCAAATCCAATGCACAATCCATTTGCTGCTCCGTCTTTAAATTAACACACAAAAGTAAGTTCAATTTAATTTTTAATATAATGTAATTGGGTGAATTATTTTATATGCTTATAACAAAGCTATAGTACAATACAGAAACAAATAAATTTAATTTTGTTAGCTAACGATAAAACTTTTTAATCTTAAAGAAGTGTAATTAATTCTATAATTTTTTAAAAATAATCGCAATTTCACTGTATGAAACCAATGGCGCCATTTTGACGTTTATTTCATTTGAGGTTAAGTAAAAATTTGCTTTTTAAATTTACACTTACTAAAGGATAAAAATTCGTACAGTAAATGTTCTCCAAATTTCGGATATCAGTAACTGATTTTACACATTCAAATTTTATTATAACTAAGAGGGTTTACTAAGGCTTTAATCTATAATTTCAGAGGACGTCATCGATAAAGAAAGATACTGTTGTTATCGTTTGACAATATTACACTCACCATTGTAAATAATTTTAAAGTTTTATCAATGTCAATCAGATCATCAATCAATCAAAACTACAAAATCAGTGAAAAATTTTATTGAAACTGTTTATCCGTCGACTCGCATTCAGTCACCGAAAACGAATATTCAAGGGGCGTGTCAAGATTGGTGTTGATTGGTCAATCACTAAACAATGTCACCAATCTGATACAACAAAAACTACTAATTACAAATTGACAGTGAAATAACAACTGTTGCGGGAACTGTAGATCTTCTAGTAATCTTTCTCAGTAAAGGTTGTGGGTTGCTGCCCGTGGAACGCTGAACCGCTCTGCTCGTGATGGTTCGATGCGATTTAATATTTAAATTATAACTTAAAAATTTATGTAAAGAAAAATAAACTAATTAAACTTTGAACGGGTTACTTATTATACAGCTCGGTTAGTATAATTAAAACATCGCCAAGTAATTAAACGCTCGATTAAAGAGAAATGAAATTCAATTAGAGAACCAATTAGGTTGATTGATAATTAATCTTAAAAATAAATTAAATGCACAGTGGTGTTGCTAATGATTATTTACTTAGTAATCAAGAGCTATATATACCAGTAGTCCTTGCAAAATCAGTTGTTCTTTGCCCTACGTTTTGAAGAAGCACAGTCTCTGAAAAATATTTCAAATTCAGTTTTATTTGTTCAAGTTATTAATTGTTTAATTAAAAGTTTTTTCAAGTTTGAATAGTTTATTTAAAAAGTTTTCCTTCAGTTACATTTCAAATAATCGCACATAACGTAAGCAGAGTCAGCAGAGTGCTTAGCGCTCCACGGGTACCCAATCCACGGCCCATAAACTCAAAATCCCTACAATTCACGCGAGTTCTCGCAACAATAGTAAATAGTTTAGTAATAATTTAGATTTTGACACTATATTTTTCTAAGCGCCAGTCATTCGCATTTACATTCTTACATAATTTCCTTAATTAAAATACCCATTTGTTTGATCGAAATCAATACAAAGGATTAATATTATCTGACTAGTCAATTTTCATTGACTAACTCACATAAGATTATCATTTTCTTGGCGACCTTATTCTTGTTAGTTACTATCTCTCAACACTTCAGATTATAAGAGTTGGTTGTTCCGAAATTATAGAAATGATTTGAGTCGGTAAGTCAAATTAAAATAGTTTATAAATTATTTTAATTTGTTTATCTAAAATCAAAAATGTTTCCTGAATTTTCGCTGTATTCTTTCTGTAAATTATAATGACTGTTACATAAATTCTTTAATTCTTTAATGT
Source organism: Osmia bicornis bicornis (assembly GCF_907164935.1). Classification (NCBI taxonomy): domain Eukaryota; kingdom Metazoa; phylum Arthropoda; class Insecta; order Hymenoptera; family Megachilidae; genus Osmia; species Osmia bicornis. The sequence goes on from NC_060230.1 coordinate 7,517,437, forward strand.
TTCATTTATGATTCCTTATATTAATAAATATTTATAATGAAATGATAAATGGTTTATTTGCATGCATTGTAAATTTATATTAATTCTTTTTTAGAATTCACTTTGCCTTGGAAAACCAATGTTTTCTACAGTATTTTTATAATACTTTATTTTCTTTAAGGATTTTCATTTAAGTGTAAAAGTAGGTTATATATTATCCTTAGATGATTTATAAATAATGAAACACTATTTAATAATTATTAATAACATTGAAGTTATTATTAACTAATTTGCTTAAGTGTATTATCAGAAAAAGATTAGATAATTGTTTATATGTATCGTATTGGTAATATACTATTTTTATTTAAATATTATTCATAAAATTTTGAAACTTTTTGTTTGTTTCAAGGTACTTGTAATAATAATGGTTGCTTAGATAACAGTTTTTGTCAATTATTAAATTTTCTCTTAATTTTTCAAATAAAGTTAAATAAATAATAAAAATGAAAATAATGTTCTATATACATAGTTTTAATTATAAGTTCATATCTTATTTTAGATTTGTTTATTTCAGGTGTAAAAATTCAAGGTTTCCAAGAGATATATATATATATATATGTATGCTTTTTTGTTATTAAACGCACATATAAAAAATTTTAAGAGATGGGGCTAATGGAAACATTAAAGCAGTCCACTGTGATTCATCTGATGTTTGCTATAACATTTTTTACATCGGGTTTGATAATCAATTTCTTCCAGTGCTTTTTGTACTTTGGCCTTAGACCTTTTTCCAGATATTTTTATCGAAAAATTAACTATTATCTCTGTTATTCTTTTTATAGCCGTAAGTCACTATATCATTTTAAATATAGCATTTCTAACTACCTTTTTTTGTGTATTTAATTCTATTTATATAATTCTGTATATTGTTTTATATTGTTGTTTTGAAATTGAATTTTTAATAATACCTTTTTAAATCTAATTAAAGAAAAAAAATAGACGATTGATTTTTATTTTTCTAAAATTTGAATTTTATTTTCAGAGTTAGTATTTATGGCAGAATGGTGGTCTGGATCGGATATAGTTATATACATAGATAAAGAGGAGTTTGATAAATATTATGGAAAAGAACATGGTTATTTATTAATGAACCACAGCTATGAAACAGATTGGCTTTTTGGCTGGGTTTTCTGTGAGCGTATTGGAGTACTTGGTGTAAGTATTTAGTTACATGTACATACAGTACCGAGTATGGTCGGCTGCTCGAGGGAAAATGACGACGTAGGGAAAACGTCACCAAATATATAGAAGTCCGTGGCTCTATTAATTTAAAATATGTTTTTCAGAATTGTAAAGCATATGCAAAGAAATCATTACAATATATTCCAACATTAGGTTGGGCATGGAAATTTGCTGAATGTATATTCTTAGAAAGAAACTGGAATAAAGACAAACAAATAATCGCTTCTCAGATTAAAGAACTTGCTGAATATCCTGACAGTATATGGGTAATGAAAATGTTTGCTATTTATATCTAATTCTTATCATTTGATTTTTAAGTGCATTAAACTCTCGCTATATTGCTGGCTGCGCGAGTTCTGCCACAATATCAAAGGTCCCGTAAACGGCGGTATAGTGAGAATTTACTGTAGCACAATTATTTATGAATTCATTTTTCAAATAAATTTTTTATTTTATTTCAAATTATCTTTGCAGTTACTTTTGTATCCTGAGGGAACACGTTTCACGCCACAAAAGTTAGTGGCCAGTCAGAAGTTTGCCCAAGAAAAGGGTCTTCCAGTATTGAAGTACCATTTAACCCCCCGCATAAAAGGCTTCACGGCTAGTATACCACACATGCGTGGTAAAAACACCGCGATATATGATATACAAATACATTTTAAACCGGACGACCCAGTAAAGCCAACAATTACGAATTTGTTACTGGGAAAACGAGTCGAGGCACATCTTCATATGCGAAGAATTGCATTGGAGGAGGTACCAGAAGACGAAGAGGCTGCGGCAGAATGGTTATATAAGCTTTATCAGAGAAAAGTATGATTTAGAACAATTTATTCGAAACGCTAGATTAAAAGATTACTTTAAAAAAAATTTTAATATAATTATTGTTTTTTAGGATCGTTTGGCAGAGAGTTTTATGCAAACAGGTGATCTTTTCGCAACCAGTGGTGAACCTAGACCAGATCAGTTTAGACTGAAAAGAAGGTATTATACATTAATTAATACGATTGGTTGGGCAGTGGTAGTTTTAGTACCAATGCTTTATTATTTGGTTAATCTATTCTTATCTGGATCAACCATTTATTTCTCCATTGGTGTGGGTATTATTTTTGTGTGTAAGTATTCTAATTTTACACAATGTTATTGATTAAATATTATTTGGTATTGCCTTGAATTTAATATTTATATTTCTTTTTCAGTTTATTTATTAATGCAGAAAACAATAGGAATGTCTGAAATAAGTAAGAGTTCGTCTTATGGAACCGATGATAAAAAATCAAAATAAGAAAATAAAGAGAATATATTGGTAAATCTTTAGAGGCTATTGTCACACAAATATATAATTATCTTTTCCTTGTGATTTTTTCTTCGTGAAAGTCACTACGTGGAACGTATTTCCAGAGGTTTGAGAAAGTATTTGTTTTAATTCTGTTGGATAATGTATTAAAATCAGACAGCTGTATTATAGTATCAGTATGACTATAATTTATATTATATTTACAAGTCAATTTTGGAGAAAGAATATTTTTGGTTTGGTAAATTGGATATTTTAGGAAATCATAAATTTTTGTTATAACGATGGTGGTTGTATTAAATGAATTATTTCTATTTTTTAATGATGATGTTTCAATGAAATTTCTGGCGATTTATTAAAGTTTCATTTAATAAAAAAAAAAAAATAAACTACATTTTTGGAATGTAAAAGTAGCAGTTTTAAAGAAATGCAAACATTTTAGATGAAATGAAAATATTTTCAAACTATTTAGTTAGTTTACAATAATGTATATTTTATAAAAGTGATTCTTCAATAGTGCACAAATATTAATTAAAGGTTGTTATAAATAGTTTTCTAAAATATGCATTTTAATTTAATATTTTTATTCAAGTAGCTTTGGAGGTGGTTGTATTTTGAGTATAATGTTATGTGTATGTACATATTATGTAGAATAGGTCTTTCTTTACAGTTTTGTTATTACCAATGTATTTACTATTTACTTAGTATCATTGGTGAAACTAGGCAGGGATGGGTCTGGCCTCTCAAAAATGTGGACTGGGACCTTCACTTGTATAAGGTTTAGAGATTCTAAGATCCTAAAATTCTGAGTTCGTTAATAAAGCTAACGAACTAAGGGATTTGGCCCGCCTCAGAAAAAAATCCTAGTTACACCAATTTATATCAGAATTTTTATTTTCGTATATAGATGTTGTTACTGTTAAATAAATATTTTAACCCAGTTTTTCTTTTTTAAAAGTACATAATTTCTGAATCCTATGATTAGAAATTCAAAGATTGCATGAGAAGTGTAGTATTTGTTAAGTTTGATTCTCCTTTTAACTTATTAGCTTTCTTATGTTGCTTTCATGGTGTATTTCCGTATACCCTCCAAAGGGTTTAGCAATGTATCGAATCGTTCTTAATTTACCCCTTGCATCGTAATAACCATATTGTCCTTTTATTGTACCATCCCGATGTCTTTCTTCCAGCCTATACTGTCTACTTTTTCTGAAACAAATAGAAATAGGTTGAAAATGTTACACATCCATATAATACAAAATTCGGATTTAAAGTCTGTAATAAATAAATCTAACTTTTATAAACGATAATTAAGAAACTTATTCAATAATAATTACATATTATTTGTAGTAATTGATTTATTTATTGTATGTACAAATTTATTCGGCGCTTTTAGCATTAGATTTACCCGTATCCAGTATCGAATCCAAAAATGTAAGTTTGTGGTCCTTCATGACCCTGTACATGAAAATGCAGTCTATCACTTTCTTTGGATAAATTCCAAGGTAATATAGTTTCTTCTTCTTGTTTCTTCACATGATGATCAATTACCGGTTTATCTCGTCTTAACTTCTGTAGTTTATTGTTCCCTTTCATTATATGCTTTGAATTGTTTTTACTATGTAATATTTGTTGTGGATTATCCGCGTATAATTGATGATGATGATTGGACCACAAGGCATTGTTCGCGAATACGAAAACTGCATTGGTAAAAAACTAGAAGAGAAAATGTTATGAATTTTAAATATTTTCAATTGAAGGAGTATGCTGAAAAATAGAAAATTTTTAGTTCATTTTTTTTTTTCTATAAGCTGATCGATCTAAATACTAGAGATTGCTGATTTGTTTCACTTTCACGCTTTTTAGTGGCTCGGTGTTTTTTGAGGATTGATTGTAATCGCAATTCACTGTTCTAGTTGCACATTCTGTAATTTGAATTGTGAATAAAAATAGAAAACAACAATCGCAATATTTTGAAACAAATTAAAAATTAGAAATTTAGAAATTTCAATGGTATTAAACATATTGAAATTCTAGTTGATGTTCCTTCAGTACATAAAGGAATCTTCAATTTTAAATCACTTTAGATAAAATAATAATTACAGTATTATATTGAAAATTTACGAATAAAATGTTAACTTACAATAACAGAAATTGAATAATTCTTTTCTATAATGTATAGTTAATTGAATGGTTAATTGAGATTTGAGGAACAATTTAGTTTTATATAAAAATAAACACTTACGAGAAACTTTACGTGCATTATTCACGTTAGTGACAAATTGAATGAGAAAAGAGATTGACAATTTTCATTCTAATTTGCGCTCAACTTTCATATTTCCTCTCCCTTTTATCCCCTCCACAAAGCACTCGCAATGACTATAGATCGAAGACGGAACATGCCTTCTGCTATATCCTAGTATAAATATGTGTAAAAAACTCTTTGTATTGCAATAACCTTAACCCCTTTTGATTCTATTTCTAAGAAATCGGTCAAAATCAGCAGAAGATTGAAAAATTGTTAAAATAATTGTTTGACAAATTTGTATCTTAAAATGACCGCTAGAAATAAAAATTTTTAAAAACTGACCGTTGCGCTATCTATATAAAAACGGCGGAAACTACTCAACAACTTATCGATTAAGTTTGTCGCTCTATGGAGGCAAGAGCTCTTCTTTATCGGCACCGACGACAGCCGCCATATGTTCCAGAAAATCAGTCGGTAAGTTGTTGAGTAGTTTGAACCACTTTTGTGTAGATGGTACAACCATCGAAAAAGATGTAGAGTGATGGTAATGCAGGTTTGGTGGAAGGTACGAATCCCACTGAATATACACGGATTCCCGCCTTCGGTAAAGGCGTACTCCTTTTACCTTCACCACACTACTATTTTAATCTTTTTTTTATCTTGTACTGATTTTGACTAAGAGAAGAGCGTTTCGTCTTAGAATCCTTCCTTTTAATAACGCAGAAACATGTCTGTGAGTGACGCTGAGACGTTGTACATGACGTTGTATATGAAATGTTCTCTTTTCAAAAAGACAATGAAAATTCTAGCGCTCGTTTCGACCAGGATTGCATAATTCATGTGCAACAGGAAGTAAATAATTCAGGAAACATCATGTCACCGAAACGATCACTGAATTTGAATCCCTTTCAGAGATGGAATGATACGCAATTAATGTCATCATCTTTTTGTGTTAATTTCCTTTATATATTCGAGCAAAAAGGAGCACACGTTCATTAATCGTAAGTTAACTCTACAAAACGTTAGCAGCATGAAACTTTTCGGACCGCTAATTTTAACATACATTGTTCTACTTTTCTTTGACGAAGGAACAGTAAGTTGTTTTACTATAATTTTAATAAAAAATTATAAATTGAAAAGGAAATTTAGAAGCACATATGATTTTTTAGTCTTTGAAATGTCGTTCTGGGAATCAACAAGTGGACGCACGATTTCAAAAGGTGTTGATGATCTGTAAAAAGAGATACACTGATTCGAATACAGACAATTCGGAAGATTCTGTTTCGGAGAATAACAGTTCAGAAAGCGACTCAAATTCTAACGAGAATGTTTATGATAAAAATTATTTTGATACAAAGGACGGCAGATCTTACAATCAGTCCACAAATACTCAAAGATATAGGTGTGATCTTTATATAAAATAGAGGCTGTATTAAATTTGTATATTTTAATTATTAATAAATTTTTCTTTGATATAGAAATTCTAATAGAAACAGCGATATGAATACTTCTGGTCGTTCAGTAAATGGAAATATCAGACATTTCCAAAACATGAAAAACATTCGTAAATCAAATAATCAAAATTCATGGAATTCCAGAGATTCACAAAATAAAAATAACTATCGTAATGGAGAAATGAATAACGGAGACATGAAGTTTGATAATAATACCGGTCAAGAACAAGCTGTAAGAACTATAAATTATTTTTTGTCCATATCTTTGTTTTTTGCACAGTATAATTAAATAAGTAACTTTAATTCGTTACAGTGTATCGTGCAGTGCTTCTTCAATGAATTGAATGTTGTAAGTAAAATTTCATATAATTCGTTTACCTTCAAGACTGAAATAATTTATAAAATCATCAGGTGGATCAGAAAGGATTTCCAGAAAGGGATATGGTAATTCCATTAATGAGCCAGAATATTCAAGATCCAGAATTGAAAGACTTTGTTGAAGAATCAATCACAGAATGCTTTCATTACCTACAATCAAACAAGAGAGAGAAGTGTGAATTTTCGCAGAACCTTTTAACATGTTTGGCTGAAAAAGGGCAACAAGTATATCTTTTAATATCTAAAAAATCAGTAGTAACTTTCATTACAATTATTTTTTTTATTAATTGGTTTAAATGTAAATATTATAACATTAATTATAAAACTAGGCACTAGATTACAATTAAAATAAGCAACAATTTTATTTTTAGAAATGTGAAGATTGGGAAAATTAAAAGAATGTCTTCATATGATTTTTTCAACCACATAAGAAGATAAAAGATTATATAGAAGACATATGTAATAAAAAAAAGTTATAAACAGCCATTCGAGTAAATTTAAGTGAGCATATAATAGCTTTAGTAAAATTGCAAATACTATATAGCATAATGTTTTGTTAACACTTTTTCGCTTAAACTGTTTATACAGCATTATTAAAAAAAATTGCCAATATCACAATATTTAACATATTTGTTATTAATGCAATATCTAGGTTCCTAAAACCCAGCATATTTTATAGTAATAAAACTATATAACATTTTTCATTTTCATTACCTACAGTTTTTGTATTGCAAGATACATATTATACCCAGTATACGTTTACAAGCCTAAAAAGCTATTTTCTTTTCTTTAAATCTTCAAATCGTTTCATTAAATCATCGAAATCAATATCTTCGCTGGTAGATGGATTGTTTGGGGGTAAATCAGTCTCGGTTGGCACAGCTGGTAGATCTGGAAGCTGAAAATCATTCATCGGCATTTTTGATCGTGGTTGTGGTTTCGGTTTCTGCTCAGACTGTAATAGAAAATCATAAATAATTGTTTTACATAAACGTATAATAAAGCTTTAAACAAAATGTAACATTAGCAAATAAACAAAAAATAAATTTATACTATTTAACTCAACATAATATATTATAGAAATAATTATAACACATTAATTACATTACCTGTTTGTTTAAGTCAGGTGGAAATGATCCATAGGGTGGAGGCAAATCATTTTCCTACGCAAACAAAAATCTAATAATTATTTGTAAGATATATATCATAATATAAATAAAATAATACTTACAGGTTTATTGCTGTTAGAGTTATCCCAAGGAATATTATAAGAAACATTAGTTGGATTATAAGGAACATTTTGATCTTTATTTTCTGTAGGTACTGATGGAGATACAAATCCCATAGGTCCCTTTTCTGAATTCTAAAGAAACAAATTAAATTAAAATGGTATTCATCCCGTAATAGTATATCCAATTTAACAATTATTTACAATTAAGTTTGATGTAGGATTAGGTAACAGTGGAGGTTGGGGAAATCCAATAAACCCAACTGGTTGTGGCATACCACCGCCAGAAGCTGTGTCTAAATTATTTCTAGTTTCACCTCCAACATCAATCAGAAGAGCATCTTGGCCTTCTGACATTACCTAAAACATTATTCATTGCTGTTACTTGTAATTCATTGTTTGATATTAGTTTTACTTCATAGCTTTTACCTGTGGATCTGGCTCATATTCAACATTATAATTCTTCGCAATCTCTATAAGATACTTCTCTACGAGAACTTTAGATGGTGATTGTACGCTCATTTTGTGCTTCAATTTTTCAGAAACTGTTTGTACCGCTTCCTCTCTACAAGCATCTGTGTATTGCTTACCATACTTAGATGTTAAGATATCAGCAATTACTTTAATTTCTTGAACATCTGTCTGAATCCTGGGAGCAGCCCAGATTATTGTAGAAATAGCTTCTGCTAATCCTTCATCTAAATTTCTAAAACAACCATGTAAATGATATAAAGTAAACGTAAGAGATGTGATGAATTATGGAAATCCTTACTTCATTTGTTGAATGAGTCCGAAACGCGCCAACAAGAGATCGCAATACATTTCGAGCAATTCCATAGCCTCGACCATGTAATCTTCTCTAATGATGTGTTCAACTCGTATCTTTGCTCTCTCAATTTTTCCAGCGGCAATATAATCAGCTATTTCTTTCCTTGCTTTCTGAGCAAGTTCAGTTTTCTTTTTCTCGAGTAATTTTAACCGATTTATCGCAAGACGCAAATGCGTCTTTAGTTTAGTATAATTCGGCCCACTCGAAAACATTTTTGTCGTTCTTGTCACAATTAAAGAAAACTGATATGATCTCTCATACCATACGTGGGAGAATAATATATGTTATTCGGCAACTGACGGATCAGAGTGATCAACTATGACTCAAGTTAACTATATAGGTTACTGCAACGCCAAGTATGATGATTTATTTACAACCAATTTGTATTCAAGAAATGTATGATGACAAATGTAAAAATGAATTTTGATATGTAAATAAAATAATGTATGACATATAATTATTGAACAATACAAAGAACAATTAATACATAAAAATTATGGAATCTATATTGTATGTTGGTGGTATTATTCACTGATAACGTGAACGTAGTCAGAAATAAGTTAGCATGACTTTTCTTAATATGTGTTCATGTGTGAAACACGTGAAACATATATGTGGATGTGTCCAGGGCTGCTTTTAACATGGGGCAAACGGGGCACTTGCCTGGACTCCGCGCCACTTTCAAAAATACAATGAACACACTGCTGAATTTTAAAACCCTGAAACTTTGAAATTTAGAAATTTTTATAGTTCTGGAATTTTGGGAATCTGAAATATTGACGTTCCAGATTTGTAGGATTTCAAACTGATGAATAACACGCGCCTTGTAATCTCTAGGGACAGCTCTGTATGTATTCATAATATTATAGCGTTCTTTTTAAATATTATAATGCAAATTTAAGCTCCTACAGATACAAGACTGGTCATGCTTTTTTAACTCAGATATGGCAATGCTCTGTTGGAGACACTAACGATAAATAATGAAGTATAATCGTTAATTGCAAAGCAATCTGCTCATCTCATTAGAGTGTGCAGTGTGAAGTATTTCACACTTTTATGTTAGGATAGAGCAGATGGCGCTTGTTCTCGAGACAGTTTCAGGATCCTTCGAAAATAAAATCATGATCAGTCTTCTTTGATTTGTAGTCACTGTTTTTGACATCAAACGCATTTCCGAATTATCGCACGTTATTTACACATGTTTGGAGTACGGACTTGTAAGTTGAATCGCATGAGTACGGGTTGACTGATAGTAGGGAATCAGATGATCTAATAGTGAAACTTGTGTAACTGCCGGCGAAGAAATTCCTGGTCATGCCTACTGTAGAGTATTTAAAAATGGTATAGCTCGTATTGTTTATCGTTAATTATACTACGTAAGAATCAGAGGTTTGAATTAAATCTATTAATCTGTTTGCAGCGCTGAAAAAATGCTAACGTCAAAACGATCGGGATCAGTCAGTCCCGAGGAGGTTGACAATGGATCTGATACAAGGGTTTCTGCCGCCGAGGGAAATGGTTCAGTAGCGTCAAACGCGTGTCGAAACGATTCTTTACCAGAGGAATTTTTGTCAAGCAGAAGAATTGGACGAAGAAATGCTTTAACTTATGCCGAAAGTGGAATGGTAGATCTACCAGACCGCTTCGAGGAGCTTTCTATGGAAACAGGTTAGTTTTGCCTGTGAAAAATAAACTGTGTATATATGTCATCATGTTAGAAATTAGGTGTACCTTCATAAGAAATATAAGAAATGAAACTACACAAAATTTATAGAAGCTAAGATTAGATAATTTAATGAGGGTTAATCCTTAATGATAAGATGTTCTTATAAATCAAATAGATTATTTGATACTTTATATTTGCCAGTGGATATCAATCAGATGTGGTATTTGGTGTGAATGTTAAAAAATATTATTGCAGGGATTAACAAGTAACTGTTTGTTAATGATTATTGCAATTATAACTAAATAATTATATATGCCTTGATATCATGATCTTTCTTTTGTATTTGATTTTCTCCCCTTTTATTTCTTAAACATTTTTAATTATTAATTCCTATACATTCCTATTCGGACATACCTTATATCCCTTCTCATTTCACTTTCTAATATTCAGCTTATTATTTATCCAAGCTAGATGAATTAATATTATTCATTTTTCCCAAGTTCAAGTCTCACAACCAGAACGGGGATGATTCTACATAAACATACAGTAAGTGGAATGTGTAGAATGATATTTTTTCGTTTCTAGATAAGATAATGTTTAAAATTTATCGAAATTATTATATTTAAAAAAAAATCGTTATGTTGGTCCTACTGTTGAAAAAGCGCCCCTTAACGTTGAGGAAGAGAACTATAAATCGAAGTATTTTTTGCGCTCCCTATCGGCAAAATCTAAAAACTCATTTTAGCACCAGACAATAGATGGCGTCATATGTTTTCCCACAGCGGTCTTTTTAAAACATAGAAAGTACCATGACCTTTGAGGGTGATTAATTCAGGAATTAAACTTCGTATAATAAAATATCACTCTACATTTTCGGCTTATTTTTTCATTTAGATTTACCTTTCCATCGCATATCTTACGCGTTCTGTTTTAAAACTGTAAATTTATTGTGCGGTTATTCATTTATTTGATTTAAAGCAAGAGTCGATTAAATGGATTTCAGTATGTACTGAAATTACTGAATTGTTATTTGTGTTTGTGAAAGATATCATGACTTGTAGCGATTTTATATTTTGTTTACTATCTTTCGAACTACGGTTAACTATTTATTTGAACGATAGATATCTATGAAACGATTTTCACAGCATGAAACAGTAATTTTGTACATGCAAACGTGTTCTTGAAATGTGCATCAACCAGCGAAACATTTTCAACGATTTGTAACGTAAGAAACAACGTAATTGCAGATGAGCCTAGTACTGAGGGACGAAATTCAAGCACACCGGGTACATCGAAACAGCAACATTGATGTAATTTGAGGTTTCTTTAGAAAATTCCTTCATCTCTACATCGACAATGCACGATGTAGTAGGGAAAAGACCAGGGAAAAGACAGTATTACTTTAAGATCGTACTGAATGCCTCAGTAAGAGTTGTTAACATGCCATTCTGTCACTTGAGATTATACTTTCACGCCTAATTATTTAAGTAATTATATGTTAATATATATACAATCTCATTATATTTTCAAGGTTAGGTACATATGAGGGGGTTAAAGTCATCCAACTCTGATTTTAAGAAACAAGAATCTATTAATTACATTTCGCAGCAATGTTTTCCCTCAACTGCGCGGACGCGTCTGCGCGAAGGTACTCCCTCGCCACAGAACTTATATACTTGTCATTCAAAATTGCGTGGCCGCGCATGCGTGGAAGTGTTCCTGCGCAAACAGAATTTATATGCGCGTCATTCAAAATTGCGTGGACGCGCATGCGTGGAAGTGTTCCTGCGCATACAGAATTTATATGCGCGTTATTCAAAATTCTGCGCTTAATTTTGGCTTGTGACTTTTTTCTTTAAACAGAATTTGTCCCAGATTTTTGGAGCATCCTCTATACTTCTATGTTAACTAACTTTTTAAACATACGTAAGTAATACTACAATGGTACAAATAAAACGGGCTATTTAATATTAAACATTTTCCTACCAGATAATAAAATACGTTTATCTGTGTTCCTGTAAATCCAAGAACCGTTAAGGATGTCAGAAAATTGTGAAAAGAACTTAATAATTTGTTTTTGTTTTTTTTTTTTTTTTTTTTTTAAACTGCTCTTAACATAAAGCAAGATAAAGACAAAAATTAAAATACATATATAGCTTTCATATTATTCAAAATACGAGAACGTTGTTTGTGTGAAAGATAAACGGACAGTATTGCACTTCTAAATCGGTTGTGAAATCTTGCACACATTTATATGAACAATATTCTCGTATTTTTTGTATTTTGAAAAATCGTTGTGAGTATAATGTCAATCTAATGTATATGTACAATTATGGCGAATGTATTAGTTAAAATTATACAGGACCATTATTATTAAGCTAAATATATTGCAATTATGTATGGTGTGATAGTCCTACACTGTGATTCAAAATAATTTTAGTTAACTATATTATGTACAAAAATGATACGTAATTAGGTTTAAAAACCATATGTTACTTTTAGAAGATTTTTTATTTTATTTAATTTGTTTTTGCTACTCTAGCAAGAATGTGATAATCTTTATAGAGATGATGATAATAAATTATTCATTATTTTATAAATTTTAAAAGAGAAGAATGTAGTAAAATAATAATCAGTGAATTTTAAGAAAAATGAACTGCGTTTGTCAGGGTAAAATGCAATACGTTCAAAAGAACTAATAAATAATTTATAATACTAAAAAGAAAAATGTACAACGTTTTGTCATCCTTAACAACTGATATTAAATAATAATCAATTATAATTTATTTAAAGACATATTATATAGGATGAGTTATTAGGAATGATTATTTTAGGTTATTCTATAAAATTTTTGTTTAATTTTATATTTAGTGTTTAGTTAATTATGCGCAAAACAAATGTTGACTCTTTCTTTTTATAATAAGAATTTGTATAAATGAAACTAAAAACACTACACTGTAATTGTTAAAATGTAAATATGCATACATGTAATTAAATTTAATGTTTTGCACGTAATAAGGTTGAATGACTGATAATGATGTTGTATAAGAAAACAAATGTTATTTTGTTGCGCAATGTATAATGATATTAGTTCAATGTATTCGATTTTTAAAACGGTAACAATTCGTGTTACTAAATGAATAATACAAGTAAACAGCAATGAGCTCCGAACAGTATTTATGTAACTGTAATTAATATAACAGTAATGTGTAATCATTAAGTAAATCAATTTCATGGGTTTAATTAAGTGTATTTAATTATTTCATGCGTTCAAAATTTATATATATTTAACATATTTTGTATATGTATAGTGCGATTTTGTCATAAATAGCGACGAACATAAAATTTATTTATTCATAGTTTATTTAATATGTCTAAGGAGGTAGATCTATATGTTAAGGGCCTACGTCTCACAGAGCGTAATTCTACGGCCTTCAATCGTAAGGGGTTAAAGTATTTAAGGTTATAGATAAAAACCCAGCTAAAGATGTCGGCCTATAAATGCTGGTAAACAGTAAATGTTAAAAAATATTTACCGAATTGCATGTACAGTAACGGTTCTCGCGATTGAATTAATTATTTAAGTTTGCTGTGTTTAGAAAATAAATACGATCGTAGCGATGTATATCATACATGTGCGAGACTAGTACACAAATATACTTGGTACATACGAATGATAGTATAACCTTTTTCCATTCCCTGTATTGCTTTGCTGATAGCTATCTTAAATTCACCAGTTAAACGCGCCACGAAGTAAACAAACCTACTGATACATAAAAAGTAGTTAAACTAACCATAATATCGTAGTGTATCGCGCGGTGAATGAATATTTAATAAGAATATGACTGCTAATTACTTGAAGATATGATCTCCTATGATTCATTACTCTCTAATGATGTACAGTTACTATCACAAATCTTCGTATGCGTTCCTCATACATATATACCTCTGATTGCGCATGCGCGGTAGTAGAATAAATGTGCGCATACAATTAATATCCAGAATATTATATTCAATACATGATTATATATAATTTAATATTCGATTCTTTAATTATATACATAGTTTATCTTTTGTTAAGAAAACACAACTTTCGGGAATCGTGAAGCTATTATATTTTCTCCTGTAAACTTAAAATATGCATTTGCGCGCAATGTTGCGCAGGTCAATGAGTCAATGCGCATGCGCAATTAAACAAGGACATAAGAGGCCCCTGCGCAACGTTTTCTTTTCATTCGCCGCATTGTAACCGGCAATGCGTTAACTTTTGAAACATCCTGTATATAATAAAGGATCTATTATCGTTATCATGACATAACCGAACGGTTTCGTTGAACGATATAATATCTGATATGAAGGACATATCGGTTTCCACGGTTACAAAGGGAAGTGGGTCGGAATTATGAAACAAGATCCACATATGCACCCCCTTTTCATCGGAACAAATGCAAACGGTGTGACAATGGAAAAATTCTGTTTGCATAGTCTGTCAGGTTGTCGTTTGTCAACGTATATGAAACGGTACTGGCTATGAAAGAGACTGAAGTGTCGAGGTTACATATCATAACGAATAAACATCATTAAATACACTGGACAAAACTATCATTGACTCTGATTCTTATTATTTTTATATAATCTGCATTTTTTTTTAGTTTTTGAAGAAATAAATTCCAATATATGATATTTATTACTTGCTACTATTCCCAAATATTATCTCAAATGTTGCAATAATTATTTTAATAATTTCTTAGAAAATTCACGGGGTGCGGTGTTTATCGTTTCTCTGAAGTAGCCTGTAATATGCGATAAACACTATTTTTACAAACCCTTATAAATCAAGTGACAGTGTGAAATATAGCAAGTGTCAGAACTGTTAGATAGTACGATAGCACATATACAAGCTATTATATTACGGATGAAATATGGAAATCCAAGAAAGTTGAAGCTTCGTAGCATTGATTTTCCACATCAAGCTTATAAAAAAATTAACGACTATAATTGTTATATTAATTGTAACAGAATTTGTAAAATAATAAATCCAATAGCAATTTTTTGAATATCTAACTATAACTAAATTATCTTCCAATAAAAAGGGTTTCCTTGTTCCATGAGAATTGATCGACATTCTCTTATTTGTACATCAATCATATCACCCTCCATTTAACTTCTAATCCTTTTTTCATGAAAATCGTTAAAATAGATATTATCTCCATTAGAAATGAACAGAAGAAACGCTAAACAATATACTTGAGACATTGAATAAAGAAAATCCTACAGTTGAGTACCTTTGTTCATTGAGCACCATTTGCGTCAAGTACGTCAAATGTTCGCTCGTGTGTAAATCTATACGCAGTAGTGCATATCTGTTATTTCGCCGTCATTAGTTTATATACGCGCTATATAAACAATAGAATATATATCTTGTGCAGACACGTCGTATATCTTTCAGTTCGTTTCCTGGCGCGTTTTCCAACGGAGAAAACTATACTTTCCGCGTAATTTTTCGCCCCATATTATTGCAATCATTTTTCTAAAAATTGAAATTCAATTAATTTGAAATTAACACTTTCGCTGCCGCAAGATTCAATATGGTCAGTTGTTTGAAATCTGATCACGCGGTATCGCGTGCTTGAGGGTCGATGATAAAACTTCGATCACGCGATATCGCGGGTTGGATCAATGAAGTTTGTACCATTGCGGCACGCAGCGACTGACTTCTTGGGCTTGGCAGCGAGCGTGTTAATACATATTAAGAGAGGAATTAGAATGGTGGAAATAAAATGTCCGATTACGATAGTATAGCAGAAACATTAACCAGAATGCGGCCTTTAAATTTGTCGGAGGTGAAAGGTCCGAAGATATTATCAATCAATGTCGGGTATGTACTCAACAAAATTTCATTTTGAACAAAAGGAAAATCCATTAATTATTAAAGTATACATAAGGCAACAAGCCCAATGGAATTAGTAGAAAACATATACTAATTTAAGATTTAATTTATGATTTTGAGAATTTTATAATGGTAATTTTTTGAAAGGAATTAAAAATTCTACAAAGGGTAATATTTATTAAACGTATACTATTATTAACTAATCGATTTTCCTACTATTAAAAAGCAATAAAAAATGATCTTCCACTATGAATTTTTACACCTGTTAAATAGTAATATATCTAACAGGACGAGTAGTCCTCCAGTGGTAGTTCAAGTGAACATTTATTGAGTTTCCGCTGTCTATAAAGTATCCTCCACCCTTTTTCCTTGACGCAGAATAAAACTCTGACGTAATGAGTTTATCTTCCGTTCGCCATGCGGTCTTGTGCCGTGCACACTGTTGATCACGACACTCCACGGGTAAAATTTATCATTTATATTCACCATGGAATCATTGAAATTCATTTCACAGTTTACGCGTTCGTTTCTTAATAAAAATGAACGAGTCGCGAATACATGAAAGCGGCCATTAAAGTGATGAGTGTTAATTATGGTGGTTTTGATTAATAATATAATTTTCAGATCGTCCGGAAGTAACTTGCAGTTCAGTTCATTGGACAGTTCGAAACTGAAAATTGACAAAAGTAAGTTGTTAGGGGTGATGTAAAGTGTCAATTATTTTTGAGTGTAATTAATTTTAGTGTCGGGACCAGCAGTACCTCCTACCAGTACTTTCAATCCAGAGACTGATAGTTTGCATGCATCCATGAGGCCTATAATTATGTTGGCCCAGTGCTTTTCCTTGTTTCCGGTGACAGGCGTTAATTCTCCTAATGCATCACACCTCAGGTAAATTTGATAAAATAATGATATAGCGTAACGGGAACTTAGGCACTTTGGTAGAAACGCAGGCAATGATCAACAGTTCTGGTTTAACTATGAAGGGGTTAAGAGAACCCGACACCCCCAAAAAATGGGATCGGCCCTACTCCCACATCATTCTAATATTCCAAGATTCCAAAACCCTAGAATTTTAGAATTCAAAAATTTCAAAAACAATTAATTTTTGTTTAATTAGATTCACTTGGCGTAGTCCGAAATTCATATACTGTGCAATTTCGTTTCTTGGTTCGTCGATGATGACAATTTTCAATGTTCTGAGGATAACAGGAATAAGTTCAACAGGAATAACTTCAACAAAAATGAGTAAGATACATAAAAAAAAAATTTCACACTTTAACAATTGATTTGTCAAAATCACTTTAAAATTGTTCAAGAGTTGCCTTTCTTAATACTATTTCATACAAATAATAATATGATATTATTTTTTGTTCGCAAGCTACCTTAGTTTTCAATGGGACCAACTTGATTGCGACCTTTCTTTTTTTAAAACTTGCCATGCAATGGCCTTCTTTAATGATAACTTGGGATAAACTTGAAAAGGAATTGTCAACAAGGCATAGGAAACTTTCCAACACAACTTTGTCCGCGAAATTCAAAATCATAACTATAGTGGTGATGATAATTGCCTTAGGTGAGTATCATCCACATTATTATCCATAATTAATATTGTATCGATAATAATTAACAAATTAATCTATTGCAGTGGAGCATAGTTTCTCGATCCTGCATGGTTACATAAGGGCCAAAGAATGCGCTCAATTTCGTGGAGATCCAGATATTATTGGCGTTTATTTCCAGTCTCAATTCCCTCAAGTGAGCTTGATGCCTCCACTTTTAATTAGTCTCTAACTAAAGAACATTTTTATTTTTGCACAGATATTTTCACGAATTTCATATAGCTTATGGAAAGGTATACTGATTGATATAATTAACATTTTGAGTACATTCTCATGGAACTTCGTCGATTTGTTTCTAATTCTCATCAGTATAGCTTTAGCAGATCAATTTCGTCAATTAAATAGTCGGTTATATTCTATAAGAGGAAAGGTAAGGATATTTTTTGATGACAATGTATTAACTTGTTATCGCTAATTTTAATTGAAAATATTTGTCGTTAGTGTCATTTCATTGTTAAGGCGATGCCGGAATGGTGGTGGGCTGAAGCAAGAAGTGATTATAACCGCTTGGCAAACTTGACGAGACAATTGGATTCCCATATCTCGATGATGGTTCTTTTATCTTTCGCCACCGATCTTTATTTCATTTGTATACAGCTGCTTTTCTCTTTCAAGTATGTACAATTATTTTATAAATTTATATGTTATACCTTTTAAATAAATATTTCATGTTTACACAGTCCTATGCGAGGTATCGTTGAGAAAATTTATTTTGGCTTCTCTTTTGGATTCCTATTGGCGAGGACGATGGTGGTTTCATTGTGTGCCGCTTCGATTCACGACGAATCCTTGCTTCCGGCTCCAATTTTATACAGCGTTTCCGGTAGCAGTTTCTCGACAGAAGTAATTTTCCTCAGTTTCATTCAATTTTAGACCTCCTGGTAAAAAATATTCAAATTTTTATCATTGTTAATTATAACTGGTATATCTATGCATTTTGTAATTCATAACTGATGAAAAAAAAAAAAATGCATCTGTATGTACATACATACACGTCGACGTCGTTATTCATACTGCTACAATGCACATGTGTTCGTCTGGTTGCCTTTCTTCGGGGTTCTCTTCGGGGAACTTCGTGAAACTTCGTGGACTCTCGAAAAACAGGCGGGAACCGGTCTATTATTCTACATACTTGACTACTCTTCTGCCAGGCTATGCATTTAAATTGAGATTATTAACAATAGAAATAATGTAAATAATTTTCGTAGGTGATGAGATTCCTTTCCCAAGTGACAACAGACAGCATTTGTTTGACTGGGATGAAGTTCTTCTCAGTGACCAGAAGTCTCGTGTTAACTGTACGTATAAAATATTAAGTATAAAATATATTATAGACTTTGTACTTAATTGTGTTCCAGGTCGCAGGAACTATAGTTACCTATGAATTAGTTCTTGTCCAGTTCAATTCCGTCCAGCAAAATGACACAATGAACAGCACGAAAGTGTGTGAGGTGAAGTAGTCGCTTGTTCTAACATTTCTCGAAAAGCTTGTAAGAATTTCTCCTCCAGTTTATTAATTTTATAGAAATTTTTCATCTGCTTCTATATCGTTGTACTTATTGTACATAACAACAACTAATTATTAGTGCTTTCTGTCTAAGCTGCTGTACATAAAGTGCTACCTGATTCATTCCATTGCCTCTAGTATAGCTCGCTGTATATTAATGTGAAATGTAAGTTTCGTTTGAAAATAAATTACAGTGATACTTGTAACAATATGTACATTTTATAATACATCATTTATTGTGTATCAAGAATTCTGCAAATTTCTCTAGCTGAAAGAAGAAGAAGTTGCAAAGGGCTCCGTAAGTAGAAGAAAAGAGGGAGATAGTAAGCATTGTATATATGTGTAATTAAGTCTCACTGCATGTTTGTTTTTTGTATAAATAGTAATCTTTTTAATATATCGCTTGTAATCACATGATACTCTATACAAGGCGCCTGAATACTACCTATACCACATTTTGCAAAGGTGTAAGGCGGGTTACCATACTGACAGGGGTAAGGAAATTTCATTTAGGCGATTATCAATTTTTTACACAAAAAGAAACCATGGGACCAGTACAACGTTTTCTTTACCTTTTTTCCACGTTTTATTCTTCCAAGCACAGAATTATAAATAATACTCAATAAAATTCTATATGGGCGGGAATATTTTCACGCATGCGCATCTACGTGTTCGCGCATGCGCATCTACATGTTTGCGCATGCGCACAGCTTAGAGGGAATGTTGAACCAGTTTACAAAAATGATTGATTTAAAGTTTGTTGGTATTTATGCTTGTTTGTAAAACTTGTTGTTGATTATGTACAATAATACAATCTTTCGTTATTAATAACATCTCTTCATGTAATCGTTATATATATTTATTGATAAGAAATGTAAGCGTTGTTATTTCACTTATCAATCTGTCTTTTTGTTATAGTCCTACTCTTTGGATACTTTACGATAATTTTGGCCATTAATTAACTCCTTCACGAAGAAGCACTTATACCTACCCTTCTTCTCTTTCAACCAATGTCAAGTGTAAATTCCATACATGGAAATTTAGTTAGAAAATAAAATAAAAGGATAACTAAAATAGTCGTATGCTTTGTTAGCTTTGTATTTTTGTATCAAATATGAAGAGTAGACTTTGTTTAGTAAATCAAGTACATGTAACCGTTTGATGCTTATTAAAATTGGTGTTCTGAAATATGTGAAATTGTTGCAGAAACATTGTCATTTGTAGTGAAAATAAAAAATGACAATTAGTAAAACATTTCATATTATAATTATAAACAGAACAAATGTACAAAGCATTTTGTCAAAGAGGTCACCAATTATATTATAACAACTGTTGAATACGTAGTTAAAAACATATTAACAATTACCTATTTAACTTTGCCCATAAACTGGAGAAGTACAACTTCGTAAGTGGTAATTGCACCAACTACCTACAAATACATGTTTTTTATTAAGCAAATCATATGAAACATATGTTTCGTGTAATCAATATGATATAGATATGAATTTACTGCAAGCATGAAGTTCCTTGTAATTGAGAAGAAACGTAATCCTGTCAGAGTTACATCGTCTGTGGCGAGTTGATATTGCAGTCTCTGAGTCTGTAAAAATATTTTTCACATTACTCGAAAATAAAAAGAGAAACGTCATTCAATAAACAATTCAATAATTAGGTAAATATTTAAAATCACCTCGATGTTATAAGTTGACGCTGAACAACTATACAAGAAAGGTAATGCCTTCCTGCTTTGGTCGTGTATTCTAGCAGTAAGTAAAGTAACAGCACATGCACGACCAATAAGAAATGCAAAGGAACCAAAAAAGTAAATTGTACTGAGAATGTTGTCATCGTTTGCTCTGGTTTTAAAAACACAAGATTGATCGTGATTCTTACATTAATAAGTAATATTATGTAAAAAAAAATAAATAATACATACGATATACCGTACAGTAGTTGCAGACAAATAAAATAAAGATTATTCGCAAAAGATAAAAGAATAACAGGTGAAATATGTTGATCCACTTTCTTTACAACAGAACTCAATGCTGCATAATCTTCGCGAAGTTCATGCCAGTCGAATCTTGTTCGACATTTCGTCACTGTAATTGCCAGTCTTTTATTCAATGATTTGTATCTTTCGGCTAAACCAGTGGCAACCTAAAATAAAATTATGCAGTATCAGTAATATTTTCCTCTGCTCCTTATACTATTATTTTATTACCAGTATAGTAAAGAGATCTGTAAAATTCCATACAAAAGTTGCTGTCTTGCTGACAACGAAGATAAATAAGCCAAGGGTAAAATTGTACTCCACTGAAAACAGAAAAATGATGTGACAAAATGTGAATACAGTACAAAAATTAATAACTAATCAATATTACGTGTATCAAAAATAAACGAATGCGATCGTAAGCTGTACAGTTCCAAGAAGTTACGAAATGTCGAGTTTGAACTGCCCCATTCGTACTCTGCGGCGTTGTTCACAACACTTAGAACATGTTCGGTGAGAGCTAACAGTAGAATCACGGAACTTATCAAGATAAATTTCCATCGAAGATGTGGGATTTCCGTCGAATTACTGTGAATAAAAAGCAAATCAAAATTATATCTAACTGAATTTAATGGAATTAATATTATAATATTTAGTATGTAATTGGAAAGTATGAATGACTATGTAAATATCAAATTCAAACTTTCCCCCGTAAGTGGGCGGCGGAGGGGAGCCTCAGACATACAGGGTGTTCGACAACAGGTGGGCAAAATTTTAAAGGGTGATTCTAGGAATCAAAATAAGACGAAAATCAAGAATAACAAAATAGCGTTTGCGGCTTTGTTTTCCGGTAATAAACGTTTAAAAATTCGAGTAAAAGGCGCCTGAAACCTGCAACCCGCCCAGCACCGACGACTGAACGTCAGGTCAGCAAGGGTAGGTACAGTCATAACCAAGAATCGTTGGATAGTTGAAATTTACCTCGTGCTATTCTGTTTCTCGGTACTGCAGCATTCGGCTTCGATTCTTGGTTATGTCTGTACCGACCCTGGTTGACCTGACGTTCAGTCGTCGGTGCTGGGCGGGTTGCAGGTTTCAGGCGCTTTTTATTCGAATTTTTAAACGTTAATAACTGAAAAACAAAGCCGTAAACGCTATTTCGTCATTCTTGATTTTCGTCTTATTTTGATCCCTAGCATCACCCCTTAAAAAATCTCCCACCTGTTGTCGAACACCCTGTATATACAGTATATGTGCGCTGGATAGATGCAAGAGAGATTGGGACCCAAACATTCCATGTATCCAGTCGAGGCGAGGTTTCGATTCTATGTGCTGTAACCTTAATTGATCTTTTTCATTATCCTTTTATTATTATTTTAATAAGAGCAACGTGTTTTTGTAATTTGTGTAAATATAATTCAAACTATGTCGCGTTTGGTCTCATTTTAATCAGAAATAATCTCACAAATGCGTTAGTAAAAGTTTCATTAAGAAAAAGTCAAAAATAAAAAAGTTTCATCATTGAATTGATATTAGTCACACCGATATTGCAGTTCGGATTATATTACACGGCTTCCTCGTCGAGCGTCTCGGATCGCCAAGGTGGATCCCCCGACGTGGAGAGGATAGTCACCTTGCATTTATCCAACCAATCTTTTCTTGCATTTATCCAGCTTTTATTGTATATGGGACCACCTCTCTCGCATCGTCACTTTTCTCGGGACCGCGGCTGGGGACGAACAGGAGTCCTGGAAAGGGGAATCCTCGGGAGAGGACTGGGGACCCGGGTAGCTGGGTACCGGCGAAGGCCAGGAACCATGAAAACCCACAGGAGAGAGGGAGGGCATCCGTATTTCCCCTAGGGCAGGCCTGTCCAAGTAGGGGAAATTACTCCTGGAACACATGTTTTTGGTCCCCTTCCAACGCTGCTCCTTCAAGTAAGGTGGGACGGTTCCGACTGCCATCTCTCCGAGGAGACAATACCGCCGCTAGGAAAGACGGAGAGACGGTAGTCGGAACCGTCCCATCTTACTTGAAGGAGCAGCGGTGGAAAGGGAAAAAAAACATGTGTTCCAGGAGTGGATTCCCCTACTTGGACAGGCCTGCCCTAGGGAATTCTACCATGCTCGATGTTGTACAATTATTTGATCGCTTTAAGAAGATCGTAATCTGTGGCGTTTTCACATCAAAATAAATTATTGTAATTATTCTGACATTCGAGTGCAGCGACGATTAGTAAGTATTTAAGTTTGCGTGCACACTGGTGAAGCACAAATAGCGCAATTAGCAAGGCATGAATCTAGGAACAATTGTGATATCGACCTGTCTATATATCTTTCCATAGCCCTCCATTCGCATTGGAGAGATCTCCAACGGAATGAGAGCCAGAAAAATAAAATCGTGCCCAGCAGACTGTTCCCATAGAATACTGCACCAATTGTTGCTGCTGCTATCCCACCTGAAACATAATCTTGTCATTCGCTTTATCTTGTCATTCTTTATCGTAGGTTACACGAGCAAATAAAATATGTTAACTATGAGGGTGCCAGGATATCATCACTTTCTCTCTATATAGGGCATCCTATGCAACCGGGTCAAGTTATAACTTTAAATATTTAAGTAATACTTAAATAATTTCTTACCGTCTCTCTGAAACGATTCAGAATTAATCATTTTAATCATATGGATCACCGATATGATCACTGCGAAAAATATCATTATACCGACAAAAGTCGCATAGATGACTAGAAACGAAAATGGCTTAAATTTCAGTTTCGAAGGTGATGACGATCGAATTCCGGATACCGGAAATACACCGAATATTTGAGCGATACGTAAAACAGGTCCAATTGCACAGTGGAAACTTTCTGTGATCTGAAAGAAAAGTTAAGAACGTTAATATAATTGAATGATTACTGAAAGAAATATGTTTATTTTTCTTACAAAAGTAAATAATTCTTACGCTAATATTTCTAGAATAATTTCGTTCACGTCGAAGTCTTTCAGAAGATAAGTTGATCATAATTTTCGGTCGTAATTCTTCAGGGTCATAATCATTATTTTCATAAATAAAAGTAGGCCAAATTCTTTTACTTAGAATCCTATTAATAGCTTCGTTCGAGACACTTTTCGATTTTAACATTATGAGTTGGTCTTTTCAATTCTGACTAATACTGATACATGTTGTACATCTGTAAGAGCAATTTTTCTGTATTAATTTTTCTTAATTTAAGGGGCCCATGGTTGGACATGTGCATACGTGTTTTACGGGTCCTAGTAATTAGGCGCTCCTTACCAATCGAGCGCAAGAAAAGCATCTAGTAACTGGGTCAGTTATCTTATTTAAAATTGAATCAAATTTATTTAATCTAACACTTCATATTTCATTGCCACGTGAAGGAGACATATTTTCCGTGCTAAAAGTCATTTATCATCTCGCATTCGAAATCACAGGGCTTTCGTTGTGTTACAGTAATGTCACCTGAACACGCAACAAATGAATTTTGACTATATAAAAGTCACACCGTTTATCCAGCTTATATTGAGCAATTACTTATCAAGCATTATAGGTGACGCGCGTTTAAGACAACCGATATTAATAGTGTATTATGTTCTCAGGAAAAAGGGGTGGCGTTTGTTTATCCAGAACATGAATCAATCTGCTTCCATTAAAAAGTCTTATTAATTTGCCTTATTAATATTAATAAGTCTATAATGTATATAATTTAGTACATTTGGTAATAACATTTTGTTGTTATTAAATAAATAAAAAGAATTGCAAATTGTGTAAAAGCAATCGGCGTTATTTATAAATAATAAATAATACCCTTTCATAATACTGAAAAAAATAGCAGGATAATTAAATAAAATTTAACACGAAAATTAAATATCAAATAATAATTCTTATCATTCTTTCTAAACAGTATAAAATATCGTTTTAAAAAACAAATTCTTATTGTAATTCTTCTTATAATTTTCATACCTTGGATATTTCCCCCTGCAAATTAAAATAACTAATGCAACAGGTTCAAATTGTAACAACAATAAAGAAGTATTCACTACGTGAGTATACGAATGTCTACTAACTCGTAAAAAGTTTCTTGATCCAGTAGAGCTGAAGTGTTTATTCGGACTTGCGCCATGTACGCCTGTCGTACTACTACATAAACTGGCGGCAAGTATAAATATAGGTGTATGAAGAATTTCAGAGTAATCAAAGCAATAAAGCTATAATTATACATAAATAGTTGATATTGATTCTGAATGTAAATGCAGTTATTTCCAACTTCATTTGAAAGTTGATTGATAACAGTAAGGATAATAGGCTTAGGATAATGTCAAGTAAATTAAGTAAAATATTTTTGATCTTGACTATTTATTTAAAATTTTGGTTTATTACATGCACAATGTCCAGTTGTTTTGAAAAGTTATCAAACATTTTACCATATTGCGCGCTGTACACCAGCCAACTTATTATAATCAGCTAAATGACGGAACACAATTCTTGACAATCTCCATTTCTTAACAACACCACGTGGACGTGAAGTTACTGCACAACGTGATGTTAATTGGCATAATGCAGTTTGGCGGGGAATTGTCTCATCTATTTGTTTGCCAACAAGTTCCTGTAACAAAGAATTAATGTCATTATCAACTAATTAACCTTTTCATACATTCATGTATTAAAAACGAAAAAAATACCTTTATTTCAGGTGGTAAGATATTATTTTTTTTCATTGCCACCAATCGCAATCTTTCAGGTGCATAATCTCTCGCTAATCTTCTACGTTTAACATCACGGGTCATCCACCGACCAATCCAAAGATCACGTACTTGCTGAAACTAAACGATGAAGTAACGTTATAACCTCAAAAACTATGCTCATTATTTGATATATAAACAAACTTCATATTTAGATCATTAATAAATGCATTTATACCTACATTACATGTTGGTAAAGTGTTCTTTGAAAGGAAATTTGAGAATGCCGACAAACCGTTTCTTACAGTAGCAGCCATATTTGATTCAACAGCTGATTTTTATTCGTGTACGATTAACATGACATCCATTATGTAATGCATGTAACACGCGGTAAAGTTGAAATCACATATTTTGCCGGAAATAAAATTTAATAAACATTATTTAAGCTTTCATCTACCATTTAATTAATAAGGCGGGCATAAAACTGTAGAATGTAAAAAATTATAAAAATTAATAGAATGTCAAAGGAGTAACTAAGTTTTTATAAAATTACTGATGATACATTTTTACAATATAAGAAGGGAGTAATGAAGAACACAACCAAATTGTTGTTCCGTATTCCTTTATTCACTTTTATTTGATACTGTTATTTATATGTATGTACAGAATACCGTTGTTAACCGATCTCAACTATAGAAAAATCGCGGGCTAAAAGTGCTGAACCCGTTGCAGAGCGCAATCGTATTCAGCACGTGTTTTTCATCCAATGTAGAACATGTAAAAATGCAAGGTAAATCTTTGTAAAGAAATATATCCTAGAAAAATGTATTGTGTGTATATATTTTCAGCAGTTCAATTCCTTACCCATTCAGGTAATTGGAAAGTAATAATAAAAAACAGGTCCCACCTTCTCAACTAAATTTGTACTGAAACTAGTACTTATTCTTTTTCCTTAATCGATATTATTTAAACTGTTATATATATATTTATATATATATCCCATTCATGATAAACGATAAAAATAACGTTTCCTTGAATAATAGAAAGCAGCTTTCTAGAAAATGATGTCAGAAGTATAAAGCATTTTATACGATAAGAGGATGGCGATGATTAATCGATAATTAGTTATAAAATGACGGCAAAAAATAATAATGAATGTTTTTTCGAATATCGCAGATATAGGATTTATTTCCGTATAATAATTAGAAAATATAATTAAGCCGAGCTAAATTATGATGTTTTTTTTTTGTTGATGTTCTTGTGAAATCAGATGTTTATAAGTAGCTTACGTAGTTTACATTCTTTTTTCACGGAACTCTAGCAAGCGAGGAGCAGGATGTATGCATATTCGCAATCGTTGACCCTTTACCTTTCCTACGAAATTCCTTGCGATGAGAAAAGTGACGGAGCAACCATTTGGACAAATGGAATATACGAATATCAAAAAAATATGGCGATCGTGCTACTTCGTGCACATAAAATGCCAGTCGTCGCGATTCTTTATCGTTTCTATTACTCTTAACCATTGGTCGCGATTTCGTAGAAAACATCGTGGTCCGCGATGGGAATAACGTGTCGCTGTTTTCGCGCGAGGAACGTGAAGAAAGGAGGTAAACTACTTCAGCTATTATACGCCGAAGCCCATCTGGCGATACACATGTACGGAAACTAGTTATTTCTTTTTCTGGGCTTTTTCGGCAGCCTTGGTTGTCTTGCCAACGTTGTCCTTGAAAGTAACGGCCTTGATAACACCAACGGCTACCGTTTGACGCATGTCACGAACAGCGAAACGTCCCAGAGGAGGGAATTCTTGGAAAGCCTCGACGCACATGGGCTTGCTTGGTACCAGCGTGACAATGGCAGCGTCTCCGGATTTGATAGCCTTTGGATTCTGTTCGGTGGTCTTGCCGGTACGACGATCGCACTTCTCCTTAATCTCAGCGAATTTACACGCGATGTGAGCAGTGTGGCAATCCAACACTGGCGTGTATCCGTTGCTAATTTGACCCGGATGGTTCAACACGATAACCTATTACAGAAAAAGAAATCAATTTTATTTTAACCATTTAGCGAACAAATGCCATGACATAATTATTAAATTTCCTAAGCACTCAGTCGTCTTCGACCATCACCAGACCCTACGACCCTCCGGTGGAAACCGCGAATGAAGTTTACATAGTTTCTATCATTGTGCTAATGGTTACAATTAATGTACATTGATTTTAAATACAGACCTGTGCGGTGAAATCAGCAGCACCCTTGGGTGGGTTGTTCTTTGAATCTCCAGCAACGTAACCACGACGCAATTCCTTAACGGACACGCTTTTGACGTTGAAACCAACATTGTCACCGGGGACAGCCTCTTGCAGAGCTTCGTGGTGCATTTCGACAGATTTTACTTCAGTGGTCAGACCAGCGGGGGCGAACGTGACGACCATACCGGGTTTCAGCACACCAGTTTCTACACGACCAACTGGTACCGTTCCAATACCACCAATTTTGTAGACATCCTGTAATTGTATTTAATATTAGAAGATACACATTCTTATAAACTGATGATTTTTTAAAAAATTAATTTTAATCAGACATCTCTAGCCATCAACGGATAAAAAAATCCTCCGGTGGAAACCGCGAATGAGTTAATAGTATTATCATCACGAAATAGAAATGTTAAGTTTATTTTATTTAATTCAAAACTCACTTGCAGGGGAAGACGGAGAGCTTTGTCTGTGGGTCTAGTCGGTGGAAGGATAGCATCGAGGGCTTCGATAAGGCATTTTCCTTCTACTTTGCCTTCCTTGCGCTCAACGGTCCATCCCTTGAACCAGGGCATTTTGGAGGATACTTCCAACATGTTGTCCCCATGCCAACCAGAGATCGGCACGAATGCAACAGCGGCGGGATTGTAACCAATCTTCTTGATGTACGACGACACTTCCTTCTTAATTTCTTCGAATCGTGTTTCAGAGTAGGGCGGCTCAGTAGAGTCCATTTTGTTAACACCAACGATCAGCTGCTTTACACCGAGTGTGAAAGCGAGCAGAGCATGCTCACGAGTTTGTCCGTTCTTTGAAATACCGGCTTCGAATTCACCTGTACCAGCGGCAACAATTAATACAGCACAGTCAGCCTGTGATGTACCAGTAATCATGTTCTTGATGAAATCTCTATGTCCAGGAGCGTCAATAATAGTAACATAGTACTTTGAGGTTTCAAATTTCCACAGAGCAATATCAATAGTGATACCACGTTCACGTTCTGCCTTCAGTTTGTCCAATACCCAGGCATATTTGAAGGAACCTTTACCCATCTAAAAATGAAATCATATTTAGTATTCAAGGTATTAAATATTGCAATTGTAAATGTAATTTCAAGTAATCTTCACTGTACCAAGTGAAACTAAACAGTGAAATTGTTAATTTTTAAAGAATAATTTCAATTGTTTTAATTACCTCCTGGGCTTCCTTCTCGAATTTCTCAATGGTACGTTTGTCGATACCACCACATTTGTAAATTAAATGACCAGTAGTGGTAGATTTACCAGAGTCGACGTGTCCAATGACGACAATGTTAATATGAATCTTCTCTTTACCCATGGTGAAGCTTTGTTTATACTTTCTTAGTTAACTGTACAAAAACATAAAAAAAAAACATTATATAAATTTTAAGTTCAAATATATTGTGAAATATTTAATTATATTTAGTACTGAATGAACGCGAAGGAAGAATTACTTAAGGCAATTATATCCAGGTTACATGTCGCGAATAATACTTCATGTACTTGGAATTTTGAACCGACAATAATTATTTTAATATTTACAGAATCACGTGGGAAGATATTAATTATTATAAAAAATATTTTAACCTAACAATTATTAATATTACTTAAAAGAGTAGCAGGTGTCTTTGTTCTAGCGTCCACGTGGCGGTATCTGAATATTCCAGAACGGAACTGACCGCCATTTTGTAGATGGCCAGAACATTGCAATGTTGCCACGACTTTCTTGACGCTTCATATTACATGATGCCATTTGGTACAATTTTCGGATGAAAAGGGCTGTAATTACTTTCTCTACAAACTTTTTATTAAAAAAAGTTAAAAAAAAAAAAATTAACAATTCTATGCGACTTCAGTATTTTAAATTTCCATATTCAAAAAATTTTGGAAGTAACTAATTAAAAATTACATTAAATTGCCACAAAATGTGTAAAGAAATTTATAAATTAAGAATTTATTTACAAATAAATACCGCGAAGACTTTATATTATGTAATTAATGCATTAAATTTGGAAATTAACATAAATACCACTTGATTGCCGATTTTCTCCTTTTTCAAGTGATACCATTTCCACTTACCCCTTTAAAACAACGATAATATTCGAATAATAAAAATAATTGATTCAATAATTTGACACACTGGAAATCAGCAAGCAAACTCCATTGTCGGCGAAAAGTCGTCTCACAAGGTCGTTGTTGCACACGATTTCCAGTAGGCTTCTAATGCATATCTTGATGCTTTAATTATAAGAGATCAACCAATTACAGCTCTTTTTTCGTTACATCAATACAATTATTTTTATTAACATATTTTTGGTATCACGAAAGGCACAGTTAGAAAATTTACATTGCGAATATTCTCAGGACTGCAGGAACTCGTGACTGAAACTTTAACTCTGACAAGCGATCGACCGCCATACTGCATCCGGTTATTTGCATTTTTCTAACTTTATTCATTTGGAAATCACGTTCTGTCAATTATTCGTTGAATCACATAGATTTTTCGTACGATCAACGATTAATTGCAAGATTCAATATGTTAAAAGTGATGACAAATGAGTTTTACGAAGATCAGCATGTGGACCGCGTTCGAACAGCCGGCAACTATAGCCATAAGCCATGCGTCTGTTTTCCAACGTTGTATTTCACCGAAAAAAACAATATTTCCGCAAAACTGTTGTCACAACACAATTCTCTGGTATTTCGTTCGTTGTTTTATTCCGTACCTGACGTTCGATGCTACCTTTCCGGTATGAAAATTGTCGGATTATAGTCCTATGCGAAAATCACGAACAACCACTCACCTCCAGATGCCACGACAGAAAGAGATCGTCCAAATCAAGTGACATGCGCATACGGCTTTCCGACCCTAGCCTCGAACCCAGGTCTCCCTGTATATTGATCATTTGTAAAATATTAAGCCACTTCCTTCAATATCATATATTATTTCAATCGTATCACTGGTATTCTCATAAACGAACAATTAGATTTTTCCAAATTATTTTAACAATATCGTTGAAAATTATTGACTTTAACCATTCAAAGTGGTCTACAAAGAAGGAGGCGCTGGCTTTGAGATTACGGTTACGCAGCAACACCAGGCGTGCCGCGATTCATATGTATAGATAGTCCTAGGATGCGCGCATGTATGGGAGAACATAAAATCAGAAAGAAGACAGATATATTAAAAAGAGAGAACGCTAGGTCGTTGCGTTCGGGGATGCACTCGGATTGTAATATTAGGTTCAATGGCATGACCCCAAATTTATCGAAATTCAAGATATTTGCTGACGATCTGAAACGGAAATTTCATTTCTATCTACCCGTGTCAATTATTTATTAGAGTTGCATCAATACAATATCGATTAATCGAATGCATTTATCGAAGCAATATGGCCGAACTACGACCCTACCGTTTTTATAACCTTTTTTAAATTATATAACAAAACGGCTGCACACAACTGCATGTTTTATTGCTGCATACAGTATTTGTATTTGAGCATATTAAAGTGTTCAATGGCATTAGAATACTTTATTTTTTAACTGATTGTGAAATTGGAGAATTATAGATTGAAAGGGACACAAAAACGTAATTTATTGAGTGCATATTTATTGCAAGCTGTACCCATTTGTTAGAGTGAGAGAAGAAATTCGCCTGGATAGGTTAATAGTTAGAACAGTCGGCCGGTACCAGAATCAGAAGATCCGGGGTTCAAATCTCCAGCAAAATCGATCGGTTAAATGTTTTTCTTATAATATATAAAAGTCTTTATATATATTATATATTATACTATGGAGAAATGATTTTGAATAGTCAAGTGTTCTCTACAATTAAATAAATAATCATTTCTTTATTTCATGTATGTATATTTATTATCTTAGATTGCCTAAATATATGCAACCACGCTCGCTTGAGCGCATCTATCTTACAATTAGTGGCACTAATGTTATACAATCATATATTTTACAAAGGAATGAATGATTCATTGAAAATAGCAAACGAAACGTTATGCATCATTCTCTTGGTACGCAAGAGAAAGACGTCATAGGATGTTAATATATTACATTCGTAAAATGTTTAATGGGCTACAAAGAAGAATATCTAAAATTGTATATTTATTATTCAAAATGATACTCATCAAATTTTTAAGTTCTATTGTTTAGTTTAGCGATATATAAAAACGCGGGATGATATTTAGATTTGAAATCATAATTGACGTATCGTATTTAAATATTTAGAATTTAACATAAAATAATAATATTAACCACACGACACGTGCAACAATAAAACATAAAAAGATCAATTCTAAATAAACACATGGTTGCAAGGTATTTAAAAAGAAACTTCCTCCTAATTTCAATCGTCTATTTATATTTTTGTATTCTTACTGATATATCGGATCGTACATTTACACTTACATATGGGAGCAGCGCAGCTAAGTTTCGAAAATTCCAAAATAACTTCTATGATTAAGAAGAGAACGTATATTCGGATAGAAATGGACAAAAACGACGTGTGTTCGCTCATAGGCAGATGTTCGAGTACATAATCGATGATTTATGAAATGCACGATCATTAAGGGTGTAATTGATAATTACAATCGTATTTTGCTGTGATACTTTTCTCCTTACATTATGTTTATTTATGATTCCCGTTTGATGGCTCCCTTTTAACACTCGCAATGTTGCACTATTATCTTAATGCCAATATTTTGGTCAATTCTTTATAACTGGAAGTAAACTTTCACACTCACTACCTCCCTTTTTCTTTTTCTCGTACATACATTCATACACAAAGTTGTACGAAATAATATCATTCCGGTGTTAGATTAAATAAACGTTAGTAGAAAAAAAATATAATTAAACACCTTCGTTGCCATTCACGCGATATCGCATGAGTCCTGGACAATGTCCGATCACGCGATACCGCGTGCAATCTCCATAGTGTTTAAACGTTCGGGCATACGGCGACCAACTCATTTGACAAGTAAAAGTGTTAAATAAACTTAAAACAATAAATTTGGATGCACTTTCTATCCTCCATTATTATATTCATTGGCATGCAGAATTTTCTATTTTCTCATTTTATATTGTTTATTGTTGTTAAGAAATAATACTCCTTTCAAATTCGGCACCTTTCGCACAACTCCTCGCACAGTTTCTACACGTACTCATACTATTTATTATCACTATAAATATTTATATTAATATTTACAAAAAATTATTCGTTAAATGTTAATTAATATTTAACATCGCAACCATATTAAGTTGTAATTTTATTCCTGAGTGACTATTCATCGAGAAACTTGCCTCTTGTTTCATTTACTTTATTGGATAGTTTGTTTAACGCTGTTACGCTAGAATGTAGAAAAAATTACAATTAATTGATGTGGTCAAACATAATCAGCTCAACAATAATCATTTGAAATAAATAATTTCTTTTTTAATTCACATCTTATAAAAAATAACTGAAAATTAATAGCTTTCAGTACAATTGGAAAATTATTATTAGAAGCTTGCGAATTTCAATTGTAATAATAATTAATTATGAAATTAGTTACGAGCTGAATATGTTTAACCAGAAAATTAATTTAGACTAAATAAACTAATAATAATCTTAATACAAATGCTTTGTATTATTTAAGACAATTCATGAATTCATATGAACTGACCTAATATTATTATAGCATTAATTGAAATGTAAATTGAGAATTTTCTGAACCATATTGTGGAACGTAATGGTAATCAGTATTCAACTTTAGCAAACATTCATTATATCAATATAACCGTATGGAGATACAGATTTAATTAGAATTTCAACTAGTAATTAGTTTTCCTTATCTAAAACATACATAAACTTTGTATACCATTGGCACTTATTTATAAATCATTTAGAAGGATGGTACAACAGTAATAGAATTAAATTGTGCATGGTTTTAATTCAATAATGTGATATTCAATGTACATAACTTTATATAACAAATTTATATTAATATCTATAATAGATGATAAAAAATATATAATAAGAGGAAAATTGTGGAAACTGGCGCTACCCCTGCTGCCCTTCTTTCCTTGTGGGCATTCCCGCGGAGGGAGACTATGTAGGGAAGGGGCCATCTGCATATATAGAAGTCTGGCCCTACCACTTGCGAGTAAGCATACGCGGGAAAATTTTAGAGGTGTGTGAGTACTCGATTTATTCGAGTCGAACAATGATCGATCGGTCGAGCCGAGTCGATCGTTTGAATTTGCCGAGCTACTCGAAATCGACGAACTACTCGAAAAAATCGAACTACTCGAATATTCGAGCCCTCGTAAATCGAAGTTTCACACGGGCTCGAATATTCGAGTAGTTCGATTTTTTCGATTAGCTCGCTTTTATATCAAACAGTTCGTCGATTTCGAGTAGCTCGGTAAATTCAAGCGATCGACTCGGCTCGAACAATCGAAGCGAGTTCAGCTCGGCTTGTAAATTACGAGTACTCGCACACCTCTAGAAAGTTTAAATTCATATTTCTCAGTTATATATTAAATTCGTGTTATAAAATTTTGTCGGAATTTAATTTTATCTGCAATAGCCTAATAAGTAAAGAATCATTTTCAATATGAAAAATGTATGGAAGACGACGACGAATCTTGGCACAAATATTAAATGATAATCCACAAAATGATCAGAGAAATTCTCGTAAAAATGATTTAAGTAGGTACAATATGGCTTAATGAAAAATGTTCGTGCATTGCATTCGAACATCGCATCTCGTGATTAATTATAATAGGCAATCAGGAGATTCTCATGCACAAGATATAGTTGAATAGTTATAATAACAATCGACCAATCGACTGAATAATATCGCACATTTGATTATTAACAACCTTTCACAAACCGTCATTTTCTAACCTGACACATCTATGACGATATATAATACTTTATCTTCTTTTCAACACCAATAAACATCTGAATAAAATCAATATCATTTAAACAGTTGTGAATGGATTTAATATCGCAAAGATATCCGATTAATTTTGTAAATTCGACTTTCTTAAAATTTAATTCATTTATTTCATAATGCCATCTGAAGAATTTCAGAGACACTATGTATATTTTAATTACAATTGTAAAATTATTTATGTAAAATTGAGATTATATTTTAATTTTTAATTTAATGAAAAAACAATATATAATCGTACTCTTTCTCGTTTAAATTTTACTAAAAATTCCCTCTTCATTTTATAACAAATGTAAAGTCATATTTAAGTATGTAATACATTCTTCATAAATTTCCACATTCCTAGCCATTTTTCTTTTGTCACTTTCAAACACTACACATTTTATTATATAAATCAGATTCTCATTTGGTTAAGCGATACATGTGCTTACAAAGTAGAAATCGAAGGTTAAAAAAATGCGTTTAACTATTAAAGTCTATCTGATAATTTATAAACACTAAAAAATTCACTATACTTATTACAAATCGCTTCGTATTTGTTTTTTTAGTTCGGAAGATGTATTCTGCTTTCGTCTTCGCTTTCACTTACATATTATATGAACGGGTGACTTTAGATTTAATATACCTCCCCTACAATAAATTAGAAAAATTCTTACAATTAAAGAAGAGCTTTAGATGAATCATTCTAACATAAACAATAGCAGTAGTAAATAATGAAAGACATAATGGAAAATAGGGGGAGGCGTTAATGATCCCGTTTCAATTTTTATTTTTGGAATGTAGAGATTTTCGGTCCCGTTAAGGTTCTCGAGGAAAATTATTTCCTGCTACGAGGGGAAGGAGTCCACATTTAATAATACAATTCACACCTGCAGTTTTTATGTACTTGGTTGCTGGTTTTTCGAAACGAAAAATATATTAAAAAAGAGAATATTTTCTACATATCGTGTAAATTGATTTGTAAAAACAGGACAGTCTCAGTGTTTTTTTTACAGTAACCTGTTTCTTTTCAAATAATATAGTATTGAAACATTCATAAATAAAATATGCCAATAAAAATGATCTACATTTGAAATAATACAAGTAACAACCGAAAATGAAAGCAGAAGTTAGAAGCAATGATGTACAAGGTGGTAGTTTTAGTTGGTCCCGAACATGAGTTAGCACGGGTTTGTGTACAAATCTTCATTATTGGAAATACAAAACATCTAAACTGTATAAATTTGTAATTTCTTTGTTTCAATTAGTTTGTTAGTTTATGTTGTAAATTGACTGGTTGTATGTATATAAAATTTCAAATTTGTTGAATGTAGTTGTGTAAGAAATTGTGAAGAAAAAGAACATATAATTAAAAACATAAACATGATTTCTGCACAAACCCATTCTAAAAGTTGCGCATGGTATAACGTGGCAATCGTTGCATTAAGGATCTTAGCTCACAGCAACACTGCGCGTGTCGAATGTTAATAAATGTAACTTTTTTTTTTCCCTTTCTCTCCTCCCTCATTCTTTCAGTCTCCCTTTTCTCTCACTCTCACCATATTAAATTATTACGAGTTACCTATTATCCTATACAAATTCTACGGATATACGGATGAATGTTTCTGGCAGTTTATTTACATGCGAGTTGAGCTACGGCGCCGAAAAATATCATACGGCAACAGATTTCGATGTCGATCAATCTATGAAGTACGAAACATTTTGAGAAGTTGATGAAATTTCTTTTTTTCATCAGACTTTTCAAAATGTTTCGTCTCGAATGGAGAGTATCGTTGTTGCGTGTCTATAAAGTTTTTGTTATAAATTTAATAAAGTAGCTCTTATGAATAGATTGAGTAAAAGAGAGAATGATACTACCAAAGTGGTATAATTTTATAGAATATAAAATATTATAATAGTATACTATTGGTATTACAAGTACAAATAGTATAATAGTATAACAATGAATAACAGTACAATATACCATGAAATTTTTCAAGAATTTTAGTATTAATTTGCAATTATTATTCCTTCAAATGCTAATATCAACAAGACAATATTCTCCATGTACCAACAGTATCCGTAGCTCAACCACAATTACCTTAACCATGTTTATTTACAGAAATAATACGATCATATAATTGAGATATCTTGCACTGCTAGTTCCATTAATTTTTGTACCCCCGTTTTCCTCGTCATTCTCACTGGCAGTGTCTCCCTTTGCCTCGACAATAGTATCTAATCGTTCCATTGTACTTCTTTGATGATGATGATTATTAGATAAGTCACTTTCAGACGTTTCATCCGAGTCTACAGAGACCATATGATCATTAACTTGAATTTTTACCACAGCATCTACCGGGTACTTTCCATTGTTCAATCTCTTTTCGAGTATTCTTTTATTTTTCTCACAATGAGGACAATTCTGACCATTCGATGATCCTTCCTCGCTTTGACATTGAAAACATATTAGATCGCCGTCGCTGGAAAAGTCGCAGTGTTCGCATTGAACAACCTGACCGTTTCCATGACAAATCTCACAGGTAGGACTATTGTCATCCTGCTCTAAATCTTCACAGTCTTTTTGGTCATGTTCCAGTTCACATTTTCGTGACCAGCTTCTTCGTACCTGATAATCCTGACACACCGATCTAGGTGAAGACGACTGACCACTGTAATCTTGATCAGGGTGCAAAGACCAGGGAGAAGACCCGCGAACTGGACTTTTATAGATGCGAGAAGTTCCCTGTCTATCTTCAATACGTTCCTCGATGTATCTACTACAACAAGAACCAGGTGTTTGTGGTCTGTAAGTACAGGTACGAGTTTGCTGGTCACATTCGCTGCATAATAATAAATTTGACTTGCTACCAGGCTGAGAAACGTAACCATTACAGGTGCCATAATATTTCTCATCCTCATCACTTTCAAAGAAGTGTTGGCTAAGGCTACCAATTGATTTCGTGTCACTGGATCTCCCAGATAATTTGGTTTCTTCAAAT
This sequence comes from Osmia bicornis bicornis, assembly GCF_907164935.1. Classification (NCBI taxonomy): domain Eukaryota; kingdom Metazoa; phylum Arthropoda; class Insecta; order Hymenoptera; family Megachilidae; genus Osmia; species Osmia bicornis. The sequence continues at coordinate 7,555,671 of NC_060230.1, forward strand.
TCTTCTTGATCTTCTGCAGCATATCTGTAAGAATTATAAAATGTCAGTTATTTAATTGTATTTTTGGAGTAATCTTGAGGCAACTACAGATGAGATATAAGATAGACCTATTTATGACCAGAAACAAGTATGTATACCGCAGTTCACCAGAGTCCATAACTGCGACGCGCAGGTTGGAAGATGGTAGGGGAACGCAGCGAGCTCTCTGCTAATCGCTTTCCACTTCGTTTGGGAGTATCCGCCAATCAGGACGAAGATGCGTAGTGGAGATGCGTGAAGAACGAAAATTGGTCTTTTCGCAGTTATGGACTCTGGTGAACTGCGGTATATAGTCAATGTTTTGAGGGAGATAACTTTTTATTTTCAGAATTTAAGAGGAACAAATTGAAATCAGATGAAAAGTTGTCTTTCATTCTATTTTGAAAAACCCAGAGAAGCTAAGAAAATGGCGGATTTTAAATGTTTGAAGAGGGAGAGCCTTTGGATGTTTAGGGAGAGGTTACAGTGTTCTTTCATTTACATAATCATCAAACAAGTGGGATTCATGAATCATTTACCCTAAAGTAGTTCCTGAAATCATCATTCTAAATCATAGAGCGCGCGACAGAAGAGCGTCGACGTTTCAGATCGTTGGTCTACCTTATCGGTGGGGTGAAATTCAATTCGAGAGCTTACCTACTGTCAGTACCATCAGCAAGGTAATGTCGTATTCGCTTGATTTTTGTTTTGCCGCGCTCTCGCGGCCTTGTTTCTTGTTAAATGATACTTTCTCGATTTCTCTCGTTGTTGTCCTCTAGACTGGAAGTCGAACTGGCTCCACAGATGTGCATCTCGATTTCAGCTAACCGGTTCTCTACTTCCCATTGCTGTTGATTCAATTTCGCGCTCATCGCAGCGTTTTCGGATTCTAAGCAAATTAAACGTTCTCGAAGGCGTTTAATTTCTGCTAATAATGCTTCGTGGGTGCCTAGAAGTGGTGTGGCCCCTTCACTGACTAACTGTGACATGCTGTTAGTCATGCCTGAAAGTATACATTTCATATTTGAATTTAATTGATGTTTTAACATCATATAGATATAGTAATAACGATACTGTTATTATATGTACATTGAACTGTGGGAAGGGATCAGTATATTACATTATATCTAATGTAGATATAGTAATAATGATATTGTTATTAAATGAACATTGGTCTGCTGGAATAAATCAGTATATTACATTATATCTAATGTAGATATAGTAATAACAGTAGATACTGTTATTATATGTACACTTAGTCCCATCGAAGTTGTCGCAGTGAAGTTGGCCACGCATTCACTCACCGATGCGGCGTGAATGAGTTAATGAATTTGTAGCCAACTTCACTGCGACAACTTCGATGGGACTGACGATGAGTGTACATACATTGATCTGTGGGAAGGAATCAGTATATTACAATAGATCTAATGTAGATATAGTTACAATGATATTGTTAGTAAATGTTTATTACATATCTAATGTAGATATAGTAATGACGATAATGTTACAATCTGTGCCCATTGATGGGCTTCAACTTTTATAGAAGGCACGATTTTAATTAAGAAATGAATTAATATTTAAGTTATTATATTTGCCTGAGTGTGTAGATTGTCTCCCGGTAGATGGTTGAGTGGCAGCAGACTGTGGAGCCCTAGTGGTTTGATCCTCGCTGCTGTGACCGCTACTGGTTGCGCTTATTGGGCTATCCATGCTTCTTCTAACATTCGCGTTCGCGTTGTGCTCGGAACTCGCTAAACCGCGCGATGCTACTGGACTTGGGCTAGGTGAGAACAATGAACGACCGGTTGAGTAGGTATGAGTAGATTTTGCGTCTGTAGGTGAAATCCACATTTCTTCCAGTGGTATACGACCTTTCGACTCCACTAATCCTGGCGTACTCTGACATCGTCCCATTGCAGCTGAAAATTAATAACGCGTATAAAGAAGAAAGAAAGCAGGGGATTCATCGTATCAGGTTTAAATGATTTTTTTTTCTTTTCAAGCCCTTCGTTTAAAAAAATAACTCGCGTGTCTGTACTTTGAAAACCGTGTCCTATCTCTTATTTTCAGTACGGTAACCTTCTTTAATTAAGCAATCGTCTTTCTCATTGTGCAGCCACTGCAGCAACTCCGTATACCAGCATGTAATTACGCGGCGCAACTTGACCCCAGAGTACATACGAAGCGATTCGCTGCTTCGAAAGTTCGTAACACCGCGAACTTTCTTTCATCGGGAGAACAGAAGGCATGGTAGAAGACGAGTTACATTTGTTTTTGATGAACTTTCGAATTAAACAGCTCTTTCAAGGGAACTTCGATCCAGGAGCGTTCATTTTACAGTGCAAGAAAATTTAATTTGGGTACGATTATTACTGCGATAACAGATAATTTCGAAATTTTGAAATTTCAGGACTTCAAAACTGCAATATTGCAAAATTTTAGTATTCCAGCCCATTCCCAAAAGATCCCAGCCACCCCAATATCTGAAATTAGATAATATTTATATATCCTGACCTTTTTCAAGGGGAGCCCTCTTGTATTTCTCCAGCCTCTTCACGGCGATGGCTTCCAGTCGGATTCTGGCTGCAGGATATTCCTTCAACACGTCCCACATGTCCTTTTTACTAAGGACGAAGAGATCCGAGTAACCCACGGAGCGTACGCTGGCTGTTCGTCGGTTACCTGTAGCGATGTAGCCATTTATTGGTTATCGGGATATATCAAGCTTTCTTTTGTATCCGATCCGAAATTGATTAGTTTCTTCATTCTACAGACTCATATCTGTAGTATGAGTATAGATTTCTGATATATCCTTGCTTCTACATCAAAACATAACTTTGCCTTCTTTATGGTAAAAAATCATGCTCGACAAATTACCATTATCAATTGAAAACTACGTGAAATGCTTACTCGTGTGAGTGTGTTTAAAAAGGGATAAATATGCTTCAATAGGAGCTTTATAAAGGTAACACATAGTTGGTGATAACAGATTTTATAATTGGAATGTGTTAAAAATGTTCACACGCATTACATAGGTTCACCAGGAAAAATTAATTTAACCAAAATTTATTTAACCCTTTTTAGGAATTAAAGGATTAAGTATCGTATTTAAAAGAATTAACTTGGATTTGAAATTTACTCTACAACTTCGTATGTGAAAAAAATTATTTAACTCAAAAAATGTTCCCCTTCATACTAAACAATTTTTAGATTAATAGTTTTTTTATATCTTCAATGATCTGCAAGATATTTGTCTGCTAATATTTTTATCTTTGTTTTAGGTGTCTATTGTTAGTGTTTCGATAAAAAACATACATTTTCAAACCATATACTTACTTTTTCAGTACAGTTAATAGCATATTATTTGAAATAAAAAAATTTTAAGCTATTCTTTTACGTGTGTTTATATAAAATTTATTATAGATCATCTAACGTGATAGATAAGAAACTAACTACAATAATTAATATATGAGCGTATAGAATAAGTTAAATTCGAATGCAGATTAATTACATCCGTGAAGTGAGCAAGTACCATTACATTAGAAAATCAAAATAATGAATTACATTGAAATGAAGGATATTGAAAAACTACGTTTAGATGTGACGAAAATCGTGATAAGTATAAAACATGAAAAGTGCAGATAGAAAAGTATAAAAATAAATTGAAATGAAGGAAATATTTGCTATATTTTATTTTTATCAGTTAACAGCAATGTAATCGAGGGATGTATGGGAGGGAGTACCTTACAGGCCTTTGGCCCACCTACACATAAGCATTTACACGGGAGAGTTTGAATTGATGCAAATTTTATTATTCTCGAAAGGTTGAGAAGAGACACAGTAGTAGCTACTCGGTAATTCTCTGAGCCTGAATAAATTAATATTAATATTCTGCAAATATTTCCTTCGATCAAACATAAATACAAAATTAAATAAGACTATAAGTAACAGCATATCATAGAAGCCAAATCGCTTATAAAATAAATCAGAAGATAGATTTAAAAATGCTGGTAGAATATATACGGGTTTTAGGTACTCAGTTCTAAACTAATGTTACTACCAAAGCGAGGTGATAGAAAGATGATTAAAAGTATGTTTGTCTTTATCTGTTGGATGATAAACCAACACGACCTATGATTAATTTAAAGAAAATAATTAAGGGAACGCTAACAGAGGATATATTACAAAATCTCATTTATTGAAAATAAATGATATTGTGGCTTATGGTTCTAAAATCCTCTTTTCAATAAATAAATAAATGAATAAATAAATAAATAGGTGATGCTGGTTTATCGGCTGAAAAATAATAATTGAAATAGAGGGGCAAAGGCTAAAGGGCAATACGTGTCACGAGCCTTGTTCACAACGTGTCGACAATCTCGCAGCGACTGTAATGCAATTACTATTAATTAAATAATAAAAACTGTATATCTCTGACAGATGGAAGGAACATAGGAAAGGGGTGTACACGAACTAATCTAGAACGACGGTAATAGAAATGGTAGATCTACTGATGTTATTTTATTTCTATGAAATAATTTATCCCTATTATAATACATTTTGAATTTAATTAAAACAGCATTTCATTTTTATTTTATGCAATTATTTTAAAAACAAAGACTATTGAAACCTACAGAATTGGAGAGGCAAAAATCGATCTAAATTAATCGTATAGAAAATGTAATTAAAAAGTTTCTTTCAAGTTTAGAAGTATAGGAAAAAGTATTATGTTATATTTTATAAAAATAATTCTAGTACTTAGTTTAAGAACAGTAATTAAATTTGATTCGTTGCGTGAACGTCGATCACGTGTGGCAAGTGGAGTAGGAATATCAGTGACAGAAAGATTACACAAGTATAAAAAAAAAAGAGTTACTAGGAAGATTGATTTTACATCGGCTCATACCGGCTCGACGGCTTGCCCTCTCACAGAGTGGTAAGAACGTGAAACGTGAAAACGTGAATCGTGAAATATGAGGGGGACAGCTCACGGGCCCCTGGTCCGCTTGGAATATTTACCGCACTCTTTACCTGCAGTCCCCATATTGAGAATGCTGATCTCGCCGAAGTAGGAACCCGCCTTAAGTGTAGCGAGGACTGTTTTTCCGTTGTCAGCTACCACTTGCAATCGTCCTCTGTTGACTATATACATCTCCTTGCCTACCTCACCTATAAAAAATTTCAAAAAATAGAAAATTTATATCTTCTGAATAAACAAAGAATAAAATGCTTTAAACGCTAAAAAGCTTTATTAAAAAATATTGACCGACAATGAGTGTAATAATGATATCATTAAAAATAGTAGGCAGAAATAATTTGTAAGGTTGTTTTAATTTTTTAATTATTGAATTCAATAAACGTGTTTCTGCAAGAGCGTAGGTAAAGCAATAACGGTGAGTGATGTTGGAGTAAACTCAGTTAGCTTTAATTCCGTAGCAGTGATGCAGGTCCAAGTAGGGTCAGCCATAAAACGGAAGCGCGAGAAAGGGAACGATTGCCGCATTCCAGTAGTCATGCGGCAGTCGTTTCCACGACGATGAAGAGATTAGAGAAGGAAAGGCGCTACTTTCTTTCTTTATTCATCCCCTTCCTATACGTTCCTTCACCTCTGACCTCTTTCTAAAGACATACTGACCAATATTGATATACAAATATTCAAATTTTTATTGCAAAATGGCACTTATGATACATCGATTGAAAGGTTAAAGTATACCGAGAATGACTATATAAACGTTTCATCTGTATCCCTAGTTACAGTATGATTGGTTTCAGCTACTTCGTATTTACCCTCGGACGGCGGACCATGGAGAGAGGCACAATTGTAATTAACGGTGCATTTATATGATAATTTTCAATAAATTGTAAGCATAAGTACCATTTCGCAGTACTTTTATGCGATCAAACTGGCAGCAGTCTTTTGATGTTCTGAAATCAGCCAATTCATATGCAGATGCTTCCATACGGCTAATTTCCCGTCTGCGCCAAATGATCTTGGCCGGTTATCTTTCCAAACGAAATATTTCGTTTGTAAGTACACGTCCCGGGTAGGCTATTGGCAATGAGGCCACGTAGAAACGGTAAGCAATCACTTTTCAACCCTATATCAGGCTAGTCCGTCTCTTGGCACGATTCCAGCCACTCATTTTAAAACCGAGCCGCATCGTATCCAGGAGAGATGTCGTAATACGAAAGAAAGACAGAAACAGGGAGGCGAGGTCTTACCTTTGCGACAAATGTAGTCACCAGGTGAGAAGAGAACCGGCCGAAGTCTCAACACTAGCTCGCAGAGAAAGCCAGCTTCCGTATTCTGAAAAATCTCCACCCTCCTCAACGTGTCCAGGTGCACATTTATCGCGATTTCAGCCTTCAATTTGTCTGCAACATTTCAACCGTAAAATTATGAACACCGAAACCTCTCCAACTTTATATCTTTTCATGGTCATAAAATATTCATTCCTGAAATGGAACGGAAAAATTCGAACTACCAGAGTGGAAATTACAATCGTTTTTAGAGATTCAGACCGCGTCTTTCATTGATGGTCGTGATTATAATTTATTATAAACTTTTGAAATAACGTACTTAGAAAAACATTAGCAAAATTTTTGTAGGATAAAAATTAAGAAAGAAGATTTCTATGAATGACGCCTTTATACGAGACGAAACAGGATTGCTATGACGACGAATCAGGTAAATCTGCTGGAACGAATCTTAATTTGCATTTATGAGAGGAAACAAGAATAAAGAAAAAATTATTCAAGATAAAAGGTGAAGGATGTTAAAAGTTTTGAAAAAAGTTATAAAAATTGCTCGATGTCTGATTTGAATCAGAAACATACCAGGAAGGCAGCTAACAGCTTTCTCCTCGTCTGAACACTTTTGCGTTAACCAAAGGTAGTCGAACCATTTGATCACCTTCACTTGAAGGTGTTTTGGCACTCTTCTCATTCTCATGTAGGTTTTCACCCCATCCAACTTCGCTGCAACCAGAACAATGAAATTTTGTTAAATTTTATCGGGGAACATATTTGACAACTCATCGTCGCTCTGAAATTTTTGCCATTTTTCCCTCGGAAAATTAAACGGTGTCGAATGGAGTATCGCGTGACACACGCGTCGGCACCGGAAATGTAGTCGTTTCGAAATTCAATAATGATATTGGGGTTAATAAGCAAATAAAATATTCTACGTGGGTTATGGAATTGGTGAGAATAATAACGTAATACGTATTGCGGTGACATTTCATTTAAACGGCTCCGTGAGATGTGCTCAACAGTTCATTATTTATGCAAATTAAATAGCGTGACAGCCAAGTATGTATTATCATATTTTTGCACTTAATTTCGGTGGATTCATTTCAAACAAAAATATGCAACAAAAGTGTCAAAATTTAAGCAATTATTATAAAATTGTGAATAATATTAATTTAACTGAAAATTTAATCGTCGTTTAAAAATGCCTTTTTTACTGCAAGTGCGCCTAATTACTCCTTTGCTTTTGTTTCTTTGTTAAACATTTAATAGTATCGGTATTTCTCTCTTTTTACACGCATTTTAATCGCCATCGTTTTGCATGGTCGTTATTTAAACGATGGTACCGGAAATAAAACCGCGCGAGGAGCATTGTACGTTAGAAATTCGCAGTGGAGATAACAAACGGTAATTTTGCAACTAGGTATGTATTGTATGCTTGGGTTCGTGTTTGTAGAAATAGGTTGCGTCAAATTCAAAGAGTATCGAGCGTGTAAAAAGAGACATTAAACCAGCTTGAAAACGCTTTAACCGGAACTACCCATTCGCGCGCGATATCACGTTCCACTACTTTCAACGATCGGGTTGCTAACCTTTTAATTGTCTTTGTTTTAATAACGATGGATGGATGGCTGGCTATGATGGTCGGTTTAATTGGAAATTGTTATTGGTAGATATACAGACCTATTTGACGCGTTGCATCACGATACTCGTTAAAAATATAAAATAAAAGTTAATATAAAATTTGGTGTAACTTAATATAAGAGTACCATTATAGATTATAAAGGTACAACGAATCTTATTATTTGTTAAAATAAACACATGGTTTTTTGGGATATTCAAATATTCAATAATATACGATATTCTCCAACACCCTGCGCGAATAAAATTACTGGAGTTATAAATATAAGAGTTTTATTAAAATGTACAAAGCTCGCGCCCTCCTTTGTGGCTTTCTTTATGGCGTACGTAGCTGTTTGCATAGCCAGGGAAGTTTTGTTCAATCCACTCAGCTAAGTGGAAGGAAATTGGGTAGACAACTGCACGTCTGCTTGAAAGTTAAAACTAAGTCACTCGAAACAGTCGTTTAAAACTGGTCGACAATCAAAGACTGTTTTTAACGTAATTGCCAGTTTTCGAATATTCAATCGAGATAGACATATTATGCGATTGGTATTGTATTCATTAAAAGTTTTGATAATAAATGCCAACTTTAATGAATTGTTCGAATAATTACGGATATCTGATAGGCGAGGTTATTTACGAGCTCCTGTCGAGTGGAAGACAATTGGGTGGGATCGGGTAGGATCGGGTAGGATCGGATGAGCTCGTGTACACGTCCGACTTTCGCGATCGCGAAGCTTTCCGACTTTGTCCGAAGTCTTCCGACGTAACCCGAAATTATCCGCCATATTGTCTACTCGCGTGTTGTGACAGTTCTACATATTTAAGACGCGAGTGATAGTGTGTTTTATTATGGTACATATTCAATTCTAATTAAATATTAATTACATAAAGTTTTAAATTCGCTAACTAACAATAAGTCTTCTTAAATAGGTGGTGTATCAATCTTCTGAGGTTTGAAGCAAACATCCGTTTGAAAAGAAGAATCAGCCCGGTAAGTGGTGAATAAGACAACTTCCTCTACTGCATGATAAATATAGTACGTAGTTACGGCATGGTATTATAAGTGCACCCCGTGGTCCTTGAAAGTACCTCACGTCAAGTACAGTTGATAAAACTAACTTTTCATACTGGACGGTAGAACTGGTCCAAACATTTGCGAGTATTTATGGTGAATCTGCCGGACAACGGCAATTGGTCCAAACTTTGAGACAGACATCTGTCTGCGACATAACGTTCCAAACTGAGTACGTGATCGCCATATTCTCCAGACATTTTCTTATACTTTCGTTCTTTCTCGACCCAGTGCTGACGCGTTACGTTATCGCTCCCTATAGTATTAAAATTTTGCTAATTCTTTATGAACAACGAATGAAGAATATTCAAGCGGTAAACTTGGAAGAAGGATTTCATGAAAGTTGTAAAAAACCCGCTACAAAATGGCGTCTCTCAAAACACCCACGATAGTCATCGCATTTCATTAAAAATTAAATTTTTTTTTATATTGTAAGATTTACTGTAATTTGGAAACTTAGATCACGTTTTTCTATTTTCTATAAACAAGGAAATAGTAAAACACCAACATGGTGTGCACTACTTAAGTAACCAGACGGAATAAATAACTAGACGGAATAAATAATCAGACAGAATAAATAATCAACTGCATTATATAATTAGATGGAACAAGTACCTAAACGCGTTGAATTACTAGACAGAATAAATAATCGAGGAAAATAAGTGTGTTCTTAACTAGAATCCTTTTTCCGTAAAACCTGTGATTATTCTCTCAGACGAAAGAATTGTCAACTCGTGAAAAGGGAAAAGGTTAAATTGTCCCTGCCTATCACTCGTGTGTCGTTTATTCGATGGCTTGGAAGACCATTTCCGATTGAAATCAACCCCATCGACGCCAGTCGAAACTTTCTGGAACGCTCTTTTCGACAGAATCAGTTCATCTTCCAAAGTCCGCAATTTCCTTACGTAAACAACATCCGTACCCATGGAATTACTTTAAATTTTTTATTTTAAAACTTGGGTGTGAGAAATATCAAATTTCCAAGTTTCCAGATTTCCAAACGTTTAAGTTTTCAAATATCCCAATTTTTCAAATTTCTAATTCTCCATGTTCTTAAATTCCCAAATTTGAAAAGTTAGAAACTTACACGACGATCTAGCACGCGATATCCCGTGAACCTCTAGTAATTGACTCAATCGGATTATGTAGTAGCAAAAGTGTTAAGGAACTTAATTTTTCGTCGCGCTGGTTAACAATGCCGGATAATCCATGACGAATAGCTGCAGCGAATTTTGGTTCTGGCCAATTCCGTATCCAGCCAGATAAGAGGTATAACGTACAGATTAAGGGCTCAGTGTTAAACTAGCCCGAAACGGAGCAATGCCAAACAGACCGTTTGTCCAAATAGTCTAATCCTAGCCGACCAATGTATGAACGTGGATGCTCGCATACGTAATTAGGTATTAGGGCATCGACATGGAGCAAGGGTACTAGAAGCTTCTTCGTACGATGAATAGCGTGGTATTCTTCGTCCCTCTCGTCGCTTGTCGATCGGAAACCATAAATGGATCACGACTGATACGATCACGTCACGTACTTGCTATTTCGAACCAATTTCTCGATGCCTTCTTATTCGATGTCAGCAAAAGCATCAGAATAAATTGTTGATGTTCGATGATAAAAATATGTTATTCTGGGAGAAATATGAGGCAGGGATGTGTGTGGGCTAGAGCTATTGTTGATAGAGGGGAATTGAATATATAAAAAATTGCGGTACAATGTTGGAAAAAGTTTTTTAAAATAAATCTTTAAAAGCTACTATTCTCAAGTATGGAATATAAACAATTTGTTTAGAATCTGATTAGATAAATTATTGCGGTAAAGGAGGAAAAAATTGTTTCATTAAAAAAGAAAATTCTATTTTAATTTTAGATTAGCATCTTTGAATCTTTCGCTAGATAAATCATAATCTTCCTAGTGCATTTTTCAAATCGATATTATCACCTGCCCATCGGTTAATGATACGAAAGTTACGTTAACTATTCAACTTTGAGGATTAATTGATCCACGTGACGTGGATGGAAAATTAATTAAGCCGGAGTAGAACAAACCAGTTCATTGTTGGTAGAAAAAGAGGAAACTTTTCCTTCCTGTAATTTCATCAACCTCAGCTGTTTATGAAAAGAAGTATGATTATTAATGAGTCAGCTTTACTTAAAGAAAAGAGAAGAGATCCGTATTTGAAGTTTATTGATTGGTTAAAAGATCATAGGTTAAGTTATTAGGTAAAGCTTCTCAGAATCATGTCCATGATAACGATCTGCATATTTACCAAGAATTCTTTCATTTACCTAATTAGAAAATATTTAAAATGAAAGAAATCCGAAATATTAGGTATTTGAAATTTTGAACAATAAAAATAGAGAAAAATTGTAAAAATAATAGAACGGATTTGTTAAAAATAAAAAGATACCATTTAATGAAAATTTCAATAACTTGAGCTTGGTAATTAAAATGGTAAGAAGTGCTTATATTCGATCCAAGATGGTCGGTGGAGTGCTTAGACTATACACGATGTAAATGTAGGCAGTCAAAACCGCTGCGAATGCGCCCAATGTGAATACAGCTGTTTTAAATCCTACAAAGGAGAAAATATAAACAAATTTTGTACAATTTTTTGGATACTTTCAGTGTTACAACTATTATGCTCTAAGGCATGGGCCACTGAGAAAATGCGTTCAAGCTATTATTCCAACCCGATATATCGATTTGCCGAATCTTCTGATGAACAAATTGTAAATGATTTTCGAGGGAAATAAAAAAAAAATTTCAATGTTAGAATACTGAAATATAGCAGCAGATGCAGTATTGTAAGTTTAACTTAAAGCGATGCATTTAGTAGATGCACCTTGTGAAGGCTCAGTTCCCACTTACTTATGATATTTGACAAAGCCGATTACAACGGGTGAATTTGAAATTCCATTTGATTTTTCGCCTTGGCATTTCGTCGGCAGCAGAGCTTTCTCAGGGATTTCAGTTTAAGCTTAAAACCCTTAAGTGCTTAAGAAATTTCATAAAACTAAAAGTAAAACTTTCACAGCCAGGTAATATCATTGTTAAACTTTCTTTAACGTTATTTGATATGTATTGCGAATTTGTTTAACGTTTAGAAATACGATATGCAAAATATCAATTCAAATTCTCCCGCGCAACCCTTTACGAGCATGTAGTGGGGAGCCACAGACCTGTATATAGGGAGCCCTCTCCTACAATTGGGAATTAGGCCCGATCTACAATAAGAAGTTGATCTGTTTACATTACGTAGGGTAAGGGCGTAAGCGAAATAAATAATTTCCATTTCGTCTTACTCCCACTCCTGCTTTTCTTACGTTCGACCAATTAGAGCGCAGGAGGAAAATTACGGCACATGTACGAGATTCCTCTTGCGTTCTGATTGGTCCTTAATTCTTTCTACTCCATCGTATTGCCAGTGTAAGCATCTTTACGCTAAAATCGTTACTTCTACTTCTACTCCTTACTCTATTTATTGTAAATCGGGCCTTAATCGTAAGTACTCTTTTCGGCCAGTTTTCAGAGGCTACGCCTCTTTCCTCTAGCGGCTAGAGTCTAGCCGCTTGTCGTACCCAGCGCGACGGCCCTAGTCCTCGAGGCACTTCAGGCGCGTGCCGTATATGAACTTTTCAGTAGAGGTGTGCGAGTACTCGATTTATTCGAGTACTCGAATTTCGAGTCGAACAATGATCGGTCGGTCGAGCCGAGTCGATCGCTTGAATTTGCCGAACTACTTGAAAAAATCGAACTACTCTAATATTCGAGCTCTCGTAATTCGAAGTTTCACAAGGGCTCGAATATTCGAGTAGTTCGATTTTTTCGAGTAGCTCGGCAAATTCAAGCGATCGACTCGACTCGAACAATCGAAGCGAGTTCAGCTCGGCTTGTAAATTACGAGTACTCGCACACCTCTACTTTTCAGGGCACATTGGGGCTACACTCGTATCAATAGGTTTCCACATCACCCATGGGGTACGATTCATATGGCACACATGAGGTGCCTCGAGGACTAGGGCCCTTGCACGGGGCGCGACGAACGGTGGGAGGAAAGGGGCGTAGCCTCTGAAAACTGGCCGAAAAGGGCATCATCATTCTCCCCATGACCACCGATGGAGTAGGGTGGGAGCTCGGGGAATTCTCGAGGGAAGGGGGCATCGTCATTTTCCATATTAAATCAAACCATATTAAAATTGTTATCAGTGGTACGTGTACCACTAGTTAAGAATTATTTTTTTAAACATAAGAACATAATAGTTGTAACATTTTTCCAGAGACGTGCTTTTATAACTTTTTATCAAATATGTTTTTTGGAAATCTATTGGAAATATTTGATGAAACAAGAGTTTCAATCAAACATCAAAGGGAGTTTTCATCCCTTTAAAGTCGATGATAGTGGATAAGAGGATATATATCAAATATTTTTCCAAAAATGTTATTAAAATGGACATTTCTGTGTCAATTTCAATTCAGCTGCTTTTGTTATTATTATTATTTTAATTTTAGATAGAAATGAAAAATATCTTACTTTCTTTTCTACATTTATCAGACTCTGTGCTAACCGAGGATTGTCTCGAGTTATCTTGTTTTACTGAAACCTTCTCCTGTGTGCTTGTTGTAGATTTCATTCCCTCGCCTTCAATATTTTTCTTTTCAGACACTTCTAAGAATAAATGGTTTATATTTTCACGTTTGTAATGTAACAATATAAGGGTTTTTCTGTATCATGTTATACACCCCCATACACTCTTGGAGTGAAAATTTACTCATTTACTATTTGTAACGAAATAATAAAATAACAGTTTATTATAATTATTCAATTTCAAGTATCTTTATATTTCATTTTAGTATGTACCTTCTTGTGTATCCTGTTCATTATTCATGTTCATAATCAATACGAAAATTTCTTCAAGTATCTTGAAAATATTTTGAAGATATTGATTGAGTCCTGTAGCTACGTTAATTCAATTTCGTCATCGTTAAATGACGCTAAAGAAACTTCACTAGTGTCAGCAAAGAATAATTGCCTGGTATCCGTACATTCCCGTTTGAGTCGTTGAAGGAAAATTACCAATGAGGAGGTCCTTAGTTAGCGGAGAACTAGGTAAATTTACCTAAGAGTTCTAGCCTCTTCCTCTTTAACCAGTCATTAAGAATAAAAGCTTTTTTTCTTGATTTCTTGCTGCTTTCGTTTCGGCCAACAAAGAAGCTTCGCAAGTATTCTCTACGTCGAAGAGTTAATCCAGCTCCACTGATTATGCAGTTAAACGAGTGTCCTTAGGATGGTAGCGCGATTCTCTGAGGTACTTTTCTGCTCGAACAATGCAAATTTATGATAAATAGAATACGTTTTCGGAGGGAGGAACCGTGAATAATCGTATCGTTCAAGATAGCAGTAAAGATGGGGGTAAGAAAAAATATGATGGTACTTCAAAGGATATGTTTAAGTTATGGTGACGATTTGTAATTTTTAAATACAATTTTTACTTGCACAGTAAAATCTTGGAAATAACGGTAATACAATTATTGCAATTTCGGAATTATTAAAGGGTATAGCAGGATAAGATGGTCAAAAGTGCCCTTGAACCGATTTTACTTAGCAATGCGCCATTCGATAGCTTATCCCAAAAAACCATGTTACACCAAGTTTCAACCCCGTACCTCAACCAGGAGGGTTGTTATCGGGTAAGATAGAAATTACCATTTTTGCCATATTTCTCTTATTTAACATTATACAAAAAATCTGAAAAAATTCTAGAATATTCTAGACATGCTTATATATCACTGTGAATTTTTTCAGATATTTTGCATAATGTTAAATAAGAGAAATATGGCAAAAATGGTAATTTCTATCTTACCCTATAACAACCCTCCCGGTTGAGGTACAGGGCTGAAACTTGGTGTACCATGGTTTTTTGGGATAAGCTATCGAATGGCGCATTCCTAAGTAAAATCGGCTCAAAGGCACTTTTGACCATCTTATCCTGCTATACCTTTTGAAATTTAGAATCTTTTAATTTGGAATTTTAGAATTTTAAAATTTACAATTTAGAATCTTTTAATTTGGAATTTTAGAATTTTAAAATTTGCAATTTACAATTTTAAAATTTGGAATTTTAGAATTTTAAAATTTGCAATTTAGAATTTTTTAATTTGGAACTTTAGAATTTTAAAATTTGCAATTTAGAATCTTTTAATTTGGAACTTTAGAATTTTAAAATTTGCAATTTAGAATCTTTTAATTTGGAATTTTAGAATTTTTAAATTTGCAATTTAGAATCTTTTAAATTTGGAATTTTAGAATTTTTAAATTTGCAATTTAGAATGTTTTAATTTCGAATTCGGAATTTTAGAATTTAGGAATTTGGAGTTTTTAAATTTTAAAACTTTCGAATTTTAGAATTTTGCTAAGAATGAATTGCAAGACTTACTTCGATGGTTAATTACTTGAACTGCATGTCAGTGGAATCTTTCTTGACTCTCCTAGTTATCTCATTGCCCTTCAGCAAATAAATCTGGAACCTTTCTAAACGTTGGTTAAACTGCTGTAGCTATGTACTGTTGATCCTTGATTCACTCTTCTTCCGCTGTTTGTTCAAGTTCAATAGGGGCTTCACTTTCAATCGGTTCGTCCTGCGTACCTACTGACTTCACCTCTACTACTTCCGCTGTTTCTTCAAGTTCACTAGGGGCTTCACTTTCAATAGGTTCGTCCTGCGTACCTTGTGACTTCACTTCTACTACTTGTTGTGTAGTATTTTCATCACCGATCATAGAACTCGAAACATGATTTTCTTTTATCTCAGATAATTTTTCATCTATTCCCTCGGTGGTTTGTGAACCAATGTCTTTCTCGATGATCGTTGAAGTTGCAAAATTTTTAATACTAGTCTCTTCTATTGTTTTGTCTTTATCTAAGTTTCAATTTCAAGGGATTTAAGTTGATGCAATATTTTTATTTATTCATTCTAAAAGAAAAGAATTTAGCAAACCTTTGCCTTGAGCTTCTTCAAGAATCTTCGCTTTCAAGAATGCAATCTTTTTACAATTATTCTCTTGAGTACATCCAATAATGGACATTTTTCAACGGCCTCTTACAAAATATTCTTTTTAAAAATGGCCTGTACTGCTTTTTAACAATATTTCCCACCTGACGATCTAGAACACTTCTTTTTTTCTTTTTTTTTCTCTGTCACTGGCTTTTCTATTTCGTCAGCGAATTTGCATCGTTGTGTGCAACCAGATGTACGGAAAGATTCAATTGGCTATTATAAATCATAATATTAGAATATAAACTTATATGCAAACTGGGCCAAGCTATATCTCAAAAATATTCCCAGGCTTCCATCTAGGCCTCTCTAGGAAAAATGAAACTAGGAATTTTCGTTTCGACGATATTAATACTATAAATGATTTAGAAACAAAATAATATGATTTTTAATTATTAAAAATTATAAAATTTAGTATATTACTGAACAGCATGAATAATAAAGTAATTATGAATTCAAATTTTCCCGCGTAAATGTTTAAACGCAGGTAGTGGGGGAGCTACAGGCCTATATATGGGCCCATCTCCCCTGCATTCTCAGTTTACCCAGAGAAGCCTACGGGGAAGGATGGGAACCCGGGACGTCATCGTTGTCCAAAGTAATTTTTCTCCAAGTGAAGTTCTTTATATCTATGGATTAACATTTCTAATTTTATTGCACTATAATTATTATATAGGTACTGTATAGTAAAGTTTAATTAATTAATTTTTTAATTAAACACGAAAGTTAAATGATACCAGCCGGAGTGGTGATTAATAATTTCCCGAACTTTCGAAATTATTTAGAATCCATTGGTAAAGTTCTCGACAGAATTGGTATTTATTGAACTACTTTGGGTATCGAGCGGCGTCCTGAATATTCGGTACATTGCAGTATGGTTCGTTGAGAATATTTCTCGTCTCCATGGAACTCACTGGTTGCACGGTAATCGAAGTACTTTCGAAAGTATACAGAATTTGATTTGTACCAATTCGAATGCAGAATGTTACTTGTTACTACGCACGATCAATGTTGGATCATCTGTCGAGGCAGAAGATGTGCAGTGCGGATCGCAATCGAAAAGATCGGGCGTGCCTTTACTCTGAGCTTTCTGTGATGCGGTATCGCGTTTGGACTGGGAATTATTAATAGTTTCACTGGTACTTTGCTGGTCCACCATCGCAAAAACAAGAGTAGCGATTTCTATCTCCAATGCATTTTCGAAGTCTTCTTCCAAGAGGATGACTCTTTTATAAAGAAAAAAAAGTAGGACAATTTCGAACTCCAAAATCATTTCTTCAGATTTGTTCTAATTATTACGTTCAAAGAGTTGCGAATAATAATTAAGAGACTTAATCCGAATTTTCTGTTCTTTCAAAGCCACTTCTAGTTTAATTGCAGTAGGATATTGTAATAGGTTTTAATAAATTCATTTATTAACTCACCTACAGATATTTTTTGAACTTTTTTGTGAAAACACTTAATTTGGTATGGGGGATGTAGAATGCAGAACGTGGAAAAAAAATTTTGAACCTGAAGAGAGAAAATTGTGACGGAGACAGATTTTTAGCATGTCATTTTCGTTGCCATGTTTCATAACACGCTTGTTTTTTGTTGAATACTGAAATTTAAAGTTGCGTGCACATTTGGCGAAAGGTTTTACAATATTCTATATTTTGTATCAAAATTTTCTAATTTTTAAATTCTGGAACTTTGGAAATTCAAAGTAATAAGGGCTCCAAAGCCCACCTAGTTACACTCTTAAAGTCAGTACATACATAAATATATTATTTTATCAACGTAAGCAAAGTTGCAAGCTCAGGTACATAAATTCGTCGAATCCGAAGGATCTCTTAATTAATTATCGCAAGGGTTACCGGAGAAAATGATATTCCATAGCCAAATGACCGGATCAGCACTAATGTCGTAATACGGTGGTGCATAATTAATGAAATTAATATTGGCTTAGCCAAGACCAGTCACCTGGCGTATTGTGGTTCGCCGCGGCGAAACGTGAACAGAGAGGGCCAACCAACTACCGAAATTGCTTTTATAGGCAGGTTTATCGCTCGCTTTACATTGTCCAGCTAATATCCTAAAATTATCCTTCGATTAATGAACAAGTATTTCATGTTACCGCCTTTCTCCACTTGCATTAACATAGAATCTTCTAAAATTGTCATTTCGAATACATTAATGAACAGGTATTAATTGGAAAATGAAATTTAGGAAATTAGGAAAGTGTTATTTGAAATGAAATTTAAAAATCTTTTATATTTGATTTTTGGAAAGATGCATCAAAGTGCAACAGTGATGCAATCCGTTTAAATTGATGCAGTCTCTTCGTGAGTGAACTAGTTCACATCTGAAGTTAATCCTAAACATAGAGAAGATGGTAGCGACGTTCAGAACTTGAAGACGTAGTATTCTGTGTACAATTATAACAAGGACATCCTTACTACTGTCAAGGGATGATAATATTTGGTCTTGTCTAATTACCGGGCGACGTTTTCTACAATTGTGTTACTCCATGTTCCTGATTTCTAAGCTTCAGCTGCATTTCTATGTACATACACAATAAGAAGACGTATTCCCGGCCGGAAGTACCCTATAACAGTGACAACGGACATTTGTTTGTTTCATTAGCATTCGCGCCAGAAACACAGAACATTGTTTCCTGTTGTTTCTCAGAAATTATATTTTCATTATTTTTTTTCTTTTCCGTAATTAAGCTTATTACATCATCATTAAATAGCGCATGGTTCTCATTCTGCATCAATATGTACTTTATTTTTTAATTACGTAGTATTTACCAACAGTTACCTAAAAGTAAATACGATGCAACTGTAGATAAAGAACAAATATTAGTCGAGCCAACATTATTATTCTTGGAATAATATATTGTGAATAGAAATCCCAATATGTAACAGTTAACTATTTTATTTTAAGCCTTTTAAAATTTGAGAAAATTGCAATTCAACAAAAATTCAAATGAGAGTATTAATTAAGGAGAGCATAGAATTATTAGACAGCAAATTAGAAATTCTAACTCAAAATGAAATTTGATATTCCATCAGGGTCGCCTTGGCAAGATGCAGTCCAATTCGCTGAACGAAATTTTAAGAACGACATTACAGACCACTTTGCCTCTCTTCGGATTCCGCGAGATTACATTTATAATATTAATCTAGCCTAACCCGAAACCCAATCATAAATAACGCGGCTGGGTCTTGTTGAATTTGAAATAACTTTAAAATCAGCAAGCAGAAAATGAAAATGCAACATTACCAGTTTTGCGAATAACGCGAACCAAACACTGCGCGGTACATACTGTTTAATGAATATTAATTTTCTTGCTGTGGTAACTAATGACTAAATAATTTAATGAACAAGCACAGTATTTTCACGTATGCTGTGTAGAGCAGCGATTATCAATCTTTTTATAAACGATGCTACAGGGGCTGGTTATACAATTACAGAAGATAGCAGAAGTTTAGCTTTGAATGATTTAATTTTTAATTGAACGAAGGCAGGACATTGCGGATGAACGATGGCTTTTAGAATCTTTGAGACGAGGAGTCACGCTTTGGTGACCAGGCTATTGGGTATCAAGAGTACCTCGTGACAACTGTCGATTCTGTGGACTGCTCTTCATACCGAGGAGGATTGTTTTCATTATCCTGGAGAGTATAAAGGGTAAAATGGTGATATAGAAAAAGGGAGGCTTTGGTGTGTTGAGTACGTTGCATCAAATTCATTATTCCATCCGATAGAGAAAAGATTGGTATTATGACACCTCTGCTAGTAATTTAACCCTCTCAGTAATTGGGGGTCTAATTAATTTTATTCTCACTTTTTAATTACGAGAATCTTATTTCTCCTATAATTTAAATATAGATACAGTAAATTGTATAAATTCTGTAATTAATTTATTTTGCGGAATTATATATTGTGAATTTACCGTCATTAATAACGGTAATCGATCGATTCCTCATCAAATAATGAATTATTGTTGAAATATTCCATAAATACAATTTATTAAATCAATCATCCGTTTAATTAATTCGATAGGTGTATAAGCACCTCTCTGAAAATATATGAAATTGTTGTTATTTGTTCTTTAGCACACTTTTCAGATCAAGGTGATCATGGAAGTGTATAAATGACCCTTCCAAGTAGTGGAAAGGCGAGCCGAATCTACAATCGCAACAAATGTTATTTTCATGTTCCCTACCCTATAAGAAGCGTTGCTTAATGTCTTTTTGCAACGAAGAAAAATGCGAAGCTATCTGTATTTCGTAATGATCATGGCCATAGATCTTACCGTAAGCACGTAAAACCAAGATCGTTCGGCCACATTTTATCGATAACGTTTCCATTTTCTCTTTTTATGCATAAAATTCGCGTATGAAGTTATGAAAAGACTAGAGCGGGTGGATGAATTGTATAGTCATCAATGGTGGGTCGTTCATAAAGAACGTTCGCTCTTACAAGGGAACACATTCAGAAATTTGAACACAGAATAACTGAATTTGATTTTCACTCACCCTGAAACTCCTTCCTAGCTGCACTGACGGAAGTTACAATGTTGGCCACGTGACCAAGCACCGTGGCGAATAAGAGTAGACCAAACAGTAGTTGAGCTATCACGAATAAATATTCACCCTTGCTCCTTGGTCTGAAAAGAAAAATATACGATTGCCATTTAAAACTTTAAATAATTAATGAAACAAAAGAGGATGCAAATTTGAAATTTATTGAATCAAAGTACCAAGCTTCAGTCTCTAGAAAGTTAAATTTATAAATTAACCCGATGTCCTATTGAAAGGTGTGAAAAATAAAGAGAGGGAAATGGAAAAGAAACGTAAAGTTGGAAGAAAAATGAGGTCAGAATAACAAGAGAAATATATTAAGTCTGCAGGAAGAAAATGGACCAAGTTGGAAGTTTATTGAAGGAAGGCGACAAACAGACAGAAATTGAAAAAGTATTAAGCGATGGCCGAGAGAGTTTAATGGAAAAAATAAAGGGATAGGTTGGGTAAGGTGATGGAGAAATTAAAAAATTGATGGAGTAAAGGGGATAGGAAATGAAATGAAATAAGTAAGGAAGAAGCAAGTGAAAAATTTTCCAATAATTTCCCTGATGATATTCATTGCTTCTGACGAATGGATAATTTCTCGAAAATAAAAATAAAATTACCTGGGTAGATCACCGATAGTCGTAAGAGCCAGTGTACACCAATAGTAGCTTTGCAAGTATTGTTTCACGACATCCGCTGTCTCCGAATCACTGAACACCCAGTTCTTACTGCCGAATCCGTTGTTCTTATAAATAATGTGATAGAGGCACCCGTTCCAGTGAAAGATCACCAGCAAATAATGTATCAAGGAAGTGGAGCGGAATAAATTTGGATAGTTTGTGTGCCGCTCGGTTCTGTCCATGAACGCCCAAAACCTGTGTGACAATGAACGAAGAAAATTGGATCAAATTCCAGCTAGGCTTGTCATAAAGTTCAAAGCTGTTGTTCAAGTATCGCGCGAAAAATGTCGTACTTTAAGCTACGGAATTTTCGTTTAAACGTGAAAAGAGAAGGAAAACAGTTACCAAAGTGTGTACATGGAATTATTTACTAAAAATTCATTAACACGTTTTGCAAATAAATTCGTCGTTTATTATTTAATAAAAAATATTTTATGTAACACAAGGGTTAATTCGAAATTGAATTTCACGATGAGGGTAAAAATATTGTTTAATGATAGAAAAATAGGATTTACTTACCGATATATTTTGACGAGTCTAAAACTTCGTAGTATACTGTTGAATCCTATAGATAAGTATAAAAAGTCGAGAGGCAGCAGGCACAGGATGTCCATATAAAACGTGGTGCTGTTTGTATAGTGATTGCGTAGTTTTGTCGCGTCGGTTTGCAGTACACCGTCCTCTAAATACCCCGTTCGAATATGAAATACTATATCCAGCACGTATAAAAAATCGGAGAAATAATCCAAGCAGAACCAGACCCAACGTGTTTCGCCTGCAAAATCCAAAAGAATACATTTAAAAAAAAATATCAAATAAAATGTCTAACATGTATTTTTTAACTATCATTATAAATCCAAGTCTCAGGGGGGTTCAGTAATTATGAATGATTATTAGAAATTTGGGCATAGCAGGAAAATTGTTAAATTTAAAATACAATTGATAAACACTGACCGTTTATCTCTTGGAAGGCGAACCTGTAGATTATGACCCAAAAGTTGTAGAGAAAGGCAAGTGAAACCACCATTGACCAGTAGTAACAAAGACGTCCTGCAGGATCAAAGATGAAGGACCAGTTAGGAGCACCCGTACGAAAACCTTTTGATCCAGGTTGCCCAGGGAAACCTCTGCTACCGCGTTGCTGTTGTTGCTGCTGCACTGTATACCTTCTATAAAATAGTGTTAGGGTGATTAAGAGACACGTTTGAAGCGAAAGTGGTCCACGTTTACTAAACAGGAAACGTGTATCTGGCTAGTTCACAAGTACCTAGTTCGTCTAGAGTCTAGATCTAAGGGCTCGACTTAGCAAAGATACTTGTTGTAAAGTTGAGTTACAGGATCTGTGGAGTTACATTACCCTCCACCGCACACCTTAGCTGGCTGAACAGCTAAGGCATGCACAACCGACAAACTCCTTTATACGTCAATCATGGAAATCAGGAATTATTTCTATGGCTTTATATCGTATAACCTACTTTCTTGCAAACTGTATACGTATTTCGTTACCGTCGTAACGGACGGTCCTCAGGGAACTTGTTGCGTCAAACTAATTAGCTACGCTTTGGATATATGTATTTTACGTGACTATTCAATTCGGAAATTTGGAAGTTTAGCAATTCGGAATTACAGAAATATGAAAGTTGGAAAGTTTGAAACTTAGAAATTTCAAATTTTCATGACTGGTGATTTGAGAATTTGGAAATTTAGATATTTGAGAATTTGAGTATTTGGGAATTAAGGTATTTGAGAATTGGGATGTTTGAGAATTTGAGAAATAATTTGGAAATTTGGAAGTTTAGCAATTCGGAATTACAGAAGTATCAAATTTGGAAAGTTTGAAACTTAGAAATTTCAAATTTTCATGACTGGTGATTTGGAAATTCAGTAATTTGAAAATTTGGAAACTGGGGTATTTAAGAATTTGAGAATTTGGAAATTTAGATATTTGGATATTGAGAATTTTTAGTATTTGGGAATTAAGGTATTTGAGAATTTGAGAAATAATTTAGAAATTTGGAAGTTTAACATTTCGGAATTACAGAAGTATCAAATTTGGAAAGTTTGAAACTTAGAAATTTCAAATTTTCATGACTGGTGATTTGGAAATTCAGTAATTTGAAAATTTGGAAACTGGGGTATTTAAGAATTTGAGAATTTGGAAATTTAGATATTTGGATATTTGAGAATTTGGGAAATAATTTGGAAATTTAAAAACAAAAATTTACAACAATGCCCAGGAGTGTACGCCATTTGCCCGGGTGCAATTGCCCTTCAAGTAATGATCTTCTGGCACGAAGAGCTCAGAATTATTTCAATTTTACTAAAAAATCGATAATGGCATACTCACGTCTCGGTACCGTTACAGCTATTATTGCTGAGATGATTGACGGACGCTGGTGTATGCAAATGAGACTGATCGCGAGAGGGTGTGAGGGTAACCGCGTACGGCAGCTTGAATCTTCTACTGAGATGGTCCCTCCTCTTCGGTTTACGGCTTAGGTCGAGCTCGCTAGCTCCACGATTCACGTAAGCCCCATGAAGCGAGTCGCGGGACGAGCTGAAGTATCGCTGCTGAACTGAGTACACCTGCACCCACGAGTTTTTACGAGCCTGTGTTTTCTCGTGTCCCGCGTGAATTTATGGCGATTTCCCTGGGAACTGTTTCTGATATGTCTCGAGAAAACTTGGGTTCTTATTCGATATACAATTCGGATCATGAAAAATAGACCTGGTTATCGTCAGGGTGAAAACGATCGAGGTCCATTCATTTCTATTTATCAGTGTCCTAATTTTCGAATTTTACTTTTATGATACAATCATCTTAAGTTGAATAAACTCGTTAATAAGACTACATGTAATGGAAAGCAAATCCTGAATAAGAAGCTGCAATACTCAAATGAATATGTGTGGTCTTAAGTGCAACCACCATTAGAACCGACTCAGTAATTCTATCTGTATATTTAGATCGGTGTTTAGGTAAATGCCTGCGGGAATTCATTTATGGCAAAGGCAGCTGTAACACTGTACTACATTTGATAGTATATTTCTCAAAAACTTCTGACTTGGTTCAGAAATGCAAAAATTTTAGATTTTCAGAATTTCAAAATATCAAAATTTTAGCATTTGAAAGTGACTGTTTTTCGGCTGAACTTTGATTCCAGGGACATAAAATTATTGCCCTTTTTTCTTGCTCTTTAATAGTTTTTGACACGTAGAATCCATAAATGTAGGTCGTAACTTTAGGAAATTAGCGGTTCAAAAGTTATGAGTATGTAAAGTTTCGCGTTTTTAGGGTATTTTACACGCTACTTTGACGCCATGTTGCTTCCATCTATTATTTGATTGGCCCGCATAGATGAGCATTCGGCGGCCATTTTGGTGGGATAAATCAAATGTTTCATTTGAATTTGTTTCGCACGTATCTTGTTTTAACAAACAACAATTATTTTGTGTTCTGTCTATCGTTTTATCTACCTGCTTCGTTTAGTTTTGTGTTTTTTGTGTTCTATTAATGGAGGCATTTAGGAAATAATATATTTTTAAATAAGGTAAGCAGAAGTATCAGATTAGGTTAGGCCGTTAGGCGGTCGGCAACGTTGAAATGTAATAATTTCTTTCAAAGGGCCCTCTTTAAAATTTTTAGGTTGGTAGTATGATACATAGGAACTCATCCATGTGGGCCAATCAAATAATAGATTGAAGCAACATGGCATCAAAGTAGCGTGTAAAATACCCTAAAAACGCGAAACTTTACATACTCATAACTTTTGAACCGCTAATTTCCTAAAGTTACGACTTACATTTGTGGATTCTACGTGTCAAAAACTATTAAAGAGCAAAAAAAGGGGCAATAATTTTATGTCCCGGGAATCAAAGTTTAACCGTTATTTCATTTATCCTGTTAAATGATAATAAAACGAACCTGTTGTTGTTGCTGATAATAATGATGCGTGGGCGTGTGAGGACTCATATATTTACCGCTGACCAACTCTAAAAGATTCTGTCTGGAAGGCAGTGCAGCACTCCTCGAAATGTTGTCCGCGCTTTTCGTGTCCTCTTCCTTCTCCCTTCTAATCCGGGTCTTACCGTCGAGTATCCTTCCTTGTTTGTCCTCCCGATGTCTCTCAACCCCATAGCCTAAAGCTGGAACAAAACCAGCAATTTTTTTTATCAGTGTCACTAAGAAACGTTATTTCTCAGATCTAAAAAATTATTACACTTTCTAGTTCTATTTTGACTGTGAAAATTGTTATTTTTCTCATCTAAGAATTTAAAAAAATTGTTTTTCAATATTTTCTAATTGGAGGATTCGACGCCCCCCTCCTCCGCAATAGCTTTTTATACGTAAACCTAGAAATTTCTTTCTTCGCACCGTAGATAGTGCTCATCAGTAAATATCATATAACCGACAGAGATTGATAGGTGGTATTGAATTTCCAGCTTTGACGAACGATGTAATAATTAGCAGGGTTATTTTGTGAAGCTTCAAATATGGGTTGAGACATTGACAGGGTGAATAAAGGGGATGAAAGGGATAGTCGGTTTTTTGTTGTGAAACTGTTAGCGTTAATAATAAATTATCAAGAGAATAATAATATTTCATATTGTTATAAAAATATCGCACGAATTCTCGTTCGTCGTAATGCAGAAGTATATTCAATTAATTTCTTTGGTAAACTTTCAACCGGTAGAAGTTCTTTCAGCTTTGAAAGTAAGTTTCCTAGCAGCGGACGACAGAGATCAGAATGAAGAGGCGGCGGAAAGCCGAATATTGGAAATACGATACTTTCATCGGAAAAGTTCCCAAGCGAGTACTCTCTTTAAAGAAGTTGCTCGCTTTTAACAGACACGTCGAAGAAATACTAAATGGAACGGCTAAAGGGAGGCCATCTAAAATAACTTTGAAACAGACAAAAAATAGTTTCGGTTACTTGTATTAATATTTCGCTGTCGTAGCATTTCGAACTTACGTTCGGCTGTTTTTTTAAATTTAGAAAATGAAAATAATGTGAAATACAAAATTACATTAAAATCAGGGCTCTCTTCATGGTCCGTCATTCAAAGATTAGACCTGTATGAAATAAATAATAAAAAAATACCTCCTCCTTTTTCGAAGTCGGTTAAAAATTACATTAAAATTAGGGCTCTCTTCATGGTCCGTCGTCGGAGGGTTAGATCTGTCTGAAAATACCTTTTTTCACTCGTGTTTTCAATCACGTATTTTACAAAATGGAACGAGAAGATTTTCCATTAACCCAGATCATATTAACAATTCAAACACAAACATCTATTTATAACTTAAAACCGTGCTCACCGCAATTGGAAACAGCTTAACCTTATTAGTCGTAATTGCGAATCGCAATTGCGTCAGTAATCCTTTATAATTGTGTCGCACGGATGCAGTTATTGTTGCAAGTTGCTTTGGTATTTCCAAACAGTTCAATGACCTCACCACTTTTCAAATATTATTATATTTTTTAAGTAATTAGATAATACGGCGCCTCTCAATTATTTAGAAATTTGGAAATTTAATTTATTATTTAAGAAACATAATATTTCATCAGCGGTGCACTGGGAGAAATTAAATACATCTTTTTACAATGTTGAAAAATCAACAGTTGGCGAGATACGTTGAAGTTGAAAAGCGAGCTGTTTCTAGGGAAAATTTGAAATACGAGTACGAAACGAGTGGATACGAGGAAACCTGATAAAAGGCAAAGCGAAAGAGGAACATTTTTCACGAGGAACGGTACCACGTGGCCGTTTTAAAATAATTTCAGCCTAAAGCCAGCGCCAAGTCGGCATTGATTTATCGACGAGCAAGTTAATTGGCGTCGTTTCTCTTCGTCTTTCTAGTTTTCTCTCGCGAATCCATCAATTACACTCGTAACGAAAGCAGAGAATATCATTCTCGCATGATACATTCACGAATCCTTCATTTTTTGAAAAACTGAATTTTAAGGTGGAGGCACCTTTATAAGGGTTTCATTTCCACTGTAAAATGAATGTTCCTGTTCCAACAAATTTGTGTATATTTATTTACAAAGGATTATTTTCTTGTTCGCATTATAATACAATACTGCTTGTATTTAAGCTATGAATTCCTGAAGAGTTCTAAAAAGCTTATTTCTTTTTTAATATTTTAATTTTTTGGCTTTGTAAAAAATTCCTTTAAAGTACTTATTCTGTTATACAATTATTTTATCTGAAACGTGGAACTCTTAAAATATTGAAGTTACAAAGGCGCAATTTATATACATCAATACATATATTAGTATGAAATGAAAGAAAAAAGGACGAAAAGAAGAAAAACACGTGAACTGTTTTATAGAATTTCACGTGAAATGCAATTTTCACGAGAGCGTGTCTTTGGTGCCCAGTAACGTGACGGAACAAAGTGACGTTTTTTGAACAGACCGTGTCAGCGAAATTTTCAACTTGCCCGTTAAGTTTTCAGCACTGGCGCTATTGAATCAATAAATCCAATTTTATATAAAAGGATTTCGGTATTTTAGCAAATTTTCATAACCACAATATCTGCAATTTTGTATTGGTTTGTATTTTCTGTGGAATGTTTGGTACTCTGAAAATCATTTGTAGAATATTTCAATTTTCAGAATTTAAAATTCAACAATTTTAGGTTTTTAAAATTTTACAATTTTTCAAGCATCAAAAATTCTGAAATTTCGAATATACAGAATTGCAGTGTTCCAAAATTTCTAAGGGAACTAGTTCACCCACCCCAGAGAACGTTCAATTATTTAACAAAATTCGGATTATTAATTATTTGAAACGGAGATGTAAGACGATAATCCAACTCGTGAACTCAGGTTCTCAATCTCTCTTTGACCATTCACCTTGCGGTCAAAGCTTCCCAACAATTTCAGAACAAGTTTCTGGTAAAGTTACACGTAGTTCGACTTCAGGGCTTCCACAGAACTTTAGTCAACTTTATTTCAACTTGTTTAGCGCAGTCAGTAAATCGCGTTATCCTTTGATCGAGGCGATCACGATAAATAACAAACGAGTAGCACTCGTCTTGAAAACCATTTCACTTATCGGTTTACTCGGAAGAAAAGCGTTCTTTCCTTTTTTTTAGTACACTCGCGATCGGATCAGGCTTCCCTAAGGAAAATAGTGATATAGAGTAAGTAAGAGTTTTTTGATAATATCCTAATCTTAATTTTGATAATAGTGATATTAAAAGCAGTTTAGGGACAAAATAATATTATTTTTAGTTATTAAATATTATAAAAATTAGTATACAATTGAAAAATACGAATGACAAATAACAGGTATGAATTTAAGTTTTTCTGCGCACATGTTTGTGCGCAGGTGGTGGTCCGCCATGGGCCTATATATACGGGGCCTCCTCCCCTATAGTGTCATTCTCCTCGGGACCACCTAAGGGGAAGGACGGGAGTCCGGGTTTCGCCGTTCTCCCTAGGTAAGTCTCATTTAATCCCGAGTGTTTACGAAATTAAAACATTAATTGTTTTTTTAACTTGAAATAATTCTAAAATTGTATACTTTATGCTAATGTACTTATGAATAATTCTCTGATAAAATGGTATACTATTATTGCTTTTCCTCTTCACATTTGTATGTATGCATCATATTTTATTTTATACATCAATATATACCGTTCGTATGTTAGAATTAAGAAGCTTTTTGTTAAATACGTATCGTATAAATTTAAGCTCTAAAAATTCATACCGGTGCGCTCAAGCCGTGTTTACGACCAGCTCGTTAAAAATCGCTTTGCAAACCCCTCTCGTAAATTCTTTTAGTACTGCATTAAACCTTAAAGTCCGTTGCGTTGCAAAGATCCGAATTTTTCTCGCGTTCAAAAAAGTCTCTCCACTCAAACGTTTTCGTACGATAAATACGCGCGAAGTACTAAAATTATTTTTGTGAACTGGTAGTTTCTGAAACTGATCCAAATTCAGTAGTTTCAGAAGGATAGACTATAAATAATTGATACTTTCCCGTTGTCAATTGATTGTCCGGTAAAGGTTAAATCTGTTAGAATTGACGGATCGGGAAGGCAGAAATTACGGTGGCGCGATATTGCATCGCAATCGCGATACCATGGAATGGGAAATGCGTTTGTCAGGCTGGCGGTCAAACAAATCGTGGAGTTACAAAGCCGGCACTACTCAAAGCATCGAACGGGTACACGCGGTGCACCCTCGTTGTTTCACTATTGACACGTAACAGGGTTCACCGTCTCTCTTCGGTCCTTACCCTCTTTGGAATTCTCAGTGTCAACGTCCCCGCGTATAAATATTTGCTTGCATTGTATTATTGGGAAATTTCCAAGTGAAACGACCTTTACCTTACTGTGCATAACCTGCCGTTTAAAAGAGATACTTATTTACATATATTATGCATGAACAATTTACAACGAGAACCCACCATCTATTTAAAAAAACCCATTATCTTTTAATGTAATTTTTTATGTTGTTCCTGACGATACTTTTTATATTTTAAGTATCCTCATAAAAAAAGTTGTCTCTTTCATAAATTAGTTTTTCTTTTTTGTGCAAAAATTTTAATGGTTATAATGGTTAACCAATTTAAAATGTTAGAATTTGAGAATATAAATAAAATATTCCAGTATTTACTATACGTCTCCCATAAACATATTAATCTTCATTTTAGATATCACTTTCATGTTTAGTATATTCAGATACATCCTGTACAAATATTGTGGGCAAACATTTTACTGTACAATTTACTGATTCGAATGAAATTATCCTGTCGGAATAGCGGACCAATATCGTGCCAAGCTCGGTTACTAAAACTGCTGGCATAGCTTCAAAGACAAACCCTGTGATAAATACACAGAGTAGATACGTATGAAGTTAATAGTATACACACCAGTTATTGCACACAGCATAAACTCCTATGAGATTTGCCCAGTGTATTTGAGGTTAGATCAATAACGTTGAAGTTAGGGTAATGATAAATTTATAATTCCATATTTCCATCAGTTTATTCATAACGCTAATTAAGATTTCATATTACAGTTGAAATTCTTTAACAAATGGAAGTGAAATAAGAATACCTGCAATGAGTATAAGGAGAAGTTCGAGCCAATCTGATTAAATTCACCATAAGACACCTTATGGCACTTTTTAATTAACTAATTTGCAACTTTTGGATTATTATATAGATACTAGTCTCGAGGTTTCAATTTTCTAACATAACTTACAAGGGACATCATCAACCCGTATTTTTTTCTATCGGCAACGATCCGTATGGGGGGGATCAAAACAGCCCTTAACACATTCTCTTCAATATTTCAAAAATTACACCTTCTAGAAAAGAACCGCTTTCGCAGTTAAATTTGTCATTAAAAAATACACAATTTTCATTTTGGCGGTTTTTTTCTAGGAGTAATTTTTAAAATATTGAACTAACTTTGAGAACTGTTTTCACCCTCTAGATATGGATCATTGCCGCTAAAAAAATATGGGTCAAATAAATTTCCCTTGTTAGAAACAATTTCTCCCTCAAGTTTTCTCTATCAACCCTAACCACGACGGTGAATCAATGCAATCAGGATTGCACGTGATACATTCCAAACAATAGCAGCCCTAGTATTCAGGAGCGCAAGCTATCGCTTGGATCTGACGATACTTGCCATTTGCTTTCTACCTGACGTTCGCTAGCTAATCCGTTAAGAGGGTTGCTTTCACGGGTGTACAGATAAGCAGGTATCGGTTAGAAAACACGCGTGTTAAGAGAAAAGGTTGATGCATAAATTGCGAGAGTTCGTAAAATGTAAAGGAAACGGCGCCTATGATCTCTGGGTGCTGCGTCTTCGTTGTATCCTGACATTACCAGCGTTTCATTACCAGCCTACTAAAGTTCCAACATCTCGCGACGGAATGCTTCTTCATCGAATGAACTGTATCCCAGGGTTTACAGCTAAATAAACTCCAAGCTGTGCCACTTTATACGAGCGTTCGTGCCTTAGTCCAAATTATTTACGATTCCTATACTGTGCCCTTCTCTGCTTTTCTCCTTCATCGTTCCCTGGTTCTAATATAGGTGTCTTTTTGGTTAATGGTCATTTTAGATCTTGTTTTATTAGGGAGCAGTGATGAAAGTATTTGAAGCCCCCTTCAAAAATGTGAACTGCTCCTCTATCATTCTAAAATTCAAAAATACAAAGATTTTAAGATTCTTCATTAAAATCTTATAATTCCACCTTAGAAGAAAATCCTGGTTACGTCATTGATTTATTAAAAAGGATCATTGCTTTGTGGTATAGTTACGAAATGCTACTGAACCGAACCGTGCATAATGCAGAAACCGTGCTACACCATGAATTGTAGTTGTACCGGGCTTTCCTTCCAAAGGTTTCACTGCGATACATGGTCCAGAATGCCAACCAAATATTCAGTCAGTTAGATCGGAAGTGTATGCTCGCTTAACCAAAATAGATGTTATTCGACTCAAACGTGTTGGCTTCTGAATTGAGAATTCAGAACAGTTCAATTGTGATTTCAATGAAATTGTATGTTCATAATAATAAGGCTTTTCTTTCTGAGTATATATTTGTAGCTTCGAAAATTTATTTTACTTTTATTTCGATAACAAAGAAATATATTGTAGATTATCGAAACTGGATTCAGCAAATAGAACTAGCAGATTAATTTCCATGAATGTTTGTAGTGCAAATATAGGTGCGCTGTTGTGATTCAAACTTTCACAGTGGTATGATATAAAAATGGATAAATTTTGTTTTTATTTCTATTGTATAGAGTATGGTGTGATAGGAATTTGGAAATCAGGAAAAATTAACAAAGTTGTATGGTTGCAAAATGTGTAACATTTTGAGTAAGAATTTGCTATTTTGTTAGCGGATAAAAACATTGAAAGACAGACAATTTTTTGGATGACGGACCATGGAGAGAGCCCGAATTTTAATTTCCTTTTGTATTTCATACCATTTCCATTTTCTAAATTTGACTCAATTCATTCAACTTAATTAAGACACCCTGTATGTGAAAGTGTATACAACAAAGTGATGGAAAATCGACGGGCCCCGAGGCAAAGACTAGGTGTATCGTTTAACAGGCAACAAATGATGGCGGTTACTGAAACTGAGAATGGACCATTATCGAAACGTGTCCCATCGCACGTACGCAGGTTGGTCATAACTGGCGAAGCCAGGTCATCCTGATAACGGATGCATATCCGCATCTATACGTATTTTCGAGCATCCAGCGAACTGCTGTCTCATTAACGTGTACGTACGAATTACTCGTATACGCGTCGGATCGAAATCCGTTGGTTAACCAACAAGCGAGCTGCGGTCAAACACCATCATTCTAAGCAAATTTAGGTTTCGACCACCTACGAATCCTCCCGGATCGAGCAGATTGCTTTCACCTTCCCTTTTCCTTTGTACTGAGGGGATTACGATCTGTTTGGAAGGTCGCTTGGGTTCTTTACATTTGTTAACAGTGTCAAGTGTTTTATTATTATAAATTAGCATTTTGGAATTAGTTTTGGGAAAAACCTTGGAATTTTGGAATGTTAGAATTTTGGAATCTTGGAATCTTGGAATTTTGGAATTTTGGAATTCTGGAATCTTGGAATCTTGGAATTTTGGAATTCTGAAATCTTGGAATTTATGAATTCTGAAGTTTTTGAATTTTTGAATTTTTGAATCTTGGAGTTTTTGAATTTTTGAATTTTGGAATGTTAGAATTCTTGAATCTTGGAATCTTGGGATCTTTTAAGTCTGGAATCTTGGAATTTATGAATTCTGGAGTCTTGGAATTTATGAATTTTGGAATTTTTGAATCTTAGAATCTTGGAATTTTGGAATTTTGGAATTTTTGAATTTTGGAATTGTTAGAATTTTCTAATCTTGGAATCTTGGAATTTTTTAATTCTGAAATCTTGGAATTTTGGAATTGTTAGAATTTTTTAATCTTGGAATCCTGGGATTTTTTAATTCTGAAATCTTGGAATTTTTTAATTATGGAATATTAGGATTTGAGTATTTCGGAATTTGAAAATTTGGAAATTTTTCTTATAAACTTAATTTTATTTGTTCTGAATTAATTATCCCACTGTAAACCTTAAACATTTTCTCCAGTAAGCACGTTTACTCTGGCAGGTGTTAGTCGTCAAAGGCGGAGTTCGACATACGTGTTAAATACAATTATCCGTGCATCACACCTTCCGGAAATGCACACAAACGGAAATGTGCATGCGCAACCGAACGTGTAGCCTTAGATCATATTCGTATACAGGGTGTCTCGATTCCGTCAAGGGCTATATTAAAATATTTCAAAAGAATTATAATTAGTTTATTTTATTTCTGAAAATTACCTTTCTGAGTGTTTAAAAAATTTTTCGTTACAAGCAAAATTATATAATTTTCGCTTACGTCTGTTTTGTACAGAGATGGAAGTAGTAGCTGTAACAGAAATATTCCTGAGGGACGTATTGCGGAAAACGAACCCCCGAGTGTAATTTCCGGATGTTATCTTCGGCTGCAGGCTTGGTCAGCGCAAACAGTATTAGAATTTTACGATATTCCCTGTAATCAGGTTATAACCGTTCAATTTCTAAAATCTCCCTTATTACATATTTTAAACGATACATTAAAATTGACGTAGGCCATGTATTTTTTATTCAAAAATATTTTACTATTAATAGAATTAGAATTTTTTTGTTTTAATTGAAAACTGATTCTAAGGAAGCATAAAAATTACTACGCACAACCTTAAGATCTTAATTTATCCTAATTAAAGAGAGCAACTAAAATAACATAACAAGCATCGATCCTCACGCTCGCCTAGCAAGAATTGTTATTATTAAATTTTCCATTAACATATTAATAACCTTAACATATTAATATGTACGTACAAGGACGTCTTAAAAAAGATGTATACCTTGAAAATTGTAAATTTTTCATTTTAGAAGAAACTGACAATTATACAAATAATAGAAGTAATTATTTTTTTACGAAAGGCACTCATTTTGAGGAACATTTTAGTTTTATTTCACAGAGATAGAACATGTTTTGAAACGGAATGTTGCTGTACTTCCGTTCCTCAATGGAAACAGGCGACGTATACCAACATTTCGTTTTTGTTTCTGTCAACAACGAGAGGCATGGAAAAACACATTGGAGCTTCTAGAGAAACAAGTAACAATGGTAAAAAATATACCTCTTTTCTATCATCCACAACAACAGTGCAACCATGGGGCTACAGCTGTCCCCCTATTGAGAAATTAAGAACTTTTTAAAATTTCTAAACTAAAAGACATTAGTTGTATGGTTGTGTTTTTGAGTGAAAATCATTTAATATTACCTATCTCCTTTTATTGGAATTAATATTTTAAGGCTGGTTGGGAAATTATTAATATGAGTACGTGTACATTTATGAAATGGTTTTATCAGATAAATTCTCTTTGTATGATATTTTATATAACTGGGTATCGAGTATTTTTACGTCACAATAATTTTACGATATGTTTGTTATATTATGTAATTTATTGAAATATTTTATTTCAGGTTGCCTTTGGAATTTATTGATTTAATCCTGGGATGAGTAAAAATGACGTAGATTATATATTACTGCACAGAGTGTTCTGTAATTAAAAAATATGAGATTTTATACGAAAAAAATACATGAAAATGTAAAATAAAATTTATTCATACGTGCTTCGTTTCCGAGGGGATTAACTCTTGGATAAATGACGTTCCAAGTTATGGTAATTACAACCCATAATTAAAACTTCGTTATATGCAGGGTTTAATTGTGTAGCTAATTTAGAGTATACTTTCACGTATAGAGGATATTATATTTTTTATACGAGCTTAGTAAATTAATTTTTATTTTTGTAGCTGGGTTATAACATTAACTTTGGATATTCAAATTGCATAACAAAAGATTTTCCTGGAAACAAATTCTGAAATCCTGAGGATCTTTTTTCAATGGCCTTTATATAAAATTCTATTCGCAGAAATGTATTTTATTTATGCGACCCATTCCTTAATAACCATAAACGTCAACGTGACTGACCTTTTTCTCATAACAGTAAAAGTGATTTATAGTTTCTTTTTATGACATATCAAAATATCACGTCCCATCTTCTACTGTTTTACATATTGCTATAACTTTTTTATTCTGTAATGCTATCATTTTTTAATTCTAAAATTCCACATTTCAGGTTTCCAAGTTTCAGAATTCCAAAATTTCAAATTCTTAATTTTCCAAATTTCAGATTTCCAGAATTTCAAAATTCCGAATTCTCTAATTAAACTCTGAAAACAAATATAACTTATAACAATTGCCTGAGTCCTATTTCTAGTTGATTCTCCTAAATTAAAAAAGGGATTCAATCATGTTAGCCTGAATTGTCCTAATTACGGCTAATGGATTCTCCAAATTGACCAACTACGTATTACCGCTCGTTATCGTTATCCGTGTTTCAAGTGCAGCAAACTTGAACGATATTTGCTTAGATGTCTCTTTCGTTTGCACGCGTATGCACACCACTCTAGTCCATAGAGCAAACGTTGCTGTTTTAGTTGAAAACTCGCTAAGTGAATATGTAAATAGGAATAGGATGGAGAACATGCGGGCGTTTTATAACGATTTTAAATGTAGTCTGCTTTGGCCGAGGTAGTAGGATGGTATCCTGACGAAGGGGTTCGTTCTTCGATTAAGAGCTGTGTTCACTCACCGCGAAAGCCTCAGTTAATAGCGTGTGTTGCGTGAGCTTTGTCAGACTTGGACTTCTAACAAGCCAAGCAGATTGCTTCTACTCGAAGCCAGTTGACCGAATGATAATAGGTCATCCTAAGTCAGACGGATATAAACCGAAAGTCTGTCAACACCTTCATAAGAGAGCAAAATTTAGAGGAAGTCAATTTATTAATTTGACCAGAGGATCCAAGGCCGCGTGTTAAACAGGCACATGTTTTTCATGCAACATTCATTATTAATAGGCAATATTTGCATTCTAAGGGGTTCATTAAAAATCAGCGTGGTCGAAAACTCCTGGATACCGGTTTTTAACCCTTTCGGATGATTTTCCTTATTTTCAGCATTCAAGAGCTGTCCACCTTTACCTTCATCGATTTCGACCATTTCGCGTCTCGATTTATTCATTTTTTTTTTAACGATTTTTAGTGGATTCTTAGTGTTCTGCAGCCTCTAGAAGCTCAGGGAAGGGATAGATAAAAAAATCATAGTTACCATGCGATTCCCTGGGTCCGATTTGCTATATGTCCACTTTTACCTTGATCGATTTCGACCGTTTCGCGTCCCGATTTATTCATTTTTTTTTTCGTTGCGATTTTTAGTGGATTCTTGGTGTTCTGCAGCCTCTAGAAGCTCAGGGAAGGGATAGATCAAAAATCAGAGTTACTGCGTCATTCCCCATGGTCGAATTAGTCCGAATTCGATTCTACCCAGATCGATTTCGACCGTTTCGCCTCTCGTACACCGATTTTTATGACTTCGTTACGTCCACACATACATACGACAACAGCGCTATAGTAAATGTAGAAGATAATTATTGAAGTATTTTTGAAATGAAGAACTTTTTCTCAGAGTCTAAAGCGAGTACTAGGATAGGAATTCGAATCAATTCCATGTGGGTAACGAGATCATTTCCTCCATTAAATTCCTGAGAGTTCAGATGGCTGGGGAATCTACTGAGCAATATTCAAAATAATCTCTCTCTCTCTCTCTCTCAGTTGGTATTTATTGTCTCTATATTAAACATGAATTTCTCATTATCGGAGCACTCTATTAATTTGATAAATTTTAGCACGCATATTGTACCGAAAAATTCGGTGTAATACAACCGGGTCATGAATATCTTTCATTTTTCATTTAATGATGCATTGCCACTTTATGTAATGGCTTTCAGTTCAGTACGTAATATTCTCAATGCATCACTGATTTTAATAATTTTATATTATTTATGGACAGTACTGTATATAGCATTTTCACCGTACAATTCATAGCGTTTTTACTTTTATAGAATAATACAGCAAAAATTTCTTTCTCTATCTTTCATTTTTAACACGTCACATATCCACCCGTTGAAACAATAGAAGCGTTCGCGCGTAAAGCGACATTAATACCACCTACTGATAAAAACGAGAAAACTTTTTCGCTAAATCAATATAGAAAATAGAATAAAATGAATTAATTTATCTTCTAGAATTTTTACTGCACCGACCATCATAGGCTTCTCTAAAGAAAATGGGAAGAAGATTCCTCCACATTCTGTTTAAATGTTTACTCAGAAAAATTGTATTATTAATATTCAGAAATTAAAAATTATATTAACTTTGTCTAAATTAATCTTAATATCTTTAAAATTAGCCATTTTTTCTAAAAAAGTCTACTTTGCTCGATACTGTACAATTTTTCCTAATTCTGTGCACAATTAGCTTGTGTAAATATGCAAATGGAACAAGAAAGTATTTGCAAGAATGATTACCATAAAAGTCACGAATTTTACAATGTTCTTTTCTAAATTCATCGATTCGATTGATAGCACGGGTCTGAGTTGTAACAGACGATCGGGTCTGGCGATAGTTGATAGTAACCAGGACGTGTCGCCTCTAATTGTCTGAATTGCAAACGTCCTGTAGGAAGTCTGCCCTCTTGGTAGGACGAAAGCGGAGGAAGTAGAGCTTGATGATAACACAGGGTTCTTCATCAAAGGTTTTGCGGCTTTTACAAAGGAATCTTCACGGTCGCGTTCAACCTCTAAAGGCATTGGGAGTACCAAAGTATTGATCCTCTTCCATCCATATAACACTAACGCGATATCAATAGCACCGCACCGAGAAAGCTATTTTAGAACTACAAGACAAGAGGAGAAGAGAACGATTGAAGTTGCTATTTACGTTGTGAAAAAACTAGATTTGAATTTGGAATAATAAGTAAAATATTTTATTCTTATGTGTATAGTCGTTGGGGTAAGTGGGGGTTAGGACGGTCCCTTAACAAAAAAATGTGAATTGGTCTCTCCAATATTTTAAAATTTCAAGATTCTAAAATCTTTACCTAGTATTTGATATTGTTATGTTTACAGACAAATAGTCGTTGGGGTAAGTGGGGGTCAGGACGGCCCCTTAACAAAAAAATGTGAATTGATCTCTCCAATATTTTAAAATTTCAAGATTCTAAAATCTTTACCTAGTATTTGATATTGTTATGTTTACAGGCAATTTATGTAACATTGAAGTTGTAAAGAAAAAGCGGTATACACTCTGGGATTCATTTATTCCCGGTTACGTCATAAATCGAGAATTTATGTAACGAATGTATCTGAAAAATATCCATATTTCATTTTCACTATTTGCATTTAAATACTGTATCCAAACGTTCCAGGTGAAACGTCCAAAGTACAATTCGCGACATCATGAAGAATAGCATTCGATAAGCTCGTGTCAGGGTAGCGTCATAAATAATTACCGAAACACGAGATTCTCATTTCTTTTTTATCATCAATTAATATAAAGTAATAAAAATGTCACTTTCAAGCCTTTCCAAGTATTTGAATTATAACTACAAAAGAAAAAGAATAGGTGCAAAGTAAAACTGATAAGTTCATCTTAATTTTCCACTCGAAAGTGTTATCGTGCAAATTATTTCATAACTGTCGAGCAATGCCTAGCGTTGCCCTCTTTAATTACGACCTGGGTTATGCTCACGCAGCCGAGTACCAAACTTTCATCCGAAGGTGCTTAAGCAACAAACTTATTCGACTTGTTACTAATTACATGGTGACAATGCCAGTTTTATATAGTTTCGTTTAATATTTCCTTATGATATATTCGAATTTGTGAAAATTCTAGAAATTCATTTCTACAATGTTTCCTGCTGTTTTATTTTCTAGGTTTCTCAAGTGTAGAAATTAATTTGGTGCTCTTAGTATTACACTTTCTTAATTACTATTTTAAATTTGAATTCGTTCTCGCGCTTTTGTGTATCTGAAAAGTGGCGCGAAAATAGGATACTTTTTTACAGATAAGGCTTTAAGTAAAAATAAAGGAAATTGCTTACTTAATAAACAAAAACTTGGTCTCTGGTTAAAATCAAATTTATTCACAGCAAAGCATTCAGAACAAGTATAATAGAGTCTGGAGTTGGTATCGAGGGAAAAAACTGCAGCCTGCTGAGCATGCACGTGTACATAATATAAAGCTTAATGTCCTTCACGAGATTCTCGCTAACAGCTGTGATAAGAAACTACCACTTTTCCCTGTAATTTCCCTTTGGATGTTATTCAGAAATTATACTTGCTGCAACAGTGATTTTACAGTTCAGTAGCTGACAATAAAAATTTGTTGCTTAGGTTAGGTTAAAAAGTTATCTTGTTTGTTCAGATAAAAATCCCCTTTTTGTTCTCGTGGTTTAGCCTCTGGCTAATTTCAATATTGATTGAAAAATAATACCTTGAATTCCTGAACGAGAAATCGTTGCGATTCGCTAGACCGTTATGGAAGTTAATTGCTATTTGAATGTGTAGTGTAAAATAAACAATAAAATGTATTGATTAAAGAATGGGGTGAAACGTTACCCATCGATTTCAATAATTCATCTTTAAGTAACATAAATATCAATTCAAATTTTCCCGCGCGAACCTTTATACGCGAGTGGTGGGGGTCCGCCACAGGCCTATATAATAGAGGCCCCATGTCTCACTCTCGTCATTCTTCCCGTGGCCACCCATGGGGTAGGATTGGTGTCCAGGGAGAGGCGAGAGTACCTGAATACCTGGTAGCCTACCGTGTTCGATACTATACAATTATCAACTATTACAATTATTAGAAAAATTACAGTTATATAAAATAAAATTATTTCTATCGCTCATGGAATGTATCAAGTTGGAAGTGCTAGAAAAACTGCTTACTCACCTGGTTGAACACCATGAGAAGGTATCGCAGGTGCAGGAGGCACCAGGCCGGCGATGCTGTAAAGCGTTTGCCCGCTGCCATATTTTAAACCGCCGCAGTGACACGGTGTGGTGGGGGTGGGAAGGCCCTCGCTGCCCCTGATAGTAGCCCCCACCACCGAAATTTCGTCGAGTTCGTGGCCGCTGTCGTAATGGCACAATCTGGTGGCACTGGTGCTGGCACCGCCGCCACCCCCGCCGCTACCTTCCCCGCCTGTGGCGTCCGCGCGACCACCGCCGCTTCCTCTGCCCCCTCCGCTGCGGCCCCGAAGCGACTGCACCAGCCGCTTGGCGCCCGAAGACATTCCACGCAGATGATCCAGCCTTCCGGTCTATTCTCCTTCCTGTCCGCCCCGAAGCCGCCCTTCGGCAACGATATCCTCCTACGGGTATCAACGCGTTCGCCACACACACGCGACCGCCGGTGTCACCGGTCTGAACATATCATTACGTTCATATTCTCTGTTCACGATGATCCGATGAAATTTCGAAGTGATTTTCACTAGAAAATATTTAACGCCACGTCACACGATCAACACTTAGGTATTTGT
The DNA here is from genome assembly GCF_907164935.1 of Osmia bicornis bicornis. Classification (NCBI taxonomy): domain Eukaryota; kingdom Metazoa; phylum Arthropoda; class Insecta; order Hymenoptera; family Megachilidae; genus Osmia; species Osmia bicornis. Next base: position 7,596,447 of record NC_060230.1, read on the forward strand.
AAAGAGTTGACGGATGAACATGGTACACTAGTGAAGATAGATGCACGTATGAATGGAACGAACCTGGAGGAACGGAAAATTCACGGCACGCGCGACTTTCGGCTTTTCCTTTTTTCGGACGTTGACTGATCCTGTTGCTCTGACGAAGCATACCGCCTCTAGCTCACTTCTTAGGAGACAGTCGATGTGCAACAAGTGTCTTAGACCACGACACTCATCTCACGTGCACACTTACTCTTCTTTCGACGTGACACACTCGATTCTAACCCTTCCTCGTTCGCGATCGTTGGTTTCCTTTAGATCTCAAGTGTACCTGGAAATTGAAGGAACAGGGTGAACTGGTGGTTATCATAGTTTAATTCATTAGTTTTTATATGAGAATTGGGGGAGTGTAAAAAAAAGAAATGGAACGCAGGGAGTAATTAAAAAATTTTTAAATTACAAAATTACTAAAATTTCCAAAATGTATATCATAAGACGGTGATTTACTCAGGAGCACTAAAATATAATACAATAATTAATTAGCATGCTGCAAATCGTTAATATCAATTATTGGAAGTACCTAGCGAGTAAAGGAAGATCGTATGTCAGGAACACTAGACCAACGAGAGTAAGCAAATTACTCGGCTAAGTGCATCGTGTGATTCGACATTAATAAAACAAGAGTTTCGGTTACGCCCATTTAGAGAGGGCGAGAGGATAGAGGGCGATGAATTCTGAAGTTACTTCCGAGCGCATTAATAAGCCGATTAGCTAATCATTCTACGGAATTTACCACTTTATCAAAACCCCATACATATGCATATATGCTTATGCGATTAGAATGTGAGAAGCTAAGAAGAGTTTTTTATATCACTTCAGTATAATTTTTATATTTATTTTCATAGACAGAAATCTGTTAATTAACTCGAGTTAATTAGTGGTATTATGTATTCTGCTTATGCAACTTAAGATATAAGGTTCTTAACGCTTTCAAAAGCTGATCTGTTAGTAGGTGCTTTCGGGTATAAGCCGCGTTCAATAGATAAGGATTTAATTGGCTAGCTGATCAATTAAGAAAGGTGATCCATAACCAAAACTGTCACTCTAAATAGCCGATTATTAATAGCCAGACGGCAGTATCAGTGTGTCTATCCAGTCTCTAACGAAGATTCGAAGAGTTTCGAATACTTATCCCATTGATCACGTCTTATATCCGGAACCCTCTACTAATTATAAATATATATCCACTGGATTAAGGCGGTGAGGTAATTTACTGTTTTAATACTGAAGCAATTCCCTGGGTAACAGCTTAATATTAATCCCTGGTTGCTACATGAATTGCCTGTATTTCTAAACATTTTTAATTATAATTTTTGAAAATTATCAATATTATACAATTTAAATAAAAATTTCAAAATACCATATTATTACTGCAACAACAAAAACAAAAGAAAAATGTACTTAGTACTTTGTGGTACAAAATTTCATTCACACATAAAAGTGTAGGTAAATTTTTCGTATGTTTTGAATAAATAAACGCGAAAGGGAGCGTATGGCTAACTTAACTCGTCTCTGTTGTACGATGTTATGAAAATTGTAAGGGGAGGCATAACCTCAGGGGTGACTGTGTCGCCTGTGTTGGACAATTTGTAACGTTGAGAGGAAAAAAGAATATCACTGTATTTATAAAAGAGCCTGGCTCGCCTATTCGTTATTTATTTGATGGACGAGTAAAACAAACACGTGTTGGTATAAAGTGGAGGTTCTCTATCAATGGTCCTCGAAAGACAGCCGAGTGTTACGTGGATAACTTGTGTAATATACATGGTTTTTTGTGCATAATTATTCTATTAAAAACAAAGAAAGAAGATTTGAAAATAAAAAAAAAAAAATTCTTCTCGGACCAATTTCAAGCTCACTACAAAATATGACGATGTACATACATAGTCGGTGCTTTAGCGTGACAGGAAGCGGAACCTTCGCTCGACAAAGCAACGACAATTGCAGCGTATTTGTCCCGTCATAAAATGTGGCTAGTCTGAAAGTGGGTTTAATCCCTGCGGACGTTGTCGCGTCGCTCTGCTACCATTTTATACCAACCTACTCCTTGCTACGTAACCAATCACTTTTTAGCTTTAGCACGGTAAAGAGCATAATGTCGCGTACATTAAGTATTACTCGTTATTACCGGTATAACGTGAGAAAGAAGATAGAGCCTTTTGGTCCCGTATCTGCTAATGGACTTATTAATAATGTTGGATTTACATTGGTTTAGAGACGGGATTAAGTACAAAGTGTACGTTACTGAAGGACAAAAAGTACATACATATACAGGGTGTCCCAAAACTGGGGTAGGACCCGTGGATGCTGAGGTCATTCTAAACAACTTTTTCCATTGCCAAAATGTTGGTTAAGGCTTAGTTTTCGAGTCAGCCTTGCCAACATCGCATCGGCATACAGTACTTACATCGGCACCACGTCGCGGTCGGGATAATAGGATTCGTTGGGCAAAAGTTGTATCGAATAATGTATAAAAAAAAGAAAAGAATAATACATAGTATAGAATTATTAGTTGATCATGAACAACGAAACTTTTGCCCAACGAATCCTATTATACCGACGTAGTGCTTTATTTATTTTTTTTTATTTATTTACGTTTACTTGGGCTTCTGCCCAAGATGGCGTATCAGGGGAGACGCCCCCTATATTGCCAAACCGACGTGGTGCTGATGCACTTGATCACGACCACGGCTTGCACCCATCACTCTCGTGGTTTGGCCCGCGCTAAAGGCGCGCTCTGATTGGCCAGTGTTTTTCGTTAATAACTCGAAAACTAAGCCTTAACCAACATTTTGGCAAAGGAAAAAGTTGTTTGAATTGACCTCCACGGGTCCTACCCCAGTTCTGGGACACCCTGTATAATCTTGGTAACTAATTTAATTCCCACCTCGATGTTTGATCTAGTTTCAATCGAACTTATTTGCAATGTACTTACTTAAATCTCATCTCTAATTACTAAATGTCCCTAAGATGATTAATCTATGGAAATATTCTGACACTTGGTAATTATACTAATGTATATGTCCTGTTAATGTTCCTGCTAAGCCTGGACAACGAAAATGCATTTCCGGTAGAATTCTGTCATATTGAAAGGGTTAGGGTCACACGCGCAATACCCCCGTGCCAGCTACAATTAATTTATGAGCGACGGTAATTCTGTTAAGCACGTACTAAATGTTCGAATATAACGTAACGTGTTTCAGAATAATTGCTTATTGCTTATAAATTCCATAACACTCGTCGTGAAGTACAAATTGATTTTGAAATAAAATATGATGAACTTTTATGATAATTGTAATTACGTTGTTATCGGAAAGTTAAAGACTCGAGACATCATAAAATTTTTATGATACATGCTTCTTCATATCTCGGAAAATAATGAAAGTGATCAAAGTTATTGTTCTACCCCTGTATATCGCTCGTTGAACGTGTTTAGCAGACAAAAACGATGATTTAACTATATCGTTCCATATTTACGAGGAGAAGCCATCTAATTCACATCCCTTAGCGAATTTCACTCTCTACCCTCTACGAAAGTTATAAACCGCCAGTGAAATTCGTATACATAATGTTTAGAGCGCTTCCTATTCCAAGCGGAAGTTCGAATAAGGGATTGTAGGTAATAAAGTTCTCGGGGATATAGCTGTTCGATAAACTGTAATTAAAGGGGAATATTAAAAGGAAATTGCGGTACGTTTTAAGAGGGATCAATCTGGAATTGACTTTTAAATTGAAAAACCTTTAACATGATGTTTTTATAAAATTCTGTTTCACCTTTTCTTTTTCGAATGACATACTGCAAAGAAATCAATTTCTGATTAGAACTCCATTTTTAATTAACACATAACAAATTAACAAATTAAATAGATGGAGAATGAAACATAATTTAATAGGGGAGAGTTGCCGAATTTGGACCGTCGCCTAGATTGGACCCATCACCTAATATAGCGTAGTATATATCAATGTTAGATATATGCTGCCTATACTGTGATATTATTTGTTATAGGAGGTAATATAAGGTGATGAGTCCAATCTAGGCGACATACGTTTCAACAACAATAGCCAACATACGTTTCAACAAAAATACCTCGATTAGAACCACTTAGAACGACTAGAAACCAGTCATTTTGACTGGGTTGGTAGTTCTAGTGTTAATTTAATTTAGACTCGACTCGAATATCAAGTATCCTCCAGGAAATTTCACTTAAATATTATTTTCATTTATTATGAATTAATGACTATAGTTTTGAAATATGGGAAAATTTTGCAATGAATTTTTTATATAATAATCAAACCTCTATTCTGATCGAATTCTCTAATTTGCTGCCACTGATACGGACATTTGAGAATAGGCGAAACATATTTTCTGATCGGCAGAGAAATAGGATTTCTCAAGCTGTGTTTTCGGTTCCCAGAGGAAACTTTTCTAAAAGTTGAATCGCGGAACGATGTGTCTTCCGACACTTACGGAAAGAGACTTTCGGAACTTGAAACGCAGATCCGTGTTCAATTTTAGTTGCTTCCTTTCAACTCTTCCGACTTTACTGAAAGACGAGAAATTCGATATGGATGAAATATCAGGAAATTGCTACATGCAAAAGTTGCACGGCTTCACTCGGGTAACGTACACTCCATAACTAGATGTTCGAAAATATTCTTCGTATTAGCATAATAATAGAAAATAGTATCGAGGGTCTAGTTCCAGATCACTCAAAATCATGATGAAGTGTGGACAGAAATGCAGGAAATGTCAAATTTTTAAAATTTCATTCCATTTATATATTTTTTTTTTCTAATTCATCAAATATTTATTACTGAATTTTTTGGATATTTAAAGGATTACTATAAGGTACACGCTGTTACAATAAATTATAACAATAGGTAGGGATATAGATATATAAATAGTATAATGAAGAACCGAACGTGCAATAACTGGAAAAATAGGCACTAGCCTCATTACAATAAAGAAATATGTTCATACATACTGAAGTTTTTGGAAATGATTAATTTTAATAATAATGTAAAATAGTCATTTGAAAATTAACCCTTTAATATGTCTGATTACGCACTGCCATTTCCACTATGTCACGTAATATAAAATATTCATATTGAACATGAAAAGTATAATGAGAGAGAAATTCAAATTAGTTCAAATAGCCTAATTATAGCTACTCGAAAAATTCCTGTTTAAATTTAAACATGACAATTTAATTGCTTAATTATTGTTAATTATTGTACTCTATCGTACTTTTGTTTGATCGACGTTTTAAGTTCGAATTTCAGCTTGTAACAAAAATGAGCGAAGCATATTTCACGTTTTTCAATTTTAGCAAAAAGTTCAAATTATCAGAGAAGCATTTTATTCAAAAATTCCATTTTCTACGATACATGAAGCTTGAAAATTTTCCAACAAATCATGGAAGTTAAAAACTATTTAATTAAAAATTGAAATTTGATCGTGTTGAAAAAAAAACAGCAATTGAGGAAAACCAATAAATTTTTATTAAAATTAAAGCTTTACTCCTGCATTCACCATTCAATTAATTGTGGTACATGTAAGGGCAATATTCAGGTTGACCTGAATAAAATTTGAAATTTAACGTTTCTTCCTATTTGCAGTTGATGTACAGTTATACCAATCGGGTGGTTTTGAAAGTGGAATTCTTATCTTGAAGTTGGACGACTATTATTTACCTTGAGTAAATTACTTTGCACTCTACCTTCGAACGCTTCCTTTAACAAACAAGCTGTTGGTCTACCCTTAATCATCGAGGGTAGAGTTCAACACCAAGTGTCAAGGAGAGTCATCCATACACCCCTTCCTAAAACATTTTGCATACAAGGTGCTCCACTTAAACTGATGGTGTAACTGCACAACTGTTCGATAAACACTTCAGAACTCGAGTAATTTAGGAGAAAAATTATAAAAAATAATTTATTAAAAATTTGTAAATTAAGAAAAGAAATAATTAATTAACACCCTAATTATCATGAGAACTAAACAAGGATATCAGACAAACAACTGCTCTTTATAAGATCTAAAAAAATTTCATTTTTCATCAAACAATGAACATTGGGAGAACAATGACTGCCAGCTTTATGGCAGGAATTTCCAACCAAAAAAGCCAGAAGGGAAAAATTCCAGCAAACAAAAGGTAAATTTCCAAGATGAAAATACTCGGTAGAAAGACGAAGGACGTTAGTAAAAAAGAAGGCTCGAAGAGACGCGAAACGTTGGAAATTATTACGCTGATTTACATAAAGCCCGGAAAATAACGAAGGAGAGACTCAAACGTTTCTGGTTCCTGCTCGATGGCGATCTTCAACGTGGCTCCATCTGTAAGCATTTCTACGCGGATATATATTCCTCTCACCCCTTTTTCTTGTTGGGGGGATGAAGAAGATATCCTTTGAATTTGATTTCACGGATATTTACCTAGTCCCTGGGTTTTCCATAAGGAAAGGATAGGAAATTATAAAAATAAAGTAAACTTTGAATTTCCATAACACGACGTAGTATTTGCCCTGCTGAAAATACCAGGATACTAAAATACTCGAATATAAGGATCTTAGAATTGGAAAATTTTACATAAATCACAGGAAATGTTTAAAAATAACTAAGGATTTGTATACAACTACAAGGGGTGATAAAATTTTTCCGCTCGGAGGAAGGAAACGCCAATTGAAGCGCGGAATAGCCCCAGGAGTAATATAAAGACACTTTTCTTGCCAGAAACAGATAAAACTCTGCTTGTCTGAAGAAGCAAACTTCCTTTCTAGACTTACAAGGTGCTAAGCCTTTTTTCTCCTTTACCCTCGTGACTGCCACCTGGAAGTTTTCAAATCTACCCCGGAAAGATTCTGCAGGGAGATTCGCTTTTCTTTTGACACGGCGAAATTTTCTGATAAATCCTTTTATCTTTGAATATTTCATTTCGATTTCGATTGCACGAGGTTAGCCACTTTTATTCGTTTCGTCGACGAGCGGCAGCGACCGCTTAACAAATAAAATTGTTTTACTGCAAAATCGATGCGAATCCCAATTACCAATTCGTGTGTTTCACCCACAATGACATACCGACCCCTTCGGGGGGTTGAGATGAGCGTGCTCAAGAGACGAGCCGAACAAAACAAAACGAGCCGAGTTAGCAAGCTGTGCAAGTCGAGACAACTTCGACAAACGGTACCTCGGTGTCAGGCACATAGCATTTAATTATTATTTTCATCAGCAGGCGGATTTCTCGTGGAATAAAATATTACTCGATCGTTAATTCAACGCTGGAAAATTCGCTCCGGCACGTACATTGTAAAATTGAATGAATAGAAATAACAATTTCAATACAATTGAAGTAAATATTTAAGTGAAAATTGTTTTTTGCTACATATTATTTATCCGTGTTGGATTAAAGTATTCTTAAATCATTAGAAAGCATATTTTATAAATTTTAACCAATTCATTTCAGAATGAATTCTTTAGAATCAATTCAGAATTAAAATTACTGAGCAATTCGTGTTAAAAATAAGGTTTCAAATTATTTCTCAATTTTATTGTTATACACTGTTATCTACGAGGCTTTTCGCGCTGTCATTCAGAAATGATTTTCACGCAGAGAACCACATCGACAATAACCAAAGTGAACGACGTTTTTGATTGACATTAACGAGTGGCAAGCATTCAATTTCTAAAGTTGAACGTTTCATCGCAGAGGTAAATGAAAATACGGAACGATTTTTGTTTTTCTGTTATTCGCCAACTATACAAGTGCTTACATGTATGCCGTGTCGTAACAAGAGTTTCACGAACCCATTGGACGCTGTTGCTTTTCGTCAGAAAGTTAGAATTTTTCATAACTGTTATTCGCAGCTACGAGCTGAATGTATGTCGGACAATTAAAAAACAACATTTATTTTTATTTCATGTTATTTAATGATTTTACAGATATCAGATTCTTTTTACATAGTAATAATATATAAGAAAATTATTTTCGTTAAATAGAAATTCTCAAAATTCTAACTTTGACTTTTCCCGGGTAAACGTTTTGTACGCAAGTGCCGACAAATCAGTATAAATGTATCCAAAATCCTTTTCTGTCATCGATACCTCGACAGGGGCGCATACTGCACGGGTGTGCGTGAAAATGTGTATAACGAGAAGGAAAGAAGGTATAAATTGTAGGAGAGAAAAAAGCGTTTCGTCTCGGGATCTGCAGCCATTCTATCAGCTGTTCGCTCGTTCGGCTAAAGTTTGAAGAGGGCAGCCCGGAAGTCGAGCCTCAGTCGCTTTGTATCTCAAAAACAAAGCTCCAAATTCAAAAGTGGCGGAGGAGTTTTTACTTTTAATTCTTATGTCAATAACCGGTTATCCCTTTCCACACTGCCGTCATAGAATTTATTATGCTCCTATTAGAATATTTGAAAATTGCTCTAGATCATCAAATGTAGAGAGAGGAGAAAAAAGCGTTTCGTCTCGGGATCGTCTGTCAGACTCGTCAATGGGGCTGACAACAGACGATTCCTGCCCCAAACACCCCTATCGTACCGCAATTCGTAACTTCTATACATATACCGCAGTTCACCACAGTCCATAACTGCGAAAAGACCAGTTTTCGTTCTTTCGTGCGCATCTTCGCTCTGATTGGCGATACTCCCAAACGAAGTGGAAAGCGATTGGCAGAGAGCTCGCTGAGTTCCCCCACCATCTTCCAACCTGCGCGTCGCAGTTATTGGGACTCTGGTGAACTGCGGTATACTGTTCGTTCGTCAGAAAATGGCAGCAAGTGAAAGATATTTACGCGCTCTCACTCTGCCACCTCTCCAGCAGTCACACGCATCGTTACTATTGGCCGAATTCGGTGACGAAGATCGACAGTTGACGGCATCGAGGTCCAACGACTATGCTATGAAATCTTTTGTTTCACTCGATCTCGTATGAGTCGCTGTCGACTTTTGTCACTGTCTTCGACCAATAGTGGCAATATGGGCGTGGTGGCAGACTGAGAGCGTAAATACCTTTCACTTGCCATCTTCTGGTGGACGAACAGTACCTATATTCGAACGACATGCCGGGCGACCTCTTGCGAGAATACTGCACCGATCTCTCACCGCCACCTAGCGGTCCCTGGCCCGAACTCTAGGCGTCCGGGGAGACGAAACCCTATCCCCTCCACTAAACGCCGACAAAATGGGACTTTCCTTCTTGTTACACACATTTTCACGCCCACAGCTGCACTATGCGCCCCCGTCGAGGTATCGATGACAGAAAAGGGTTTGGATCCATTTATCCTGATTTGGCGGCATTTCCTTTGAGTTCACTAGCGAGAGAATCACCCTGTATATGGGACCGAAATCGTCATTTTTCCTGCGGCTGCCAATGGAGGTAGGACGAGAGCTTGGGGGGGGGGGGGAGGGAAATTTGCGAATATTGGGAAACCTACCATGTTAAATAATGATTGGAATTAAATTTCTGTATTTTACAATAGAAATATGAACAAATTAATTATTTCGATCTTTATTGTATTCGCTTGATTACATTTTCCAACTCGGAGTTTCTTTTCATTACCTCTATCGTATGGTTTCCGTTTCAATTGCAGCTGGAAGGAAAATAACAGCTCATCCATTTCCTTCTTTAATCACCTAAGTGATCTACCAGGCTCAATAATTACTCAACTACTGGCCAAGAAAGAAGAGCCGAAGGATGTAGGCAAGAAAAGAAAAGAAAACAAAGGATAAAAAGTAAAAAAGCAACAGAGGAGAAAAACGAAGCGATGAGAAAGAAGCGAAATTACGAGGGTGAATAAAGAGGTTCCCCAAATTAATGCTCGATTCCAGGTAATTTAGCGTAACAAAACTGAAACTTTATCTTTTTGCGAACAGACGAATTGAATACGCGTTATTAAATACAATTTAATGATAGAAAAAAGAAAAGAACAGTTTTGTCGATTTTTATCAACATTTTTTATCAGTCCACTAATAATGAAAATGAATAATTGAGAAAGTCGCGTTAGAACTACCCTGTATATTGTACAAATTTCGACTACACCGTGAACTATGCTGACTGAATTTCCTGAATGCCTTTGCCCTTATCCCTTCGAGGACCGGCATGCTTTATAAACCACAGAGTACTCTGTTGTTTTGAGGACGAGTGCGATAAACAGCCACAGTAGCGTAACAAGTTTGCTTGTTTCGTACACGTAAACAACTTTCAGAAGAATATTGGAAAATTTTTTGAAATTCAACTACAACTGAAACATCAAATTTTTCAACATTGTATAAAATTTATTTAAGTTTATAAAAGTTTGTATAAAATTTTTCAATTCTCAAGGATATTCAATTCTTCTGTTTTATTTATTTAAGATGCCTTCCATTAAAGGGTTAAACATAGGAATTATTGGAGTCCTGTCTCATAGAGTATGAAAATGAGATCCTCCAAACTTTGGAACCTTTAATTCTGTAGATCTTAGAATTCAACGAGCTGACTTTCAATTTCCTTAGAATTTCAAGTGGCTGTAAATTAACATCAGGTGTTTCAAAGTTTTCCAAATATTTAAAGTCAGTAATGAGGCAACTATCCTTTGAATTGATGCATGAATGTGTGCAATTTAATCTGAACAGAATTAATTGTATAATTAACCGTGGAGTATTAATTAGTACTAATTACTGTTAATAGAACCATCACGAAATTAGAGTATCATTTCATAGGGATTTATGATTCATAGAATATGGAGATGACTATATTAATTCATTTCTGCTGAAAGGAAATGCCAATTTTTATTAAATTTCTGATATTCGTTAGATATTTTTACAAAATGAAAAATCATCCTTCGAAAATAAATTCCTTTTTTTTATATTTATATAGAAAATTTTCCTCGAATCATGAGAGAGCTCGGTATTATTTCAAAGTTAATGGAACACCTGAATTAATCTATGATAAACATTCCCTGTGATTAAATAAATAGTATCTATGTTTATTTTAAAGCGACTGTAGATACTAAATTAGCAGAAATTCCTGGGAAAATATCAGATATCGTGAAAAATCTGGCTGGTAGGAAGCGTTGCGTAGGACGTCACTTTTTAAACTGTTTCTTTGTAAGTACGGTTAGAAAGAGTAACGAGGCTGGAAACAGTGAAAAATCACGGAAAAAGCGTTTCGACGCAAATGTGGCCGAGGGATCGGCTTGAATTTAATGGAGTGTACTGGCACTCGCTACGCTCGCCGCTGTTTTATGCGATTCGTTACACGTGGATACTACGGCGTCCCATATTTTTTCAAGCATAAAGTATTCGAGCACGCGTTCCGACTTGATTAATATAAGATTTCAGATCATTATGTAACGGTAATGTCTTGGATTATCCCCCTTCCCCATAGGCAACCCCTAAAAATTAAAAAAATTAAAATTGGAATTTTGCAGAAAAATATTATTCTTTATATTTTGGGAATGAAATGGTACCTGGGATAAAACACCCTCGAATGAATAAATTTGATTCATTTCTTCTTTTTCCTTTTGTTTTTGCGCGTAGAATTACCTCCTGTATGAACATATGTGGGTAGAATATAAATTGATGGCACAGGTGTAGGCTAAATAGGAGAAAGATGAGAATACGGATTAAAGACATTTTGTATGTACATATGGTACTGTGTTGTTATTTATGAGAATAATTTACGGTGGACAGGTGGCATCTGCATTGTTATAAATACTAATTCAAATTTTCCCGCGTCAACGTTTATACGCTATCGATGGAGGTTCGCCATAAGTCTATACTCTATACATTAGTGATGTGGCGCGACTAATGTGTCGGGTTCCCGATTAGTCGGGTCGGTCCGGAAAACATCAGGCGGGCGTCCGATACATGCGTGCACTCGAGTAGCCTGACTATTTCGTGTTCGATCGGGTACAGTCGGGCAGATTCGGACGAGCTCCCAAATTATCTTATTCCAAAATTCCATATAAAATAGATTTTGCAGATGCTTCTTGCAAGTATTAACAAGTATAGTGCACCGATGACAAGGTGTCCCCTGAGAAGGGCAGATTTACGGCCTTCTCATGGGACATCTTGTCATCGGTGCACAGCACATGAGAGTTGGATCGCGGGCCACGGCCCGCGGGGGCTCGTCCGATTCTGCCCGACTGTACCCGACCGAACCCGAAATAGTCGGGCTACCCCACATCCCTACTACAGGGTGATTCTCTCGGCGCGCAAGACAATAGCCGTGCCGCACAATGGAACCCCTGCTATTCCGTTTCTTGTCTTCGTCTCAGCCATAAACACACACAGAGCAGTTTTGGGTCCGGCGATATGGCCCCTGGGTCCTTTTACCCGCAAACACAGCAGGGTTCCATTATGCGGGGCGGCTATTGTGTTGCGCGCCGAGAGAATCACCCTGTATATATATATATAGGGGGCCTCCTTCCGTGCATCGTCACTTTTCTCGGGACCGCCACCGGCGACTGATTGGAGCTCGAGAAAGGGAAGGCCTACGGTGAGACATAGGGAGGGGCATCGCCCTTTTCCCTAGGGAAGGCCACCATGCTCGATACTGTACGATTATCAAACAAAATTAAAATTGTCATACTGTATATTGCACATATTATCCACGTATTGCAAAATAACAAAGTTTCGACAACCTTTTATGTTAATTACATAAAAGCAAAAAGACCAGTTTAAAATTATTTTGCTTTTCTTTTTTAGACAAAATGGAACACCAAATCGAATTCACTTCACGCTTAAACGATCTTTAGTTTCTAAGGAATGGTAACAGTTAAACGTCAGTTTCCATTCAATTAGTACCCTTTAAACTGGTTTTCACGTAAGCTCTCCCATTGCAATGTAATTTTGAGTAATCATTAAAAGCTTATTAGACTGTAATTCATTTTGTCGCTTTAATTTTCCTATTAACTGAGACACAATTTCGCTTCGTAACGAAAGAATACTTAACTTTCGTTCCGGGCTAAATACGAGATCAGTCGTTCGCCCGGTGAAACGAGATTCTCGATGAAAAAGTCATTCAACGGCGACTAAGTTTCTGTGAAAGCTTCCATTAAGTTAAATTTTCTTTCAACCACTTTTATTTAAGATTTTATACAAAGAATGGTTTCAAGATAAGATATTACAGGTGTGTAATTGTTTCGTTTCTATTGTAAGAAATGGTGAGGTTTTTGTGCCCAGAAATTTCTGTTATAACTACTTTTGTACGTACGGAATGGATCGTATATTTTGTAGCTAACAGCAGACTAATTGCATTTCTTTCTAAGTGTCCCTGTTATTAGAGCATTAATTGAAAAACTTCAATTAAATAAATTTGCTAGAACAGAAAACTTATATTGGAGGAGACAGAACATACAGTGTGCAGAATTTAATTCATAAGAAATTGATATATTGCAACAAAATGCAGCAGAAATTCATATTGTATCAAAGATAAAATATACAAAATTATATTCACACATTCTTAGATAAAGAAATTATCATTCATTATTATTAAATCAATAGGTTTTCATCTCGTTTTTATTCCACCTTTACGTAAACTGTAACTCCTGTTTAAAATTAATAGGGATTTATACTTAAACATAAATCTAAGTAGATTTTCATAAATGTTTATACAATTCTCCGCGTTGTTCGGCCCGTAAGGAGATAAAGTGAATTCATTAAACGTGCACATTCTGAACAGAATGTTCCCATGTAACTTCGGATCATAGAAACAATAATGTTCCTCGTGCTTTTAAAGAATCACCTATATTTCATATTTAATCTGGTATTTCTCACCGGTCGTTTGATTTTTACCGGTACATTTTTGCGCAAACGTTTCGCGATAGATCAGATTCGCGGTGACATCACAAAAGCGATAAACGATAGCAACGAGGGATTCAGTGCACGCCCGATGCCCATGATATTACTTCGAATAAAACGAGATAATACCTCTGATATGAAAGTTCCATTGAACAGCCATAATACGGGCCGGTTTGTCTGTAAAGGCCATCACCCGATTTCACGGCAAATGCCACTTCATTATTTGGGAAAATCGAACGAAACTCGGTTAACAAATGCAAACGTGTAAGATAAATTACACAGAATGATCGACAGTTTTCAACTAAACCTGTATTTTATACGATCATGTTTATTTAATGAGTTTTCGAGAAAAATGATAAAATTTGATTCTCACAGACGCAGGATCGAAAGGAAAGGAATATATGAATTTCTCGGCATTAAAAATCCAAAACAATTTTTCCTGCTTCTTCGAAATTAAATTCCCGGGCACGTGTAGAAATTCCTAACGACAGCAGAGAAAATTTCTCGCAAGTCATATCGGTTCGCGCTGAACATAGGGAATTTTATTTTTCACGCGAGAGGCAATCAAGACGAAACAATGTTACGCGTACGGACGGGGCTGAAGGAAGGTCGCGCATCGTAAATCTCAATCGAATTTCGCGGATCGGATCGGCGGAGAAGGACGGATACCTTGGTCGGAAAAAGGCTGATTTATTATTTCGTCGCTAGGAACAAAACTGTTTGATTTATCGCGGCAGGTCGCGTTCGATGATGCATAAATTGGTCGAACGTGAAAAGAAACGAACTAAGAGAGGGCATTAAATGGACAGAAGGAGAAAAAATGCACCCCGGGATGTGGGAGTTTGAAAGAGCCGCGATAAAAGTAAAAAGAAAAGAACGTACCGTGATTCGGCTTGCGCGTTGATTCAAGCGTCGTGGAAGCTCAATGTCGGCTAGTTTATGGGCATCGTATAAACTGCGATAAATTTCGATGGAAGCCGAAACATTTCGCACTCCATCTTTCTTGTTTTCTTTCACCGTTTTCTTCCAGTAAGATCGACTTATCATGTCGAAGGAAATGTATGCATTTCGAAAACATTCCCATATTTATCACGCTTGAGAACTGGCAAAGTAGTTGTAAAATTTCGAATAAATATCAAACACGTCGTCCTGAATAAATTGAAGATCTAATGGTTGTCAGGCATACAATAAATTTACAGGAACAAGTGACGAGGTGAAAATATTGGAATATTTTTATCACAGTAACGTTAGGAGAGGTCAGTTAAGCCCATTAAAAAATTAAAAACCTTTGTCTTAATAAATACCGCGATATTTTTAAAATTCACAAAGAGTTACAGTTGTCTCTTGTTAGATCGCCTTTCTTTATATTGCCATTTGAATGAACTCCCTCTGTCCGGATTTAACAAAAGAAAGAATTTTATTATCTTTCTATTCAATTTTCGTTCCAGCTTTCAAGCAATATGAATTTTCATTGCTCTAGTTGTCACGTTCAATCGACATTTCGTATCTAATAGTTTCGAATCTGGCAAGCAACGATCCAGAAATGGTAATCCCGTGATTTTTCACAGGTGAAATGCGGCTACGATTACAACCGGAGTTTCCGCACGGGAACTTCCGGGTGATGCCGATCAAAATTTCCTTCTGCCAAGAATACCGATTTCGTTGCTCACTTCGAGATTAATAAGCCACTTGATTTCAATTCTCGAGCCCATTTATCCTTCTACTGCGAGCTGTCTTCGTAAAGTTACGTCTCAGAGAAATTCTTTAGGTTGCATTAAAGTTTCCCTGATAAATCATTGTGCAAGCGAGCAGTTTTCAGAAAAAACGAAAATTGTTGACGATGCATTTCGCATTGCGAGATTTATAGGCCGATCAGGTTTCTCGATAAGAATAACTAATGTATAGTAATTTCATAGCTAATCGCTAGTTAAATTCAAACAGTATATTTAACCTTCCCTTCAATAATTCATTATTATTTTATATAAGACATGTGTAACATAACGCAATGAAGGGTTAAACTTTTGTTTCAACCTTTGTACTGTAATAAAAAAAATGTATGCGGATACACCCAAGCTATCTCTAAAATAACTCCGCAAGAGAAAAAAGAATCGGGGAAAATTCAAATTAGGCGAACACGGTAACCAAAGTGTTAGACTGCATGTACCAAACCATTTTTCGTCGTAAAGCTCCCTCAGGTAATTTGCTGCACGCCGTGCATTATGTACAGCATCCTGTTGAAAGTATTTTAAGTGCGTTCACACTTGCACGAAACTTATCGTCAGAAAAATTATGTAACATAACTTAATGTAGGCTGTCTCAACTGCGAATAGATGGATATTATGATATATTTATGCAATACCCGGTGAATTTTTATTGCAAGTGAAATAATTCAGTCTTTCATTGAAGAAAAGGGTGGTAAAATGCCTCCACCCTCTTCAGTTTTCTATGTTTCTTTTTGAAATAGGGATAAGCACTTAATTAATCCAGTTTTTTTCTTTTAGTGAAACAATACAAATTCCAATTTTTAATTCAGGTGTCTTATACACCCCCATTGACAAGTCTCGACCCTCTTCAGTTTTCTATATTCTTTTTTGAAATAGGGATAGGCACTTAATTAATCCAGTTTTTTTTTTAGTGAAACAATACAAATTCCAATTTTAAATCCACATGTCTTATACACCCCCATTGACAAGTCTCGACCCTCTTCAATTTTATATATTCTTTTTTGAAATAGGGATAGGCACTTAATTAATCCAGTTTTTTTTTTAGTGAAACAATACAAATTCCAATTTTAAATCTACATGTCTTATACACCCCCATTGACAAGTCTCGACCCTCTTCAGTTTTCTATCTACTTTTTTGAAATAGGGATAGGCACTTAATTAATCCAGTTTTCTTTCTTTTTACTGAAACAATACAAATTCCAATTTCAAATCCACGTGTCTTATACGCCCCCATTGACAAATCATCCCCTGAGCGACTTGAGACAAGCGTACCCAAGAGACAGACCGAACAAATCGAGTCATCAACCTATACAAATCGTTGAAAAACATTGCGATCAGTTAATATTTTTTGTAAGCGAGTTCCACACACGGGTACAAAAACCAACCATGCAATTTCCTTGCGAAGCAGATGCATCTTGGGTTATTCCAACGCCGACGGCATATTTTTCATTTAAAGTGCGATAAGATTATCCCTGCAGAGTATCCATTCGGCCTGAGAGGCCTATGCAATCATATTTTATATTATAATTTTTAAAGAAACAGTGAAATTTAGAAAATGAAAATAATATGAGATGCGGGAGTAAATTGAAATTGAGCCTCTCTCCATGGTACGCCGCTCGAGGATTAAAAGAATTCTTAATAATAAGCCTATCAGTAGATGGATCTATTGATCTTTATATTAAGAAATTAAAATCCCTTTTTAAATAAATACCAAAATATTTGAAAATTTCAGATAATATTATAATAAACAATTACATGGTTACATCTCGAACGAATTTGTACCATTTAATTGACGCAGCATGCAATAGCGACATTCGATTAAACTACTTGGATGGCAGTTCGGTGCCGATAACGAGCTACTAAGTACCAAACGATCGGTTCGTGATCCCATTTATATACCCATTCTGGCATACATACCTGCACCGATGTGTTCGAGCACGTTGCTGGCGGTAGGTCTGGTGGAGGGAACGCAGACGGGTGAAATCGGCGATGCGGTGGTAAATCGAACGGAAGAAACAAAGGCTGCGATATCGATCGATCGGTTCGTCGAATCGACAGCTCGTCACTCGCGCGATATTAAAAATTGAAAAAAAAGAAAGGTCCGTTCCTTCGCGACGATTCGAGCCACACGTTTGTCGCACAGCGTCGCGACGTTCCGTGAGTGACACGAAGACACACTTCGGTTACACCTCCCCACCTTGCTACGTGCGTTCTCTCGCAACAAGTTGAATTTACCCTTGAATCGAACTCATCGAGCCTCTGCGGACCGTCACGTGACACGATGGCCACCCTTACGGACACGTTTCCCGTGAAGAAAAAAATGGTATTACTTCTCTGTTTAACGAGCCGTTTCCAACGCCTCCTTGTTCCAACTTCTTCAGATATTCGTGAAACTAGGACGCGCTCGTTCGTTCGTGAAATATCCTGTATTGTTTGGAGAAATGAAGTGCTTCGTTCCCGTGGATAAAAACAACTGCAATGGCGATGCGCGATATTCAGTGAAGTAATCGTACTTTGCTAAGCAGAGACGAGTAGTCTATCCTTGAAAGAATTCGATGTTGGTACTAATTTAGAAGACACTTAGTAATTGCATTATGGTTCGTCGGTTGTACTGTATTAATTAACACTAACGGTGAGTCCTCATCCCTTCGCGTAGCACAGGCGTTCAATTAGACCCGCTAAGAGGGATTCTTTCTGGAACTTTCTCCCAGCCTGACATCTAATCCCTCAGAAATGTGAAAGGTTAAGGTCAAATAATCCGATAACGTGTATAGGTTAGATCCGGTCAAAATGGATATCCATTTACACGTTGCACAAATTCATGCGGACACGTGTGTCTATGTATCTGTGCTATTTCACTGTCTCTCGAGTTCCTATTTAATCTTCATATCGTCGAAGAACCGCGAGCGGTGAGATAAGTTGAGGAGGTAAAAAATTAAGTTTTTGTCTTGGTAGGGGTAACTTTGGTCACGTCTCCCCGGGTCCAGTTCTCGCCGGAGCACTAATGAAAATCCCGATAAAAACTGGTCAGTCTTCTTAATTGTAAAATAATATCACGTCGAATGTTCTTATCGTTAACGGCTACCGAGGTCGCTAATACGTTAATGTATATTTGGGCAGTGATAAATCATCAGCATCAGCTGCGTCCTCGTTGCCGCGTCAACTTATCGAGCCGTACCATTAATCCATATCCGTCTTTATCGACAAATTCGAGTCTGCGGTAGCGCAAATGATAAACCCAGCGAGTACATCCGCGTCGCACGAAAGTCTTCGCGTTTTGGTTCTTTTTTTCTTTTTTTTTTTTTCTCGCTCGTTCAACTTCACTGGGACAGAGCAAGCGTCGGATGTACGTAATGCGATGCGAGGAAATCGAGGTTAGTGCACTGGCATCGGCTCGCGCTCGCCGTCGTCCACGTTCACGCAGCAAATCGAAGATGTTCCGCGAGCTACGTCGTCAGCAGCACCGTTCTGTCATCAGGCACGTCAACGGGGAACAAATCGTGTCACATGATCGGCCCGGCGAATTCCGTTTCGACGTCTCCGTCGAGTTGGTCGTAGCGCTGCTTCGGGGGTTATAGGTTAGGGTATCCTCCTCCTCCCCCCTTCCCTCCTCCGCCTCGGAGGTATACCAGCGCGGACGAAACGAGATAGAAAGAGATAAAATGAGAAATGAAAAAAGGAAAAGAGAACGATACACGCCGGTTTCTCCTCCTTCGTTGGCCAGGGAGCGGCTATGGCGGCGGCCTGGCTCTTACTGCTACCCTCGGTGCGTAGGTGACCGAAAGGGGTCGTCTGTTCGCGGGCTGAAGGGGGAACGATTATCTCGCAGCATCCCATCGCGCAGGACCATTTTCGTTGCGACCCCGAGCCGACCGACCGAGGGGAAGGAAGAGGGCGCTAGTTGAACGGAGACATCTGTGGAAGGAAACGTACCGCGGAGGGTGAAAAAAGGGTTGGAAAGTGGTACCGGGAGGAAAACAGTATTCGGCTGCGTGGAGAGAAAAAGATTCGTGTAGATTTTTGCGGGTCACGGGGGGAGGGATAGAAGGAGAGGGCATAAGCGGGATATTGTTGGAATAACCGCGTAAATTGGAAAGAGAAAATATCAAAGGATGAGAGATCAAAAGCGACTGCGGATTGAAGGAAAAGAACCGTTGAAAGATGGTAAGGGTTGGCGGAGGACGGAGAGAGGAAGCGTGAGATGAGGGAAATAGGCGTGTATTAAGGACGGAATCGAGGACGAAAAATAATCCTGAGGGGGAGAAAAGGAGCGACGATTGGAGTGGTAAAAATGATCGAATGGTTGACGAGGAAAGGAATAAAAAGATACGGTAGTGGATATGTTTTTGTTTATTTTAACGTGGAAGATGGGATGCGGAAGAGAATTTGGACCACTAATAAATGATAAAATAGAGTATCTACAAAAGGAAAAAATAAAATTAAGAAAGAAGAAAGGTTATCAAAATATCGAAGAGAATGCTGAAGGGAAATGGACCAAATCGGATGACCTAAAACAAACTGGAGCAAAGCCAGAGAAAAAATAGATGCAAGATCAGGAATGAATAGATTGAAGCACCTGATAAAATAAGAGAAGAAAATCTGAAAGATTGCGCACACCGGAGAATACAAAAGAAGAAGAGCGGAAGAAATGCTGAAATATTTGCAAGAGAAAGAAGTAACAAAGGGGTTGGAGATCGTAGCTAGTCTTAGAATGGAAAATGAGGAGAAAGCCAATAGATTATAGATACTGAATAGAAAAGGAGAAGAAGCAGTACAGAATATGTGAACAAAAAGAAAAAGCTGAGCATGTTCTAACCATGTGAAAATCTTAATAGATGATGAAGAAGAAAGAATAAAATTCAGGAGGGATGAAAAGAAGAAAATAAAGAAATAAATAATGAAAAAACATAATAAAATTTTTAAATTGTACAAAATAGATTCGATAACGTTTCTATAATAAAAGGGAAGAAGAAGATGGATATTTTCTACAATGCACAGTAAAATAAGCGAAAACGGAAGAAAGCACTTTTATCTTCCGGTACTGCCGAATAGCTTTAACAATAGAAGAAGGAAAGAAGAATTGAAGATATTGTGTACTTGGTAATACCAATCGATCTCCTGTACAAAGTTTATCTTAAACTACTTTCAATGGTAGAAAGGGCAGTTGTTTAAAGCGCTTGTAGTATACAATGGGCTTTCAAAAGTATTCATCTAAAAACAAACATTATACAGGGTTTCCCAGAACTTGAGTAGGACCCGTGGAGGGATGACTGTTGAAGTTATTCTAAACAACTTGTTCCTTTGTCAAAATGTTGGTTAAGGATTCGTTCTCGAGTTATTAACGAAAAACGCTGGCCAATCAGAGCGCGCCTTTAGCGCGGGCCGAACCGCAACCAATAATTCGATACTATTATTTCTTTCTTTTTTTTATTCATTATTCGATACTTTTGCCCAACGAATCCTATTACACCGACGTGATGCCGATGCACTTGATCACGACCACTACTTGAACGCAGAGCATACCCAACACTCGCAGTTCGGCCCGCGCTAAAGGCGCGCTCTGATTGGCCAGTGTTTTTCGTTAATAACTCGAAAACGAAGCCTTAACCAACATTTTGGCAAAGGAATATGTTGTTTAGAATGACCTCAGCAATCCTCCACGGGTCCTACCCCAGTTTCGGGACACCCTGTAGGTCAGGATAACCCGAAAAGATCGCTGGAACTGTCATTACAGTAGCCGTACATGTAAAGCTGGATGGGTTTGCAGGAAATCTGTGTAAGCATTACTACAGAAGACGAGAAATCTAAGGTTATTGGATTTCAGTACAATCCGATAGTGATCCGGAATTGCATGCTCACAATACTGCTGATCATTGCGAACTCTAGTCTTACTCGTAGTTCCGATTTAAACGTGCATGAACATCACTCGCAGACTAAATAATGAAGATAGAGAATGAAAATGGAAGAGATAGGCTATAAAAGAGACTAGATTTTTCAAACTGCAATCTGTATCCGATAGAATAGAGGATTTGAAATTTGGAAAATTGGAATTTGGAGGCTTGCAAATTCAGAAATTTAGATATTTGGGAATTCGAAAATTTGATAAATTAGAATTTCGAAGCTTGCAAATTTAGAAATTTGATAAATTAGATTTGGAAACTCGGAAATGAAAATATGGAATTTAGAAATTTAGAAAGTTGATAATTTAGAATTTAGAAGCTTGGATATTTAGAAATCTTGAACTTTGGAAACTTGAGAATTTGGAAATTTGAGAAACTAGAATTTGAAAGCTTCGAAATTAAGAAATTTGGGAAATTTGCAAATTTAGAAACTTGATAAATTAGATTTGGAAGCTCGGAAATGAAAATATGGAATTTAGAAATTTAGAAAGTTGATAATTTAGAATTTAGAAGCTTGGATGTTTAGAAATCTTGAACTTTGGAAACTTGAGAATTTGGAAATTTGAGAAATTAGAATTTGAATGCTTCGAAATTTGGAAATTTGGGAAATTTGGAAACTTTGAAATTTAGAAATCTGAATAATTGGAAAATTTTCTGTCCATCAGTGGAATGCACACCACTTGCACGACCATTCCTTCATCCCTCTATGGGCACAGGTGCCTACAACTGATCTATAATACCACCTTGTTCTCTAAAAAAATTAATAAAGAATTTGAAAGCTGGTAATGTCGAGCCAAGAAATCGTGTGAATGATTTTACATCCTCATATTCCCTATCGGCTTTTGTCTCCAGCGATTAAGACTTTCTTCATGAATATTTCATACAAGTCGATCCATTTACAATCCCGCTGACGACGCATCACTTGAATCCCTCCTCTTTGCCTGCCATAATTGCGAATCGTTTCGAACGGGTGCAATTTCAATTCGCGTTCTCAGGATTGAACTATGAGGAGTCTAAGTTCGCGACACGTGTGTTAGCACACCTGGATCCAATTATAGATTCGACTTAATGCACACAATATCAGGTTTATTGTCTGACTATTCGTGGGTGTGGTGGAGGATATATTCCCTCTAGAGACCATTCTCTTTGATCTTCAGCATAGAGGATTTTATGAGATAAATACTCCTACATTTTTTATGACGTCTGATCCTGTATACTCTGCTAACTTACGTGTCTTAGTTTACTTAGGAGGTAAGGTGAAACTAGAAATATTTTCTTAGAATTCTATTTTTTCTCAAAGAACAACTTTATTCCCTTCATGATGAAACTAACACTTCAGCTTATTTTTAAATTTTTTAATTTCCATGTTCTCAAATCCCATTTTATCAAATTTTTATTAAATTTCCAATTTACCAAAATTGGAATTTGGATATTTCTATAATAAACTTCGAAATTCCTTTAGATTTACGTAAAGTAATGAAACATATAAAATATTTGTAACAATCATACTAAAAATCCACTATTTCGAGGCTTCGATACACAGTTTAGATGGATAACCAATCTGTACACAGGCTACGAAAAATATCATAAAAAACCCAAGCGAAACGTCAGTTCGCACATTTGTTACATATCTATAGAACTCTGACGATGAATAGTTTCGTAAAAAAGATACAACAGCTATACATCATTTGAGAAGGCCATAAATTGAACAGCACAGAGATAGACTACCAGTATAATCCTTATCTCTAACTGACTGCAATACTGACAATTATATTATATCATTAAAATAACATCTAATTCTATACGAAATGCGAGTGAATGAACTTTAAACGCGAGGATCAAACGTGGGGACAGGGTGGAGCATACGAAGTGTTCCCTTCCCCGCCCTGCCGTCCCGTTAAGGATGATTCACGCTACACCGTGCCGGGTCCGAGCCGTATCTCGGACGGGACACGATCAAAGATCTTCATATACGTTTTATATGAATCTGTTCATGTTACACCGAGTCGAGCCCGAGCTTCGGCCGTATGACGGCCGTGCCCCGGCGTCGAAACGTCCGTGTATATTGTTTCGCCGTCGCCGCTCCGTTCCCGGTTCGGTTCGGTACAGGCACGGTGTAACATGAACGTACTTGCGAACGGGTCTTTTGCGGCGTAACGATGGAAACTCGTGAAAAAAACGATCTCGGTCCGTCTCGGGCACGGTGTAGCGTCGGTGTAGCATGCATAGTATGCCCGGACGATGCCCGGTGACAACGGCTCGGTTCCGGCACGGTCCGCCTCGGGCACGGTGTAGCGTGAATCATCCTTAGTCGTCTTTCTATCTCTGCACGGTAGTCTGACCAGTCGCGTGGACTATCTACTTACGGCGCCGGAGTGCGGTCCTCCTTGACCTGTACTACTTGCTACCCATGCCTACTATAGCGCGCAACACTCTATAACAGTTTCTTAGTGTCCACTGTTTGATTAACACGTTGAACGCCATGGGGGTCACCGATGACCGACACCGGAAATCACACATGCCTAAATAATTAAAAGAAAACAATAGAAAAACATTATTTTAAATAAGTTTTGGTACAAATAATGTAAAATGGCAAATGGAAAGCTTAAAATTTGAAATTTTTAAATTAATTTCTATTCTTAACACTTAAGGCGGGGTGTTTTTTCTGTTTTTCTCAGTTTCCGGGAATTTTTTAAATCGTTGCAATTTTATTAAATCAACAATATTTTTGATAAAATTTTATATTATCATGATTATCGTGATATTTTGTAAAACATTCACCCTTGTGAAGTGGAACCTTATATATCTACAACTAATGGTAATAAGAGAAAACCCCAATACGTATAAAAATGAAAAATTAACGCAGCTTAATAAAAATTCGAGCAAAGACGAAAATCTACGTGGGCCGTCTTAAAAAGTCAGAATGGAAAACGTAAATTTACGTGGCCCATCCGTTAAGTGTTAATAATTAGAGCTTCAATACGTCCCACAACAAATGGCTATTTTAACCGTGGCGTTCAACGTGATAATAAAAACTCGGCATAAAAATTTTAAACAATTTGAAATAGTGAATTTTATTTAATTATTTAAAACAACAAATGTTAGTAAATAAATTGTAAGAGATCCTAGGAATTTTTAAGAGTGAAATTCTTCAACACGTTGCGTCTATCTTACCTCTTTGAAAGATGAAACCGGGTTTACTGCAGGGTTGTTAACAAGGAATTCCTTCGTTGATGCTCAACCTATTTCAAAAGGTGCTCAATGTCTTTCCTTTATAATACAGTTTCCAAGGAATCATAGCTAACTCGTACACACCCTTTGTCTTAAATTATACGTATAATATTGGTTGCTGCTGGATATTCCTGTAATGAAAAGCGTCGTCTAACGAACGAACCAGAATAACCACTGACGACGCTGATGCACGGTATCAGTAATCAATAACTTAATAACACAGAGCAGAAATGATGAAGCGAGAAGAAATAGATGTGTGCGAATGTTGGATATCAGTTGAGAAAAATTCTTCCTTCGTTCTTTCTTTTATTTTTATTAAAAACTATAGCCTGCGGTTCTATTTTTTAATACGGTAGAATTGTAATTATCAGAATATCAAATAACACTACTGGAAAAGTTATGACAAAATTATCAGATATCAAATAATATGAAATGTGAATTAATTAAATTTAAATTAAACTCATATTAAATGGCATTAAATACAAATTGAATACCATCTGCAAAAAGTTTATTCCATATAGAAATCTATTTAAAAATAGATTTTGTTTTTTGTTTCCTATCCACTGACAGATTCATCAGAGAAAATCCTTTATCCAGAAAGTCCAGAGAATTTCTTGTCTGCTCCTTCACTTTTTTATCTATTATTAGAAACTACTCTGTTATCTTTTGTTGCGAATGTTCCCGATGTTCTTTCATCGAAGACATCATGCAGCATCTCTAGAGAGTGATTTCATGGAGTGCTACGACCCGCTTGCTTCTTATGTATTTCTTTCCAACGATTTCTTTCGAGATGTCAGCAATTAGGATGCTAAAGTTGTCGAATGGACATATTTGTTCATTCGTGAAATCGTGAAATTAAATGGTAATTGAATAAATTTAGTTTGAATTCTCAATTTTTTTTAGATATCACAAATTTAGAAAATGCAAACAATGCGAAATAGAAAATTATATTAAAATTGGGGCT
This sequence comes from Osmia bicornis bicornis, assembly GCF_907164935.1. Classification (NCBI taxonomy): domain Eukaryota; kingdom Metazoa; phylum Arthropoda; class Insecta; order Hymenoptera; family Megachilidae; genus Osmia; species Osmia bicornis. The sequence continues at coordinate 7,622,090 of NC_060230.1, forward strand.
TTCTTGATGGTCCGCCATCAGAGGATCAATAACCAATATAAACTACTATCTCTTTCGTAGATTGCTAGTTTCAATCTTTGAGTGCAACGCGTTCCAAAAATGCGTTCGATATGAGACAGTGGTGTGATAGAAATTGGAATTGTGTATGATTAATCGATTGACAGGTTAGATGTCGGCGAATCAGAGACGAGCTTGGTGGTTGCTCGTTAATTACTGAAACGGTTGATGGGCAGTACGCTGCTAGATAGAGTTAGCTTCACGAGTAGTCCACGGACAATTGTTTTCAAACCTTTAGTTCCGGCTGTAATCAATAAATCTTTTCAAAGCAATTCGACTAACAAGAAAACTATAACTATATTAATTAATATAGTTGATTTCTAAAATTCAAACACTTAAATTTTCAAATTCTCAAATTTCTAAACACCCAAATACCCAAATTCTCAAATTCTGTTATACCGAAGTTCTTAAATATCCAAACACCCAAATACCCAAATTTTTAAATATCCAAGCTCCCAAATACTTAAATTCTCTAATTCCCAAACACCCTGCTACTCAAATACCTAAATTCTCAAACACCCAAGTTCTCAAATTCCCAAACACCCGAAAACTATAACTATATTAATTAATATAGTTGATTTCTAAAATTCAAACACTTAAATTTTCAAATTCTCAAATTTCTAAACACCCAAATACCCAAATGTTTAAATATCCAAGCTCCCAAATACCTAAATTCTCAAACACCCAAATTCTCAAATTCCCAAACACCCAAAAACTATAACTATATTAATTATTACACATTGATTTCCAAAATTCATTTCAAATTCTCAAATTTCTAAACACCCAAATACTCAACATCTGTAATACCCAAGTTTTTAAATATCCAAACACCCAAATACCCAAATTTTTAAATATCCAAGCTCCCAAATACTTAAATTCTCTAATTCCCAAACACCCTGCTACTCAAATACCTAAATTCTCAAACACCCAAGTTCTCAAATTCCCAAACACCCAAAAAATATAACTATATTAATTATTACACATTGATTTCCAAAATTCAAATTCTCAAATTTCTAAACACCCAAATACTCAAAATCTGTAATACCCAAGTTTTTAAATATCCAAACACCCAAATACCCAAATGTTTAAATATCCAAGCTCCCAAATACCTCAATTTTCCAATTCCCAAACACCCTGCTACTCAAATACCTAAATTCTCAAACACCCAAATTCTCAAATTCCCAAACACCCAGGTACTCAAGTACTTAAATTCTCAAATTCCCAAACACCCAAAAACCCAAATTCTTAAATCCGCAAGTACCCAAATACTCAAATATCTAAGTACCGAAATCCTTAAAAACATGCAATACACGCTCAATAATTAACGAAATATATAATAAAAATATAATTTCACAGCTTCCATACGCGAATTGACGTTGTTATCAACTCCCAAAGGTAGTTCTTTCTCTTCTGGTAATAATCACTGGGAAGATCGGCTTCTGGTGCCGGAGGCGCATGCCTATTACAACTCCTGCCATGATGTTCCTGTAATTGGAACTTCGTAGGAGCTCCCTCCTTGACGGACAAACTGATCCAGCTGGATTTTACAGGAACGGATGACGCAATTTCCAGTTGAATCTTATTTGATGGAAAGAGTGAGGCATAGGGAAGAAGAACGCTCCTGACTGAATGCTGTTCCATCGGGAATGGCTGGAACTATTCCTTAATTTTCAGCAATTATGAAACTCTAATGATCAAAGTTGCGTCTTGATTGTGATCACGATTTAATTTCTTCATAGGTATGAGAGATATTTTAATTTTATAAATTACTCAGCAAGTAAAGAATAAATCTGTAAAAAATAGTAGGGTGATTAACTCTCACTGCGGTAAGAAAAATAAAGGAATAACCTAGCTAGAAAATGAGAACGTTACTGTGTCTTTTGAGGATTCGCTATGAGAACCTTTTGTTCGAAATAGATGAAAGTATTGTAACTACAGAATGAAAGTTCTTGCTACCACATCAATCAGCCACTCGCCCTTGGAAAGAGTTGAGAAGCCCTAAATCAAGCTTGCTAAACTCCCCCTCCGAGGTAACGTTGCCCGCGGACAAAAGTTTGGGCAAAATCTCGAACAGTAATTGTGAACCTCTTGACGTCACCAGACAGTAAAATGTAGGACGATTCTTCCATTTCAGTTTAAATAATGAATGTTCCCAAAAATGTTTAAAACTGAATCCTGTTCTCAGAAAATAACCTTTCAATTTTTATTCTATAAAGGTTAGAAGTTGACTAGTGAAATTCTTTTATAACCATGGATACTTGTAGAACAAGAAACGAAAGACATTGCAAATAAGTTTTGATACGAGATTATGTTTCTTCTTCGAAAGGAATTTTCTTCTATAACTTTGATAACTCAAATTTTTAGAGTTTTTAAAAAGTTTCCACTTTCCTTCTTCTTTTGATACGTTCATCTCGAGTTACGTCTCCATCCATGAAATATCCATGTCCGTTCGATTTAAAGCTGAACTTCTGAGGACGATTTTAAAGACAGCTTCTTACACGAACCATTCTTCTTTCCAGAGTTTCGAAACTGAAATTTTGACAATAGTTTGGATACTTTGTTTTATTAAATGTTGGTATCCAGAATTATGCGGACGGTAAATTGAAAAATGAAGTCTGTTCTTCCACTTCTGTTCCCTTTCTCTATCAAGCGTAAAGTAATCTGGTGTAAAAATAAACGTTCCGACTGATAATCGGATAAACGTTTCTTCGACAGTTTCCCGATAACGCGGCTGCTTTCTGGGAAACTCGAATAAAGACATTCGGAAATCTCACTTTCACCTGCGGTAATCTGCTGTCAGATCCATTTTCCCTCGGTCCAGTTATCGTTTGCTCTTTTATCAAGCCACGGATCTCCTAACCGAGAAAGATCGAGCCGCGATATCAAATGCGCGAGTAGGGTCTAGACAGGTACCTTCAAAACTTCATTTTTCTCGTCTGCTAATCCTTTTTTTACAGGAAAATGAAAGTGTGATAAATAATAATTTCATGATCAGAATCTCAGAATTTTTAAATACTAGAACACGAGGATACTAGAGTGCTAGGACACTAGGATATTAATAGTAGGGTACTTGGATACTAAAATACTAATACTGGAATACTTAGATACTTGAATACCAACACTAGGGTACTTGGATATTAGAATACTAATACTAGAGTGCTTGAATACTAGAATACTGATACTTCGGATACTTGAATACTAGGATACTTGGGTACTTGAATAGCACCACTAGGACATTTAGATACTAGAATACTAATACTAGGGTGCTTGGATATTAGACTACTAATAGTAGGGTACTTGAATACTAGAATGCTGATACTAGGGTACTTAGATACTTGAATACCAACACTAGCGCACTTAGATACTAGAATACTAATACTGGGGTGCTTGAATATTAGAATACTGATACTAGGGTACTTGAATGCTAGGATATAGGATACCTGGGTACTTGAATAGCAACACTTAGATACTAGAATATTAATACTACAGTGCTTGAATATTAGAATACTAATTCTAGGGTACTTGAATACTAAGGTACTTGCATATTAGAATACTGAGATACTAGAATTTTAGAATTTTAAATTGATAAGAGGGTCAATCCGCAATTAAGGGAACAAAATAATTAAAAGTTAAAAAATTTTAATGAAAATTTGAATGCCTTGATATTAATATTCGTTTTTTGCTTGTGAATAAATTTGTAGCATTTAATAGAATTCCTGCTTATAATCAATTTTTCGATACATATTATTAATATATTAAAATTGGAGAGGCGTACGAGAAACGGTATATCGATTTTAAGCGGTAATAGCGCACTGATGGAATCACCTGTTCAATCGGTGGAAAATGATTTGAATTACAAATGCCTCGTTGATAATAGAATAAATGTTATTTGGTCGAGAGCTCGAAGTTCGGAAGTGGCTGCATGCCTCAGCCCTCATTGTGCACTGTAAAATTCGATTTCCACTTTGTTAATAGCAATGCGGTGAGCGGAAACGTGGATGCTGTTGAGAACGAAATTAGGTTTGCTAATTTCTACAAAAACTTTCTACGTATTTGTTTTTTATTAGCCACAGTAAAAACTAAGTGTACAGGTAGCACTTAAATTCTCTTTTTTAGACACATCTAATCAAAAAGACTTTTAATAAGCATATGTCCATCTTTGATAATTTTCAATTATTGTAATTGTCAGTATCATATTAAGACGAATTGCACAATGATTTTGAAGCACCATTGATCGAATTGCAGATCGAAATACGTGAACCGAAAATATTGCATAATATGCCATACCATAGAATACTAGAATGCATTGATTTAATTGATATGTGAAATGTTAATTAGACGTTTCAGATGAATTTGCATTCCGAATAATAAATAAAGTCAGGCTGAATTGTTGAGTTGAACAAGGAAATGAAAAATATAACAGTAACAGCAAAATATTGTTATATTAAATTATACAAAGATTATTTATAAGACATTCTTGTACATTCCTTTTCTTTTTCCTCCTTTTAAATAATTCCTTACGAGTTTCTAAGAGTCTGCATTCTGGACAGATTAGGAAAAGCGAATAGAAAGCAGTATCGTAAGATGCAAACAGAAAATACCGCTCGAAGCAAGCGGAAAATATTGAAACGTATTGCCTTGCTAGTCTAAAATAAAATCCTCTGCTACAGGTTTTATAATGGTAGAAAATATAGAGCATTGTTTGTAGGAGATACGAAATTGAATTTTGGTTATTGTTCAATAAGTTTTCTTTTTATTTTTAAACTAATTAAACGCAATCATAGTTAATTCTACAGAATTAGTGACATGGAAATACTGTGGTCAACGTCAGTTTGAAACGATGCATGTAACTAGATAAAGTTAGACAGTTGTTCAGAAGTAAGTTTGATTACCACTGAGAATATCTGGGAAGCTTGAATCAAATTCGAGTGGGAAGTCAGTGGCATCGCAGTCGTTCATGCTGAAAAAACTTTTGAAGTGTATAAATTCGAGATTGAGAACATTCCCCTGTTGAAAATTGTATGACCCGGTCTTTTTACTATGAATTCCTGTGTGAAATTACAGAAAGTAGTCGAACTATTAGATAAAATAACTGAGAAATAGGAATAACTATTAAATATTAATTCAAATTTTCGCGCGTCGATGCGTGTAGGTAGGCAGTGGGTGGGGGCACAGGCCTATATATATGGGGCCTTCTCCCGTACATCGGCAGTCTCCTCGCGGCCACCGAGGGGGAAGCATGGGTGTTGAGGGAGGCTGGACACCCAGAGTCACCCCTTTTCCTGAAAAAATTTGATTTAATCGCTGGTATAATTACATTATTAATATTATAATAATACTATTAGAAATTTATCTTCTCTCTTATTTTCTTAATTATTCAATTACATCAAATTTCAAATGTGAATATTTTTTGTTCGTAAAAATGATTCACCTATTATATTAAATTTATATGTATCTATAAATATAGAATCGTCTTGACACATTTATTCCCAAGTATTCTCAAAGATGATTTAACATGCTACTTAACCATATTTAATGAATCCAACAGTAATGTCCCAGTTACAGTTACAAAGTACATTATTGCATCTAATGCGATATTCTCAAGTATTTTTCTGCGTTTTTCCCTCGTAACCTCTCATGAAAGTGGAGCAACGAAGTGTTTCAGAAATACAATTACAAATGAGTTGAGAAAAATTAAAGCTTCCGTTGCACATTATTTTATGTAGAAAAAATTGCATTGTAATGCATCGAGGGGTCAATGTCAGCTAATGTGTAACAAAGATGTTTATTTATTTGCATGTTTAAAACGGTTGGAATATTGTTACTCGCGTTTGATTGCATTTTGACGTTGAAGGGAGACGGGATTGTGGTAATGCAATACGATCTGTACGATGCAACTGCAATAGCCGGGCAGGCCATCAACGAAACGTTGACCGTTCGTCAACCGCAATACACATCAACCTTGTTACCACCGTACAGGACATTCTTGGCGTCACGACAACGCGTACGTACCAGGTAACTAAATCAGTTATTCCTGTTGTCTGCATTTCCTGTTCAGATATTCATATCTCTCCGTGTTTCGTATCATTCGATCAATGATACTTGTTTTTTTCATTTTTATTTCCTATATGCGAATACGCCAATGTTACCATCCCCTTTTCCGAGGAGCTGTACTTCCAGAAAGTACAATCCAAACCAAATCTATTTTTTGGTACGAATTTAACTTAGAACCTACATTATTTTAGGTTAGATACTTTAAGTTATATTTTGAACTAATCAGTTTTTTACCAAGTGCTTCACCCTCGAACGGCGGACCATGGAGAGAGCCCCAATTTTAATTTAATTTTGCACCTATTTTAGAATAATTGAAAAATGATAGTTACGTTATTATATTCAGATCGATTTGTTATTATAAATTGCATTTATTCTATTAAATTAGATTCAGACAGGTAACTCCGATGATTCAAAGAATTGCGGTAAATTTTCTAAAGTCCTTTAATAAGACAGCAAGAGTATGTCTTTTTGATGGCGAACACCGAGAGGATGTTAAAAATTTTTACACGGCGTGGTTGACATGAATTTTCAATAGCTGGAACGCTTGAACGTGGAGTGCTGCACTTTTCCTGTCACAATAGAGCATCCCGCGTCGCGACGCGACTCGACGCGACGTGACTTGAGCGTAGAACGTAATACCAGCGTCGGGAGACGTCGCGCGTCGCGTCGTTGCGCTTAATTCTTATACTTACGCCTCGTTTCGTTTTAACATACGATAATGTCTATCTTTATTTCGTTCCTTACTGAAATTATCGCGAGATTAGTAGGATAGAAAATGAAAAAAGAAAGAATAGATATAAATAGATTTAATTATTTATAATTATTGTTCTAATTAAAAAATTAGAACAAAAATGGCACTGAATTAATTCCAAAGCTTGATTAACCATAATCGATCTGTATAATTTCTATAATAACTTCTGGTCTATATTCGAACCATTAATTCCTAAATATGGAATGCACTTCTACCTTTATCATTACTTGTTCAGATCTTGTCAAGAGTACGATCATTGTAATGTATTGGAAATGGTGAATACTGCGGAGATTTCTATTGAAGATTTCTGCAGCGTGTATTCTTCACAATGCAGACTATTCTATCCGAGATATTGCAAATAAACTAAAGGTATCGATAAACATTATCAGGAAGAAAGGAACCACCGACAGCGTAATGAATGAGCAGAGACCTGATGGAAGAAAGAAATGTATTTCGCGACAGGAGGTACATACATATGTACACCCTCGAATGTGCTCGACGTTCCGCTAGACTCTAGCGGCTAGAGTCTAGGGAAAATGGTGGTCTAAGCCAGCGGAGGGGAAGGTGTCCCCACCACTGGGTATGATACCTCGAGTCATCAAGCATCATGCCTAATTTACAGGAGACACTTTGTATCCGAGGAGGAATGATCAATGAGTTCAATTCGAAAGTCGGTTGTCAAAATAATTAATCGTGCCTAGCCGCTTCCGACATCGAAAACGAATGACGTCGAGAATGAGGGCTGCAGACGCCCTTGCAATCGGCCATATGCTAGGCACCCAAGATGGGCACCTGTGTACCAGGAGTAAAGAGCTCCGGAGTTACATACCTAGGTCCCGGTGCTGGTTCCTTAGTAAAACGATTTAGTCGAGGCTTCCCCCACCACTAACTAGACTTCCCCCTCCACTAACTAGGCTTCCCCCGCTACTAACTAGGCTTCCCCCGCCACTAACTAGGCTTCCCCTACCACTAACTAGGCTTCCGAACGGACCTGTCCGGACGCATTTCTTTAGTCAAGCGATATATCTTGTACTCTCGATTTCCAAAGCTCAACTGTACTAGTCCAGACACTCTTCTATGCGGTAAACGGTTTAGTAGTATGTAAGTAGCTACTCGCCACTCGACTAAATTACTAGCCCTGTCTGAAGTTCAGACTCTGAACCAGCCTTTAGCGCCGGAGAAAAGTAAATTGATTCTCACTTATATTGTCACAAGAAAAAATGGAATTTTATTAGAATTAGAATTTTTTTAAAAGGATATAATTTAATTCATTTATTATTTTATATAGTGTATTTACAATGCAATGTAATGAAGGGTTAACAATACGGTGCACACTCTATCCATAAAAATATCTGTCAAACAGAATAAAATTCCGAATTTTTGAAAGAGTTTACAATCTTGGGATTCGAAAAGCTGAGGCTTGTATGGAAATGGGAGTGTAGGTACACTCAGTCCCATCGAAGTTGTCGCAGTGAAGTTGGCGCGCTAACGCATTCACGCCGCGGCGGCGTTAGCGCGCCAACTTCACTGCGACAACTTCGATGGGACTGAGTGTACATACAAAACTTTCTATACACCTTGAAGTTTACGAAATCCTTGGCTTCCCTTTTGAAAGGAGAAATGTGAAGCTAATCCGTTATTTGTATGGTACTTCTAAATACCAGAAGGAAATAATATTTGCTTCAACCAAATTGAAAAATTGTTTATAATTTTGATTATATCAATTTTTATATTTGTGAAAATATTCCGGTTATTCAAAAAGAAAAAGGATTTTAATTCACCCTATTGATCCCCCCAAGTTACCCTACTGTTACAAGTAAAATCCATTCTTTAAACCCTGAATTCACCCTGTTGTTCTTGTCGCTATAACTGATGTTTGCGGTGTCATTAATTAACCGAAGTGTACCTATAAATTACGTAGGAATGTTTGTAAACAAACTGAATAACGTCTAATTGGAAGTGGGGCTGCTGTAATTTACAAATATCACACTTGCTCATTTCAATCGTGGAGCAATTTTCGGCTGCGTATATTTTAATGATTATTGGAAGATTTGCTAAAATTAAATGAACGTTCAATTTTATATTCTATTTTAATCGATACATTGAATTTTCGATTACGTCGCCAACGATTTATACGAAAGTCATTCGATACGTACTTATTGTATAACGTTACATATTCTTGTCGACGTGATACAATTTTATATAACATCCATTTAAATAGCAAGGAAGCAGAGATTCTTCGACGAGAAGAAGCGTAAGAATAGGATTTCTACGCTATTAATATTCGTCTGAAGTGGACGCATTGTTAATGTAATTCCATTCTTGATTAACTGTCCGACCGCTACATTAGCGAGAGGCTCATCGAATCAACCGTAATGCTTGTTCATCCGTGCGTTATTAATTGCATCGAGAGAAGATTATTCCATTTCATGGAGTTCATGCGATACGCTTTCCAAGGAAATGTGTCAACGCACCTTGACAGTTTCGAAAATGAACTGTTAATTACTATATTATATATCTGTGTTTGATTAATGGTTTTGATAAAAAAGAATTGAAGATTAATCTCAACCTTTTCGATATAAGAGAAACAGCAACTCTCAAAACCTTAACTTTGATAATATTAATATTAAAAAGTATCATTTCTAATTATTACATGTCATAAAATTTAGTATATAACTGGGAAATATGAATAATGAAATTAATATCAATTCAAATATTCGCGCGTAAACTTCAGGCGCCAATGGTGGGCCGCCACAGGCCTATATTTATGAGGCCTCCCACTCCAGAATCGCCAGTGTCCTCGCGACCGTCTAAGGGGAGGGGTATTTTTTCTACTTTGAATTTAAAAGCTTTCTACATAGCAACTACTTCAATACGTAGATAATATTACAGCATCTCTAAAAATGAAAATGTTTACGCTCCTCCGAATAATAAAAACCATTCCACTTTCTAATAAATTGTTCCACCTTCATACTAGCTGCATGCGAGTTTTAGTACAAAGATAAAATAAAAGTAGTAAAACTCTGCATCGCTTGCAGCTCGTACCGTTCGATGATAAATGAAACAACGTTTAAAACGCATCTTCCATAGGGGAAACTCTCTCTCAGATTTCGCTCAATTTCACCAACATTTCGCATCGATGTTGTATACGAAAGTACCCAATACACCGCCCGTGAACATTTCATTATAGCAGCAGTGATTACGGTGTATTGAGAAGTGACAGTGACGGATGAAGAAAAAGTTGGCTGGGCCCGGTATATAACGTTAGCGGCACGCATAATTATGGAAAAACAAAGTATTAAATTAACGACGGTTGAATGGGTATTGAGCGGTAAAGGGGGACTAGGTAACGTAAAGCATCATTCAACAGAGATATTGTAGTTTCGAAAATAATGACCGATGAGAGAGAGTAAATCGTGAGTCGTGCACGGCTGTGGCTAAACAAAATTGAAAGGGACTCAAACACAAGTGTGCCCGGGATTTCGCATTGTGTATTACCAGCGAAATTAAAGTCGATGCTTGGAAAATTGATGCTCCGTATAAATCACCCACGCAGCTCACCTAATGACACTTTCACACGTAGAGAACCTATGCAACTGCATTAATGGAAATGTTAACCAGACGAATTAACCAGTGAATTAATTCTTTATAATTGCTGTCGGAGATTTATGTTTCAACAACAGAGTAAATGGTTTAATTCATCCTACAAAATATGTATATTACAGTATCTAGATTTAAGTACTTACGTTCCAGTTAGTAAGTGTGGTGCAAGCAAAAGCTCTATCCTTATTTCCTTTTATTTCTACTAGTGGAAAGCCCCGTCCTATGCACGGGGAATTAATGAGTTGAAATATAAATCAGTTAAAATTTGACTTATCGGCTCAACCTTTCCAGTTATTTATTATTTTTTTGTTTTTAAGGGCCTCACGAGGCCCAACCCTTTATCACTGCATCCCTTACATGACTGCATCCTTAACATCCCTGTATCCCTTATATCACTACATTCCCTATATTCCTGCATCTCGTATATGCCGGCATTCCTTATACCTCGGCATCCCTTACATCTCTGTACCCTTTATATCTCTGTATCCCTTACACTCCTGAATTCTCCCTGCATCTCTTGTATCCTTTCAACCCTTATGATAAATATATTATAAATAAAATACTTATGGCCACTGGTTCGAGTAAAGGTAAGTAAAGGTAAGTAAAGGTAAGTAAAGTCTCGTGAAAAATAATTTTAAATTTAAATTTTTGTAAAATTTAGTTTCTTCTTTTGCCGCCAGAGGACGCTGATTCGGCGTCGAAATTTTAGTTCAAATATTTGCCGCTAGGCGGCCAAAATTTCGGCAAGCTTTAGTTTCTTTTTTTACCGCCAGAGGGCGCTGATTCGACGTCGAAATTTTAGTTCGCGCTTTTCCCGCTAGAGGGCCAAAATTTCGGCAAGCTTTAGTTCCTTTTTTTGCTACCAGAGGGCGCTGATTTGACGTCGAAATTTTAATTCAAATATTTGCCACTAGAGGGCCAAAATTTCGGCAAGCTTTAGTTTCTTTTTTTACCGCCAGAGGGCGCTGATTCGACGTCGAAATTTTAGTTCGCGCTTTTCCCGCCAGAGGGCCAAAATTTCGGCAAGCTTTAGTTCCTTTTTTTGCTACCAGAGGGCGCTGATTTGACGTCGAAATTTTAATTCAAATATTTGCCACTAGAGGGCCAAAATTTCGGCAAGCTTTAGTTCCTTTTTTTGCTGCCAGAGGGCGCTATGATGGGATGCTTACAAAAGAGATGCAAGGATGTAAAAGGATGCAGTGATGTAAGGGATGCAGGGATGTAAGGTATGCAAAGATGTAAGAGATGCAGGAATATAAGGAAAGCAGAGATGTAAAGGATTTTTTTTTTTTTAACGTGGGGAAATCTTGCATAAGACCCCCCACCGACCCCTGGGGTAGTGCGGCGGGGGAGTGTCAGATTCTTACTGACTAAAACCCCACGACGACTAACACTGGCGCTTTACTTTGAATTTTTAACAAAACTTGAATGCTCGATCGATACTGTGGTACTATCATTGTAAGAGTATATACACATATAACATTTTTCTGCCTTGTTTCCGAGCATACGTACAACGTCTCATCGTCAGCATCATTCACAGCAGTGACTATAGATAGTAGAAGACTTTGTTACCGAAGGGTGGTCATTTTTGGGTTGAGTGTCCGCCCAGTATGAAGATAGATTTCCACAGTCGGTATAACAGTATTCATAAACGGCTGAAATTACTCGATAACTTACCGACCAATTTTCAAGTTTAGTTGGTAAGTAAAGGGGGACTGGTAAGACAAGAACGACTGTCATACCGACTTGTACATGCAAATTTAACCTCGCCTGGGGGTGTCTAGGACCCTAAAAGATCAGGAGGCAACCTTTCAAAAACAAAGTTCTGTCCAGTCTTCTTTTTTTGCCTGTAGTCATTGGACTCATATAAGGTTTTATGCGGCCATTTTCGCCCTATTTCTGGTAACGACGGTATGCTTGTAGAGGAGCGACATCAGCGCTCTAAATAGACTGGGGGACATATTAAAATGTCTATCGTTGTTTCGCAATTTATACATTTTTATGTATAAATATGTAACAGGCAACTAGTAGCGAAAACAAAATTATAATTCCTAATTGGTGTAGACTGATGCATGTATTCTTGTTTGTGTTTGTGCAAATCTGAATGTATATTGCTCCCCCCCAACCAAGATTTCTGGTTCCGCCCCTGTGGAATCCTACCTTATACATATTTCCAATCAAATTACAAAAACTGGTAATTAAATTGCAAATTAACTGGTATGAAATGACGAACGTAAGAAGATGTTAATAAAATAATGTTTGATCAGGAACGATGCGGAGAAGAGATAGTTAATGAATAAATATGTAAGACTTTACGGTTACGTCAACCTTCAAGGTTTTTTGTATCGTACAGCACTGCTTGCTATCGGAAAGTGGATGGTGATTGGTTGCATGAACCCCAGACTAGAATGGGGCAGTAGAATGGGACGTCTGGCAATCGAATAAGAGAGGAGGGAGGAGTGATTTCGCGCGTTGAACGGACACCGAATAATTTTCGAAGGAATTCACGAACCACAGCATCGTCTCGAGTAATCGAGCTGATAATCGAGCAGGCGAGTCCGTCCATCGAAGCCTGAGACGAGATGTCCGTCATGGGAAAGGTAAGAGAATTATCAGTCTAATATATCGAAGCCGACATCGTTGCAGAGATGTTGCTTTTATTACTGCTTCTTTATTCGCGATAACATCATATGTTTGCACGTTCGATTAAAATTCGCATTAGTCCGCGACCAATATGTTTCTTAAAGTTATCTCGTACTGTTTACGATCTTCCGTGATCGTTACTTTATTCTTTTCTCAGCTAAAAATCCGCTTTTGCTTGACCGGCTCGCGCAAACCAGTATATAGCTTTGTTAACGTGCCGCCTGGAGCCGGTAAACATCGCGAATTTTTTCCCGAGTACTTATCTTGATTTTCTCTTCTTTTTTTTTTTTTCATTCGTAGCCAGTACTCTACTCCTATTGGCGGAGTTCTTGCTCGTGGAGGGTCCGAATTGGTAAGTTAAAAATTTTTTTATTTATTGGATAAATTCAGTAACGTCATCTTTTCACAGCATTGAATTTGAAGGAAATTCCATACGATATAAAACCAGTTAGCTTGATAAAGGGTGGTGGAGAACAACATTCCAATGAATTTCGTGAAATTAATCCAATGGAGCAGGTGCCTGCACTTCATATCGACAATCATACGTTAATAGAATCTGTGAGTTTATGAACAATTCTATTTTTCTGATTAATTAAAAACAGTGCGTGTACTCATGGGAATGTCTTCGTTAAGCTAAATATCCTGCAATATCTGGAGGAAACTAGACCACACCGGCCCTTAATGCCTGCAGATCCGGTGAAAAGAGCTAGAGTTAGAGAAATTTGCGAGGTCATTGCCAGTGGTATTCAACCTTTGCAAAATTTAGTCGTGTTGATTTATGTCGGAGAAGAACGTAAAAAGGAATGGGCTCAGCATTGGATCACTAGAGGTTTAACAGGTATGCCGATAATTAAAGTAAAATTCTGGTTTGATAATAATGAAAATTATATTTTTCAGCTGTAGAAAAATTATTGTCATCTAGTGCAGGAAAATACTGTGTAGGAGATGAAATCACATTAGCAGATTGCTGCCTAATACCACAAATATTTAACGCAAGGAGGTTTCTAGTTGATTTAAGACCTTTCCCGACTATTTTAAGGGTAGATCGTCATTTAGAAAATCATCCTGCATTCACTGCAGCTCATCCAAATAATCAGCCTGATTGTCCTCCAGAGGCAACCAAGTAGCAAGCAAGGCAGACCACCCTTTTCCTCTTCTAATCTATTAGAAGTAGGAAGAGAGGTGGTCCTATTTTGTGGTTCTATAGTGACAAAAGGTGGTGCAACCTCACTTCCATTAAAATTAGTAACATGTAATTATGTTATACTGATGATAACATACACATGAATTTTTCAAAGTATACCTTATTTTTTTAACAATCGTACGTTGATAAATTGACTGAAATAATCATGGGTACATTTTAAATGAAACAATCTTTTAATGATTTTTATAAGTAGCGTTTTTACTTGTTTTAGCACGAGTTTGTAATACACCTTTTATCACTTATGAACTGCGTATAAGTACTGAAATGGCAAACAGTGTAGAGTATTTAACTCTATAATAATTTTCATTTATATATAAAATCGAATTACGTGCTGTGCCATCGATGTCGATTAGGGACGGAACGCTGTTCCATTTCTGTACTTATTCAAAGGATAGAAATGTTGGCCTGTTTTTAATTTTGTTATGTTTTTTCATTGGTTTTATATACACAGAATCAAAATTAACAAAAAAAAAATGAATAAAATAAGAATGATAAAGAATTCGTCTTCGTGCAGTACTTACAATATTACTTTGTAAAGTGTATTGACCTATTCTAAATAGGTTCTGTTGTCTGAAATCAAAAGTTTACTTTTTATACACTTACAATAATATAATTTTTCGATTACTTTTAGCTTACATAGATTAAGAAGAAGTGTTGCTATTAAATAATATTAAATATAACTTTAAATTCTTTACCGAGTATAAAGTAGCAGATCTAACATCGCAAACGCACATACTTAAATATACACCGACTAAATAGAAAAAAGGAAACGTGTAATAAGGGAATGCAGTCTGCTCAAACTTCATAATATTGAGGAATGAAAAGTACAAATCAAATTCTTTTCTTTCGAAAGCTTTCGTCTTTGGCTACGTTTCGTTACTCCCTGTATCCACGAAATGAAACATAAAAATGTTAGATGCAAATGCAAACTTTCGTTTCTGGTACTTCTTATTTCTTTTTTAATTGTCATATATAACACAAAAGCTCGTGATGCGTACGTTAAATAAAACGTACCTATTCCTTCGTAAACATTCCGCAAACATACCGAAAACTAAAACGACAGAAATAGAAAAGAAATATTGTTAACGTTTGTACTGAATAATTTTTTTAAGTAATCTTTCTTTACAAATAGATACAAACGATAACCAAGAGTGGATCGTAGAAAAATTCATCGAATATTTCTACGTTTCATTATTGAGCACACTCGAATACTTGACAGTGTATTTTTTGCGAGACATAATCTTATATAGAGATACATTTTTTTATTGTACCGCCTATATTGTATAACTTCTATATATATATATATATACTATATATATATATATATATTTTGTAGTTTTATACATAAAGTGATACGTTTATTAATACGACAAAGGCTACAAGACTTCAAAGATAATACTGTACTTGTGTGTCGAACAATGTTAATAATTTTCTATCTGTTAGCATCGTTCCTTATTGCCGGCTTCCTTCTTGCCGTCATTTTTCCACAAAGAACAAAGACTAATCTTGATTTCCAACGAGGGTCGTATGATCATGAATTAACATTCTGGAAAATATTGTACGACACAGAAACGGAGGGGTATTTGTTTGCACGTTTCTTCGCGCTAGACGATTAGTAATTGTTATAATTTATATTATAATGAAGAAGGAGAATAACAGAGATATACATTTCATATTTAAACGCGTGTGCATTATGTAAGCGAGTGACTAGATAATAATGTATATAATTTTTATACCAACAAGTTTTATGGCTCCATGCAGGAAAACCAGTCTAGATTATTAACAAGAGTGTTTTTCGTATAGCATCTCTTAAAGCGTACAGCATAAATGTTTTATAACGAGAAGGAGGAATGAATGCAAACAACTGATACCCTTCCTTAATCGCACAACAGAATCTGTTCTTCATTATTGAATGAAAGGAGGAGAGACTTAGATGTTTTTAACTATATTTGTTATTTTTACAACTGAGTATTGATAACAAGTGAGATGAATAATATTTTGGTGGAAAGTTTTTATTTAATCTACGGTAATTGCTTGGAAACACATTTGTGAAATGAGATACCGACAACTACTTTTAACGTACGCTGCTTTTACGCTCTATTAGCTTGTTCGCGAACACGTGTGTGCGAGTCTGTAACGAAAATATTCTCGTTTCCTACACGTTCCGTGCTGCATAAATCACGTATGGAGAACAGGTGCAAGATACTATATCTTATTGCTTAATTATTATAGAAAGCTGTGGTTATAATACATTCATTATCCTCTTGTTTCGCTTTTTAGTCTTCCACGCTTGATCCGAGAAAGTTGTGCCTCTGAATCAGTGGACACGGAACGTGTTTAAAACCACAGACACACATATGACACACGCAGGACATAGAGAATGAATTATTGTATAGCTGAACGAGGTTAAAGGCGATAACGAGTTAGAACTTTTATTTCCACTGGTCCTAAATAGACTTTAGTTAGGTAGAGCTGCGTACCATTTGTAAAAGGATGCGTGAGGTAATTGTAGAAGGAGCAAATGCGACTATGTATAAAATAAGAATACAAACAAGAAACTTAACGGGAAAACAAACGAACCGATATGATACGCATAGATATTTTGTAAGTGAAAAAAAAAAAATGAATTATGTACGTTCACTGCTTATGAGGAATAATAAATTCTGTGTCATAGTGTATGGGTCTTTAATTTGAAAATCTAAGAAGATTAGGTGGGGAATAGAAATCGTCATCAACTCAATTAATTAGTAATAATGAGCACTCGATCATTCCTGTGATCTCATTGTAAACTGTAATCAAAAGAATAAATGGTAGAAAGACTCGCGGTTTGTATTTCCCGCCACTCTGTTCGCGCATGCGCGTTTGGCACATCACTCCCATTTGAAAAGAGTATACACTTATGGAGGTGCGTTTACCGCAGTAACAACATTATGTCTTTATTGATAGGATTATTCTCGTGTTAGCAAATTAATCGTTGCACGATGGAACAATGAAAACAATGAAACGGAAATACACGCAGTTTGACAAACTATGATATAGAATGCAACTTACCCGGTATAAGAAGTTTCAAACAATCCACCGTGGAATATTCCAAACAATTGGTACACGCATGTATTGAAACGAAAATAGACCGAAGCAAAAGCAAACTGTCCATACTTATGCTTTTCCCTTTCAACGACAAGCGTTCTTATTTCTAAACTAGATACTCTTTCGTTTTCAATATCTTTATTACAAATCCATCGTGTAAAAAAATACATTCCCTTATCTATACTGACTAGTTAGAATAGCACCTTTTCGACGTCGAATTTTTGTACGCTGACGAAATGCATTGGGAACCAAATAGGTCCCAAATTACCGTGTAGAGGGCGTTGAAACAGAAGAGGGTTCAAGATCTCGTTCCCTTCCATTGCTTTTTTATACGGTACAAGAAGTACTGTCTTGTAGGTCTTGAACCTTTTTCTTGTAACACCTTGTACACCAGATGATATGCTATTCCAAACGCGAGGTACAACAATAAAAAAAATATGACACGGTTATAACGAGTAACATTAAATAATATTAATCGAAATCTGTGATGTACCTCTGCGCTCTTTTTTTTATCGTTCGACGGTGCTACGAAACATTGAATGTACGATTTCATCGTTTCACTCGCTGTACAACAGACGAGATGAACGAGAGGATCCTCGTCACTTTTATATCGCATACAAACACACTTTTCTTCTTTTACTTTTCTTTTCTTCGCGCACATATACGGTAGACTTACAGACTAATGGAACGATCTAAAAATTCTATATACACATTATCGATCAGGTATTTTACAGGTACACGTGCTACCATTAGGGTGTTTCATCAAAATTCGGAAGATTCGTGACCTTCCCAATTTCGACAAAATTACAAATTTGCTTAGGATCAACTGGATGTTATATTGGACAGAGAGTGAAAGAGGAAGAAAAAGAGAACCGTAGGTGCTCCATGGATACCGGAGACTTACACAGGGCGTTTCAAGAAAGATGTACACCGTTACTTAGGTGGCACCAAGATGGCGGCCGCCGAACAGCTGATCGTTCGAAAACTTAATCTTCAATCGCTTATACTACAGAAACACAGCCCCTGTTTTATGCAATTTTCATGGTGTATGTCTCTTTTCAACCCCTTGCCTTAAAATTTCTTTCTCGAATACGAC
This sequence comes from Osmia bicornis bicornis, assembly GCF_907164935.1. Taxonomy (NCBI): domain Eukaryota; kingdom Metazoa; phylum Arthropoda; class Insecta; order Hymenoptera; family Megachilidae; genus Osmia; species Osmia bicornis. Next base: position 7,640,585 of record NC_060230.1, read on the forward strand.
TGCTATAATTACTACTAAATTGCGAATGTTCATGCATTTACGATAGTGTACTTAACCCCTCCGTTAATAGACTACCAATGGACACTATGAACGTGACTTGATGTCAGAAGGCAAGGGGTTAAGATAAAAATAAGAAGAATTCTGTGAGCTCAGAGAAACTTGACGAAATGAGAAAGAAAGAAAGAAGAATGCGTATGACGATCATACAACGACAACTGAATGGATAAAATGGATGGATCGATGGAGCAAATGGATGGACGCTCGGTGGCCAGGTCATGAAATGAAGAACAACAGAATGCATTTAATGAGCGATTGTTTATTATGCTCTTATGGTCACTTGTCATACAGGTAACGATGCTTTCTCATGAGTGAAAATAGTTAATATATTATGTTTAATTATTTATAATTATTTAACATTGAATGGAATAACTCTCTGATGATGAAAGAATAACAATTCATGGATGCAAATAAATGTGGTTAGAGCGTGTAAAGTAATTATTTAGATTAAAATTCAAAAAATGCTGTGAACTAATTGTGTGTGTATATATATAATATATACTTCATCAATAACAATGTAGCGGTGCCCAAGAGGTCACGATGTGGGTGGTAATACCCAACAAACATTTTAACCAGCAAAATTATCAAATAAAAAAAAAAGAAAGAAAAGAACGTATCGTTCCGTCGTATCGCGTTCTTGATCAACAGAGACTTCTCGTATATGTATGCGTGTGTGTGTGTGTGTAATGTGTGTATGTATGTTTAATAGGCTTGCAAAAGCCCTTTGTGATGCATGCTCGCTTGTCTTTCGCGGTTTAACCGATCTCTATCATCTCGAGTATCACACTTTGATCCTTCTGATATTCGTTTCGTTCGTGAATTTCGCGTCGAACGATTCGCCTGATCGAATGCAATAATATTCCCCTTTCTTTCAATGATAAAAGATACGATGTACAGGTTAGAAGTCTCATTCGTGAAAAAAAAAAAAGTTAACGCAGCTTTTTGTGCACTCGATACAAATCTGACCATCGTTCGTTTGCCGAAGGAGGTTATAAAAACAAAGGGACGAACGAACGTTTCATTTTCCCTGCTTTGACACGCGACAATTATAGTATTTTGTTTGTTTCTTGTAATAAAAGAACGTACGACGTGCATCCCTTTCTTTAATATATAGCTTTGTCAAGTGAGAGTAAAGGTTAAAGTAGTTTACGTGACGTGGAGGAGAATTGAAGATGGTGTGAACAGAGATCGTCATCAACATAATTAAAAAATACACTGATCGTGAGCGATAAAGATCCGCGCGATAGAAGATCCAAACGGTGTCTGAGAAGTAGTGGGGGAGAGGCCCAATATATATACCTTCCGATAACCGGCCTGCGCATGCGCGTCGGAACCTTCACTCTCGCTTGGCGCGCAACTATACATGATTCAAACGATTCTTAATAGTTAACAACCCTATATAGTTTCTTTTTCTTGTTTCTTATTCGCTGAAAGAGAGTTTTACTCGTCTATAGGTGTGTATATGTGTGCATATATATACGTATTTATTTATATATATATACACACATAATGTTTGTCTTGAAAGAATATGATCTATTCTCCTGCCGCCAAACTTATCGCACAACAATAATCTGAATTAAATCTAAAATTCCTTGTGAACGTTCGAAGCTGAATCGCAATACCCTTTTTCTCGGGAGGTGAGACCTCGGAATATATATATATATATATATATATATATATATATATATAAACATATAGATATATACATATATATATATACATATATATATATGTACGTTAAAAAATACAATTTCGCTTACTGTTCTTGATGCACCGTTTCTCAATATTATATATGTATATATATCCTGACGAAAAACGAAGAAACGAGAAGGAAGGAGTAAAAAAAGAAAAGAAAACGAAAGATCGAGCGCGTTAAACGGGCGTCGATTGTGAACAAATAAATTCTCTATTTTCATTTTCTTTTTTTCTCTTCATTTCGCTAACTTTAAGTGGCACTCGATCGAAAAAGGGAATCATTCACCCTGTTTCCTTTCCCTTTCGTTTCTGTTCGTTTTTATATTTCTCCGTCTATCACACGGTCGTCGTGCCTCTTCGCTCATTTACTCTGTTTTCTTTATAGCCAAAGGAATGTAAGGTACAATACTTGAATCGTGGTTCCATCGTGATCAGTGACGAACGAATCCTCTCTATTGGTACCTTTTCTCTCGCAGCCAGCTGCTATTCGAAATTCGAAATATATTCGTGGAAGATAATAATAATAATAATAATGCTATTTATCCCGTGTTAACATATAAGTTTGCGCGGGCTATCGTTCATTCGGACGCGACCCTTTCAAATTCGAAGGTGAAGCACAAACGCGCGGCACTGCGTTTCGCATCTCGTGAAACAACCCTCTATTCTTTATATTTTATCATTATTATTATTTTTCTTGGTATCGTGTTGTTTCTTTTTCTTTTTTTTTTTTCATTTTCCGTGTATAGGCATGCAACAATTCGCGTTACACAAGTGTCGTAACGCTGTTCCTTTAGATGCATATTTATGAAAGTTCCTGTGTGTATGTGTGTGTGTGTATGTGTACAATAATGACGAGTCGAATGATTCATGAACATGAATGTGCACACGTGCACACCTCGAAGGTGAGCACTATATATATATATATATATATTTATTTATTTATTTATTTATTTCTTCGCGACTTAGCGATCATTAATCTACTTATACTCAACAAGGTACTTAATAGTGTTTTCTTTTTTGTTTTTTTTTTTTTTGTTTTTAATTTCTTCATCATCATCATCATAACCTTTCCTGTTTGTTAAATCCCCGAGCTGCTATGCGCTACTTCTTATCTCAACAATTAACTCACGTATCTTCTCCTATTATGTTTTCCTTATCCCTCCTTTCTTTTTTTATCATTTTTATTTTTAAAATCTTCTCTATACATATACGCTTAGCCAAAATAATATACCGTGTATCAACAGTCTAACTCTAAATTCTCACTTCCAATGAAATAACATTACGATACACACTGTGTTCTTTCTTTTCTTTTTTTTGTACAACCCTTTGTCTTAGTTTTTTTACACGTTAAACGAATGCTCTAAGCCGTTTTAAATATACCCTTTCTGTCACGATTTACGATTTCCCTTTGCTCTGTTCAGATTTTTAAATAGTATTTCCTGTACAATTAATTGTTTCGTATATTCGGTTGTCCGCGACGAGAAAAAGAACAATTTTTCATTTTTTTTTTCCTTTTTTATCAGAAGACTTCGGTACGCATTGCTATTTCGAATACACCAAACGAGGCTCGTTTCGTTTTTTCTATTAGAACAAGCATTTTGTTAGATTTTGTTGACGGAGCGTTTTTATTTTTATTCGATTTCACGACGATAGATTGGAACCTCGCGTTTCACAGAAGACACAAGCGCAGGTTTAATACTCGTTCGGTAAATAACCTTATAAATATGCTCTTCTCTCTAAAATCGGCTAAAAAATTCAGGATATTTCATATCGCCCACAATATCGTTTGTCGTTCTCTCATCCCTCTATTATTCGGTTCATCGTCATTTATTTTTTTACTTCATTTCATTTTATAGACAAAAATAAAAGCCTCTTATTTTTTTTTTTTTATTTTTGTTTTCGTTTAATTCCACGCGTATCTCTACAATAGATAGATCTCTCTCTTTCTTTATATATATTTCATCGTCATCTTTCTTTCTTATATAAAATATTTACAGCCACATGTATTTTTTTTTTTTTTTTTTTTATTTCATCTTCTTTCTTTGTATTATATTCCGCTCTTTTTTTAAGGGTACGTGTATCGTGAAATCGTTAAATCGGTGAAAAATAAAAATAAAAACGAAGCTTCGACGAATGTGGAGGAAAATAATACATGATTATTCGAAGTGCTAGCGGAGAAATTCGAACATGATTGTATACAAAAACGGCAACGTGCACGGTAAATCGAAAATTTTCGTGTACAACATGGAGGTGTTCATAGTGGAGACATCTGAAGGTTAAAAGACTAGTGTTTCACCTGTTAACTGGGTTACCATTTTCAAAATGAAATTATTTTCAACAATCTAGCGTTTGGTATCGTTTTATCGAATTTTGAAAAAATTTCGATTTCCTTCGTTCGAGATAAATCGAAGTCGAACCAGTCGTTTCAAGAAATGGCGGGAACGACGTCGAAAAATCTTTTCTCTTTTTTTTAAATAATTTCAATATCTCTAGGACGAATAGTATACTTTTTCCTTTTCTTTTTATATAGTGACTCATATATTTGTTCAGATACTTGAAAATTCTAAGAATCGTGGTGACACCATACCTTATTGTGGAACTTATAGTAAATTGAACATTAATATCCTATTTTTCCTATACTCTGATAATTATTCGTGTTGAGCACCATTGTACCAATAAAATATAATTATGTTACACAAATAAGTATCAGTCTGATGTGAACAAATATAAAAGTCTCTATTATATTACAATCGATATTTATTCCAGTTAACAGGAAACAGATAAAGATCATCTTCTTATTCCTCGTTCTGTTTCTGACACAAGTTTGCTTGTTTCTACGTTTTAAGAATTCTGCTCTATTGTCGATCAATTTTGAACGCAATCGATTAACTATTATTATCCTTATTATTACTTCTTCATCCTGTTTTTCCCTTCACAACTATCATATCGTATCTCTTAAATATATAATTTATATATATTTAATATTTAATACTTCTTAACATAACGTTACATCTCTATATCAATGTATCATATATTTCTTTTTTTTTTTTCTGTGTTTTATTATTTCCTTCGACTATGGTAAATTTTCACTATATTCATTAAAACACGTTTGATTATTAGCGAACGATTGCAAAACGTGGCAGTAAAGGAATCTTCTCAAGAATATAACAATTCTTAAAGCGTTTCAAATGCAATGTTTCTTTGAAAAAAAAAAAAAAAAACAGTGATTCGAAAGCTGTTTAATTGAAAGAAAAATAGAAGGAAGAAGCAATTCTGAGCTCTACGCAAAGCGACCACACATCTTTACTCTGAAACGATTCAAGAACAGAACGCATTGTTCTTGATTTAAGAAACAATTGAATTTTCTTTTCTCGTCTTTTTACAAAATTCATTCCCCTCGTGTGGTACGTACGCGTGTGTTCGCCAAACGGCAGGTTCGAACTTAGGTATCTGCGATTCGATCACGATCGATAGTGTTCAATGAAATGTACAGCGAAATAATTCATCCATTCCCGCGAATATATATCTCTCTACAAGGTGTTTCAAAAAATAATCCCTCGACAACGGTGAAACGATTCTTTGTACACTTGTAAGAAAAATAAAAGAACTAAAACAAGCATTATACAACTGTGTGTGTATACTTTGTGTGTATGTATCTGTTGTATTTCATTAATACTTCGCAACGGTTTAATATATATATACTCGTGTAAACGAAAAGATTAAACGTATCCCGACATTATTCAAAACAGCCTGCCCGATCGCAGTAAATATACACATCTTTAACAACACGTTTCTACCGTCAAAACGTCAACAAGTGTGGCTGATGGGGATATATCAATATGGCACTAAAGTGATTGGGTGAAGTGTGTGTTTAAATGTCGCGCGAAAAAGTTCTCTTTCTCTGATATCAAATGTGTATCCCTTATATTCCATTTCCTTTCCAAATAATTAATTATTTTACACGCGATAATGATAAATATCATCGTTTACTCTTCATTTGTCCTTTCATTCTTCTCTAGCCCGCCCGAAAAATGGTAAGAAGTGTGCCACGGTACGTGGAAAACAAATATACCAACAGAAGAAGAATAAAAGGAGCACATGGCAAGTCAAGTAATGTCTATGTTACATTAATGGGGTATATTAATCGATCTACAGGGTGTCCCAGAAAGAGTGTTAGTCTTTTAAGGGTATGGTAGCTAGGGTGATTCTGAACATTTTCCTTTGCAAAAATGTTCGAAGTTTCGTTTTTGAGTTATTAAGGAAAAACACTGGCCAATCAGAGCGCGCGGGCTCAGGGACGGCAGGGTACAGTATCAATCATAGTGCCCGTTCGTCTAGTGTATTTTGTAATTTCAAATAATTTATTGAATATTCCAAAGCTTTTATCAGATGATTATGTTAATTATAGTAACACTTTTATTAAATAATTAGATTTATGATATTTGCTGCGGTTAAATTTAGACTCTAAAGTCAGTGCTTTTTCACTAGACTAACGAACACTATGATTGATATTGTACAGTATCAATCATAGTGTCCGTTCGTCTAGTGTATTTTGTAATTTCAAATAAATTATTGAATATTCTAAAGCTTTTATCAGATGATTATGTTAATTAAATTTAACATTTTTATTAAATAATTAGATTTATATTTGCTGCGGTTAAACTTAGACTCCAAAGTCAGTGCTTTTTCACTAGACGAACAATATCAATCATAGTGTCCGTTCGTCTAGTGTATTTTGTAATTTCAAATAAATTATTGAATATTGTAAAACGTTTGTCAGATGATTATCTTAATTAAATTTAACATTTTTATTAAATAATTAGATTTATGATATTTGCTACGGTTAAACTTGGACTCCAAAGTCAGTGCTTTTTCACTAGACGAACAGACACTATGATTGAGGCTACCATCCTTGAGCCCGCGCGCTATGCGCGCTCTGATTGGTCAGTGGGTTTTCCTTAATAATTCAAAAACGAAGCTTCGAACAACATTTTCGCAAAGGAAAATGTTGTTCAGAATCACCCCAGCTACCACCACCTTCAAGGACTAACACTCTTTCTCACTCTGTATAACGATGTTTGCCGACACGAGCCCAAAGTCTAACCAATTTACCGCTACTGAATTTCAGAATCAGAAGGGTTTGCTATATGAGGTATGCTGATTAATGGAATATTAATTAGTATACCAAAGTGGTGGAAGGCTGGAGGTAGAGTTAAGCCTAAGTTACACTTGCAAAAGTACACTAGCGTTAGTATACTCTATCAGTGTAACCTAGTATACCTAGCATACTTAATATTTCATATATTAGAGATGGTATACCCAGCAGTGTAACCCAGGTTTGCCTAGTTGGCAAATAACAAAGGAAATAAAATATTACTGTTAATAAAATAAACAACGTATAGAACGCACTGTCGCACACTTCTGACAAATGTTTTTTTTTTTTCTTTTCTTTAAATTATTTCTTTGAACTCTAATGCAAGTGAATGGGGAAGGTCTGTGCGAGTGGAGGTGAATTAATGATGGAACAATGAATTACGAATGTAGCCTAGCACACACAGCCAAGTTAACGTGACACGGAAAGCCACATATCCGCGTGGCGACAATTGTGTCGAATTCAATAATTATTTATAGTTACTGTTTAACAATAGTTCGTATTAGAATCGAGCGAGTCAATGCAATTCCTACGTTTCCCTGATCAAACTACACACTATTATATGTGTTCTCCACGTGCGAAGAGTTAATAATTTCATCTTTTCTTCCCTTTTCACCCCTTTCTTCCTATCTTTTCCTTCACTCATTCCGTGATTATAAATTGAATTAAAACGTCGAACCTGTAACGTGACACGACTTTTTTATAAGAGACTTTTTTCTTTTTTAAGACACTACGTACACATCTAGACTTATTAATTCGTGTACCAACTATCCACGACTGGACACGGCACGGTGTCGAAGAATTGTTTATGCGCCTTTCCTCGCTTGGAGAAAGGAGCAAGAAACGGAACGAAGAAAAACTGTACAAAATAAAGCGTCGTATATGGAGATAAGAGAAGAATTCGTCTAAACCTGTTACGACTGCCGGCTTCGAATTAATCTAACACGGTGTTTCGCGTTCCGATATTGTTAAACAACTCGTAGGTAACAAATAGACTGGCCAACCAATACTGTTCCTGCCACTTTGCACCAGAGGTATCTGCGTGTTTGTTTCGTTTCAATTTTTTTTTCTTTCTTTTTTGACAAACGACAAGCAGTAATCGAATTCCCGCCAAACCTTTTACTACCGTACGAATTTCTAATATGGAATTTTGTGTCTAGCAATTGCAATTCGATCTTTAACACGTTGACTGCCGATACAATTATTATAATCCGTAACGAGAGCGTTAAAAATATTAACGATTAATTTTGTAACCGTTCTAAAAATAGTTTAAGAACATCAAAAATTCCTGTTAAAGAATATTATGAATTAATTTCTTTAACCCTTTCGTTACGAAAGCGATCGACCCCTGAGATTATCGGTCCGAAAGGCCACTGATAGTCGACGATTGCCATGCAGTTATTAAGCTTCCAAATTTCGATTGAATTTTTCATTTAAAACGAGAATCTGAAAATGATTAATTTTTCATTTTACCATAAGCAGTCAACGTGTTAAAAAATAAATTCGTCTAACGTGTGTAGAATGGATACCGATGCGTATCGTTACCCCCGCAAGATTCACGATATTTATAAAATACTAATTATTGTACAGACGTATAAATCGCTAAAGGAAACACTTATATTAGACTGGCTGATCTCTATGGCTTTCCTATACCATGGATGCAAGATATTTAACCCTTTCGCTGCGTTATGTTATTAGCGCAATTATCATCAATGTTAATCGATTTTTACAGCGAAAGGGTTAAATATCCAAAGCATTCATTATCCACCGTAAAAACCAACATTATAAATATCGCTAACTGACATACAAAATCTGAATTGCACCTGTAACACCATCGTCTATCATTCGTTAAGAACGATCAATCCTCTTGGCATCGTTCTGCCAAATAACAAACAATTTTTACACCGTCCCGAACAAATAAACTCTAATGATTTTTACAGCACTATCAACAACATTGTATCGTGGCATTTTTCATGTACTGGCAGCTGACGAATAATATATCCCTGTCCCTCCCTCCCTTATAGTTCCATCACAGCTAGCCTTATTAACAATATATCTGCATTACTAAAGGAATGTGTTTACTGAGAGAACCGTATAATAACCTAATGATATTTATCTTCTGCTACCTACAAGTTGTTTTTCTTTTATTTTACACGAAGAATCACTTGCAAGATACGTCTATCTTTATCAGTGTAAAAAAAAAAAGAAGAAAAATTTAGACTTGATCGAAAAATGGGACAAGAAACGTTTAGAACAAATGTTAGAAAAATGAAAACTGTTGCTTGCCAAGAAGCAGCACAGAAGAAAATCCAAATTGAGTACCTATCCTTTTTTTTTTTTTTTTTCGAAAATGATGATTTAATTGGAAACACACCTGCCCACCGGCAGTCGAGAATCACAAAAGGTATTACAGAATAAAAAGAAAAGCGGCAACAGGATTAAAATTCAGAGTATCATCGATACGATAGATACGATGCGATGATGGGAAATCAACGTAAATAACTATTATGCTGCCATTCAATTAACGCGCCAATGATGTCGAAACGCAAGCGATTCATAAATTAAATTAACGCTAAAACTCCGTAATGTGTATATATATGTATATATGTATATATTCTATATGAAAGTTTCTCAGAATGTAACTATCTACAGCAACCTAACGGTTAGTTTCGATCATCAGATTCGTGTCTGTGTGATTTTTCCAATGGATATCCTCGTTCCTTTTGCATTTCTGGGCAACAGTGTGAAGTTTAATCGACAATAGTTCACATACAATTTATGGATAAACATAAAAATCATGTTCTACGTACGCGGACGCAAATATATATATATTTTTTGTTTGTTGTCAACAATGTTTATATAATATCATTTCATTACTTATATTAATATCTTTATATATTATATTTATATATGTATATATATACATATATAATTGTATATACACACATGCATATACATATATACATATAAATATGCACATATATGTCATTTAGATTTGTTTTTCTTTTTTTAGATAATATGAATTCTCTTTCAATAATAATAATAATAATAATAATAATAATCTAATTGAAACTTTTCAATGTATAATATATATATTTTGTGTATATATATATGCATCTTTATATGCATACATGTATACATATTATATATATAATATAATATATATATATATATATCTTCTTTTATCTTCTCTCTGTGTGTAATATATTATTACTCATATTATGCGATATTTATGAATATACAATTTATTTTAAAGAGCGGTGAGCCAGCGCTTCCAGCTACGAATTGTACTTCATGTACACTTATATATTTCATTTCACGCTACAGCTAACGTTTTCAGATACTTTAACTAAACCCATTATTGATTACCGCCTATCCCTTTTATATCACCCCTTCTTAAATACCTACCCCCCCTCCCCTCCCCGAGAACAAACAAAAAGAGAAAACAATGATTTGAAACATCTGTTATTAACAATATCTTTCTTTCTTTCTTTCTCTCTCTTTCTCTCTCTCTCTCTCTCTCTCTCTCTCTCTCTCGTTCACTCCATTTCTGTGTATATATATCTTTTCTTTCTTATCTAGCAATGAAATGTAAGCTGTATCTGTATCGACAATTATCAACAGAAACAAAGTTTCCTAGCTAAAATTCATTCCTTATCTAATGATTTGATTCAATGTCAAAGTGCGATTAGTTAAAAAACATCTGTCGAAGATTTGGTTGTCCTTAAATAGAAGCCCTCGTTAAAGCAGTATCATACAGAACCCAAGGATGTATGACATGACTGCTGATCATTTGACAGACACTTTTCAATTCTATTAACAATTAATCTATCTAACGATGTATAATCTCAATCTGTATGGATTTCAATCGAGAGACGTTCAATCATTGCTTAGAAAAGAAATACTTGCTAAGAAGACAAAAATATTTCCATCGAGGATATTCAACGATTAAACTATTGAAAATATACGTGTATATAAATATATAAATATTTCTATACAATAAAAAGAACTGTATTTATGCAGTTTTGTAATCGTAAAAGGAATGACAAAAAAAAACGAAAAAAAAAAAGAAAGAGAAACAATAATGTATGCGAGTGTCAAGAAATGTAAAACTGCATTAATTGAAATTGTATTCAACTGATATACCTTGAAACTAAAAATAATTAGACGAACAATCGAATGTGATTAACGTGCATCTATTAACATTGTATTGTAACTGTACTGAAACTATTACTCGGAAATCTTTCGTTCTAACGAATCGAATGATTCTTATTCTATCGTCCTAGCACAATGAATTCTCCATTCCTAAGGGGATATATGCGAAGAAATAATGAGACTCGATGTTTATATTATCTCTGTGTACATTAATTCTAACGCTATAAGAGTTTCGATGAAGATTTTTTGAGAAATAAAGGCTTTGGGATTCAGAATAAAACTTGGCAATAGGGGGTATTATGTTACTCGTTTAGCTGGACCAGCCAGCATTGTAAATATATAAATATATGTTTATATGTAGAATAGCTCTCCCTTTGTATGTATATTTATCTTCCAGCCAAGTTATTTCTGTTTAACGTATGTAAGATCTTTGGTTTTGCCAAGGTATCACTCTGTACTTAAAAAAAAAAAAAAACTCGTTCGGATAGTATGTTAAGCAAGAGTAAAATTGCTTAATTAGCCTAATCATTTCATAGTTCAAGGAACAGTTCAATACAATAAATTCACAAAACCTGATTTTGTGAATAAACGAATGTAATTTAGTTTCCAAGACACACATTAGAATACGAATTTCTCAGATCGAAGTCATTCAATTTGTGAGTTCTGTATGACCTTGTAACTAAAAGTATCTCTCTCTCGTTATCAATAGATAAATTATGCTCCTATACACAAAACAAAAAAAAAAAATATATATAATCGATTTCGTTTTATGAAACGAAACAATTACCCCGTGGTATCATTGCAATCTCGATCTTTCAAGAACAATTGCGGCCAAATTGTGCCATTTCGTTTCTAAATGTAATTATATAGTTTTATATCATGCCATGTTTTCAATATCCTATACCATACAACTAGATATATTATGTGACTCTGATGTGGTACGTGTGTGTTATTTGTGATAAAGCCCCGTAACGTGGTGTATCACAGAACAATTGTAGTAGTTATCATTTAACATATAATATTTATATATCATAATAATCTTAAAAGATAGATAAATGTTGACGAGCCATGATGGATGCATGAATAGTGATGTGAGAATGCAAGCGCTATTAGTGATGTTGCGACAGATGACAACGGGTGGTAGGTGGTAGTGGACGAGTTTTTTTTTTTTTTCTTTAAAGAAGGGAAGAGAGAGCTACCGTAGCATCATCTCAAGATGTGAAAAGATGAATAACGGAGCTCAATAATGGGGATGAACAAAAGTGCTGTACTTGAAATCAATTGATCATACTGGCGAGGGCATTTTGACGTGCTCGTTTTGCTTCCTCTTCGCTAATCCTCTGCTCAATTAAATATTGAGCAGTGCCGATCGCATTAGGATAACCCGTGATAGTCACTATCCGGTTCCTGGTACCAGGAGCGAACATGCCCTTCTTAGAGATTTGTATGTTGGCGCCACTTAGGTGCTGTATCTCAATCAGGGCACGACCGCCGGGTCCAAGAATAGCTCCCACTATAACCTCTGCAATTTCTATGTCTACTTTCTTGGTTTCCTTGTTGTTCACGTCTACCTGTGTAGGACTCTTACTTACAAGTGATAACTGGTTAGTACCCAGGCCAAACGAATTGTTGTTCAGATGAATAGCACTGGCAGCGGTGTTGTTTTGTCTGAACGGATCAAAGGCCTCGTATCTATCAAGTGTATTACGTGGTGTAGGTGATGTAGATCCAAGGGCAGGTACCGTTCCGATTGGCCCAAATACGCCGCCATTATTGTTCGAACCATTTGCCGTTGTGGTACTATCCATAGGATTTCCAAGGTAACTCATACTCGATGGCATTCCAATCCCCATTCCAAGGAGATTATACTTAGCGAGAGTAGCAATCGCTGATAAAATTTCGCTAGCAGCAGGTTCCGAGAAACCTGCTGTTCGTAGATTTAACTTTATGTGTTCCAACAACTGCGTCGTCACTGGTGCGGTACCAGCTGTTATTGCAGCTCCTAAGTTCAAGTTCAAACTAAGACCAGCACCGTTCAAAAGACTCACTGTGAACAGAAATATACGATGATAGATGAATCAGTTCATTCGGTTACATAATCTTCATTCACACAATTAGTTTCATAACAATTATTTTATTGAAATTATTCAAACAATACCTGTATTAATGCCAGCTGTAGAAGTATACGTCGGTGTACTTGTAGGCGCTTGAGCGTAAGGGCTGCCTGTGGGATTGTAATTAGCTACAGGACCACTTACATCTGCATAACTAACATTGGGGCATATACCACTTTGTGGATCGTCCGCCACTTTAGCTAATATCATCATTAACGCATTTCGATTGTTCTCTTTCTCCCCGATTACCGTTATACATCGTTCTTGTAAAGACACATCTTTTGCCTTTTGACTTATTTGAACATACGAGCCAGATTCTTCTTTAATTTGTTTAATATAGTTTCCAGCTTTACCTATTATCATCCCTGCAGTGCTATTAGGTACCAAAATTTTTACCTAAAAAATTGCATTTATTTTTGTTTACGCATTACTATAATAAATAACTAGGACAACATTAATAAGACAATTTTGACAACAGTGTCAAAATAATGTTTGTAAATAAAAGAGAAAAAAAAGGATTTACCTGTTTGTCCCTCTCTGCCGTGGTCTTTCCTGATTCAGAGTCAACAGTTGTCTTTAACGTGAGATCTGGTTTCTCACGTATTTTATCCATAATAAAATCCATAACTGCCATTATAGCTTCTATACTACCAGTTATTAGGCACACTCTTTCTGTCGTTCCTGAAAACCATACGAATACTGTAACGACAAATAGAACGCATGGAAATGTTTCTACCATACCTGGATAGAAATCGTGTGATTTAGATATTTTAACCTTAGCTCCGGTATCTTTTTGCAATTGAGCAATCGTGTCTCCACCTTTTCCGATAATAGCTCCTGCAGCCACACCAGGGACCAATACTTTGAGGTGATATGTTCCATCTCCTCCTATCGAATACAAACAATGACCAAAGCTTATTATTTTAATCATATAGAAGACGAAACACTTACGTAGCACTTATGTATAAAATATTTATAGAAAAAATAAACAAATAAAATTCTGTTATTTTATTTATGTATCAATGTAAAAAGAGGGTACATATTTGTTGAATTGATGAAAATAAGATAACAATAAAACATAAAGATTAATTTAAAAACATACAATAAATAAATAAATACAACGAATTTAATAAAATACACGCATACGATAACACTTCATATTTCTTTCAAATCAAAACGCTGCTCATAAATATACCGTGCATAAATTAAATTGTTGTCGTTGAACTTTAACATTCAAGATAGCTGTCGAACGATCTTGTAATACTTTTTGTTAAATATCACGTAGCTTCGACATTCGTGACGAAACTTTTTGACTTTTGATTGGACACCGAATCGAAGGAACGCGAAATCGTTAACCGTACTCGTGGTACACGCGAGCGTCTCGATTGGATAGCAATGCGAAACGGCGTTCGGACGACGGAAAAAAAAAAAAATAAAGTATCGCGTAATCGTCGAACGAAAGAAGAAGGAAATGTAATGCCGGAATGACACAAAGTTTCGATTCGTTGAAGGCAAACAGCTGTTTGACAGATGGAAGCCCTGTGCGCTCGCTCACTCGCTTCGTTATCGACCTTGACCCGCAACCTCGGCAGCGGAACGGTGTGCCTGACAACTCACCGATACGCCACATCCTAGTGACTGCCACTGAACGGGTAGCAGTGAGTTCCTTAGTAAGGCGGTTACGCGACAACAGCGACCACGGCACTGCACTACGGGAATGCGGCAGAGAAATGTACACAACAATATGCGTACGGACGATACTTGACGTAGAACCACTTCTAACGTTCCTGTCGCAAAGCTAGCGATCGTACGTCCAATGAAACGGCCGCGACAGAGACGAAGTTGCAGAGTCACCGAGCGTGTTCGACAGCCACCGCAGCAGCGATTCTCCATTAACAACGTTTCCACAGGCACAGCCGCCCACGCAGGAATAATAACGACGACGACGACTACGACTACTAAGAATTAAGGGTAAGAGTACAAGAGCCACGATGACAGCAACGACGGCAAGGAAGAAAAAAAAAAAACGAAATCGAAGGAAAAGGAGCCAGCGATGTTGACGATGACGATGGGTGACTAGGAATGGTCTGGGGGGAGAGGACTGACAGCGACGACGACGACGAGCAAGACGAAAACGATGACAACGATGACGTTGACAATAATAAAATGAACGTCAACGTAAAAAAAAAAACACCGTTACAGGTGTCACGTACGATTTCGCGGTTACGATATCGGACTGAAGATATCAAACAGATTTGGGGAAAAAAAAGGGGAGACGAAAAAGAGAAGGAGACGTGGCACGAGAGGATGCGCGAACCGCTGTGCGGTGCACCGTGTTCGCGTTCTCGCCTTCGTGTACACGTTCGCCAGACTTCGAAGTGGGAAACGAAAGGGAACGGCCGAGCGAGCGATCGCTGTGTCAACAGCAGCACCAGCGACAAGATTGTCAAAGGCGCGTGAGAGAGTAAAAAGAATAGGCATTGAAAGCAAGGAAAAGAGAAAGATAAAAAAAAGAGCAAGGGGCAAATGAGGGAGAGAGAGAGAGGGAGAGAATTATTGTGCGTGTATTTTATCGGTTCGTACGAGTATAGGAACATCGCTACGAAGGTACGTAGGGAATGTTTCGTTGCGGTGAAGAAAAAAATCAATGACAACGGGTAATTAAAATACCTGATCCGTAATGAGACCTCTTCGTCGCGCCATTTTCCGCGTCACAATCGAGCGGCCGCTTCCTGGAGTCTGCAATCTCCGGGGAGGGACACGTCTCCATTCCTGAGTCGGCAGCCATCTTGTCTTTTCGGTCGGGCACGCCAAGAGAAACGAAGAGAGTGAGAGAGAAAGACAGAGATGTACTTTGACACAGAGACGATAGTCCCGACCGGTGGCAAGTGTCGTTGAAAGCAGGCGAAGGGAGACGCACCACACACGGACCGGACGAACGAATGAACGTACGCACGACCACGATAGGTTTAAGCGGAAGGGAGATGACGGACATATAGACACACGATTAGACGAACGGAACAAACGACGAAAGCCCTCGCGGGGTACCGCGTCTCACTGGCGACTGCTCGCGGCTGCCTTGCCAACCAGCTGGTTGATACTCGATGGTGTGCCTCGGCCCTCGCGTTCCTCTCTCGCCCTCTCTATCCTCGTCGCTCCTCTATCAACTTCTGATCGCTAGCCTGCCTCTCTCTTTCCCACCAGCCCTCGCGGGCTCCGTTCTGCAGGGACGTATTACTCAACCTGCACCAGGGGCGTCTTTATTTCGGGCCCTTATGCGTTCACGCGTACACTATCCACGAAACTATTTAAAATTCGATCAAACTTGATCTTGATCGTCGATCTACGCATTTAACCTTCAAATTATTTATTTATCTCGAAATTCATCTTTATTGATTTACTTTCTTTTATTGACGGTATATTACATAATTTATTATATAGTTCGGTATCTCGTCATAAACGATTTAATGGTTTCTAATGCGCATCACGTATCGTCTATTATATGAATCAAAGTTAGATCAACGAATAACTATCGATCGATTTTACTCCTAAACCGTCGCACAGCTGCACTTGCGACTTACTATAGCAGTTGTTGCATTTAACGTATATGTATGTATGTACGGGTACATAATGTCTACGATTCATAAAAGAGAAAACCTAATTCGAATTTTAGATATTAACGTATTAGATGATACGTGTTAAGAGAAAACTGTCTATGATATAAAAATATTTTTCCTGTCAAGGCCGTTAATCTTGTTGCCGTTGGTGCGCACTGCAGTATGACATCATAGTTCATGTGCAACTGAATAAGATGCATTTGATTTCCTAGCAATGATTTTAAAAGTAGAATCCTGCTCTCTTATCAAGCACGATGTTTGGTTCACTTTTTATCACCGTGTGTAGATATGTGTTACGATTAACGTATCGGCGTTTGAATTGTCGAAAATTTACCATGATTTCATCATAGATGTGATATGTATACCTTTTTAACTATACACAGATCAGAATATCCGTTAGTTGTTGATACTCAAATGGAATATTATTTTTTATCGGAAGTGAAATCATAAAACATGTATATATTAATAATTCTATATATGCATACAGTTAGGGCATAAAGAAAGTATTTTTAAGTATCTTATCTAAGGAAAGAACATAGATACGGTGGGCGATTGGTTCGTTAATGAATCACGTGTTTAAAAATGTGTTCCCTTTAACGTTACTTTTTACACAAAATGATTCAACTAAATGCCCTTATTAGATCAACATTAAAAAGAAATAAAAATTGTAAATTTCCACGGGAAAATCTAAATGAGAAAGATCGACAAGATTACTGCATTATCGGTGTGCACGATCGACGCAACGTTTTCTTGCAATGAACAGGAAACAATGCAGTCATCGTTAAAACTCGAACATATTGTTTTCTAATACCGATCACGCGCACATGTGACCGAATGGTATTATACGAGTAACACTGTAACCCGTGTTTCAACTTCTCAAAATTTACTTGAAAAAGATACAGCAAATTTTCTTTCTTTCAACCAATATGAGGATCCACTATCGAAAAGGAGTAAAGTCCGAAGTTGCAGTGATGTCAGACGATACGTAATTACGTAGATAAAAATTCATTTCGCATGACAAATAAATCGGTGTGCTATATACACACGCGACAAGATTTCGGTTACACTCGCGTGTCGCAATGCTGTTACAACTTAGTTTCTGAATGCAACTCATCGTTGAAACGACGAGAGCGACAATTCGTGAATCGCGCGGTTCTTCCACCCGAATAGAAAGGTTGCCTTTAGGCCACGAGGTGGCTCCTGAGTACTATTAAACGTTCACCTGATAACCCAAACTACGGTTCAGACACGTGCGCGCAATACATATCCGGATCTTCCATCGTCTCACCTGTACGAACCAATTTGTCCATCCCGTGACACTTCCTCTTTTTTTTCAAAAGTCTGGTACACGTTTGAACTAAACGCGCAAACACATCGGATTGTGTCGCCTCGCGTGTACGAGTTCCACGATTGTCTCTCAGATTCAATTATGTCGCTGCCATGTAACACGCATGTACAGTCTCGTGCAACTTAGGCTTCGCTTAGTTAAGCGGAAGTGTAGCGGAAGAAATGTCCCGCCATTCACCTTATTCCGCCATATTTTTTATCTATGACGACAAGAGATTCTGTGTCAGTCTCTCCCTAGGGTCTCTTCCAGTTCTTCCAGGATTTAATGGTCGGAGTCTCCTACGTTGCACCGGAGTGTACGTCATGAATTTTTCGAGCGATGGTACTACTAGTGTTACTCGGTATATAATCACCACACGACCTCGCTCGATTGCACTTCTCTTCCATGCGACACACACCGTGTTTCGCTGTCGATTACATTCGTTTTGAACTTCTACACTTGATGTATATGTATGTATGTCAACGAATGCATAGCATACACAATTGTTTGAAGTCCTATCGCTAATGCGCTGAAATTTATGTATCGGAACTTTTCCTGCGATAGGTGTAACGTTTACTTAAAACCAAAAAGACTTTGGCCTTTTAAAAGTGGTTAAGTTGAGCAACGATCTTGGAATCTTTTTTTTTTTCTTAACTGCGTCATATGTTCAGCGTTTAGATGAGGTAGCATTTCTGAATAATATGTATGTATACATATAAGTAGATTGTGATACCTAGATTGTTCTTAAGAATGTTACCTAACCGTTAAAGGAATAAGTTCCTTTAACGTGTATCGTCCTTGTATCACAGCAACTCAAGTGAACGAGCTAGATCCCTGCACTCTTTTAGACTTTGGGTTAGCAGGCTGTCCATCTATACTTAAGCGTGAGCGCACATTGTGCCGCACGCACGATGCATACATTTAAATGCTTATCCAAGGACGTCGTTTACCAACACATCGACGTATTACTGTTAATACATTACTCATAAAATTGCGGGTCGCGTGTCTTATAAAGTTTCTCATCTCTAATACCGATAAGATTAGATTTCTATACGTTTTGAAACCCTGATATACACGAATATTTATATAAATGCAATTTGTCTCTAATACATAACGAATTACGATGTGTTAGATGAAGCGATTGTTATCTGATCGACGCATTTGAAATAATAATTTAACAAATATATTTGATCTTGTACTTTGAATATTATGCAGGCGGAACAGTACGATTCTTTGCTACGTTGACCTCATTTCTTGGTTGACCTTAATATGTATGATACAAGGTACTCCCGTCGATCTATAGAGTAGCATTTTGTTAGTTTTTTTGGAAATTATTTTATTCTGATTGTTTTATTGTGTATAACAAATTGTAATTTAAATAAAGAATATTCTTTTTACACTTGATAGTTTGCTGTTTAAAAGTGGTAGTTATTTAGATATTACACCATTAACGTAACATCATTAGAACTTTAAATGATAAAAAATGTTAACCTACTTTTTCTAACATACATAAATCCTAGTCTGATTAACCACGTAATTTAACCGGCACTGCCGCCGGTGATGTGGAAGGCGGGAGTAATAGTGTTAATAGGAAATACTGATTTTAATATTGAATGCCAATATGATATACCAAGTTCTTCTTTGGTTAAATATAATTTATGAAATCTTCCCCTCAAATTTTTGATCAGGTTTTATCCTTCCAAATTTTATTCAATTTACCAATTTCATCTTTATGGCATTGTCTTACAATACAGTCAATCCTCTACAGTTTTTAATAAAATTAATTCTTATTTATCAATATTTATAGATAAAAACCTAATCAGTTATTAACAAACATAATATCAGTCAAATTAAATTCTATATGATACAGGTGTAAACCAATCAGTATACCTATAGATCTATAGATCACTTTAGTACCAACTGAAGTATTGTCAATAATGACTCTCAGGTGATTAATACCAGTATTTTGTTGATATTAAATATATTTTGATTTTCATCAAATTACCTTATTCATTTTATCAATATCAACAATATATCAATACGTCATCTCATACATTTAATAATACCAATAATACTGAAGTATTGACAGCGGATATCGATTGTTTAAGACCTCTATGAGAGAAACATAACCTTGTTTCGAATATTAATGGAATATCTATTGTTTTAAATGATGGATCACTTACATAACGAGCCTCGATATCTTGATGATCATATACCGTGTGATAGAGATTTTCCAGGATTTTGTAGACTTATTTTATCATTATATGCAGACGTTCCGTAATGGGTGACAGTGCTGGTGAAGTACAAGTGAAGATATTATTTTTTGCCAAAGCAAGAGAATTAACAGGAAAACAAAAATGCTATATTACTATTCCACAGAGATTATCATATGCTGATTTAGTGGATAAAGTAATTAGTCAATTTAAATTAGAAAGTATACGAGATACCGCAATCTTAGCGGTGAATGAAGAATTCGTTTCTTCGGATACAACATTAGTATTTTCCGAAAAAGACGAAATTGCAGTTATTCCACCGCTCAGTGGAGGTTCGTATTTCACAAGTTTATCTATAATATTAATGATACATATTAATACAGAAAAGTATAAATTCTATTTGTGGATTTTTTAGGTTAGAATGGAAACTCCAAAAGACAGTGTTAAATTGCAACAGGAAGAACTAAACATTGAAGAAATGATTAGTTTAGTTATAGCTCCTAATTGTGGAGCTATATCTACATTTATTGGTGTCACTCGTGATAATTTTAATAATAAAAAGGTATATATGTTAATTTTAACTATAAATTTGAACGTATTATTTATGTATGTTTCACAGGTACTAAAATTGGAATATGAAGCGTATGAAACAATGGCATTAAAAGAAATGAATAATATATGTGCAAAAATTCGTTCTCAATGGAATGTCCATCATATTGCTATTTATCATCGTCTTGGAGAAGTACCAGTATCCAAAGCAAGTGTGATGATTGCTATTTCATCTCCTCACAGGGAAGAATCATTGAAAGCTGTTGAGTATGCTATCAATGCACTGAAGGCCTCAGTTCCAATTTGGAAGAAGGAAGTGTATGATACGCAAGAAACTCAATGGAAAGAGAATCAAGAATGTTCCTGGTCAAATAGTAAATAATATTTTTATATCATTGAAGTATTAGTTAAAAAGAAAATGTATGTAAAACCTAAAATGCATTTATTTAATTATATAAAAATAATATATACGGTGCTTGAATAATGTATTGTTGAGTTTTAAAAAATTGAAAAAAATATATATTTTATATTGAATGCATACATAAATATTAATAAATTGTTGATAACATTTTTATGATCTTATAACCATTTACCCATTTCAAATCTACTAATGATTCATTAAGTACTTACAAATCAAATATTTATTTTGCACAGTTAATAGTAAAAGAGATTCAGAAGAATCAGAAGATATGATTGCAATATCAAACGAGGTAGTAGAAACTGTGGTAGAAAATTCTGATCTATTTAACAGTGAGGAAGAAGAAGAAGAAGAAGTGGAAGAGGAAGACTCTAAAGTTATAATTGATCCAAATCTCGTTCAAATTCGTGCCACACCTGACGAATTGAATCACAGAATATCTTCTTTTATTGAAAGAAAACGTCAGCAAGTGAACATTGTAAATGTACAAGAATTTTGTTGTCACAGGTTAACATATGAAACATTTATAAAAAACTAAGTTTTATATAATATTCATACAGTATCCTTACTGCATTTTAGAGATCAAAGTGATGAAAATGAAGATTCATGTGCAAGGGTAGACGCTATTCTTATTAGAAGAAAAGATTCTAAAAGCCACGTTAAAGGTAATGTAAAATAATAGTAATACAACGATCAGAAGATGAAATTTTTATATGTGAATCTGTTCAGTGCACAGAGTACTCAATGCATGGGGACCACAAATGGTTGATCACCATACCTTACGGAAGGCCTCTATGTCAGGAATGAATCAAACAAATAGTAATTATTCATCTGTATTAGATGATAGAATCTCAACCACTGAAAGGATTCTAGGAATAAATAGACCTGTTCCTAAAGATATATATGAACGACTTAAAAATATTGAAAACAGAATATTGTATTTAGAAGGCATTTCTCCTGAGTACAAAGACTTTTGGGTAAAGTTTCATTTGGATACAATGAAATTTTATGAACCATCTAATGTTTATATTCATTTAACCTTTTCTATTTTACAGAAAGAAGAAGATATTAATAGCCTTAAAGGAACATTTAAACCAACTAGAAAAAGGACATATTCCATGGCAGAACTTGACTGCAAATTACATGAACTAGAGGATAAATATGCAAAAAAGGCGAAATAATTATTACTTATTATAGTGTATAAAACCAACTAATGAAATTTGTGTATTATTAAACATGAAAAATAAATATACTTTTTAAAAATATGATTTGCTTTCATTTGTGGTGATCTAACATTATTAGCAGTTTCATTAATATTGTTAATCAATATGATTATAACATTCAAATCTTGATGTACACTTTGGTGCAATGTAGGCTCATTTTGGTTTAAGGAAAAAGGTTTCAGGGGAGCCTCCATTTTCCTGGATGAATCTAACCTATAATCCGTCCAACGAAACGAGTCAGTAAATGTAAACAAAACAGCTGCGGCTCTTACTATTGGCTGTCAAGGGTCGAGTTCAGGGCCAACTTTCGGTGGTCTCTAACCGTGGGCCCTTGCTTAGAAAGGCAGGGGGGAACTTGTTAGCGTCGGTCCCGGTATATTCTTCAGAGGTCCTGGGGCCCTTCCTACAGCGCAGGCCACCGTGAAGGGTTTAGTGGGTATAAATCCCACACTACCCCCGGCTCCTCCCCAGGGGGGCGAGGGGTGTCTTTTGAAGATTTCTTCCACGTAAAAAAAAGGGGGGGAGAACTTAGCGTTTTTCAAATACGCACACCGCGATCATACCAAAATCGCGTATATAGGATGGGCAAAAATTATTTGTCATGATTTTGGGAGATGACTTTGCACCTATTATTATTGTTCCAAAAAAGGTAGCTTTTTATTTTTTAGTATGCAGGGATCGATATACCGTAAGCCGATCCTGCTTCGCGCCCAAGAATTTGTATACATTTACTGACTCGTCTCGTTGGACGGACTATAGAATCCCTTTTCTTCCTATATAAAGAACATGGACAAATAAGGGTTGTGGTGGGAAACTTCATCCCTTATACTTCCCCTTAACTATGGAAAGCCTAAGTTGCACGTGGCCGTGTATTCCCGCGGAATTGCCGACTATTTTTATCTTATACAGACACAGCGAAAAGCGGGGACGTACATTTTCTCTGGAAAGATCAAAACTTTTGTTGCGGGATGTACTTTGCATTAGTTCGACTTTCGGTTGATAGAGGCAGTCTTCGTCGTGCTGCCATACGGTATGGCTGCGGTTTGTCAAAGTTTTCTCTTTATCCCGATATAATTTCAAGTGAATCGTTGATAGTAATGTTTTATTCGTCCGGAAGTTCGATAAAAATTCACCGTCCTATCAACTGCTGGTGAGTTATGTTATAAAATCCCTTAAAACACATACATTTCATTGTTTGCTAAGCACGCGGCCAACACGTCGTCTGCCAGGGTGACAAGCATCATCCTTTTTCCTCTCAGCTGAGTTGATGGACCGTTTAGGTTTATGTATTAGTTTTTGTTTTTGTTTTTTATTGACTCGTGTTTTAACTGGACAGTTTTTCTATAGTTTTTAAAACCGTCTATTATCTGTTTAATTACCAATACATGAAACCCACGCAAAATAGTAATTAAACATGCGTATTTTCCAAATACTTTTTGATTTTTGGCCATCTTGAAGGATTTTTCGACCAAGAATTAATTTTTATTTTCATGACGTTCGATGATGCCATGCCGTCTGTTTAAACTTCCGACACCCGCTTCTTTGCTTTGCTCGTCGGGAAGCATGGTTTATTTTTACGCGTTCTATTTTAATCCTAGCACATGGGTTTCTTCTAATAGTCATCTTAAATGTTAAATCGAAATAAGACGATTGTTCTTCGAATAGAGATATCAGATATCACGATTGTTTCTCTTTTGTCTTTTCCGAATCGAAATGCCGCCTTATCTGAAATACAATCGAAACTCTCAATCGATCTGGTTTCTCAAGTCCGTGACGCATCGATTGTAGTTAATAGTTTGCTCGATAACGTGTACGATTTTGAGGAAATTCGTTGCACGCGTCTTCGATACTATCGATAATCGCATCTTTCACCAACCGCACAGGAAATACGATTAATAGAACTGCGCACGGTAGCGAGATTTCTATCTTGATTTACGAGCGCACAATTGGTAAAAGAGAAAATCGTGTCGAAAGCGTTACCAGAACAGAAAGAAACGTGATTCAACAACGTGAAACTTTGACTTAGCGTATCAAATAAGGGTTACATTCTTTCTCTTGAATTCACCACTATATTTGCTTACCGTGTAATGCGTAAAGTGTTTGATGGGGTTCCCACGAGGAAACCCTTTACAACTGCATGTTACGTTAACCGATTAAAATGACAATCGTGTCGTTTACTCGATGCTTGGCACTGAATTCGTACCAAACGTTACACATGGACAAACGTAACCTATTCAACCGATTAATCGATCCTAATCAAGGCGAATCGATTGTGCGTACAATAGGATTTCGGTTCACTCGATAATCGCTTATCGCAACGATATGTCGAAATAGAAATCATTGTACAAAATGTCTGCCATTTTGTAAATAAATTTGATTTTAATCCCCATGATTTTTAGGGAGTTTTATGCTTTTCTTAGTTCATCATTACAGCACATAATCGTTCATCTAATAACGAGGACTAACCGTACGATTGATAAAGTGAAATCGTATTACGTCTGCGGTTATTGCGATTGAACAACTTTCTTAATACCGAACGAAAGTAATTACGCGCAGTCGAGTGACTCAAGTGAATTGATTCAGCAATAAATGTCTCTAGGTTACTTCGCAATATTATAAAACTGGGCGATACAAATCGTAACACCAATCGTCGCATGATTTCGTTTATATGTATAGAGGGCACCTATTGTGCAGATTAACGGAGGGAGAGGGCTTTAAACGTGATTTCTCTTAATCGTATCATGCAAGAACGAGCAAGTGGCGTAACGCGTTCCACCTAGCTGATGTAAACAGAATTTCAATAACGCGTTGGAATGGTAGAGGGTATAGAACAATACTGATTTCTTCGTACTTGACAGAGGAATACTTGATGCTTGAGACCAAACATGCTACTTTTGTTTTTTTTCATTACCTTCTTTTTTAATTTCTCTACTAAATTATAACAGGAAGAAAGATGGTTATCGTTCGAAAGGCATATAATTATCATTTGAGGTTATTAACCTCTGATTCATTTTTAATAAAACATTTTTTAAGGTTATGATAAATCGCGATCGAAAATGATTAATCGAACGGAACGACGGGCGGTACGGTTAATTGTCCATCGCGAACGGTATCGTTTTACGATGATGTAACGAAACGGACAGGTACCGTACGTTACTTCCGGGCCAGTCGATGGCCGAACGAAGAGGAAGTGACCAGCAAAGGCCGTTTACACGGTTCCACGTTTCCAGACTACTTTGTTATTCGACGAAGGAGCTATCGGAAATACCTGTTGGCGGTCCTGTGAATGAGTGGGAGGATTACGTCTATATCGCGGCATGTCGTGATCGCTGCGGGCGCGATCAGGATGGGCTGCATTTACATAGATATCACGCGAGTTCGAACCACCCGCTTGTTACCTCACAATCGTGATTCGTTTCTTTCGCGTGTGATCGATAGAGGTGCCGTGAACTATTAGTGAAACAGTTGAAAAAAAAAAATAAGGTAAAGACTCTTTTCCTTCTTTTTTGAGATATCCTGTAATGTGGTAAAGCAAACGTTTATTCTAGAATTTCACATAGAATCATTTTCTTTAGGGTTGTACACCGAGTCCCATCGAAGTTGTCGCAGTGAAGTTGGCTACACATTCACGCCTAGTCGCCGGCACCTCACCTATCGGCTCACCGACGCGGCGTAAATGTGTTTGTGCGCCAACTTCACTGCGACACTTCGATGGGACTGAGTGTACAATATCAATCATAGTGTCCGTTCGTCTAGTAAAAAAGCACTGACTTTGGAGTCCAAATTTAACCGCAAGAAATATCATAAATCTAATTATTTAATAAAAGCGTTAAAGTAATTAACATAATCATATGATAAAAGCTTTCGAATATTCAATAAATTAAAATTTCAGTGATTTATTTGAAATTACAAAATACACTAGACGAACGGACACTATGATTGATATTGTACAATTAATTTTATAATCTATTTATAAATAAATTATTTATTAATTTATATTTGAATTATTGATATTTATTTCTCTCTACACTGAATTGCATTGAACTTGTCGCAGTGAAGTTGGCTACAAATCGGCTCACCAACGCTGCGTGAATGCGTTAGTGAATTTGTAGCAAACTTCATTGCGACAAATTCAATGCAGTGTACTACTCTTGAAATTATTATACAGGTTCTTTTGGACCACCCTGTATAATTTGAAGAACACCTTCCTCTTTTAAAGCAGCATCTTATTGCGTTCCAGTTTGAAGATCTCTCAGCTATTTTCTGCTTCATCCTTCTTTTATCGGTCAAACTGGCGAGCTTTCGATGGTCAGCAAGCGCAATGCAGTCTCGAAAGCCTGCTAACCGGCAAGACATGCTCCAGATACTCTAATTTCGTTCGCGATGCGTGCAGGAAAGTGTTTCATACCGGCACGGTCAAAATCAGCCTCTCGACGTTAAGTTGCAACTTTCCCTGTTGCTCGTTTCAGTAATGAGTGTCGTGTTATTGGATCGTTAACATGTAGCCTCGCGCTTCCTCCTACTTAATTCTGTGTAGCTGTAGCTTGCTTAATTGCAACGTCTCCTCCGGTGTTTAAACACTCGTTACCCATTTTCTTGGGAAATTTTTGGGTCACCCCTCTATCGATCGCCAATGCTCGACCCACGCGTTTCCTTATTTATTCTGACTCGAAAGGCGACGCGATTTACTGCTTTTATGGCGATTGATATACAAGAAAGAAGCGATAAGTTTTCGAATGGCCCCACCAAAATTGAGAACCCAGGTTCGGTACATAACCTAAATTGATTAACAGAAACCGATTAAAATTTGTTTCAGAGCTGGTTGTCTTACCGTTTTTGAGATATCGTGGTAAGAAGTTTTTGTACAATTTTGGGACTACGTATGCGCTAATCGATACTGCGCATACACAGAACCTAACCTAACCTTACCACGATATCTCGAAAACGGTAAGACATCCAGCTCTGAAAGTAATTTTAATCGGTTTCTTGTAGTTAATTTAGGTTATATACCGAACCTGAGTTCTCAATTTTAGTGAGGCTATTCGAAAACAGCCGAAAGAAGAATTGAAGATGAGACTGACAGAAACAAAGAAGTTCTCATCATATTTGATGACTTAAAAGTACCGCAAAATGGCGTTTATGGCGTATCAATTTGAAGCTGAAAGTTTGTTGAAAACGTCTACGTAACTGGTTGTTGCCTTTAATAGACGGAAGTCTGCGTTTATGGTAGTTACTGTTAAGAAATTGCTATCCTTACGAGGGTCTCGTGTTTCATGGCTCGGAATACACCGGAATATCCGCAAATTACCTGTAAAATATCGTTACGGTACGCGTGAATGCAAATGATCGTAGGTAACAGGAACCATGCGATCGACGAACCAACCTCGTGAACATTAAACCGGAACTCGTTACCATTTGCGTAATGGAAATCGATCGATCCATTCGTCACAGACGATCGCGTGTCCCGCGATCCAGGGAAAGTTTGATTTTAATTAACCGTCGAAAACTGAGAGCCCTATTAATCTAGACCCTTGCAACACTAACGGATCCATTTAATTGAATAGACAACGACCATGCTGCACGTGAGGAATGATTCTTTTTTTTCTTTTTCATAGTAAGACGTTCTGAAAAGTTTGTGTCGCGACATAAAGAGCCGTGACTTTTAATGGAACGTTAAACTTGATCGTGTTATTATTAGAGGAACTTCTGATCCTTCGTTCAACACATCCCAGATTTCTCTATTTAAAGCCGATGGAAACTCACCCCTCGTGTCGGCTGACATTTACACACCGATCGACCCGTGTAGATCGCCTTGAGATTACTTCCTCGAACCTAGATCTCGGAAGATCTTTAAAAAAAAATAGAATGCACCTGCGTGGAACAAAATATACATGTATATAATTCATACAACGTACATATACAATATATTCACAGACAGGGGGAATTAAAATTACATGGAAAAATCAAATTTTGTATAGCGACGAGCATGAGTTATTACTTAATAAAGAACATCTATGTTCTCCACTGTACAACTTCCCGATCGGGGACATCGGTTATCAAACACTGACTTATGCAATTAAAATTATATCAATGTTGCAACGAAGATCAGAGTGCATCGATCGCCGATGTCCCTCGTGATCTCTTCAGAGGTCTCTTCTCTCAGTGATCGACAGCTTATGAATCGGTCTATTCACGTCGATCAGCAGAATGTCATTGTGTAGGTAGCTGATCAGGGCCGTGCACACACGATTAGCCTGTTTAGTGACGAAGTAGTACAAAGGCGCCCAACTCTTCGCCCCGATATACATCGAACAGATCCTCTCGCGATCGATCTCGCTGATCAGCCGGGCGTGCTTGATGAACGTGCAGAACTGCGATCTGGTGGCTGGAGCGTAGACGGTCCTAAGCCGTGGACCCATGTCGCCCAATAGACGATAGAACTTACGACCTCGGAATCTGCTCCCGAGTATATTGATCGTGTGCAACTTACGGCACCTCTCCAGTACCCGGATCAGGTGGCCCGAGCATAGATACAATTTCGAGGTGGAACCTGCAAAGAGGATATTTGGTTAAACGGCTGAATACAATGAGCCTTTTGGAAAGCGAGAACAAAGGATAGATGGAAGAAAAGAGGAGTTTCATCCTCTTTGGAAGGGGATGCTACTAGATAAATAGAAGGGTGGATGTTTCCCTAAGGCGATTCTCCCTTTCACAAGCTGTTGATAAATCATCAATGAAGGTTTCTATATTTCTTCCTCGTTCAAACGAAATACATAATGTAATCTGTGACAGAGCTATCAGAACGTTTCGTTTGAATTGAAGGGTTAAAAGAGAGACCGGTCGTTCCGTGACCATTTCGTCACCTGCACTGCGGCTGAATGCAACCGAAGGGACGTGTTTGGAATACTAATTAAGCGATAAGCCGGTTGGTAAACACGGTTGCCAGGTCAAACAGCGCACATCCCATTTGCTGAAACGTGTACGCAAACGGCCACGCGAATCGATAGAAATTCACAACCCCTTTTATGACTGCGTGGCACGGTTTGTCGACTCGCAAGAAAAGTACCTAATGGGCGTGCAAAAAGAGGAGAAAGCACGATGCACCATTAGAGGGAACATAGCGAAAGCAGAGTGGTGCGGCTCTTTTTCTTGCTTGACACGCAGCCAAAAACCTCCCAGCCCGTCTTTGTTGTTCCATTTTCTCGTCGTATCTCTTTCTCTTTCATCGTTCTTGCGTTTTTCACCGACGCAGGGCAAGTCAGGCATTATCTGACGAGACACGAAAGGAAAGAGAGGTGAGCAATGAGTTTTTTGAACCTGAGCCAAAGAAAAGGTTCTCCTGTTTTGCTTCGCCGATACAAGTATCGTGGTAAGAAGAGAAAGAAACTTAATTAAGGAAGATAAGCTGATGACGACGGGAATAGAACCTGTACAGTTAGAAACGTGCAGTTCTTCCAGGCTTTTGTTCGACAACGATACATGACGCAGTATGTCGTCGCAGTCCGATCTGGCGCTTATGCTGAATTTCTTCAGCAACGGCATCCTCTTCAACTCCTTGATCACCTCGGATGTATCTTGCCCGTTGTTCGTCACCTAATAACGAAGGAACGTGGAGGAAAAACGAGAGAACGTTTTAGGTATTCCGTCAAAATCAGCGCCGAGATCATTTTTTACGGTCCAAAGTAAAAGTCGACCCAGAATCGTTTATACAGGGTGATCCTCTCGCTAGTGGACTTAAAGGCAGTGCCCAATAGCATGAAGTGGCCCAAGTCCTTTTCACGGACACAGCTACAGTATGCACCCCCGTCGAGAAAAGGGCTTGGGTCCATTCATAACGGTGTGGCGGCATTTCCTTTGACTCCACTAGCGAGAGGATCACCCTGTAGAAGTTTCAGGGTGTTACCTCGTAAGTTCTCCATAGAAAGGGATCATGAGCAAGTATCTTGAAGAGCTTGGACACATGACTGACCGCGTAAAGGTCCTCGTTGGAGAGATAAGAAAGAATTTCGAAAATGATTTCCACCGGTAAACGCTCGATTCCGGACGTCGGGAACGATATCGTCTCCACCGATTTCCGGTCACACTTGTTACCGATTCTGGCGCTCTTCCTAATGGGTTCCGGAGTAATTGCAACCTCGTCCATTCTCGTTGCCTTTCCATTTCTGGCATTGGTACTCGTGCATGTTCTCACATTATTTTTCGACAGGTTATCCTTAATTATATCCTCGCTCGCAATGATCTGTGATTTTGTTGTGTTTATTTTTTTTGTATGGGGTTACCGCATTAAGACGTCTGTAAGGAGACTAGGAATTTTGACATATGTCAGAACCTCCCTATGCTTTTGTTTTCTCTTCGCATCGAACGATGTCTGTTCTTTTTTTTTTTCTCTTCCTTGCTTTAGAAATGAATCGATGGCTAAATTTCTGTAGTTCATTAAATTTAATGATCGCGTTGATATGCGGGGCACATTGGAATAAGGATTCTGACTCATGCATCGATCCGTTCGTTTGTCACCTGCTTCTCATTCCGGTTACGGTGCGTGGGGTACCGTAACCGCACGGCGAAATCGGCTTTTCGGTAAGGACCCTCCAGTACACGTGCACGACGAGACGAGGGTTTCATTGCATAATTAAGCATAATTTTCTCCTTCTATTCACATATCGCGCACTTATGTAACACGTAAACTACTCATTATTCGCTTTAATCTTAAATTAATATACGATGACGCATATGGTGCGTCAGTGATTAAATTGCATAAACAAGGTAGAAGAAAAAATGTCGTCGATAATATTGCGTAGAGAGTGTAGGACGCATACATCGGTCACGACGTATCGTGCATACATAATTACATGGAATAATCCAAGGAATCTTGTTGAGTTCCTTTTTATCGGCCGCCCCTTCTGACGTTCGCACTCCTGACAGTGGCGTCAGTCTTTGTAGGGTACTCGTGAAGTTTTAAAAGAATAGTTCCGTGATATTATATTCCCTGTAATTATTTTTATGTAATAATAGAATGAATTTTCAGTAGAAAAGTGTAAAGTGCACTTTAGGTTCAATGTCAATTCTTTTCTTGGGGAAACTTCCGAAAGGCTCCATCACCCCAGGACAACCAAACTTCGGATTTATAGTAATTGAGGGACGAGAAATCGAATGAGACCATTTTCAGAACTGGCAAATAAACCGTTCTCGAGATATACTGGGTATTCTAAAAGTTCGGAAACCCCCTATTATCTTGATAAGAACGCATTTTCACGGAAAATGACTAACCTAACCTAGGTTAGGGTTAGGATTAGCGTTAGGGTTCAGGATTAGGGTTAGGGTTAGTCCCCCTATTATCTTGATAAGAACGCATTTCCACGTAAAATGACTAACCCTAACCCTAATCCTGAACCCTAACCCTAATCCTAACCCTAACCTAGGTTAGGTTAGTCATTTTCCGTGAAAATGCGCTTTTATCGAGGTAATAGGGGGTTTCCGTACTTTTAGAATACCCTGTATATCTCGAAAACGGTTTATTTGCCAGTTCTGAAAATGGTCTCATTCGATTTCTCGTCCCTCAATTACTATAAATCCGAAGTTTCGTTGTCCTGGAGTGATGGGGCCTTTCGGAAGTATACCCCTTTTCTTTTTTTGTATAAAGTATGACTTTTTTTTACCCCTTCAGGATGACAACCGGTTTCGAAACAAGTTCAACGACTTACGATCCGAGATCGTTCAAGGTTAGGTTCAAGCCCGTAATGAGGCGATCTCGAACTATTCGTCATTCTTCGCAGCAAGGCTCAGAGAAATTTCATAGTTCATTAAATAAATGAACGGTTACATTTATAAAGCAATGGTCGATTCTTTTATGCAGGAAGATCAATCGAATCAATAAGCGAGACTCGTACGCTATAATATTCCAAGCGCACAGTCTTTCAATGTAATATGATATTTCGGGGTAATCATCCTGACGGCGTGTCGCAGTCACGCGACTATGGCAGTCGGTCAGTCGTGAGCACGAAAATGTTCGATTTCGTTTTCGTCTTTTAATAATCTTTCGTAGTGCACCTTGATCTGATTACCTACATAAACTTGGCAAGTCTGGCAAGAGTCAAGGTGTAGTTACGTCTCGGTTATATTCGTTGTCATTTAACATTAGTGTTCGAAGAGCATGGAGAAATCGATGTAATATCCATGGGTACGAAACTTATAAGGATAGTTGGTATAAATATAATTTTCATTAGACTTATAGCCGAAGAAAGAAATTCCCAGAGTTGGATGAATCAATTATTCATGGGTATACATGTAGATGGTTCTCTTTTGCAACGCTGTTATTGAATGTCAGCGACGTCACGGTAAAAGTTAGTCCCACCGATTTTCACCGTTCACATACAGTTATTGACATTTCTGTCGATGTACAGGACGACGCGAAGCAACGCGAGAAGCGTTTAAACAGATGTTTGCTTGATACTTTCTCGTTCAAACTGCAGGTGCTATATTTTTTTCGCGTCCCCGACGAGATTGGCGTTATCTACCGTACCACAGTCGGAAAAGTTTTCTATTAAATTTACGGTGGCTGATACTGACAGCGTTGTGTTTGATAGAATTTAAATTAACACGTAGGCAAACTAGCGGAACAATTTACCAGGGTTCTCGTTTTAATTTCCAGATAAATCATGCTGTCTCAAATCAAGGCCAATTCTAGTAAAAAATTAGAAGGGAAACGACCTAAGGAACTGATGTCATCTTCTAGTCTTCCTGGCATGTCACAATTGTCAAACAGCAGCGAGGAGACGCTCGAACCCCTTGTACATAAGCCGCACAAACCGGAATCGTTGGAAAGGTATATTGGTTGATTTTATAGTAACAGAAATTACATAGTATTTTAGTACTAAAAACTGTTAATTGAAAATGTGTTCGAAGCGTAAAAAGTTTTCATTCAAATCGAATGAATGAATGTATGGTTTCTTTTTTACCGACGGTGGATAAGTTTGATGGCGCTACATTACGAACAGGAAACATTTTTGCGGGAAAAATTTTCCGAGTGTCGCTCCAGTCGTAACGGATGTTTCAATTACTGTGTACTTTTACGTTCAAAAGCGTTCAATCACAAGGGTATTTAACGATTCATAAAATGTATTTTTATAGCACAACGAAGGACGTAAGTTCGCAACGCAACGAATGGCTGTTAAATGGACCAAGTGGAAACAAAACATCTATTTTGCGCTTCAAGTGAGTTTTGAATCTTGTTCAGTGTCCGATTCGTGTAGAACGCCTATTTTATTTCTACCATCGTTTGTTATTTTGCAGATGTTCCGCGTTGGCGACCCCTCCGGAGGAAGCACCAGGAAAGAAACTGCACATGACTTACAAAATTTTTCAAACAGACACCAAACTTGTCAGTCTTTTGCTACAATCACATGGCTTGGCAGAGGTGAGTTGTTTCTAATTCATATATCTTATTCCTGTTTTAAAATGAAACAATAGAATTAGCTTTTTTAAAGAATTTTTATTAAAATCAAAAGAGTGATATAAGTATATAGTATGTGCTATGTAGATCTTTATTATAATGTAGTACAAATGTGTACCAAGTTTGAATTCATCTAGTCATTTATTACTTTTTTCTTCTTTCAAATATTTAAGTACTTATATACAATTTAAAACCTTATAGTTAAATACAATCCATTTTCATTTTTATGTATTTTATCACGTAATTTACTTATTGGCATTACATTTCATAATGGAATTTTAAGTTTTAGTTTATATAATAACAGTTTATAATACAAGTATATTTTGATTTGTTTGTTAGAACACTATTTTATTGTAAAGTAAGTTATTATAACATGGCATAGTAATATAATCTTTTATGTTATATTTAGTATATAATTGTCAGATATTTCAACATTCAGTTGTAACAAACTGTAAAGTTACACAGATATGTTAATTCTGAGTTTATTAAGTCAAGGAGAAATAGTTTTCTTAGTAGATGATAAAATGACCAATTACTGTTGCCAGTTATGTTTTCATTTATACCTAATATATAATAAAATGTTTCTTCATGTATTTCCCGATATAAATTGCCTTATATTTATTAAGATAAATTTTTAATACTGACAATTTCACAGTCTACTCAAGTATAACAGATCCAAATTATATAGCAGCCAATCGTGTCATGGACAGAATTTTTTAAGGAGCTGCTTTTGTAATACGAGTTTAAAAAAAGCTGTTACTGAATACAATTACTCCAGAACCAGTGTGCCCCTGGACACAGATCTACATCCAAATTAGCGCGTGTCAGTGTTGTTCTTAGCATTCTCACACCTTCACAATCTAAACCCCAATTGGCAAGATTACCAATTTTTTTCAGTCTCTTACAATTTTTGAACATATTCAGCACAGTAGTTGCAGACACTTTACTGGCTTCGTATATGTAAAAACATGTTAGATTTTGTACTAAACTATTCTCACATTTATCAGATTTTCGTGTATTCTTTTTAGTTGATGCACTCAGTAACTTTTCCAAGTGTTCATTTGTGAGATCAAAACAACTATGTACATGCAAGGCTGTTAACTCTGGCGCTAGTGAAAGAATTTTTGTAATAGCAAGTGCACTCACTATACGCCCCAATTGAATTTTCTTTAAGTACTTTAAGGGAGGAGGATCGGGTCCTTCTCTCCAAGTTATATTGGAACCATCATTAGTGAACGTTCTGAGATTAGTACAGCTGCTAAAGATTTCTTTCAAGTCCACTTGTATGAGATTGTCGTTTTGGGTTATTCTGAGATTAAGTTCGCGTAAATTCTGTCCGTTGGTGCGAAGATATTCGTAAAAACCATCTAACCATTCTCTTTGAGGAGGTATACTGTGTACACTGAGAGATGTAATGTAGGGAAATAGTCCTAAAGCTTCAGGAGGATG
The DNA here is from genome assembly GCF_907164935.1 of Osmia bicornis bicornis. Lineage (NCBI taxonomy): Eukaryota > Metazoa > Arthropoda > Insecta > Hymenoptera > Megachilidae > Osmia > Osmia bicornis. The sequence continues at coordinate 7,676,003 of NC_060230.1, forward strand.
ATGAGGCTCTGAGATATGTAATTTTTCCACTTTCGGACATGCCTGTGCTAAAAGTTCTAAGCGAACCGGTGTTGTTCTGCAGCTTCTTGCTTGAGTTAGGCTAAATGGAGTTCTAAATCCAGTGAACCCTTTATTCATAATTTCCACCACTCTTCCCATATGACTGTATTCTGCCAAAGATTCCAATTTTGGAACGTGTACCAATGCCAAAAGTACTCCCGTACTGGTCACCTGAGTATTAGCAACATTAAGTACTCTAAGCGTATCACAGAGAAAGTTTCTGCTCTCATAGTATTCCAACAGTACCCCTTGCTTTTCCTTTTTCTCTGATTTAGAATTCCTCATTTTTAATTTTGAGAGTAGAGTTTTTAGGCGAGACCAGCTAGTAGGTTCTTGCATCGTAGCATGAGGCACTTTGTCTCTAAGTTCTACTTGCAACAGTAATTGCTTCAATCCAACATCTGTTACTTGTCTGGAACAAGCCACATCCAAAAGTACAAGTTTTGGACAAGCTTTTCCTACTACTTGAAGCACTGCATCGCTAGCTATGTTTCTCAAAGTTAAACTCAACAAATTTTTCATGTTCAGAAGCGCGGATCGCAATAATTTGCAGTCCAATCTTAATAGAGCAGATCTGGCCAATTCTAAAGATTCAAGTCCAATTCCTTCTGATGCAAGCAATTTCAATAACGATGTCTGATGGCTACATCCATAGTAGCAACAGAGATTCACTTTCAGTTGCTTTATATCGTGCCCAAGAAGTAGGGCTAATAGATATAGAGGAGCTGGTCCAGAGATTAAAGTTGATCCATCAGATGCTGGTCCATATAACAGTTTGGAAGTTTCTTGTATAACTTGAGATCTCAAACGTGCTGGCAGTGCATTTATGTAGTAGGGTCTGATAGTTTGCTTCGCGTAGGCCAATACTTGAGCAGCAGATGATTCTTGTGAAAGCACCTGCAGCCGTCGGCACGTCCCGTCGAGTTGTTGACACACGCGTCCCAAGCTAAGCCCCTCTAGGGAGTTAGGCTGACGGTGGCCAGGCATCTTCTCTTGTTCATTCACTGTAACATTCCATGTGTTAATCATTACACGATACTAACTATAGCATCGTGATTCTAAAGTTTCTAACATAATTATTAAAAATTGTGTTGGTAAGGAAATTTTGCTGTGACATATTTTTTTATATATTGTTATTAAAAATTAAAAACTAGAATAGCAAAAAAACACATGAATACTACAAAAAATTATCTGCATTAGATATTGTACATATTTAGAATGCTGTGTAAGTGATTAGTAATCAAAGAAGTGATGCAGTTATAATTTTGAGGTTAACTATGGTTGGAATGGGATACAGTCAATTATTAGTTCTACGTGAGTTTTTTTTGTGAATACGAATACAAAACATATTATAACTATTAATTAAAAGAAACATGCAATATAAACAACTTTCCTGTCTAATTATTAGTAGCGAAAAGCTCTTGATGTTGCGCTCATAAACTTTCCTGACAGCACGCGCTGACGCTTTTTTTCGCGGATAACTTTATTATTGCCTTTTCAAATTACCATTCTTAATTCGAAGAAAAGCTCATCGTAAAGTTTGCTTATTTTCTTACGAATTGCTTATTTCCAAACATTTATAAGAACGTTAAAAAATGTTTCTGCATGTTTATTACCATTTAGCGAAAACAAACGAACGCGTAACCTCTTACGAATTGTTTTCTATTTTTGTATTTGAATTGCAACGGATATTAAAGGAACGATAAAATTCGAATAAAGGAAAGAAAGAAAAAGAAGCAATCACGGCATAAAAAGATTCCTTTAAAAAAGCATTTATCGAAAAATGTAATATCCCTGATAAGAATGAAAATAAATGAAAGGTAAATTTTGTTTAGATCGCTGATATTTTTGTATAAAATTTACCTCGCTGAAACAATTTAGTCGCACGGTAACATAGACACTGAACTTTTAATTAACCCATTAACTGCCAAATTTTTATTTTTGATATTTTTATTTAACATTTTATTTAATATAATCCTATTGCAAGTGATAAAAGAAATATATATATTTAAATCTCCATTTGGGGATCGCGGTAGCTAATAGGTTAATGTAATGCAGTACTTGAAGCTTTTCAGCGTTAAACCGCACAAAGTGCAGGACAATTCTGAATGCATTTTTTAAAAGGGAAATAAAGAAAACAAGATAAACAAATATTTATATGCACGATACACGTGTTCGTCTCTCCTTCGTGATTCTATGTGTCACGATAGATCAATCAGAGAAACTAGGAAACATGTTCAAAACCATGGTTCATTCTAACGACGCTTACGCATCGCGTCGTACGCGTGTGTACGTGTATCGCGAACAAATTGGCGAACAAGAAGAGGACGTTATTACTTTCGAGCGTTCGCGAATACACGACTTTTACTGCTTCGATAAAAGAAGGAATGTTAATTTATTACCTAAGGCGTTCAGTGTACGTAATCTTCCCGTTGCGTAAAAAGAACCGCAATTGGCTAAATTGTTCGTATCGATAATTTATTGGATGTTTTATCGACGTATTCCCGGTGACATCGCTTACCGCATCACAATTAAGTACTTATTTCTAATCCCCGTGAAACTTGACCCTCGTAGAACGGAGTGAACGAAAGTAGGGTCATTTTGATCCGCGACTAAAACGTTATGCATTTGCAAATTGAATTGCGTACAGATACTTTCACTTGAAATAATTATTTAGATGACATTCGAATTCAATAGAATGTAGACTTGACCCAGACCTGCCCGCCCCAACGTATGACCCAGACCCAATAACGCGAGCATTCCTTTGATAGCGTGATCACATTATTTCGATATCGTCTCGCTGAAAATAGAAATAATCGTATGGAAATTGAAGCTCATGCAAATTGCATCGAATGCACGATCAGGATAAACAAGGATAGGATAAACAGTTCGTTACGATTAAGATAAACAATTCGGATGTTAGATAGCAAACGCTTCGTGGATCTGGGTCGCGATTCACCCAAGCTACGTCGTTCGAGGGTTAAAGTGACGCACTTGACAGGGTAACTTTGAAATCCGCACAGTATGCAAATGCAACTACCACCGTGAGTCGTTCACACGTTCGATTACATAAAGGCAAACACGCACCGAATCCAACGCACACCGTTGCGACACTTTCACTGGACCATTTTTGTTTTTTCGTTCATTCTACTTGGAAGCGATCGACGCTACTTTCTAGTAACGGTATTAAAACGCTTGACACTCGATAACCATGGTGCTACGTTGTTCGAAATAATTAGACGAAACGATATAATTTTGATAAAAATATCAAACCTTTATCGACGGATATTCGTAATTTCTAAGTTTTAATATTTATTTTATGGCACAGAGCGTTTTGTATAAGGGAAGAAGTTGGGCAACAGGGGTGAAGGTCGTCTCAAGGTCACGCGTTCCAAGGTTCCGCCATAACCTCAAATGGGGCACCCTATATATTGAATCGTATCGACTTCATAAATCCAAATCTATTTCATTCGTATAGAATTGATGTTTGATTCGTTCTCTGGAGACAAGGTTATTTATCCAATTACCTCGAGCATTGTGCTCCTCGTGGATAACTCGGTTTGAGACACACCGAGTGTATGCTGCCCACGTGTCGATGCGTCAACGACAATTCAACGATCCAAACAAACTTTCAAATCGTTAAAGGAACTCGTGTCTCGCCTATGTCTAAACTGGATCGAAAAAGAAACCCTTGGAACGTTTACCTTGAGACGAACGAATGCCATTTTTCCTCTCGGAACTGTAATTAACTTTTTTTCTTTATATCATGACGGGGCTAAATTAAATTCGAGGCTGAACACGCGTATGTTTCTCGAAGTCATGTTCAATCTGTTGTATATGTACATTATTAGCAATTTATCCAAAAAGCTGTAATTATAGCTAAAGGTTGATCAAGGTATAACTGAAGCTCTACTATACCGACAGAGCTCAAATATGAAACCGGAAAAAGTTAAAAATCAAAGGGGAAAAAGGAAAAGGACGAAATATCAGACGACGCGATAACTAGAGTCATTCATGAGTTGTTACGTGAAGTAAAGATGCGTTGATAAACATGAAATATCAGTTCGAAGACTCGTTCCAATTATCAGTGAAAATAAAAAGCCCCTTTCCCGAAGATCGTGCTTACGGAAGGTTAGGGCGATGCAGTGAACGGGTTCGGCTTGGTTACTAGGAAGAAGCGGCGACTAGTGATGGGCATTCGATACTCTCTCCTGCGAATTTTCAGGCAATTCAATCACTTTCCTACACTTACTCAAAGTAAACACGACTCTTGAAACTCTAAACATTACTATTTACTTAATAAATTAACGTCATTCTTGTGTAATTTAATCATACTGAATTTTCCAAGGATTTGTTAAAAACGATTCATTACTTAAACAATAACTGCCTTGAATTTTTTGAATAAATAAAAAAAAAAGTATCTTATCATATATACACTGTTACTTCTTACTCATAACAATATCATACGGAAAATGAATTTCTAAATCATTGAAAATTATATTAAGATATTTATAATTCTGATTTATACTCGAGGAGATCATTCACCCATCACTAACGACTGGTGATTATAGAAGAAAAAGAGGTAATCTGGCGTTAGGTGCCTACCTTGAAACAAGCAAGTCCCCTACGGGTGTCTCCTGAGCGGCGGCTCGTGCTAGACTGCCGCCGCCACGCAGTTGCATGCGTCTCGTGGCTCGTCCCGTCCCGGCTCGGCTGTATTCGATTTCGTTCGGCACCACTCGCGACCTCGCCGTTCGGCTTTCAGCTTGTCCACTACCACACAGGCGCCACGCTTCTCCGTCCATTCCGAGACACTGGCCGAGCAAGTTTGGGATCCCCCTTGTTTAAGGGGTCTTAAAATATGCGACTTCATTTATTTGCAGTTATAAGACATATCACGGTATCGTTAGACGCTGTCCATTTCGTTTTCATGGAGTGAAATACTTTGATTTAACATAATTACTACCGCTCACTCGATACCGCAGGTTCCACCATTTATATTGAAAAGCTACGGCACACAACGACCGACTATATTGTAAAAACCGTGTTAAACGCCACTGTAGGTTCGTTTTCGTTTGCACTCGGCGATTGGAAAGTGCATTAATTAACAGTCATTCGCCTCCGTTGCACAGGTCATCATCTTCAGGCGCGTTCATCGTGACGTCACGATGTCAATAAGCTGCGCTGCGCAGATCGTTCGATACGAATCGATACGCTTATCGATATTAGGCGGCTCTTGGAACGTGCTTCACGTTGACAGGAAAACAAAGTTAACTACGATGCTACTTTGTTTTAGCGGCAGAACGGGCTTTAATATTCATGAACGTGTTAAATTTATGCGGATACGTGTTATTTACAGCTACGGCTCAAACCATACAAGGTGCTTAGACATTTTGGCGGGCCTCGGGGAGCTATAGAGTCACCATTTTTGACGTTTCAAAGTCATCGAGTGTATGCCACATAATCGTAGGCTCGAAAGGCTAACCGATGTTTTATAAATACTCGAAAGATTGGATATCTCGAATTAAAATTCAAGGTTTCGTGGTTCAATGATATCTCGGTAGATTAAATTCATAAAGCTTCGTAACGTTTGAAGGTTGTGGTAGATCAAAAGCTTTAAGTATGTCGACTCGAAATCGAAGCGGCATCGGAGCTCACTGAAATTATGGGATATTATAACGTTCAGTGACTGAAAGATGTCATTTCAGGTACCATTGGAATATTTTTGTCGTATCGCGGTTGTAGGGCGTCGCGATATATCAGGGCTAAAAAGCTCAGAAATTATTCAACTATTTCGGGATTTGGTAGCGAGGTCTCTTCGCGTACCTCCATTCTATTTTCGTCTGTTTACACATCAAAGGGACCAAGCGGCTTTTGAACTCCGTTCGCGTTTCTTCTTCGAAATCTGGAACGATTTTACGAGGGTTGAAATCGGCCTTCTAATTATTATCCTTCACTGCGATCGTGACAAATAAATTTTCTCACGCACCTTAGCCTCTACTCGTATTTCGATGCCCATATATGTGCAAAAGATTCTTCCAAATGATAAGGACAAACAGAGGAAGAGACAATTCCAGTGGTCTCGTCTTCGGTCGTTTAGGCTGACGAGCGCGGAGCTTGTTATCCTTGATCGGTAACGCAATATGTGGCTCACGTAAACGCGACGAGTGTGAGCACGAGTTGGCTCTTTCCTTCTTCCCGCGCACGTCTGTCGCATCTTCCGTTTCAATAGCCTCCTTTAATCGTCTTAATAGAATCCGCTGATCGTCACCTTCGTCACAGTCGTCGCCATTGATTTATCACTGACCGCCGATCGAATCAGCTGCGTCTGCCGTTGGCTACCAATCCCTTATTCTTATTCCTATCGTTTAATCGTTAGTTTTCCAGTTATTCCATTGACAATTCGACACATTTTCCCACCATCGTATCGCTCACGCGATTTCGTTTCTCTCTCACGCTCTTCTTTTTGCAGTGCCCGTCGCGTTCTCCAGTTGGAGTTGATTGCGAGCTGTAAAACCGGAGTAGTTTACGGTGTCGCGTTCACGGTTCTCGCGCAATTACGGGCCATCGTGGCCGATCGATACCGAGGTGAAAGCAAACCGCCGTGCACCTTAAATAGAGAGGAAAAAGAGGCGGAATGAAAGATGACGACGTTCCTACAACTCTTCTCGTCGCTTCGTTCTAATTAACGTCTCCTTAAACGCTTGACGCTCGTCACGGCACTTTGACCCACTCCTGACGCGCCTTTTACAACGACGATCCATAAAAGTTGACATTTTTTTATTTACCTATTAATTTTAATCAACTTCATTATCTTAACTCTCCGCTGATAATTTCGATTCTTTTTTCAAGACGCATATGGTGCGTCGTGGATTGCATATGACGCACTTGGTGCGTCGACGATTGCATATGACGCACATGGTGCGTCGAGGATTGCATGTGACGCATCTGGTGCGTCGTGGATTGCATATGACGCGCATGGTGCGTCGAGGATTGCATGTGACGCACTTGGTGCGTCGACGATTGTACATGACGCACCTGGTGCGTCGTGGATTGCATTTGACGCACGTGGTGCGTCGTGAATTGCATGTGACGCACGTGGTGCGTCGTGGATTGCATGTGACGCACATGATGCGTCGTAAATGGCATATGACGTACATGGTGCGTCGTAAATGGCATGTGACGCACATGGTGCGTCGTGGATTGCATATGACATACATGGTGCATCGTCTTGTTTTGAACGTAACACGTATATCCTTTTCTGGCGATCGAAAGATGAATCATAGTGAGAGTGACGATCAGGAGGCAACATTCTTCGTTTCTTACCATGTTCATTTGGTTTTTGCTCGCGATCCTGCGAGCTCTATCATCCGCGAGAATCTCGACCGGGAAAGGCTGATCGTTTACCACGGGATCTCCCGCTGACAAGGCGGGACGTAATTGGCCCGGAAAAAATTGCCAGTCCTCCAGGCGGAAATCTCGTGCGAGCGTAAAAGAAAGAGAAGCTTGCGTTTCCAATCTTCACTGGACGTTTTCATTGTGACGTAAAACAAAGTTCATTAGACATGCGTGACGTTGAAAGAGTCCATCAATTTGGGAAAACTCCATGTGTCATCCGTGCCGGGCCGCAATTATAAAATCATCGTTAAGCCCCGGTGACAGGGGGCTTAACCCTTTGAGGGGCACATTTTTCTTCCGACCAAATGATCAAAATCAAAGGTTACCTAAAGGTTTTTGGGCTCGCTGATTACGATTCTGACGTCAGAATTGCAAAATTGGCATACGAAAAATTCTGAAAAAAATATGTTATAGCAAAAATTTTCAGTGCTGTAGGACTTTTTGTTCAAGAATAATCGAATTTATTCTGAAAAAAACCGAGTTTTTTGTGTTTTAATTGTTTACAACTATTTTTAAATAAACACATTTATACAGCTTTCCATGAAAATTACATAACTTGAAATCCCAAGAGTCTAAAAAGTACTCGCAAATTGATTCCGAATTAAAGAAAAAATTGAAAACAAAAAGGTGGTACAAATACGTACCACCTCCCCTCGAAGGACTTTCGAGGCTGTGAACTCTAAAGAAAGAAACGGAATAAGAGAGGTGAAAAAAATCGAGGCGAAGAAACGTTTATACTGGCGACAATGAGATTACTCGTAACTTTTCAACACGGTGGGATCCGTACGTATAAGAGATTATGGCGGACAACAGGTGAGGACACGAGCGGATCTGGTGGGATAAGGTTTGAGGGTCACACGCCGCGTCGTCTCGGAAGGTCCGTGACTGAAAAGCTAACCGGTCCTGAAACCACCGGCCTCCCGGTGACTCGTAGAAAAGCCGTCCACAATTGCGTACCAACGTCCCTGGGCCAGCTGAGATTTCATCCTTAACTTCCGCATTACTTCGTCGCGAGAGTTCCTTCCGATCGATCCTCGACACCGATCGAACGTTATTGAGACCGATGGTGACGGGGCTGGTTAAAAAGGGACCTTCGAATCGAATTGAATCGAATCGAACGCGGACCTTGAAGACTTCCATTCGTGACAAACGTCCCTCCTTTACTTCCAGGAACATTGATATTACGAAAGATTCACGAAAATCAGAAAAATTCTTATTGGATTACGGGAGATTAAATCACTCAGTTTTATTTTTAAAAATTGCTAACTTTATTTCACGGAACAGGAAAAACACGTCTAGCTCTTCTAAGATTTTGACTGCAAGTGACTCGACTCCCATAAGAATGTTGGGGTCCGCTTTTCTAAACAAAAGTGTTTAAGTCCCTCGACTTGGGTGACGAAATCCAGACACATTTGGTCGTCCTTCTATCGTCTTTGTTTAAATTGAACGTTAGGCATTTTTGCTTACAATATAGAAATATTATCCTAGAGTATCCTAAGTAATATTTCAACAATTCTAACGGGTTCCATTTTCAAATAGTATTTTGAGAAATTGTTTAATATTGGTTATAGTCGCTTCGGTGACTTCTCTTTATACGAACCAGGAAATTAAGCAAGCAGGTGACAATACGGTAACCTGTCCGAATTGGAGCAACGCCTAGACTTTCTACGGCAATGATTTGTGCAAATGAATATCGGTTAATGGGTTCAATTCCTTTTAACTCTTTATCATCCGTCAGTTTGTACACGCAGCCACGGACGATCAGAAACAATTACAATACGTATAAAATAACATATAGTGTTCCCTACGTGTTAAGAAACACGTGGTCAAATGTAAATATCATTTGATAATTTGCATAGTTTAGTGAAGAGCCTCGCGCAATAACCCAACCTCGATAAAGAGCTTGACGATCGTTCACGTGATCCACCGCGAATGTAGATCATATCAATTGACTCTAATGAAGATCAACCTTATCGTAATTCGATACTGTTCTTCGAGCCGTTCGTTCGCGAGATGGTACTCGAGTTTTAATAATACTCGACACGCTTTCCGTTTCCACCAGGCAACACCGGTCTTCAGTGATAAAAAATTAATATGAATCTTCAAGGGAAAAATAAAATTTCTCGGTGATTGAATCACTCGAAGTTATGGAAAAACATGTTTGTTTACGATATTTTAGCTTAAGCTTCGAAGACAAAGCAGAAATGCGATAGGAAGCGGAATACGAGGAATGGTCATCGGTGTAATTTCCCCATTGTCTACGTGACAGTGAACACGGTGTCTATCGTAGACACATTGACTTTTTATTTATCGGCTCGGACTCTACGTTTCATAGAGATATAATGGATTTGCTTTTGCGTCACGAACCGAGGAAACAAGATCGTTAAAACGATTAAACGCTATGCATGCGAAACGCTCGCGCCTTTAAACCCTTTCCTTCTGATATTTCACGACTCCCCTCTTCTCTTCGACGGGAAAAACACTGTACCGAAAATACACACCGTCGAACTTGAGTTAAACGACTCGTGCCGTTGAACCTTCTCTCTCCTTCGACTATTAACACCTTTCGAAATAAAACGCGAGAAGGAATAAAAAAATATTCACTATTGATTAAAAACTAAAATCGAGCTCGTTCTCTTGCGTGAACGACGCGTTGCTATTAATACCGCTATTTAAGGTAATTGCTATTGTCCCGAGCGGAATAATGGCACACCTAGAAAACGAGAAAATGAAATTGTCCTAATAGGGTAGACTTCAGGTATTATTGAGGTCACACCTTGTAGCTCTTATCAGAGTATCCACTTTGATAATTAGTAGTCTGTCTGAGTGGATAAGCGTTATTGTTCCTACGAAAAGTGACCGCAAGGTTGATCAAGGATACCCGATAATACAGCTTGAATATTAACACCTTCGTTGACGTAGTGCGTACTGTGAAAATATATTTTTTGATTGATAATATCAATTTCCTTATAAGACGCATCTGGTGCGTCTTCGGTTACGGTGTGTAAGGGGTATAAGACGCACGCGGTGCGTCGCCGGTTGCGACATGAAAGGAGCACATGGCGCCATAGTGGACTGTTTCGACAATCTAGCGGGACAAAAGTCGCAGGTTATACGTAAACTATTAATTAAGCCGAAATATTTATTATTTGTTTTAAAATCACCATCGACACTTTCACATCTTTGTCATTAAGGGTGTTTTAAAACCAAATTCGTATTTTGGGGTTTCTTAAAAGGTGAGAAATAGATATGCAGAGTTGCAAATATTGGTCAAAATTTGTTCTATAAAGCAAATAGAATAAAACAGCACAAATAGTTTCAGGTACCACGAGGTTCCTGGATGTGTAGAGCTTTTTTTTTGCCAATATTTTATTTCTGACAGTTGCAAATTAAGATACTCATGGCTGAAGGTTGATTTACTGCTTACTTGTACGTCTATAAATACATTATTTAAAATACCAACAACCGAAACCGCGATGCAATCTTGCTCTTTTAATATTTAGCGGATACTAATAAGTTCTAACAATCTGTAACTGAGCGACCGGCTTGCGTTTTTTTCCACCATTGTTACTTTTATGAAATACATATAAAGTTACATACCATCTTATTACAATATTTTTGTCACAGTCGTTTGTGGTATGACAAACGTTTATTCGTTTCAGATGGGTCATGTTTTTTTACTTTTGTCCCGCTAGATTACTAATAGACAGACCACTGTCGCCGGTAACATTACATAAATTGCATATGACGCATGTGGTGCGTCTTCGGGTGCGGGAGCCAAGGGGCTAAGATGCACCGGTGCGTCGCCGGTTGCGGCAGCCAAGGGGCTAAGATGCACCGGTGCGTCGCGGGTTGCGGTAGCTAAGGGGTATAAGGCGCACACGGTGTGTCACCGGTAACGTTACATAAATTGCATATGACGCATGTGGTGCGTCTTCGGTTACGGTAGCCAAGGGGCTAAGATGCATCGGTGCGTCGCGGGTTGCGGCACCTAAGGGGCATAAGGCGCACACGGTGTGTCGCCGGTAACGTTACATAAATTGCATATGACGCATGTGGTGCGTCTTCGGTTACGGTAGCCAAGGGGCTAAGATGCACCGGTGCGTCGCCGGTTGCGGCAGCTAAGGGGCTAAGATGTACCGGCGCGTCGCCGGTTGCGGCACCTAAGGGGCTAAGATGCACTGGTGCGTCACCGGTTGCGGTAGCTAAGGGGCATAAGGCGCACACGGTGCGTCACCGGTAACGTTACATAAATCGCATATGACGCATGTGGAGCGTCTTTAGACTTGAAGATTGAACTCACTTTTTGAAAACTCATTGTTATGTAGCGTTCCTAAAATTTCTTTATGTAATTAGCTAATTACCTTTACCTTAAATTGCCTTTGCATTCCAGGTTTCCATGAACGAGAGTGACTTCAACATTCTATGGATGGGGAATCATCCGAAACCAGACATTCTACGAAATTTGATGCCCCACCAGAAAGTGAACCATTTTCCAAGGTACATACATAAAACTGTGCTCGATTCGCGTGAAAAAATAAACTGCCTCGAGGAAATCGCGAGGATCGTGTTTTTGGATAATTCCGAAGGATAAATCAAACGTCAGGGACGAAGTGTTTTCTGTAATAACACACATTGTTCGTATTCGATTGTAGAAACAATTGGAGTAACTTTAACGTTTCGTTTATAGTACCGTTGAATAAAGATTTGTTAAATGTAAGTTGTTTTCGTTGCAGGTCGTACGAGATAACGCGAAAGGATCGGCTTTACAAGAACATCGCAGCTATGCAGCGGTGCAAAGGGCTGAGGAACTTGGATTTCATACCCCAAACATTTCTGCTGCCCAGCGAATCGAGGGAATTGCTAACGGCTCATTTCAGGTATCGCGGGCCCTGGATTGTCAAACCCAAAGCCAGTTCCCGCGGACGTGGCATTTATATCGTTAACAGTGTGAGCATAATAATTTCTCGGTATGAGTTTCGAGTACCCGTGGGCTTCACCGAATACTTGTTTCCCTGCACACAGCTAACTTAACCATTTGAGAACAATAATTCTACATATTCACTCAAAATAAAAAAAATAAATAAAATATACCATGAATTAGGATCAACAATGTTCTGTTCTCAAAAGGATAAAATAGCTGGCCTCAATAGTGCTGCTTTCTGTTTAATTGTCAGTAACATCAGGGTAAAGCATTGAAACATGTATATAGTTTTAATTTTAAATATTGCATGCTATGCTTTCAGCCTGAAAAGATTCTTACCGAGGAGTCTGTGATCGTTGCGCAATACATAAACAATCCCCTTCTGGTCGATGGGCACAAATGCGATTTACGACTGTACGTTGCTGTGACAAATTACGATCCCCTGTTGATATACCTGTACGAAGAGGGTTTGGTAAGATTCGCTACAGTGAAGTACGACGGTGGCAACCAATACATCTGGAATCCCTGCATGCATCTGTGCAATTACAGTATCAACAAATTCCATGTGGATTACATAAAGTAAGAAAATTTGTTTTCCTGTTAGTCTTCATTTTCCAAATACTGTATCTTCTGTTTATGTTACAGAAGCGAAGATCCAGACGCAGAGGATGTAGGACATAAATGGACATTGTCAGCGTTGCTCAGACACCTACGCTCCATGGGACGTGACACGGAACTGCTCATGCAGCGTATAGAAGATATTATAATTAAATCAATTCTTGCGACCGCATCTGGCATTGTCAGCGGTATCAAACAATTCGTAAAACACCCTGAAACGTGCTTTGGTACTCTCACACCCTACTTCTTATCGAATAACAAAATTGTTACTAGCCGAAGATATTGTTAGAAAACGCGTGTCTTGTTTTAGAATTATTTGGCTTCGACATTCTGATCGACGACACGTTAAAACCGTGGTTATTGGAAGTTAATTTAACCCCATCGTTAGGGTGTGATTCACCGCTCGACGTTAGGTTGAAATCGGCGCTAATAGCTGATTTACTTACCCTCGTTGGTGTACCTGCGGTTGATCCGATGTTACGGCCTCAAACTACCCACTTGAATCGACCCACCGTTACTGCAACTAAAGGAATAACCAATGTAAGTTTCATGAAATTTTATTGTCAATCGTGGTCGTATAACTCGATGGTTATCTTTAGTGTAGAAGAGTACACTCAGCTGAAACGTTGTCTCAGAGAAAGAAGAATACTAGCAGAAGTAATATCAGTAAAACGGGATTAACGCCTGAACAACAACGAATAGTAGCGTCTGCGAAAGCTCAGTTCGAACGACGAGGAGGATTCGTTCGTATATTTCCTAGTCCAAAATCGTGGGAGATGTATTCACAGTATTTAGGTAAAATTTCATGAATCACTTTTCTTATTGTTACATCAATTTCTCATGATCATTTGAATTCGAGCATTATTATTTATAGATCCATCAACGGGGATACCAGTAGTCTCAGATCCCTTAGGACCAGGCAGAGTTCCGCAACACATTAATACAAATCATAATTTAATGTTACACGAACAGCTATTTCCTGCGGCTAGTCGTACCACTGGTTTCATCATTCCTGAAGTCACTTTGGACAGGTTGTCTAGGTAGTTCTGTAAAGACATTAAATATTTGATTCGTTATCCATTCCAAATGTAAAATTCAATTTGTATAACGTCTTACAGGTATGAAAGATACGAAAGAGCATTAGTAAAAGGGCACAAACAAAGTTTAGACCGTGGTGACAGTAAAAAGAGTATAGATACAGATAAGCATAAGTACAAGAGTCAAGTTGTCCAATCCATGCACGAAGGAAATAAACTTAGGTCAGTGAATTTTATCCAGTGGTATATGAATTTAAGAAGCATTCAACACGTTACATAATTAATTAAATTTTTCAGTCCTGGAGAAGCTAGAAAAGCCTTTGGTTTATATTTAGGACACATATTGCGTAAGATATCCCAGCCTAATGCTGACCCAGCATGTTGTGATCTAGTGATGAAATTTCTTCAGCAGTCAGCTAATAATCTAAGAACACCGTTTTTCTTTGCGGTAAGTTAATAAAAATCCCTTTTTAATATGCTTGATATTCCCTTTTCGTTTAATTACTTTTCTATACAGTTACCGAGCAGTAAATTAAGCGATAAAGACCGAGCTGCTATTACTGCTAAACAACTCTCAGACTTCTTACACTTATACAATCGTGAAACAGACCTTTACGCAGACACGGTTGATCGTCCTCGTACAGTTCCCAATCGGCTTTTTCAAAAGTTTTTAGCTGCAGCAAAGTAAGTCTGTATCTAGCCTTTTTATTTCATCATTTTTCACACAACACATTGTCTAATATGTAATGTAATTATCAAACAGCGAAGAAGATCTCGATGACATATTAATTCTACAAACAAGACTATACAAGTGTGCTCATAGTTTTCTTGGAAGAAGTGGTTTTGCGGGTAGCCTACCAGGCTCTAATTTATTGGGCTCTTTACCACACATTACATCACGCGTATACACGAATGCCGCCACCAGCGAACAATGCAAATGTAATCAATCTATTACAAGGCCTACAAAAGCTCCATGCATCTAATGGTATAATGTGTGAATGTTTGTTATAGCCACATTTGTTCGTTAAAGCACTAAGTACGGCCTGCTCTAGGACTTCCCAAGTACAAGTGGACAATCATCCACACACACACATATATATATATATATATAATCTTAACGTTTCCCACGTAAACATTAGCACAGAAAACGGTCACAAAATTAATATTTTGGGTACGCTTTAAAAGCGCTTTACTATTCGCTTATTTATGAAGGTAGAAAAAGAGAACGAAAATTCGTTGTACGAGACTTCTAACGAAATAATATTTTGAACCTTCTTAAAGAAGTTTTATTAGTCTATACCAGAGCCCGGCAAGATTTGCACTTTTCAGCCGATTTTCAGCTGGCTCCGCCTACCGCTATTCCCCTTGCCGCGACGTTCATCGCACAGCCAACGAACCGTTTGAGGCTCAAGAGCGTATCACTCGTGAACATATGCCGGCAATAGCTTTCCACTCCACCCGCGAGGTACTATTGTCGATGCGTTTTTCTTTAAGTGGTTGCCAACATACGTTTACGAGTGATACACTCCTGAGTCTCAAACGGTTCGTGGGCTGCGCGCTGAACGTCGCGGCAAGGGGAATAGCGGTAGGCGGAGCCAGCTGAAAATCGGCTGAAAAGTGCAAATCTTGCCGGGCTCTGGTCTATACAGTCAAGTTCATATTCTTACATTACGATTTTATCTTTAAAACTAGTCTTCAGTATCAAAGATTCATCGAAGCTAGATAGAAAATATTCAAAAGTAATAATAATAATAATAAAAAAAAAGAAAAAGTAACTTGTGACTTAGTTTTTCGCGAGTTTCATCGTGCAAAACGAGCGGCCAATTAAAATTGAATCGTCGTTAGAGTAAATCAGGCACCTTGAAACGATAAAATAAATCAATTATTAGATTTTAATAGAGAATCATTATCGGCCTACATAACAGGCGATTAATATTTACTTCTTAAAAAAGAATTTGTCGAGTTTACAGATTTTGAAAAAAAAAAATGTTCTACAACTTTAAACAAATAATAGAACCCAATTAATCATATTTTTTCATTACATATCAATTTCGTTACCATAAATCTAAGAAGTACTTTAGCATATAATTATCATTTTTTTTTTTACTATTTTACTGAAGATGTTCCTATTTAAGTTAGATTTTCATTCGTTTAAAACAAATATCGTTACTTGTATAAAATTACGTCAAACTGCCTTTTTCACGTCTAGTCAAATTAAAGGCAGATAATTAGCACGTTTACTTTCCTTTTTTTTACAATCATTTTGTTATTCGTTATAATCTTATTTAACAACGCTACGCCTGAGGGTTTGAATTCGTCCATGCAAAATATAGTAGATAGAATTAATATATAGAAGTTACAAATTTGCACAGGTACAACGAATTGAATTTTTGCGAATAAATTAGTATTTAAATGAAATTAGGGAACTTCTGCGAAAACGATTTTTCGAAGTGCAATAAGAAATGAAAATGGTTAATGAATTCAAGCTAGATAAGATACAATATGTACTTTGCATTAGTAATAACGACACATCTGCTCGCACAATAATTTTTAATTGTGACTTAGTAATACACCTAATGACATTAAGTTGAGTTTAAATAACGCACGTCACGATTTTTCATGATGTGGTTATCGATAGAAAAATGGGAAATGGTTTGGCAGGTACCAATCCATAGATAAAACTTGTATAGATCTTATCCATCCATATAATGCCGTCAGTATTTAATACAAGATTTTTGCAGCTTATTCTTCCAAAGAGTATATTTCAGTCGCATTTTACAAGCTTTTTACTAACTGCACACCACGAAAGAGAAATATTGTATTTTTCCATTTGCGTTGCACGAAAATGTGGAATTATCAGTAGACACGAATTCAACTCATTTGCTGTGATATAATACGCGTATACCGACACAGACATAAGTTCAGTGTAGCATTTTAACCCGTCATTATTCGGTATATTACCACATTATCGCAGTGAGTCGATCTCACAAGAAACGAAGACGATCTTAATATTATTGAAACAATCACAATGAAAAGTCTAGTACGTTCAATATTGTTATGTGATTGTATTCACAGCGTGACATGTTTTAATTCATTCAACGAACATTGCCAATTTCTGTTTACAAATTAGACGTGTTTATATAAACACTTGTAAAACGAGTAGCCTTAAAAATATGGTACTAATTACGCATAGATCATGTTCACTTTGTATCTTGATAATTATCATGTATCTGCTATAATTATTTTCTCTTTTTTACATTAATTGTTTTATTTCATAATTTTATGTTTTTATGCTTCATTTTTTAATCGTTCATGAAGTATTATTTTATGTATATATTTTCCATAATTATTCAAGAAGTTAATATATTTTATGTGAATAGTAATTATTATTTTAGTTCATAGAGTATTATTTTTGTATGTACACTTCACGAATGTTATATTTCATTGTGCGACTGTATGCCTGTACCTTAGATTGTAAAACACAGAATAATTTTTTTAAAGGTGTTACTAGCATATTAGTTTCAGTGTTCGCCAATTGAATTCAGTGTAAATGTACAAGATGCTTGATGCTTAAATTAAGATTATCACAGATTAAGTGGTACATACTGCCATTATTTTGTAAACATATTTTTTCTTTACTATTGTAATGTATTATTTATATTCTGAGCAAGTTTTGTTTCAATAGATACATTATATATGCAAAAAGGTGCACAAAAATTTGCTTATCGTTATTATTAGCTATCAGAATATAATTATACAGTGTTCATAATTTTTAGACGTTTCTTGAAGGCATACAATCTTATGAGGTTTCCTAATATATTACAAACATTAAACTAACGATATTATTATTCAACTTGTTAAATGTTTTCAACAAAGTACTTTCTGTATTCATGTATTTTGTAATGTCAGCTAGCTATGCAGTACATTTTACAGACAAGATATAGATATTAATTTGCGCTTAAGATATATCTGATAAAATATCTTTTTCCCAATTATTGGTCATTAAAGTTTCTTTTTTATCTTTATGCAGTAAGTTTTCAATTAGTTTGAATGTATCAGCTGATAACAATTACGGCAAATATTAAATTAAAGCAATAGGAAAATTGTATAAGACCGTGAAATTAGCAAATGTACATAAAAGAAAAAAAAAATTGTTAATACATACCTCTGTGTTGCGTATGCAACACTCCCTTCCTACCTGTGATTTGTAAAATTTACTAGTCAGCTTACTGCATTTACTATAAATAAAATATTGTAAGAAATAACTGCTATGTACAACTATTTTATTATAATCATCGAAGTTGTTATACGGCTGAGTATTGCACGGCCTTCTTAAATTTTAAACGTTTAAATAATATTGAAAGGTGTCGACGGTATGTACTTACGTGCATACGTATTTTCGCATTATAAAATTCTCTCCAATTCAAAATATCTGAAATAAAACATAAACGAAGTACTATTGTATTCTTATATTGCATAGCTCTCCTTTCACTTAGGAGTTTTACCAGTTCTTCCTTTACCGATCAGAAAGAAAATCAATCAAGATCAGCACAAATAATTATTAAAATAATTGTTTGAGAAACTTGTATTTCAAAAAGACCGCCATAAACTACTTTTAAAATTCGATCCTAGCGCCATCTATACAAAAATGGCTGAAGCTATTCAACGACTTACCGATCGATTTTCCGAAACAGGAGAACACTAACGCCATCGGAAATCGTGGAAACTAATCGTCAAATAGTTTGCGATAAGTAGCGCTAGTGCTCTCCTCTTTATGGAATCTCCATTCGGAAGTATAAATTGAAATAGAAATTTAGAAAAGGTTAACATGTCTTTACAGTTTGATGAATGATGAAGGAATGAATGTTCAGAAAAGCTATTTGAATTTTGTTCATGAAAATAAATGATTAACGAAAATGTTTGGTAAAGGCGGCGTTGAGAATTTCTCCTGAATGAACATTTCCTTCTTTATCGACTTCAACGCCGGCCGCCACAAGATCGATCGGTAATTCATTGAATAGTTTCAGCCACTTTTGTATAGATGGCGCTAGTGTCGAAAACAAGAGCACAACCTCCTACATTTTCGACGTCCGAAGACAGACTGACGCGCTTCGGCGCGGAGCGACTAATATATAGCAGTGACTACAGATCCAAAAATACTGAACATGCTTAGTATTGTAGTCGAAACAATGAGTGATGGAACGTAGTTGTTGATATCGAAGCAATTTGGTGACCGTCAACTTGAATTAGAGTATTGGAATGCGAAATATTTTATATTTTTGTACTTGGCTAGAGCAGATGGCGCTTATTCCCGAGGCACAAATTCAAGACCCTTCGAGAACAAAGACATATCCAGTGTCCAATCTCGTTGAATCTATAGTCACTGAACAAACTTAATCTTATAGGGAGCATAATATCTCATGAGATTTAATAGGATAGTAAGTAATTTACGTGCGAAGTTTTTGACGTATGTGTCACAATAAAAGGTGTCAAGAAGTGCCATATTACAAAGAATAAATTTCATTAAATAATCAAAATGGGTAGCACCGATAAAGCTGTGATCACGGGATTCATATGCAGACTTTGTAGTAAAATGAACCGTTTTGTGATTCACATATACGGCGAAGAGGGTGAGAGAATGAAGCTGGCCGACAAAATAAATGCTTATCTTCCAATTATGGTAAAATTATTTTTTGTCTTTTATAAATTTAAATTGCATCCATCACATTTTTAAGCTAACTTTCACATTTCGCATTACATATATGCTATGTATGACTAGTAAGATCATCAAAATGACAGTTCTTTATTTTTTCATATGTATTTCTTATGTATCCTTAATTTATATGCACTAATTATTTTGGAATTATAAAATATTGTACTATGTTGATTTATACTACTCTACACCATGTAATACTGTTGCTAATAAATAATGAATATGTATGTGTAGTTTTAAAACATTAAATTTTTTACTTCTGTCATACAGGTAAACATGGATGATCCATTACCTAAAACAGCATGTCTGCATTGCATTGAACGACTAGAAGCACATCATGAACTAATGGAACAATTTATGGTTGCCAAACTAGTAAGGTTACTACCCAAAATAAGTCATCAACAGTAGCATTAACACCTACATAAGCTGTTGATAATATATCAACATTTAGCCCATCCTCATAATGATATATAAAATTGAAAGCAGATTTTCTCGCTCAATACTACTGAATATTTCTGTATTTGGTCATTTTATTTTAGTAATTTATTACTAGAAGAACAGTAAATTGTTGAATGAAAAGATACACACAATGATTCTTTTGACTTGGCAATTTAAAAAATTATTTGCTTAATTAGTTACCTTCGAGCCGTAGAGAAAATGTCCATCTTATGGAATTTAAAACAATATTTTTAATGCATAAATATTTTGTTTTCTATATCAATTGTTACAGCCAATTCACTACAGATACAATAATACTTATGAAATATATAAATAATTGAAACTTTTTATATTTTATATTTTCAAAGAATTAAAACATTCAATTTTTTTTCCTTAAATGGCAATGAGCAATAAAATTAGGTTTATTTATATCAATGATATTTCAGACAGAAACTTATGGGTATACCTCTATTATTAAATTATTTACATTTATATTTTATGTATTCTTTAGAAGTTATTTTTAAATCTTTTTTTTTATTGATTAATTGTATTTCTGTTCCTTTATCGCATTCATACTAATAATGTACAAAGACAAATAGATAAATATATTCAAGTGATTTCTTAAAATATTAAATAAAATTATACGAAATAATTTAATGTAGAAATAAAAACAAATAAGATTTTAGTTAACAAAGTTTTTACTAATAATATATTGGATCTAAGATTGCCAATATTATCGAATATTAAACTGTTCATGTTCTGTTTACTAGAGAGTATTTAAATATCATAATTTTTAATATGTATGATAAAAAGTATGACAAAAATATTTACAATAATTATATTATATTTGCGTGTATTATTGTGCAAACTTTAAGAACATTTTAATGTTTATTTTTAAGTTGCAATATAATAAATAATTTATAAAAAAAACTTTTATGTAAAGCACCTTAAATTATGTTATATTGTTCAAAAATGAAAACCGTGTTTAAAAATTGTGCGAAGGGTAAATGACATTATTATAATTTGTTAAGATAATATTTATTTCTTAACAATATTTGCTAACACAATTAAATGTTATGTGGAACAATATTACTGGTTGGCGACACAATCCACATTGTGCTTACTATATGTATTACCTCACATGTAATTCATGATTTACAGGGAGAAAATTTGTTTTCAGAAGGCAAGGATGCGTTCGTCACTCAAACATTACAATTACTGATATATGTTATTAAAGATTTTAATGTTAATCGAGAATTACTTTCATTTCATTTTGCTAAATGTGTTATGCTCATCATAAAAGGAACGACAATATAAGCTTTGCTGTATCTGTGATCAAAACATGTATATAATAATTTTAAAATTCATTACTGATATCTAATAGTAGTGTTCAATTACAAACACTACTGCCTAAATATAAAATGCAAATAGAAGTAAAATAGAATAACTGACTTCTACGTGTATTCTGTATCTGCCTAAGATAATGTTATATTTATTCACTATTTTGTTTACCCTGTAAATGAATAAAAGTGAATTATTATTAAAAAAAAAAGAAAAACAATAATACTATTCTGAAAAGATGTGTAATTTATATACAACTATTGATGCAACGTAAGGAATATATTACAAGATGTGTAATGTTAAAGTAAAGATTTGTGCAAGAAAGTATTATCAGTGCTAACAAGAATAATCTAACATATATTGTTCCCATTATCAATTTTAAAAATGAGAATTATTTATCGAGATGAAATATACACATTTATTACAATTTTATTGCAATATAAATCGAATATGATCCAAATAAGTTTATAAAATTGATGAGTGTCGACACACATCCTCTCGACTTCTTAAAACAAATACATTAGCATGTGCTACTGCAAGATTTCTGAAACCATTATACAATAATACGTGTAGCTATATCTGTGTGCGATAAATAACTACTAAAACTTGACTTATGAGAGTCCTTTAACACACACAATGTAAAATATGTACAAAGATTTGTGGAGTCTAACTCCTAATTTTCTTTCATCTTTCCCCCAATCAGCGTGACTGTAATCATGTTGTCTGATAACACAAATCACATCCACGACTGATTATTTTTTTTTTTATAAAAAATATATTATATTTATCTATATAAAATTTCATTCTCTTTTTCAGCCAACATCTCTTCATACAAATTTTAGTTCAAGGGTAATTTGATTTCGTTTCCTGCAACTTGTTTCTTAAGTTTAAACCATTTTTTTTTATTTTTAATTTTCTTTTTGTATTTAACGGGGTACTTCAACGCCCAAATAGAAATATAAATGCATCTTTGACCAATTACGATATATGACGACGAACGTCTAAAACCTATTTGATGATTAAAGCACAATGGCAGCAATTTTTTTCAGATATAATGCAAAAGGCTGTAAATTGATGAATCTTGTTGAGCTGCATTCATGACAATTGCATATTTGATTCTATGCATTTTGTCAAGATATTCATTTCTCAAGTACGAACGTGTTTTTTAATTATAATAAACTTTAATCGTTTTACATTTTAGAGCAACTATAGTACGATATTTTATTTATGTAAATTATGTACATGAATTAAAGTAATTCTTTTCTTTAGAAGTTAAAAATTGTGCTATACCTCCCATTCATATCAATATACAATATCATCCGCTCATTTCGCAAATTGTTAACGTATAAACGAGCATTACTTTTAATATGATCATCTTATTACATTAAAAACCACATTAAATTGCTACATATTTCATTTCATTTTCTTTTAAATAAAAAATTTCGATTGTAACGACGCTAAGAATCTACGTACATACGTATATTGCAAACCACTATTACATTACTACTTCTAATATATACAAAATTTTTCTATCCTACGAAATATATGGTGGTTGTTGCACTTGATATTTTTATAATTATCGTCTTGAAAACAGCTCAACCGCAAACAGTGTTATAAGTTATATTTGAAACGGAAATGACAGACGGCTTAGACAATTATTTGTTCCCAAGATGTCTTTACAGTAAACATACTATCGGTAACATTTTTTTATCAGCCTTTTCTTAAAAAAGAATAATGAACGATGAAAAATGATCATCAAGTTCGATAATTTGTACTTTGCATCTGAGCAGGTGAAATGACAAATCGAAGATAAAAATTTGTTTTTAACTGTCACATCGAGTTTCTGACAAAAAAAAACAGTATACAACACAAAGCACGTACGAATATATATTTTCATTCTGATAAATGTTCCTCCTTTTTATACTAAATCTTATATCTATATCTACAATTTATATTAAATGGGGGAAAAAATTACCTAAGTGATGTTAGGTAGGTAAAAATTGTCATGAAATCAGCTGTGATTGTTGAATGTCTGTATAATGATTCTATTATCTCCCGGCGTCGTATAAAAGTTTCTTTACCGCAGATTAACCGAGTTAGGATGTTTAAAGGCTGCTCATCACGAACAGGCTTGTTGCATTTCTGCTTTAGCTGCCTTTATAGCTGAAATTGATTTCATTTATTTATACAAACAAACTCACATGAAACTTTATATTAATTTTTTAAATAACAAACTATTTACCTTCTCGTTCCCTTCTTCTCAACTTTTTTCTGCGTCTTTCAATAGCAGCCAGTTCAACTTTCACAGCGTTATACGTTTTACGTAATTCGGTTAACTTTTGTTGTAATACAGCTATCCTTTGACTCCCGTCCAATTCAGGATCTATAATAAAGAATATAAAAAGTGAAATCTTTCGTTTAAGTAGCACAGTTAAATTAAAAGATAGTATATGTAAACTTTACCTAGTTCCACATAGAAATTATATTTTGTTGGTCGTGGTGATCTTGACGAGTAATTACTAAGCTCGGCAACGGTAGTGATGTTTGTATGATTCGTCGGCGTTGAATTAACGCCACATAGATTAGAACCTTCACTGGTATCATCGCTATCGCTACCAGCACCGTGTCTACCGTGTCTACCGCTATGTCTTCCCGGTTTTTTATTTGTATTTTTATCACATTCCGAATGTTTCCTATTTCTCTTCCGTTTTTTAGGAGATTGCGTTTCCTCGATCGACCGTTTCGCCGGTGGTTTCAGTATCCTGTCCGCAGAATTTCCTTCCACGTTTGGTAACGTATCGTCCTCGCTGAATCCTGGACCTTTACCACCGCTATCGTTGTCTGCTTCTGAACTATCACGATTGAGTTTCAGGTTGTCCTCTGAAATTGGCGACGAACCACCTGTTCTTTCTTCTCTCGGAGATCCAGATATATTGGAAATACTCGAGTCTGGCGTTGTTGGAGGAGTATTGTCCATTACAGGCGCTGCTTCGTTGCTTTCCCTTCTCTGCGCTGGCATCAATGCAGGTAGATGATGAGACTGTTGTCTTACACCTAAGCTAGGATTCTGTTGTAGGGGTAAAGAGACTGGAACAGATGTTTCTATGGTTTTTGGCAGTGCCATACTTAGAGTAGCAACGGTACTGCTAGTTGTACTCTGGCCAGACGTTGGTGCACTAGCAAATGGCATTTCCATCAATACTATGCTACTTTCTGTGGTTTCAACTTTTGGAGGTGAACAGGATGGACCGGCGTTTATTTGTTCGATACTTTCGGTGATAGGGGCTGGCGAGCCTGGTATTTCTTCTTCGCATAACAACGAATTAATTGCCTCCCCTTCTTCGTCCGTCTTTGTAACAGGTGTACTTTCAGGTTTAAATTCCGCAATGTATTCTTGTGGCTGGAGTTTCAAAGGTTGCATAGCTTTTGGCGTTTGTAATTTCGAATACCTATCTTGTGTATCTTGAATTCTGTCCAATTCAGCTCTTAATTTCACATCGAAGTTAGACGGAGTCTTTATATCCTGCGATTCTTCATTATCAATTACTAGCCTTTGTTCAGAATCACTACTATCTGCCGAGTCTATTACGTCTTGAGTTACTATCTTTTTATGCTTCTCTTTATCCTTCTCCTTTTCTTTAAGATCATGATCTTTAAATTCATCTTCCACCGTTTTAGATTTCTCATTTTCCACGTGCTTCCATTCCTCTTCCTCTTCTTCCTCCTCCTCCTCCTCCTCTTCCTCTTCTTCTTCTTCTTCCTCTTCCTCTTCTTCCTCTTCCGTTTCTTGGATCTTTTTATGCTCCGTTTTTGTTTCAAATTTCTTTACCTCTACTTCTTTCTTCAACTTAAGCTGTTGAAGCTCTTCCTCTTTCTGCTTAATTACCACACGCATTAATTCCCTACATTGATCCTCATTATTCACTACTGGTACCTCTTCCTCATCCCGTTTTTTATTCTCAATTTCTATCTTAGGCCCATGCTGATCCTCTTTATTCTTTTGTACAACGATTGTATCCACTTTTTTAGGGATTTCTTTCGATGATTTCCATATGATTTCAGGAATTTCATCTTCCTTTTTAGCGTCCTTTGTTTTATTACGAAAAGCCATCGCGGCAGATAGCTTTTCCTCTATCGAAGACGTAGCCGGTAGTCTTGCACTGATCGGTGCTGGGGTGGTAACAATCGGAGATGAAACAGGGGTAACATCTAGCAATTTTGTATCGACTGGCTTTAATTCTGGAGACTGTCTGTGCAACGGTGATTTAACATTTTGCTTCTGATCGGTAGGCGCATCAGATTTATTTGAAATCGTTGATGTTAAATCTTCTTTTAGCAATTCAATCTGTGGACTTGCAACTTCTTTATTTGATTCCATCGAATCATTCATATCATTTGCAGGAAACATTTCTTGTTGATATGTAATTGAATTCTCCTGTTCTACTTCGGAAACTTCTGTTTCTGATATTATCAGACGATCCTCCGAATCGTCGTGAGTAGCATCGTCGTCACCGGGCAGATCGGTAAATAAAATGTCTATTCCATTACTTCTCTTACTTGGTTCCTCGATGATGAGCGCCGGTTTCACTGGATTAAACGGCGGCGATTCGCAAAGTTTATCAAACGCTTCTTCACAGGTCGCTAATGATGTAGACTGTAATGATTTATGAGGAGACAGATTTTCTGTGATATCGTCAACTCTCTTATTAAATAATTTCTTTACCTTTTTCCGTGAATCGTTATCTACCTCTGGCTTGATCTCCTTTATAACCGGCGATACAACTATTTTCTGTTTCTTCTTAGGACTTTTTGGTTCATCCTCGAACACTTTCTTCTTCGCCTTCTCCTTTTCTCCATTCGTATCCCGTTTATTTCTTACCTCGAATTCAAACGGTTCTGGTTCTTTAAATTCGTATATGTCCTCTGTATTATCTACCGGCTTAGTCTCAACTGTTGCTTCTATTTTCGATGGTTCCAAATTTTTCTCTAATTTCGGTGAAACCAATACAGTTTCCTTTTCTGTCATTTTTATATCATCTTCTGGGTCAGGCTCGACTCTGACAAGTTCTAATTTCACCGCCTTGTCGAAGCCTTTTAGCTCGGATCGTATTTGATTTAAATCAAAATCTCGACCCTTCGGTTGTTCTTCGTCGCTGTCCGGCTCCGATTTTATACCTTGAGATTTACTGATCGTTCTTCTCAATCGTCTACCTCTTCGTGGTTCTTCCAAATTATCCTTGTCCTCCTCGCCGTCGCTAGTCTCGTCAGGTTTTATTCTATCTTCACCCCTGTATCTTGCTTCTCTGCGTTTCCTTTCATCTGTGCTTTTAGATTTACTTCTCGTTTGCTCGGATTCCGTGGTGTCGGAATCGTACGTTTCGCTCTCCTCGGTTTCAGACGGTACCACATCCGCGTGTCCAGAGGTTCTCCTGGTACGTCTTCGATGCTCCACGCCAGACACGTCGATGTTTCTCGTTCGCGTCTGACGATTGTTCGCCGGTGTTGCTGGACTTTTAGTTCTGGAACTGGAACTTGTTACGGACAATGGCGTTGTTGATCTAGCGGGCTGTGACGCTTCTTTATCCTTTTCTTTCTCCTCTCTTTTTACTTCCTTTGTTGATGTAGAGGAAACCGTAGTCGACGGTGCTACGCTTTGCGCCCGACGACGACTCTGCGACGTACTTGAATTGGTATTGGAAATAGTTTTCGATGACTTGTTTATGTTACTAGATAAATTCGTACTAGGAGTTTGAGGTCGTGATGTAGTTTTAATACGTTTTATCCTACCTTGAGCTTGGGTGAAATTCTGTGCTATTCTCGACGCTTTGATCCATTCGTCGTATCTGGTGTTCCATCCAGTATAATGGACGAGATACATTGGTTCTGTGCCATCCTTTTCCATATCAATAACTTTGGCTTCATAAGTAACTTTCGACTCATGAGTAGGTCCGTAATATACCTTCAGTCTATCCCCTAATTCCACAGGACCCTTGTAGGATGGTGCAGACTCGGCTAACTGTTCGTCCGAACGTGATTTTTCTACCTCGTATTCCTTCCGTTTTCTCCCTCGTTTCTTTAACTCTTCGTCTATCAAGCGTCTCTGTTTCGATAAAGTCTTTCTTTCCGATTCTCTGGATGGAGTTCGCGTTTCTCTAACTTCAGAGGAGATTTTATTTTTTACATTATCGTCTTTAGATTTTGATCTTGTTTTAGCAGCATCGTCCTCTTTCACCTTGTCGTCCTTTTTCTCTTGCTTCTTGGATTCACTTTTTTTCTTGTCAATCACCTTTTTCTTTGGATCTTCTTTACTTTTCGATTTGCCCCTGTTCGACAGTGATAACGAGCCCGACATTTTTTGAGACTTTTCACTACTAGAAGACGATTCTGCTTCGGCTTCTACGTTCACGTCGCTTTCCTGTCCGCTACCGCTCTCCTCAAACTCCTCCTTTTTCTTTATTTTTACAATTTCTTCTTCCTTTACCTGTTCCTTCTTTACCTCTTTCTTTTCCTTCTTTTCCTCTTCCACCACCTTTTTCTCTTCATCTTCCTTCTCAGTTTTAGCGACCGATACTTGCGGTGGTACAGGTGTATTTCTATCTTTATCTCTAATTAAACTTCTACCGGGACGTTGCTTGCGCATAGCACCCCTAGGGTGATTTACCATAGTACAACCTAATTTTCTATAAAAATCCTCGAAGGAGTGTAAGAACTTTTTATAGGCCTGTTTAACCAAATTGTGCGTGGATGGTGAATTTTGCATTGTAAAACTCAGACGACGAGTTATCAATTTCCATTGGTTTTGATTTGTTACACGATTATAACCGCCTAGTTTATAAACAGCTCGAAATAGTCTATACAGATCTATGTCCTCGGACCCGATCATCGGACAATTATTGATCGGTGTACCACGATCGTCCATGAATTTGTACAGTTGTGCCACAAAATGATCTTTCTCTTCGCGTGGCTCATCGTCAGAACTCTGAAAAATGAAATTTATTACGTTAAAAATAGTGAGAGCAAGGTATTATCAATAATTAACACTAGAACTACCAAAGGGGTCAAAATAACTTGTTTCAAGTTTCTTATTTTAATTTATAAATTTTATCGAGGTATTTTTGCTGAAATGTATGTTGGCTATTGTCGAGATAAAGAATGGATATATGTTTCATCCCGTATTTATTTAATTTTCTGTATTATTTTCAACTTAAAAATTGATATGCATCAAACGTCGGTAGTTCTAGTATTAAAATTCACGAAAAAAATCTTACATCAGACTCGAGGTCTCCATCAGAATCACTGTTTCCACTTGATACAGAATGTCCAAAAAGAGAATCTCTATCCCAATGGGGAGGTAACTCATTCTTCTCTAAAAATAGCAGTGCCTTTTCTACTGCAACCTTTAATGTGCTATTTTCAACTTTGTTGACAAGTTCTTTTGTGAATTCAGTGGCTTCCTTTTTTGGAACTGTATAACTGAACATATGCAAAAGAAAAAAAAAACAATAATAATTATTATAGCGAATATAACAATCTTATTTCTTACAATAATTGTTTAAACTTACTATCGCGCATCTTTGAACGAACGCACAAGATAGTCATCCCTCACTCGAATTCTCACTGTATCTTGAGCAGTCGGTGCAACGACTAACCCAGGGAACCAATTATCTTTTTTCTTTTTATCTCCAAGTTCCACGCATACAACTCGTCCAATTTCAGGTTCTGTTTCCACTCCTTCTTTCCCTGTTCCACTAGAACCTGAATCACGAGTTCCC
This sequence comes from Osmia bicornis bicornis, assembly GCF_907164935.1. NCBI lineage: Eukaryota > Metazoa > Arthropoda > Insecta > Hymenoptera > Megachilidae > Osmia > Osmia bicornis. The sequence continues at coordinate 7,705,304 of NC_060230.1, forward strand.
CTGGGAGGGCTATCCTCGTCTTCGCTGCTTTCATCTCTGTAACAATAATTATCGTTACATTTATCATCTCAAGTTTCCAATGGTATTACAAATATCTCGTAACGCTCACTGGGCTTGTCTAGACCTCCTCCCTCTTCTACCTCCGATTACTGGATTCCCAAAGTGTTCTGGATGGGTCAAAGGCAGTTGGTCCAAAGTTTCGCTTTCTGCAAAATGTCTCCCACTCTTTAAGCACAGCGCGGTCCTTCTTAATGTTGTAATATCGCCATCATCAAAAACTACAGTATATTGACTGCAATCTTGAATCTTTGTGATTGTAGCTTCTACAAATTCTTTTCTGTCTCCGTGCCTAGCTTCAACGGATGCACCTACTCTCAAGGTTCCTTTTATTTGATCATCGGCTACAGTCGCAGTCCCTAAGCCCTGTTTATAAGTCACTCTGCATTTTACAGAGCGTACCACTTTTCGAATTTTTGCTTCACAGAAGGCACCCTTGTATTTAGCGCTAACCTCCGTACCCACTGATAGGTACGGTGGATCGTCTCCCTATAACAGAAGACATACATATTTAAATCAATTAACTTCTGTTATATTACCATTTGCCGTAACATACTTTCATATACGCGTATACACTCATTCTTTGCATAAAGTAAGGTTTATAATACAAAGAAAAATTTAAACATCCTTTAGTATATGTGCAGACCTAAAAAAAAAAAAAAAAAAAAAAATACAATAACAGTATTTACGAAATTTTTAAACATTAAATTTCTTTTTTTCAAAATGTTTTATGATTATTTGATTTTGTTAACGTTTTACATTATTTCAATTAATATTAATGAATATTAGAAGACATAAAAACGATAGCTGCCTTGGATGATGAGCTATTGTTTATGTAGGCGGTCATGTCTCGCAGGTACGATAAATTATTTCTGAAACGAGGTATCCTACAAGAGATAAGAATTTCTGCACGAAGGTATTTCGTTGAAATAAAACTCATACTTTGACATCTTAACCACGTTTTCAAAACGGAGTCCACTACGTTCGTGACAGGCTGTCGATTTCTCAGACATCAGGTAATAGTTGTAACCTCGAAGGTACTTTAGGCGAGACATTCGCTCCCAAGTAAATAACCTGTGAAAGCGTTGTAACTACATAACAAAAGCACGTATTTTACTTTCTCGATGCACACGGCAGAGAAAAAAAAGAACACAACTATACAATCTTTGCGCACTTGTTTCTACGTCAACTTTGCTCCCGCCTGTTTTCTTACCAGCATCTTCTAGCGCTCCACAATCTCCATATAAATAATCTTCGAACACCGACGTGTGCGTGACATTAAACTGAAATTTATATTATATCGTCGAAAGTAATAACACGAGAAATATCACGTAGACAGAGAAGTTGACCCCCTTCGCGAAACCAACACTTCACGGCCCGAATGCGTACAAGCTCCTGTTCCCTGCCCATTTCCACCCCGACGCAACTTGTCAGCTAGCCACTCGACTCCTATTGGACGATGTCTTTGCACTCTCTGAAAACAACTGAGCGGAGATACGAAATTAAAAATATCTTCCTATTGTTAAATTATTATCATTTTTCTTAAATATGTAATCATATAAATAAAATACGATTTTTGAATACAGTTTTCAGATAAATCAATATCTATTTAGCATGGAAATCAAAATTCTGAAAAGACTGCACTGCGCATAGTACAGGGACGTATTAACAATATCACAATTTAAGTAAATCGTTCCTTCTAGGATATTCAGAACCGAAGTGACTTTGTAGTCTTGATGCAAGTAATAAATATTTGTGTATTTTTCTTGTTAAATTTCATGTGTACGTATTACGTGGATCGCCAAAAATACAAACACTTGTTTATAAAATCGAATGATCTTTAGAAACTAATCTCTTTTTGTAAAATACCTGTACAACGTATTTTGTGAAATGTTATATAATTTCTATAACATGAAATAATTCATAAAATTTAGTATATAAGATACGAATAAGAGATGATAATAATAAAGAAAATTTAAACAGTTTATAAGATTATGTATAAATGGTATTACAAATTTATAGTTGAAATTTGTATTGCACTAGTATTTGTTAAATAATAATACTACGTTTAAATAAAGTGTAACATTGTACGTCATTAGCTGTAATAAATAATGTTGATTTTAACCTGTAACGTAATACGTGTGAACGTAAAATTGATTTATTTATAAGTTATACATACCAATGCATGTCAGAATTCTTTCATATAACTTAATATACTAAGAAACAATAAACATTAATACAATTATTTCTTTTAAATGAATTTAAACGATATTTATAAAAAATAATGTACAGAAAAATATTGTGTTAACATTATTCGTTATTTGATAAAAGAACTAATTCAATTGATGTCGACATGTAAATAAGCGTTTTTATAAAAAACATAGAATATTTTAACAAAGATGTCTTATAAAATTTATTGATAAGTAACTGAACATCTATTGACAGAAACATTTAGGATCTGCCATGTGTCTTTATACATTCCTGTCTGTGGTCGTCTGCTGTGACGCGGAAGAAAATGGCGTCGAGTAGTGAAGTGCCGGTAGAAATCAACCAGAGTGGCATGTGCACAGCAGAAAATTCGGTAAGTTTTAGGAAAATATTTTTATGAAAGTAAAAAGAAAACATCTTAATAATATTACCAATGTATCGACGTTAGACGAACAACAGACGATACTTCATAAACTTCTGAAGAGAAGAAATGTTCAAATACCGTTTTTTGTCATAATAGTCCTCAGTGCAATTCAGAATCTCACCAATAAATTAATCATTTCAATTATATATTTTTAATTTTCCCAAATGTACATCTGAAAAATAATTTTTAATAGTTTTTATGCGTTCGTCAAGAGATAATGAAATATATTCAATTCTGTATATACATATATTAGTGGCCACACGTTAATATAGAAATGTGTGAGTAGAATCTCGACTGGTCATTCGATCTTAGACGCCATTCGTTTTGGCGGGCACGTGTACGTTTTTCCAGTGTCGACCTAAACGAGTGTGTTCTACAAATTTCAACGTTTGAAATTTTTCTTTTCTTATTACTAATGAACAACATTGTAAATAATCTTTGATAATAATTCTTATTACATTTAAATGAAAGAAAAATTACCTCTTAATTTTCATTTGAAATAACAAAATTCGTATCACGTGTTCGTAGGTAACTGTAGGTCTTCTTCGCATCTTTAAAATTATTTGTAATAATTTATAATAAATCTATAACTAACATTTACATTTTAACTACCAATACTCTGTGTCGCTAAATATTAATTTTAACATTATGCAACCGAGATCTTTTGGATGATAAAATCTTTGTATTTACTGTTGTTTCGGTAACATCAATTATAACTAAAATTTATTATATTAGTCTTTCAAATTCATGTATATCGTTAACGATAATTCTTTGTGTTTTATATTATTGTAGGTATCAAAAATGGAATCCATGGAAGTAACAGAAACTACCTCTGCGCCAAACAAAGATGCAACTCCATCGTCTTGTAGAGAATCTGTTTCTGTGGATGATATGACATCGAGAGATTATTATTTTGATTCGTATGCCCATTATGGAATTCACGAAGAAATGCTAAAGGATGAAGTGCGTACAGTGACTTACCGTAACTCTATGTACCATAACAAACATCTGTTCAAAGGCAAAACAGTCCTTGATATCGGTTGTGGAACTGGTATACTCTCAATGTTTGCTGCTAAAGCCGGGGCAACCAGAGTTATTGGTATCGAGTGTTCCAATATTGTTGAATACGCAGAAAAGATTGTAGAAGCAAACCAATTGTCGAATGTCATAACAATACTGAAAGGAAAAGTTGAAGAAGTTTCATTGCCTGACGGCATTGAAAAAGTTGATATAATTATTTCTGAATGGATGGGTTATTGTTTGTTTTACGAATCAATGTTAGATACAGTGCTTTTTGCTAGAGATAAATGGCTTCGTGAAGATGGTATGTTATTCCCTGACAAAGCAACTTTATTTATTTGTGGCATCGAAGATAGACAATATAAGGATGAGAAGATTAATTGGTGGGATGATGTATATGGATTTGATATGAGTAGTATAAGGAAAGTAGCTATTAGCGAACCTTTAGTGGATGTTGTGGATCCCAAGCAAGTTGTTACAAATGCATGTCTTATCAAGGAAGTTGATTTATACACTGTAACTAAGGCTGATTTGGAATTTTCGTCGCCGTTCACTCTACAAGTTCGCAGAAATGACTATGTTCAAGCACTAGTTACATTCTTCAACATCGAATTCACCAAGTGCCACAAACGTATTGGCTTTAGTACAGCACCGGAAGTACAGTATACTCATTGGAAACAAACTGTGTTCTACTTTGATGAATATATGACGGTCAAGAAAGGCGAAGAAATATATGGTGTGTTTTCAATGAAGCCCAATGCAAGAAATTACAGAGATCTGGATTTCAGCATTGAACTAGACTTTAAAGGAGAATTGTGCCAAGTACATGAAACTAATACTTACCGTATGCGCTGATGTCTATCCGATTATTCATCTTCTTCCTTTTATTTTCATGATTCATAACACTGTAATCAAATAGAAATCAAGACTTTGATTATCTCATTGGATTATATTAGATGATTTAATGAAATTTAATAGTACGGTACAATGAATGGTGTGACTTATTTAAATGTTTTTATCCTTGATTCTAAGAAGTTTAGATGCTTCCTGCTTGAGAATTATTAGAACGTCCAAAACCTTGATTAATCTAGTTAGAATTTACAATATTCAAGAGAATAAGATCAATATATAACTTAATCACAAACAATGTACATTTACAGAACATTATGTAAGAGCATATGAGAAGTATGGGTATTAGACAATTCCATGTTTTTACTTTTTTCCGTGACCACGTTACATTACACAGTGGAATATTTTCTGCGATTGTCTTATGTGTAACTTATAATTTTGAATGATCGAATCGTAGTAATTTAATACTATATACGGTAAATTTATTAATTTGTTCAAAGGAATATACTACTTATTTACCACGTTTTGTACCGTATTCTTAAAACAGTTTTTTGATTAAATTCATGGCATGTAAAATATACACAATACTGTATTTCTGCAAATAGTTTAAAACTGCGTTATATTCTGTACAACAAATGAAAAACTTTAATATTATATTTTGTTAATTTGATAGTAAATTGAAATGTATTATTATTACTATTATTATCATTATCAACAGCAGCAACACCTTCCTGATATAAATACATACTTGATATCAGTGATATTTATTGTATTATGCTAATGTTTTTTGATCAAAACATTAATTTAATTTTTGTTCATAACATTTCAACTGTTAATATTGTTACAACAAAATTATGTTGCTTTTGTAAAGCAATGTTGACTTTGTAACAAGCATTTCTAAAAGATTTCTACACTTAAATATTGATTTAAATTTTGTTATTAATTCTACTTAGTATACATGTAAATTTTATATTTTATATATTCTTCTATATTATTCTGAATTGGTAATTGTCGTAACGTTGGAAATTAATAAATTAATTATTACATTTCTAATAAATTTGGAAGCAAGTGTATGTCCTGTACTTAGTTGATGATCACCCATTTTTTTTTTTTAGAGCATACAAATGCTAAGTACTCTCTGATAATATTGTAAAAAATTAAATTTTTTAGCAAATAGTTTTGGTATAAAAGTATATCAATCATTAAATCAAAGAAAGTAATCAACAAACAAAAAATTAATGTAATAAATCAGTCACTGCTTGTACATACTAAAAGTTTAAAAAAGAGGAAACAAGCATACCAGACACTGCAATCTCTCATGAAAGTTTTACACACCAATACACCTGGTGTATTTATTACAAATATATAAATTTTTCACATTTATTGTATAATTACAAACAACGTTTTCTCATCTTTCTTCTTATATACAGCTGAAGCCTAAATAATGATACAAATTATTGTTATTTAAATATAATTATTTGTAACTAAATAATATTTTATAACAAAATTTTGTACAACTCACTAAATAATGAAATATTTCCTTTCCTTATCAAGTTTTAGTTTACACAATGACATTGTTTAGCCATGTTTTTATTTTTAAAACCTATGTAATGTAGTGAAGAAACTTCAAATAATAATGAATTTCTACAAATAGCACAAATTTATTATGTAGCTAAACCCTTCAAACAATTAGCTAATTTCTGGGTTTTATAGTCAGTTCTCAATTGTATAAAATTCACCAAAACATTACGATCTAATGTTGCCTGTAATAAAAAAAATAATTATAATTAAATTCAAAGAGTCGGGAACTATATGTATATTAAAATCTTTACAACATACCAGTTGATCTCCTGTACAAACTTGCTTTAAGTTTTCTGGCTTAACTAGCAGTAAATTACAGAGAGCGTGTAAAGTATCAAACAATGAGGTAACAAGATCAACTTCAAGTTCTTTAACACATTTTCGATATTCGTTCATATCGCAAATCGCACACATTGCGCCAGCAGAATTAAACTGAAATTGCTGTAAATGATCATAAATAACTTTGTGAAATCGTACTCCGAGTTCGGTTAGAACGTTATTTAAATTTTTCCCATCCAAGGTATTTCGAATATGTCGAATCATTCCAGTAACATATTGAACTACTGTCAAACAAGCTGGTGTACTTAAAGTATCTACATCACTTTCTGGTTTAAAGTCAGTTTTCCGTTGTTCATTTTGTAAATATACTTTCACCCAACCAATAATAGCATTTATGCTTCTATCCAATCCTGTTTCTAGTTTCATTTCAATTTGTTCTAATACAACTTTCTTTTTCAACTTACAATCACCATGCTTTGGAGTTGATCTAAAAGAAAAAATTACATTGTAGATGGACATTGTATTAGTTCAATTGTAACATATGAAAATGAACTTTACATAACAAGAGGTAATACACTGTCGTTAAACTGTTCTTCTAAAAGACGGACAATTGCGTTACATTGTTTTACCACATTGAAGAAATGTATTTCAGGCTGTGTTCTACTTTCAGGAATTGGTACGCTTTGTAAACCTAATTCCAATGCATAATCAACGTGTTCACTTATTAAATACTGCAGTAAGATTTCCAAAATTTGTAATACATTTACTGGTATATCATCAGGTTTTGACAGCAACTGACACCTTTGGAAAGCTAGTTTACTTCTTTGTAATAAAGCAATTGCAAGTTCCTCTGATAAAAATGTCTCTCCGCCGTAATTCTCTATCTGAGCAATATTTATGTTAGTCCTTGCGCCTAAAACAGCTTGTAGATCTCTTCTCAATTCTTGAAAACCACCAGTCTGTAATTGCTTCTTCTGGTGATTTTTAGATTCATAGTACTCAATAAGAAGAGCTGCTGATTTTTCTCGAAATGCTTTTGTTTCAATGCTAAAATAATATATAAGTTAGTTTAACTTATTACAGATATATTACTTATTATATTAACTTACATAATATAAGTGTCTAAATATTTTTGAAATATATTTCTAGTAAGTTTTGCAAGATATGTATCATCAGTACCCATATTAAATATTTTCAATTTTGTTGATAATTTCACAGTTCTTGTATACAAATCATACAAATTCTTCAGATATTTATCAGGATCTGTTTTGTCTGCCAATTTAGCAACTGCATACTTTTGAAGCCTTAAGTGATAGATATTTAACACAAACTTTGCCATTACCTGTTCAGGATTTGTAAATACCTGTTGCATTAATTTATTATATTTTGTACACATAGGTATTACATCTTGGAAAACATCCTTTCCACCAAACGAACCCATTTGACTTTGTTCTATAAATGCATCGATACACTGAGAATATCCTTTAAAATGTGCTAAAACTGATGCTAACTCTTTCATACGACTAGCATCTTCTCTATTGTGGGCTCTAACAAATTCTTCGATAAGATTTCTTTCAATTTCATCGTATTTAACAGCAATCTTTTTCTTTGCATGTTCGAATTTTTCAGATGGCAATTCTTGTGAAATAAGATGAAGCTTTTGTATTACATCAGCTGCTTCGTCTAACTGTTGTGGAATACAAAATTTTTATTCCATATTTAATATGAATCATAATTATAAATATCAAACACACGAAATAAACATATGTACCGATGACTTATCTGTGAATATTGGATCTGTTAAAGGACCAGGACTTAAGAAATCTGAGAAATGTTTCATTAATTTCTGAGCCTCTACAGCTCTAGCCCTTGGCGTATTAACACTTTCCAACTGATCCCCTAAATGCAAAACCTTAGTAGCTACAAGATTTATTCTTTCATCTAATTGATGAAACAAATCAATAGAATGTTTATTTTTTTCTTGTAATTCAAGTATTTCAAGTATATGTCTTGCTTCCTCATCCTTTAATGCTGCTTCCAATTTATCACACTTCTTCTGTTGACGTTCCTGGAGAATTTGCAAATCTTTAATTGCTTGTAAAAATGTTTCATGTACTATTGTGGGATCAAAAAATGTTTTCCCACTGTCTTTCACAGTATCATTGACTGTCCTCCAAGCAAGTCTTTCAACAAATTCTTCTGGATCAAAGGGATCCTAAAAGAACATATTGTTAGGCAAAATATTATCATAAATCATATTTATATTAAAAATATAAATGACATTAATTTTTTAATTTACCTGTTCTAATTCCTTCATGTATTGTTGCATCATTTTGATGGAATTTGGATGACAGAACTATCAAAATAAGGTTATCACGTTGCTATGAAATGAACAGATATTGATTCAATCATTAAAACATTGAATAAAAATAAGTAAAAATTCATTTAAAAAAGTATTATTAATCATTTATTAAGAGTCATAATTATGTAAAAGTTGTTTTATCCTTGGATCATATAACAGTCTGTATACACCTTTCACGCCTTCTTCACATCAGTCAGTGACTATCAGTGACTATCTCCTGCATCGGTGCACATCAGTGACTCACAGTGACTACAGATCCAACAAGAATTAATATGCTGATATGTATATACATACATACATACATACATACATATGCCTTGCTTTGGGGTCTTGAATTTGTGCCTCGAGATCATCGAGATCGAGCACCATCTGCTCTATCTCTATCCTGGAATAAAAATGTATACCAGTACGCAATGCAACAATCAAACGTAAGTTGACGGTAACAGCAGATTGCTTCGATATTTCACTGATACTAGATGAAAGCTTCATTATAGAGCCTTTGGTAACGTCACTCGTTAATTATAAATTAATTGCAAAATTAAATTGTAACTACAAAGACACAATTTTGATTCCCTTAGATTCTATTTTTTAGAAATCGGTCAAATAATTGTTTGACAAACTTATATTTTAAAAAGACCGCCACAAAACGGACTAAAACTACTCGATGACTTACCAACCAAACATACGAAGCAGGGAAACACTTGCGCCATCTATCTCGAATCAGCAGAAACCATTTGTCTACTAGTTTCAGCAATTTCCGGATAGATGGCGCTGGTGCTCCCCTGTACAAGCCCGATCGATAAAGTGTTGAATAGTTTCAGCCATTTTTGTATAGATAACGCTAAGATCGAATTTAAAAAATTTAATATATGGCGGTCTTTTTAAAATTCAAGTTAATAAAATAATTACTTTAACAATTTTTTGGTGCTATTTCTAAAAAGTAGAATAACAACAACTGTCATACCAACTGTGCTCTGTAATAAAATGTTTCATATTATACAAACAATAATAATGCGAATCATTGCTACAATTAAAATTAATCAATGATTTACAACTTATACATGACTTTTATTTTTTGTGATTATACATTTACTTGTTACATGTGTCCTTGTGAAGTTTCATACATTTTTATTTATGAATTAACATAATAAATTAGTAGCACGATAATAGAAGAAACCCCATATGCTTTCCAAATATTCTTATTCCTTTTCTTTTTTCATAACAATACAAAAGTGGGATTAATTGCAATTTTATATTGATTTTATACAAAATATGTCTTTTCTTTCTTTTAATAAAAACCAGAATAATATATGATATATAAAGTCTTCTTGGTATTATTATTGCATAGTACAAAGCTTTGTTAGAGTAACCTGATTTATTAAACGTTTTTTAATTATGTTCATTATATAAAAGCAAGAACAACTAGTAATGAATATGAAATATAAAATGTTGTTAATTAGATTCTTTTCAACAGCAAGGAACTGATACAAAAAGGAAAGATAATATTTTAGCTAAAATTTTAATTTTACAAGTTCTTATGAAACAAATAACTATGATATACCCTTATCATTTAGAAACAAGGCAAAGTATATCGAATTTGTAAAGCGCTTGAACATTTTACAAACTATACGACGTATTTATACGTATAGGCGAACAATTTTATGAACTTCGTACGTAGCATAAGTTTAAAAAACTCATGTAACTCTTACAGAAGTTACAGAATGGGAGCATTTGTAACGTTTTTTAATTGTTCTTATACAATTAAGTATACTATTTCCACGTTTTGTATTAGTGTTGAAATGTTTATTAATATATCATTATTAAATTACACTAATGAGCACTGAAAAAAAGGGAGGCAGCAATTAATGACATGTTTCTAACATGTATACTGTTAGTTTTGTTTTCGTTTCTCTCACAAAATTGGAATAAAATATGGAAAAATGTTTGGGTAGTACAGAAGATAAGAATGACTCCCTTTCTAAGACAAAAAACCATTCAATTATACATGTTACAATTACGCTAAAAAATAAGAATGCTTATCTTTATAATCACGATACACAATATTATTTAATTTACTTTAAACTCGAATTGCCGTTAAACGCATCATCGCGTAAAAAATAATCTTCAATGCTAATTCGACGAATTTTTTTCTATAGTCGAATATCGCACTAGACATTAATGAGTGAATAATGTTCTTTCTCGGAAAAAAGATAGAACAAAAATTATTTTATTCAACTCTATAATAGAGTTGGTGGTCCATAATTGATAATGCTTCACACCTCATTTTTTTTTTTTAAATGTAAACTGAAACTTTCATGAACGTTCTTGTTTCTTCTGGTAATGTTTTCTTAAGCAGTATGAAACTGCTATCATAAGATGTCCTTCTATAATTGAAAGTCCTACATTAATATGTAAGTTCATTGTGCTAAAATTTTGATGATTATATTTGAAATCATTATTATGTATGAAGTCACTTACTTTGGTTACAGAGATATAAAATTACATTTCTCAGCAACACCCTGATTTAGAGGCTTCGATCGGACGTCCATGTTCTATCTTCACTTTATTTGCTGGATCACTGTTACCACTCGACGGTGGACCTACTCTTAGTTTTATTTCTGCAGCCATTGTCATGAAAGCTTGTTCTACATTCATTGCATTTTTTGCAGATGTTTCCAAGAATGGTATACCAAGCTGATCTGCATACTCCTATGTATAATATTTGCATAATGATTTATATATAGCTTCGATATCCATGATTTCATTACAGAGTGATTTTTACCTTTGCTGTTGTGTAATCAACAACTTTTTTAGTATGAAGATCACATTTGTTGCCAACCAGCAGCTTATTTACATTATCACACGCATAACGATCTATCTCCTCCAACCACTGTTTAACATTATTGAAGGTTTCCTGATCTGTGCAGTCATAAACAACAATAATACCGTGTGCACCTCTGTAATAAGAACTTGTAATTGTTCTGAATCGTTCTTGACCCGCTGTATCCCAGATTTGTAACTTTATTGTCTTTCCATCTAGATCGATTGTTCTTATTTTGAAATCTACACCGATAGTACTGATATAACTTTCCGTGTACGTATCGTCAGCAAAACGGAGTAGAAGACAGGATTTTCCAACTCCTGAATCTCCAATTAAAAGCAGCTTAAACAGGTAATCACTGCAAAAAAATTATATTAAATATATATACTACCAGAAAGTTAAATTATTATTCCAAATTAATATAGCTTAGTTATGTTTACACACATGTTATTGTCATATTATCCATAGTATAATTTATTGAATACTATTAAACATATGACATTACATATGAAAGAAACAAACGTTATATTGTTTAAAAATGCATAATAGTTTAAAATCATTTACCTATTTATAATTTTTTTACTTTATACATAAATTATTATTACACACTATTACACAATAATTAATATATATACATCATACGTTAAATTATAAATATGAGATAACAATGGCATGTTGAACTTTAGTAGTTTGTAAATATATATCACAAATTCTTTTACAGACCAACATCGCTAAAAGTCAAAAGTAAGCAATGTTTTTTTCAAATGTATATTTAATATAATTATATGATAGCAATAACATAACAATTTATTTATCTCTATTTTGTACACTTTAACATAGTAAAACATAAAAGATTCCAAAAGTGAACTTTGTCTTCTTCATTTTTCAACTGATTTTTTAGAATCAGACTTGAGAGTAACAGTCTAACAATTTAAAAGTAGTCTTAAAATGTTCATATATGTTTTTTAACTTCAAAGCAATAAATTCTAATGGATAATCAATGAATTGAGAATGGTATATCATAATAAACTGAAAAATGAGAAAGGACAACAGAGAATGAATTTCTGAAATATGGCTTATGAATATAGATAGGAAGAGTGGGGGAGAAAAGGTGATCTGTCAGATACTAAACGTTAGAAGTTTGCATTAATACAGATATATACAACACACGTAACATTTCATCTCTTTGATTTCAACTGTTGTTAGGGTTACACATAATTGACTATATATTTGACGAAACGAACGTTCCTAGATATACTTATGTCTGCGCAAAAAGAAGTTTACTCACTACTCGGGATTCATTGTGGACATGCTATGCTCAGAGCGCGCTCACTAATATCGTGTACCGTCGTTATAGAAATCTAGAAGAGAGACAATTTGTTTAAACAGAGAATTTCGACGGTACAAATTCACTGATCACGTTCTTCGATATGAAGGAGCTGTAACAATGGCGGTCACGGTAACTCCTCCCAAACCAGCGAATGAGATATCCACCATTGACGTAATGCCAGAATGGCAGCAGGTGCTGTTTCACTCCCTCTGCTTGACGGGACTTGAGCGATTCAGGACATAAACCACGTCTGCGCAGTTCTTATCTTTTGGACCCCTTTCCTGTTTTCTCTTTTGCTTATTTTTCTTCTTTATTTAGATACTTTCTATCAATATATCTATTTCACAAATGTATAATCTCACAAATATTGTACTGGAGTCTATATAAAAATATATGACAGACTGTTCTTATTGAATATGTATGTATATTAAAAATTTCATGGTAACAATGGTATGCTATATATATATATGTATACACACTGAAATCACGACCTAAAGTTCCATTTTCATGATTTCAGTTGTATGAAACTGATCCTTGAATATTCAAAACCAATCGGAGAAAAGTATAAAAAGATACTGTTGATTGTTTGTTGTTTGTTTGCAAAATAAAAATGAATACAAGATCAATTTTATAGATACGTGGATATATACATACACACAAGTGTGACTACTAAAACGTTACAGAATTAAATATAAATTTATAGATATAAAACCTTAGTGTATATATAGATGTAGCACTTTTTATAGCATGGTAAAGGGTGAAATTATTTATTTGCAATAATATTGCAGTTATTAAAATGTATCTGAATGTTATTAATTGGTTAAGTATGAAAAAACCAGCAAACAATATATTTATTGCATATGTACCGCATTATTGTTATTAAATGATTGTGTTATTCTAAATGTAAGTTATTAAGTTTACTAGTAATAAGTATTTATATATCTTAACATTTATTAGATACAATTTCTCATAAAATACGATTATATTAAATTTGTTTTTTATTTTCAGTAAAAATCATTGATACGCTTGTGGTGACAACAAAATAACAACATTTTATTAATGTCGTCCATATGTCACAAAGATGAATCTTCACCTGAACTATTTTTCCAAAGTGTAAATGGATACAAATTGAAGTTAATTGACAAAAATACATCAGCTAGAAATGTTATGAAATTTGTCTTGTATAGGAATCCACATCTGAATGTCAATGTGACCCTTATTTTAATTCTTGCAAGTTTGTTCTTGTGGAAAGTATTTAACATTTTAATATCACTTATTGTATTAATATTAATTTTGATAATACAATTAATTTACTTTATCACATCTGTAAAAAAAGGTTTGTTGAATAATTATAGCTACTAAAGACTTGCTTAATCTGTACTAATTTGTATTACTTTATATATATATAGACACATTATTAGTAGTAGAATCTGTTGGCATATATACCGAAGGAAAAAGAGTATTTTATGGTTTAAGCTCATCTAAATTTGTTCCTTGGGATACAGTGGTTGATGTATTTATTAATGAAGTTATAAAAGGAGTATGTACAAAAAAGCTATAAATCAGAAATTAATAAATATTAAAAGATACGAATACTATAATTGTAAATATATTTTTTTATTTTCAGCAAAAGGTGTTGTATTTTCTTACATTTATAGTGAGGGAATCATTTGGTGGAAAGGATTCATTGAAATTGGTTCCTTTATTTCAAGAATTAATACCTGAAAGAAAATGCCTGGAATATATGTACGAAAAGCTAGCTGGCTTGATTGGACCCAAAAAGGGGAGAATACAATTTTAACAGTGCCTGGTTCATACTGGTTATGTCATAAAAGCAACATATATAAGTTTATTTTTAGATATCATCGTATAACTAGGTAGATATATATCTTATATCTAATAACACGAGGAAGAATAGACTTCTTAATATATATGTTTATAGAAATGTAAAACAATTCAGTTTTGGTAAAGAGTTGATGAACGTAGTCAGAAGGATCATAAAGCATCAGCCTCGTCAAGGACAACAATTCGGTACAACGCATCTTTTAATTACTTACAGTATCCTTTTTAAATAAATACGAATTTACGTTGATTTTAATTACTGTACGATAGTTATAGAATGCTTCCTTAACATTACATAGACTATGCATCATGGACTAGACAAGATAAAATGTTTGCAATGATAAAATTTAAAGAGCGATCTGTCGCAGCATTTTCTCATGCATTTGTTTTGACTATTAAAGTGTGCTGCCCTTCGGAAAGTACAGATCGGAATACAATACATGTAGCTACTTCTCTTTCTAATGAATGTTCGATTCCTCCCATTGAAAATTCAAATAATGCACATCCACATGAAACTAAAATAGAAAACAAAAGTAAAAAGAATTTGTTATATTCTTGCAATAATACCTCCAAAAAAAAATGCTCAGCGTAATGATACACAAGGAAAAGTTTTAGAATTAAAGAATAAAGAATCTATAAAAAAGAAAAGGAATAATGAAAACACTAATAAATTTAATAAGTCTTTGGAAGATGATACAATTAAATTGAAAGAACGGAATGTGAATAAAGATGTACATAATTCAATGTTATTAGATACTAATTCGATTATTATTGAAGGGGATGAAATAGATGAAATAGATGAAGTAGACGATCATTCAACTGATTTTATTTATTTAAAAAAGACAAACAATAAAGATGAGACATTTTGTGTTGAAAAAACTAATGTAAATACTACTGAATCGGATAAACATCAGACCGAGAAAAAATCCACTGATTACAAAACCAATTTGGTATCAAATAGCAATAATAATAATAATAGTATTGTTGATAATGCTAATACAGATTCTGTCAATTTACCATACCAATATTTGATAGAAAAAGAAATAGAAAATGAAAAACATAACGTATCAGATTTCAAAAATTGTTTGCAGGAAACTAAAAACAGTAAAAAATCGTGTGATCAATACGAACAGAATTCTAGAAAACATAAGTTGGAAGATGTAAATGAAGATGTAAAGGATTTATCTAGTTCTAAAAGAAGAAAATGTACTGTAGATAATATAACGGCACGTTCTTCTGATATTACTAATTTGGTAATGGAAGGATTAATGTTTACAATTCGACAAGGACAAGATACCGTAGCGGTTATTGAACAGAAAACTAAATTGGATGTAGACGAAGTGTTAGAAAATTCTGAAAAAATTGAAACACAAGAAGGTGAAAAACGTTTACGCAATTCTAGTTTACTTGGATTAGAAAATTTAATAACAATGATTGATTTACCAAAGCAAATTACAAATGGATACAATGATCAAAACAAAAGTATTCAACAAGATATTTCAAGAAACCAATCACTAAACAACCATCCATTTGATACTGTAAAATGTTTTTTAAATGATGTACAATCGACATCCTCGCATAATAATTCTCCTTTAGCTAGTACAAGTGTTTCGAGTAACAACAAAAGTTTATACATTACAAATAATTGCCAGTATCTTGCACCAGATGATGCCTATAAATTTGAAAAACATAAATATTTAAACCATACAAAAGAAGAGGAAGAAGAAGACATAATACCAGAAGCACTACAGAATAATAGTTTTCAGTTACCAGTAAATTCTTTAAAAGAAGTATATGAATTCAATGCAAAATTTATGGAAAATGATAAATGTACTTTCTGTCCCAGCGACAGTTTATCACCATACAAGTGTCTGAATGCTCACTCTTCAAATGAAGTTACGAACACATCTGTTACAAGTAAATCACTTAAATTATGCAGTAATAATGTAAAAACTAAGATAAATGCTCCAACAATAATTTCAAATCAAACTATTGGTATGACAGAAATACCTTTACCGCTACAAAGAATATTAAGAAATAAATTATCAACAAGTAGTATTCCTCTAATTAAGAACAATAAAACGGATAAACGGAATATTCATGAAAAGGTGCCTAAAATACAATCACATGAGAAAGAAAAAATTGTTTGTAATGTACATTCAGAAACTAAAAGTCACAATGATCAAAATAATGGTGAAAGTGAAAGCATGTCGCCTGCTGTATCAAAGATTGAAATAAAAAATACAACTTCAGAAAAAAAATCGAAAAATGTGGAGGAAGTATCATCAAATAAAATACAAGACATTACAGAAGAATTTTATCAAGATCTATCATACCTGCAAAAGAAAAAGCATTTACATAATGAAAAGTGTGTTGAATCAAGGAAAAACCCATTAAATGCATTGAGGAATACAAATTATGGTGACATGCATCTAGAAGTGGTAAAATTTTTTCAAGATATTACGAGGGGTGCCAAGGTTGTTGTAAAACGTATAAGTATAAATAAATGTTAAAGTTCCTGTTTAGCCCGATGCACTACTAACTTAAAAAAACAAGTGTCATATTATTTAATCAATAGATATTAAGTAGTATAATTAAAATTTTTTATACATGTATTTCACACAAACTGTGTGAATAATAAATAAATGTATAATATTACTTTGCATATTTTATTGTGTCAAATGTATCAAACTTAACCTCGTAATAATTTATTAACCAAAGATTTCTTATCTCGTTCAATTTGATCCATAACTGCTTCTAAATTATCCAATTTGTTTATAATACTATGTAGCTTACGATCTAAATATTTAAAACTTATTTTATTTTCAGTAACATCGGTATTCAAATTTCTATTATGTTCCCAAGAAGATGGTTTGTCTATTATATTTGATTTCCGTACTTCCATCATCTGCAAAATATATCTTATGTAAAAAAATTCAATTCAACAATCATAAAATTGGTGAAAGTATTACAAATATCCATTACACGTAAGTCAGTTTCAAGTTTTATACATTTTTCTAGTTCATTTGCACACTGTAAAGGATACCGCTCTCGAGCATCACATAATTCGAAGAGCGCGTCTTCACACTGCTGTTCGAGGTTGTCTGAAAGATAAAATTAATGTGTACAATTTTTCTTCAGTTATTCTTTTTCTATATTTACCCATTATTTAAAACATTATTTATAAAAATGTCATTTAAATGAATAACAAACATCATCCGTCTATCTTAAACCTTGGTGGCTGTAACCTGTAACTCAGGCCCTCCAAACCAAACTCCAAACTCCCGTATTTCATGCTGTAACGAAAATTAGTGTTACGCCTCACTACCAGGATCGCTGGTGTCGCTACAAACCATATAAATGATATCGGTGAGGTACACACACAAGCACATGGTCCCTATATACGTGTGCATGGTATTAGTTACTCAAAACTTTGAAAAATAAAAATAAAGGAAAGGAAAAAATTACAACAATATATGTACAGCAATGGAAATATATTAAATTTTTACTAAAATATAATAAATATATATATATCAATAATAATATATAATAATATACAATCGAAAATCACGTTCTCCACTTCCCTGGTGCAGTCAGGTTTAACTATAAGAACAAAATTATATAATATTATACATACACTTCATGCAAGAAGTATTATTATGTATACTTAGTGTATTAATACCATGTTAATGGTTTTATACATATATTGTATATGTAAACTGAATACTTACAATCTTCTTCTTTTTCTTCTTTTCATTTGCATCCAGGTGTCTTGTTGCTCTATTTTAATAGAGGTAGCCTCTGACACTGTAATAAATATTTTCATTAACAATTATTTACATATGCTATAAAAAGTATACATAAGAGTTATTACCAAGTAAGTTCAGTGTTAGAACTGCTGATGTTGTTAATCTTTTCCTCATGAAGTATTTTTCTTTAAAGTAGCTACTACAGACCACCCGGAATTTCAGTTTTTAGATGGAAGCACTGATTTTGGGTTGTCACATACTTTCACCCACTGTGCCATCCTCTACTAATCCTTTCTCTCTTAGGGGAAGCAGAACATTCTGCTGTTTTCGTTAATACACCCTCTGATGATGCATATTTTCTTCCTCTTTCTTTAAAGATACATTTTAATAATTAAAATTAAATATATTACTAAAATAGCAATGTAAACAGTTATGTTTTCAGTAACAATTTTAAAAAATTCTGTACTTAATTTCTATCTTCTCTTCCTGTTGCTGCATCTCAACTGCAGAAGTTATTGAAAAACCTCAAAACCTAGAAAAAACTTTAAAAAATATCTTTTTCAATAATAATAATGGGTAAACTTTACTTTACCGGACCCAAAATTTTGGACCTTTTTTTTTTTTGATTGATAGGTTTTTTTGTGTAGAATCTGAAAATGCAAGTCTCAACTTTAGGAATTCAGTGGTTAAAAAGTTATAAGCGTGTAAACTTTTACATTTTTAGCGGATTTGCTACGTTACTGTGACGCCATATTGCCTTATATGTATAACCTGATTGGTTCTCACATGGGCAGTACAGTCTGTTTGTAAAATAAATATAAACTTAACTAACTGAGATAGTATCAAATGTACGGTTTGACTGTACCCGCCAAAGTAGTCGGCACCCACATGAATCTGCCTGCAGCTAGCGACACCGTTCATTGGACAAGAAGTCAATATGGCGTTACAGTACCGTAGCAAGTGCGCTAAAAATATCAAACTTTAGATGCTTATAACTTTTGAACCATTGGATTCCTAAAGTTGAGACTTGCATTTTTGGATTCTCCGCATCAAAAACTATAGATTGAAAAAAAAAAAAGTCCAAAATTTTGGGTCCGGTAAAGTAAAGTTCACCCATAATAATAATAGCAATAGTAATAATAATAGTAATAATTATAATAATGGAATTCATGAACCTGGAAATTCAGTCATCTACGCTGCCACCATGTGCAACCATGTGCGCCATATTTCTTTTGTCTCTTTAAATTTTGAAACAATTGAAAAACGCAGCGACAAATTTCGTAGGAACATGACGTCACGATATCTTTAGTTGTGTGTTAATATCAGTGATACAAGCTATGCATGGGAGAAGTGACATCAGCGCCTCCTGGTAGTGAGGCGTAAACCTAAAATTTGCATCAAAATCACAAGAGTGGAGTTTGAAGGGCCTGCTGTAACTAGAGTTTCGTTCTTCCGGCGCCTGTTATTCGGTTTTGTTCTGTGTATATGGTTCTCTATACATTCTGTAACTTATGGTAACGCGCATGCCCCTTTGTGATGATCGTCATAAATATATATATATATATACAGAACTGAATTTAAATGACTGTATTTTAAATAACAGTATTATTATATTTTTAATTTTAGCTCTTAATAACGTTTTTATTACTTTATAATTTTCTTATAAATTTAATGAATGGACATGAATATAAGGCAAACCAAAATGGTATTCATTTTAAAATGATACAAACATTTACATGAATGTTTAAATTATTTTAGCAAATAAATATTTGTATTTTCATAATCTAACTACGGTTTAAAACATGCTGATTTCAATATCATTAATGTCATTTACATACACTTTACTCATATATTTCTCAAGGTAAAAAATAAAAATTGACAAACAAGCCTTGGGACTTTGAGTTAATCCAATCGACTTATTGCCGAAACGTATTGTTACCATAACAAATTTTGGTGAGTTGGCCAAAAAAATAAGATTATACAGCAAACGGAAATCGATAACATCGACATCTTCCGTTTACGTGGCGCATATTTGGACCTCTTTTTAATGATATTGGTAAAGATACATGCATATGCGTTTTACAGTCTGTAATTCACCGCCATTAAAATCGCGAATGCCGTTATCTAAGCCGGCAAGAAACAGTTAGGGTAAAGGTGGTTTTAGTTTTTCCTCGGTAGCATTAGTGCTGGAATGAAGAAAAGTTAATGCGTACTTCTGTTCATAAAATTTCACGAAAATAACATTTAAATATAAAGGCACGTCTTTGAAATAACATAAATAATGGGATATTTAAAGTCTATAGGTACGGTGATAATATACACTGGTCTTTTCTTAGCTCTGATTACATTTTTACCGGGTTTACTTCCACACGCAGAATA